>NC_040102.1:16493721-17118721 GCF_003369695.1 Bos indicus x Bos taurus | reverse complement strand
CCATGGGGTCGCAAAGAGTAGGACATGACTGAGTGACTGAACTGAACTGAATATATATGGCTTAAATTGTGAAGACCTAGAATTCTCAAGTAGTGAAAGGAAATATTTTTATACTTGAAGAAAAATTCAGTATAACTAGATAAAGATCAAGGAAAAAAAAGAACCACAGTGCTGCAGTGATTGAGCTGAAGAATACAATTAGGTTGTGATGAAGGGCAGCAAATGATGATGATAGAGATATGAAAAGGGAAAAAATAAACAAGACAGGAGAAAAAGAATATGGTCTGGTAATACTGACAGTGTTCCCAAGAATTTAGCCACAGTGGGGAGAGCCACAGTTACATAACTAACCTCCGATCATAATCTCTTCAGGGGAAATAAAGAAGGAACAGAGAATTTCTACACAAATATTCCATAAAATAACATTTTTAAAAAACCTTAATTTTTGGTTATCTGCGAAGTACTCAGGATACCAAGTCTGTCAGTTTAGGAGCTGAATTTTTAAAAATGGGAAGTGGTTCTCCTCCTGATAAGAATGGCATTTCCATTTCATCTTTATGGCTCTGAAACTGCTGTAGGAATAGGAAGAGAGAGGCAGGAGATCAGGGTGACAGAAAACAGCCCCCTAGAAGAGAGGAAAAAATTGGTTTTTCAAAGTTTTTTATTCATGAGTGAAGCAATACTTATATTACTTCCTTCTAACTAGACAGTCAGCATTGATGTCATATTTGTAGTTTCCTACAGCGAGATGCCCCTTCTGCCTTATGTGACTGTTATATTATTTACTTGTCTTAATTTCCTATGTGTGTGTGTGTGTGTGTGTGTGTGTGTATACACACACACATGCTGCCGCTGCTAAGTCACTTCAGTCGTGTCCGACTCTGTGCGACCCCATAGACGGCCACCCACCAGGCTCCCCCGTCCCTGGGATTCTCCAGGCAAGAACACTGGAGTGGGGTGCCATTGCCTTCTCCAGTGCGTGAAAGTGAAGTCGCTCAGTCGTGTCCGACCCTTAGCGACCCGATGGACTGCAGCCTACCAGGCTCCTCCATCCATGGGATTTTCCAGGCAAGAGTACTGGAGTGGGGTGCCATTGCCTTCTCCTATTACTTTGCTAGTACTCTTGCCTGGAAAATCCCATGGATGGAGGAGCCTGGTAGGCTGCAGTCCATCGGGTCGCTAAGGGTCGGACACGACTGAGCGACTTCACTTTCACTTTTCACTTTCACGCACTGGAGAAGGCAATGGCACCCCACTCCAGTGTTCTTGCCTGGAGAATCCCAGGGACGGGGGAGCCTGGTGGGTGGCCGTCTATGGGGTCGCACAGAGTCGGACACGACTGAAGTGACTTAGCAGCGGCAGCAGCATGTATAGTATACAATTATATATATAATATATAGTATATATAATATTATATACTGTCTTTTGGCATAATATATAAAATTATATAGTAATATATATATTATATATTATTTAATATATAATATATATATACACACATAAAAGTTTGAGGCTTGTGGTAACTAGAATAATGGCTCTCCCAAATATGTCTATGCTCTGATCCCTGGAACCTATGAATTTGTTATTAGGTTGGTGCAAAAGTAATTATGGTTTTTGCATGTTGAAATTTGCTGTTTGATACTGGAATACATTCTTAAATGGGATTATGTTATACATCATTTTAATGTGCAGTTTTCGCTTTATTTTTTTTTTGCAAATGACTTATTACTTGCTGTGTATTTTATATTTATTTTAGATTAAAGAAATAATGTTAGACAAAAGGCAAATTAGAGTGATTTTTCTTATTCGACTGCAAAATGGGTCGTAAAGCAGCAGGAACAACTCGCAGCAGGAACAATGCATTTGGCCCAGGAACTGCTAATGAACATACAGTTCTGTGGTGGTTCAAGAAGTTTTGCAAAGGAGACAAGAGCCTTGAAGATGAACAGCATAGTGGCTGGCCATCCAAAGCTGACGGTGACAAAATTGAGAGCCATCACGGAAGCTGAGCCTCTCACAGCTGCACTAGAAGTGGCCGGAGAACTCGACGGCACCCGTTCTATTAGTGTCTTTGGCATTTGAAACAAAGTGGAAAGGTGAGAAAGCTCAATAAGTGGGTGCCTCGTGAGCTGACTGCAAATCAAAAAAATCATTTTGAAGTGTCTTCTCTTACTCCGTGCAACGACATCAAACCATTTCTTGTGGTTTGTGATGTGCGATGAAAAGTGGATTTTGTACAACAACCAGTAATGACTAGCTCAGTGTTTGGACTGAGAAGAAGCTCTGAAGCACTTCCCAAAGCCAGATCTGTACCCAAAAAGATCACGGTCACTTGTTTGGTGGTCTTCTGCCTGTCTGTTTATTACAGCGTTCTGAATCCCAGTGAAACTATTACATCTGAGAAGCATGCTCAGCAAATCAATGAGATGCGCTGAAAACTGCAAGGCCTGCAGCTGGCACTGGTCAACAGGAAGAGCCCAGTTCTTTTCCACAACAATGCCTGACCACACATGGTGCAACCAGCACTTACAAAATTGAACGAATTGGGCTGTGAAGTTTTGCCTCATCGGCCGCATTCACCTGACCTCTCACCATCCGACTGCCGCCTCTTTAAGCATCTTGACAACTTTTTGCAGGGAAAACACTTCCACAACAGACAGGAAGCAAAAAGTACTTTCCAGGAGTCCGCTGGGAAAAAAGTGTTCATAAAATCAGAAAGCACAGATTTTTATGCTGCAGGAATAAACAAATTTATTTCTCATTGTCAAAAATGTGTTGATTTTAATGGTTAATAAAAACCATTTGATTAATAAAGATGTGTTTGAGCCTAGTTATAGTGATTTAAAATTCACGCAATTATGTTTGTACCAACCTAATAAATCACAAGACAAAAGAGACTTTGCAGATGAGATTAAGGCTATAATTCTTCAGGTGCAGAAATTATCCACCTGAATCCAATCTCTTCACAAGAGCCCTTCAATAGTGAGAACCTTTCCTGGTGGGTCAGAGAGATGTGACATGAGAGAGACTCAGCCCGTGGCTGTTGGTTTTGAAAATGAAAGAAAGGGCCGTGGGGCAAAGGATATGGTCTTTAGAAGCTGAGAATGGCCCTCATTGACAGCCAGCAGGAAAACGGAAACCCGGATTCTAGAACAGGAGATTGAGTTCTGCCAACAGGCTGAATGAGTAAGGAAGCAGATTCCAGAGAGGCACTCAGCCAAAGACACTTTGATATTAGCTCCCTGAGATGAGAAGCAGACTTTTGATCTACAGAATTGTAAGATAATGAATTTGTGTTTTTTTTTATTATTTGTTAATTAGGTAACTTTTTATTATTAGTTACTTTAATTAGTTATTTTCGGCTGTACTGGGTCTGCATTGCTGTGCAGCCTTTTCTTCAGCGGCGGTGAGCAGGGGCTCCTCTCAAGTTGCTCTGCTCGGCTTTTCATTGTGGTGGTTTTCCTTATTGCGGGGCACGGGCTCTAGGGGGCGCAAGATTCAGTAACTGCGGCACGTGGGCTCAGGAGTTGCGGCTCCCAGGGTCTAGAGCACAGGCTCACTAGTTGTGGGGAACGGGCTTAGTTGTTCCACGGCATGTGGGATCTTCCTGGATCAGGGATCAAACCCATGTCTCCTGCCTTGGCTGACAGATTCTTTACCACTGAGCCACCAGGGGTTGTGTTGTTTTAAGATGCTAAATTTGTGGTAACTTGTTACAGTGGCAAGAGACGACTTAACACAAGTTTAATTATTGTATCTTGTCCACTTACATTTTTATACAGCGTAGCACAGTGCCGTAATTATGTATTATATGTGTAACTATTATATATGAAAGCTATTACATATCAAAGCTATGGTTTTTCCAGTAGTCATGTATGGATGTGAGAGTTGGACTATAAAGAAAGCTGAGCATAAACAATTGATGCTTTTGAACCGTGGTGTTGGAGAAGACTCTTGAGAGTCCTTTGGACTTCAAGGAGATCCAACCAGTCCGTCCTAAAGGAAATCAGTCCTGAATATTCACTGGAAGGACTGATGTTGAAGCTGAAACTCCAATAGTTTGGCCACCTGATGCTGAAGAACTGACTCATTTGAAGAGACTCTGATGCTGGGAAAGATTGAAGGCAGGAGGAGAAGGGGATGACAGAGGATGAGATGGTTGGATGGCATCACTGACTCAGTGGATATGTAATCTCCAGGATTTGGTAATCTCCGGGAGTTAGTGATGGACAGGAAAGAAAGAGTTGGACATGACTAAGCAACTGAACTGAATTGATTATATATAAATATTATATTAGTGAATTTATGTATAATATACATAATTATATATAATTGGTAAAATTACCAATCCCAAAGAAAGGCAATGCCAAAGATGCTCAAACTACCACACAATTGCACTCATCTCACACGCTAGTAAAGTAATGCTCAAAATTCTCCAAGCCAGACTTCAGCAATACGTGAACCGTGAACTTCAGATGTTCAAGCTGGTTTTAGAAAAGGCACAGGAACCAGAGATCAAATTGCCAACATCTGCTGGATCATGGAAAAAGCAAGAGAGTTCCAGAAAAACATCTATTTCTGCTTTATTGACTATGCCAAAGCCTTTGACTGTGTGGATCACAATAAACTGTGGAAAATTCTTCAAGAGATGGGAATACCAGACCACCTGACCTGCCTCTTGAGAAACCTGTATGCAGGTCAGGAAGCAACAGCTAGAACTGGACATGGAACAACAGACTGGTTCCAAATAGGAAAAGGAGTACATCAAGGCTGTATATTGTCACCCTGCTTATTTAACTTCTATGCAGAGTACGTCATGAGAAATGCTGAGCTTAAAGAAGCACAAGCTGGAATCAAGATTGCCAGGAGAAATATCAATAACCTCAGATATGCAGATGACACCATCCTTATGGCAGAAAGTGAAGAAGAACTAAAGAGCCTCTTGATAAAAGTGAAAGTGGAGAGTGAAAAAGTTGGCTTAAAGCTCAACATTCAGAAAACAAAGATCATGGCATCCGGCCCCATCACTTCATGGGAAATAGATGGGGAAACAGTGGAAACAGTGGCTGACTATTTTTCTGGGCTCCAAAATCACTGCAGATGGTGACTGCAGCCATGAAATTAAAAGACGCTTACTCCTTGGAAGGAAAGTTATGACCAATCTGGACAGCATATTCAAAAGCAGAGACATTACTTTGTCAACAAAGGTCCGTCTAGTCAAGGTTATGGTTTTTCTAGTGGTCATGTATGGGTGTGAGAGTTGGACTGTGAAGAAAGCTGCATGCTGAAGAATTGATGCTTTTGAACTGTGGTGCTGGAGAAGACTCTTTAGAGTCCCTTGGACTGCAAGGAGATCCAACCAGTCCATTCTAAAGGAGATTAGCCCTGGGATTTCTTTGGAAGGAATGATGCTAAAGCTGAAACTCCAGTACTTTGGCCATCTCATGCAAAGAGTTGACTCACTGGAAAAGACCCTGATGCTGGGAGGGATTGGGGGCAGGAGGAGAAGGGGACGACAGAGGATGAGATGGCTGGAAGCATCACCGACTCTATGGACATGAGTCTGAGTGAACTTTGGGAGTTGGTGATGGACAGGGAGGCCTGGCGTGCTGCGATTCATGGGGTCGCAAAGAGTCGGACACGACTGAGCGACTGCACTGAACTGAACCAGTTATTTGTTTTCTGGTCCTAAAAACAAGCACAAAGGGACATACCATTATCACTCCTATTTTACAGATAAGGAAACTAACCTTAGTGAGAACAGAGGGTAAATATAAATACTTCGGCATTTCTATTTCTCTTTTAGGTTTTCAATACTATGAAAATAAATTGTGAATGTGTCCAGTATTACAGAATTAAAGACCTTTCGTATAATAGTTCAGCTCACCACTCACATCTATGTTAACTATGACATTAATTATAAATATAGGCCAGACATTTTTTCATCAATGTGAAAGTTAAACAGTGATTGATATGTTATTTTAAAAACTAAAAGCATTGATGTGAGTACTCAAGATATTGAGCTTAATGAATCAATCAAACTTTATCTTGTTCATTCAGAATAGATCTTATGTATTTTGCAAAACACTCTCCGCCCAATTAACATTTTATTCAAGCTAAAAAATAATACCCAATTCCAATAAATGGACTTTAATAAGCTCTCACCTTTTCTTTTTTGTGCTGCATATCTCCCAGTACACGAAGAATGCTATATATTGTTTAAGCGAACAATCAAAGGGATGTGGGTTAATTACTTAGCAAGGAAGCTGCAGGGTCCTTACAGATGTTATCTCTATGTCAGGATTGGTGTTTAACCAAGGCCAGCAGATTTAAAGTAGGAAGGAACCAGATGCAATTTTATCTGGTGAATAACACTAATTTGCTAGTCTGGAACGTTAGCATAGCACTGAGCTTCCGAGGATAATCATGATAATGACTAGGAGGAAGAACATAGCAACCTCTAAGGAACACATTTTACCCACACTGTCTCACTGAATTCCTCCCTGAATGCAATAGGCATCTTCAGTGATATTTTACAAGGATGGAAATCTGAGCTTTGTGAGGTTGAGTATCTTGTACAAGGACACAGATAAAAAAAATCTCTCAATGTGAAGGTGTCTGAAATTAACAAGTTCCCTGTTCATATATTTCAACTTTTCATTATTTCTCTCATTTCACAAGATTCTATCTTTAAATTGCTGTGGGTGTCCATGAAGGAGAAAAAAATTAATACAATTGGTGAATGTTACAAGATTTCTTTGTTGTTTAGAAATAAGTGGCATTTATATGATAGGTAACTTTTGCCTTAGAAATGTTTTTATTATTTCTTTGCCTTTAGCTGCACTGTCCTACATGTGCCAATCATGACTACTTTTGCAGGATGTCTAAAAATACTTGATATTTTATTTCAAAGATTTTCAAATTAAGATAATAATAAATGGCATATAATCAAGGGTATATGTGTGGCTTCCCTTGTGGCTCAGCTGGTAAAGAATCCGCCTGCAATATAGAAGACCTGGGTTCGATCTCTGGGTTGAGAAGATTCCCTGGAGAAGGGAAAGGCTACCCACTCCAGTATTCTGGCCTGGAGAATTCCATGGACTGCATAGTCCATTGGGTTGCAAAAGAGTCAGACACAACTGAGTAACTTTCACTCACATACATATATATGAAAATCTGAAAGATATTTTAAAAATATATGTCAATATGTATAATATATCAGAGCTATATATGCATTTCAGTTGTATATCAGACCCCTTTATGTCTCAGATATGTATTTTTCACATATATATGACTTTTCATATATATGTCTGTGTGTATATATATATGACTGATGGATTGACATACGGGATAGTTGAGTTTCAAAAATTAAGTTCTCAATCATTTCCAATTTTCAAGGTCCTTTTTATTTCACCTTTAAGAGTTAGGCTCTGAAATAATGGAAGGGGATATATAAATATAAATATATATAGTTTTCCCCAGGTATTTTACCTGAGAAAGTTATGTCTAATATTTTCACTGTCTTAGAATCTAGGATCTCTACTGATAATAATCATTGTGTATTCTCATCTTGCCAAATAATTCATATGATCAATTCTTTTGAAGATTTCTTTTTGAAAAAAAGCATGTTTTTTAAGGAGTGTTAGTATGTTACTCCGGAGAAGGCAATGCCACCCCACTCCAGTACTCTTGCCTGGACAATCCCATGAACAGAGGAGCCTGGTGGGCTGCAGACCATGGGGTCGCTAAGAGTTGGACACGACTGAGCGACTTCACTTTGACTTTTCACTTTCATGCATTGGAGAAGGAAATGGCAACCCACTCCAGTCTTCTTGCCTGGAGAATCCCAGGGATGGGGGAGCCTGGCGGGCTGCCGTCTGTGGGGTCGGACAGAGTCGGACACGACTGAAGCGACTTAGCAGCAGCAGCAGTATGTTACTCCAGCAAGAATCGACATACGGAAACCAAACTGTACTTACAAAAATTACATTCAACTCAAGTTTACTTCTCAGTGATGTAACTTGATTTGAAAAAAATAATCACACCTCCTTTAACATATGTAAATCTGGATTCTGTGATATATAAATCTGAATTTCAAGATGCTAGAAATTATTTGTAAATGATAATACCTTGGAAAATATTCATTATACTTCTCTTTTTATAAAAAGCTAAAACTATTTGTAAATTAAATTATGACACCTATGATAAGCAATGATCCTATATTTTTTGTAGGTGTGAAAATATTCTAGGATTTTTGATAAAATAATTGAAGGTAGAGTAATGTTTAAAAATGTAGATATCTAAAGTGGAGTAAAATGTTTTGTCCATCGTTTTAAAACATGTACTATTTTAAAATGACATAACTTCTGCACATTTATGAGATAGTAAAAAAATAGTGTTCATCTTTTATTTCTTCATACATCCCCCAAATCACATATTGACCACTAAAACTTGTTGATGGGGTATACTATACAAAGTTGAGAAAATCTTATCTTCAGGCGGTGTTTTGTTGGTAAGATGAATCTCATTAAGAGATCTACAGTGTTCTATTATTCTGGGTCCTGCTCAGATCACAAGAATCTTTCCCACTGAACTCGTTTCCTAAGGCTATCCTAACAAGTTACCACAAATGTGATGGCTTAAGACAAGAGAATTTATTTACTCACAGTTCAGGAGGACAGGAGTTCAAAATTAAGAAGCTTGCAAGATTGGTTCCATTTGGAGGCTCTGAGGGAGAAGGTGTTCCCTACCTCCCAGCAAGCTTCCAATGCCTGTTCGCAATCCTTGACGTGCAGTCCTTGACATGCGCTGCTTAAAGACACAGTACTCCAGTCTCTGCCTCCATCCTCACGACTCCTTCTCTGTGTCTCACTGTCTTCTTCTCTGCTTATACTCTTTTATCATTGGATTTGGGGTTCATCCGAAGTCCAGAATAATCTTGAGACTCTCAGTATAGTTACATCTAAAGAGACCCTTTTCCTAAATAATATCATCTTCTAGGTTTCAGGATTAGAAGACTTGGACATACCTTTAAAAAAATTTTTTTTAATTGGAGGATAATTGCTTTACAGTGTTGTGTTGGTTTCTGCCCCACAACAACTTGAATCAGCCATAAATATATATGGATCTCCTCACTCGTGAGCCTGCCTCCCACCCCACCCCCCATCCCACTCCTTTACTGGACATATCTTTTGGGGAGCCACTATTTAACCCACTGCATGCTCAGTCGCTTCAGTCATGTTCAACTCTTTGTGACGCTATGGAGTGGAGCCCACCAGACTCCTCTGTCCGTGGGATTCTCCAGGCAAGAATATTGGAGTGGGTTACCATGCCCTCCTCCAGGGGATCTTTCAGACCCAGGAACCAAACCCACATCTCCTGTGTCTCCTGCATTGCAGGCAGATTCTTTACACAGTGAGCCGCCTGGGAAGCCCAGCTGTACCCACTGGGCCCATATTTAATACGTATGACTCTTTTTCTATACTGTTCACACAGCCCCAGACCATCAGTCTTACACGTGTCCCTGTATTATGGAAGCAATAAAACAGAGTGGGTAAAAGCATCGACTCCTGAGCCAAGCTGTTTCTTTTCAAATACTGGCTCTGCTATTTTACTAGCAGTTAACATTATGTAACTCTGCTTCGGTTTCCTTACCTGTAAATGTACATAATAATAATACTTAATGTGTATAATGTTCGTGTTAAATAATATGTAGAAGCCCAGGCCCATATGAGTATTGCCAATTACCATTACAGAACAATTGTTTTCTTCAGCAGTAGCTACTGTTTTGAAATGTGATCTTATAAGGTAAGTCAGTGGAATCACTAGTTCTGCAGGGTTACATTTAGACAGGAGAGATGAGATCTAGGATTTTAGGTCAAGAACTTGACAAAATGGCAGGGATGATTTAAGTATAGAGGAGGCTCAGAGAAAGGTTTTTTATAACAACTCTGCCCTGAGATAGAACCTTCTGGCCATTAAGGGTTGTAGAGCAGGAAGCGTAACGGAAGAAGGTGGGAAGAAAATAGTTGTCTCCTATGTATGGTGAGTTTGAAACAACAGTAGATGTGTTTAGCCAGTGATTAGAAAGTACAGTGAAACCTTAGGGGTGGAAATTTGTTAGTTACTCACGTAGAAGTAAATGATAAGACTAAGGGAGAAAACTTAAAAGAAAAATAATCCCAGAGAACAACAGAATTTCAGAAAGCATCCAGTTGAGGAAGATAGAAGAGTGAGCGTTCCCACTAGGAAAGATAAGAGTGTTTAATGATAAATGTGAAGTGACAAAATATGCAAACTGATAGAAATCAGGGGAAGAAATTTTATGAAAGATACAAAAAGAAATATCAAATATGTTAGCAGAGTCAAGGATACTGGAAAGACATTGGCCTTTTCTCAGTTTGCAATTAGAAAGTCAGTATTGAATTTTAGATGAGCAGTATTTGTAGAGATTTGGAAAATCCACTGAGATTTCAAAAGGTTGCACATTGCCTGAGTTAAGAAATTAGAGCCAATAATTGCTCCAGAAGCTTAGCAATAAAAGAAATAACTTTTAGAAGTTTTGTAACAGGATTTATTCTAAAGTAAGATTTTTGACCATATTTGAAGACAGTAATGATGAAACTAACAGAGTATACTAATTGAAGGGATTAGAAAGCGGGGACATAATTTTTGTGAAGGCTTAGCGGATTCAGGAGGGGAGAGATTAAAGGAGAATGATGAAGACCTTGGATCTGGAGATGATTCGGTTCAGTGAGGCAACAAATATTTCTATGGCCTGGAGAAAGCATATTCTTGCATTTCTTCACTGAAGCAGTGAGTATTTATTGAACCACCCCTCCTACAAGGTTAGCACTAAACAATAGACACCGAACGATAAAACAGACCAAAAGCTCCTCCATAGACCTCACTTCCGGTTTTTATGTGAGCTTAGATCTAACTTGTAGAGTAATCAAATAGCATGTGACATTTAAAAAGCTCTGCTTAAACACTTAAGAGCGGCTTCCCTCAGAGCTCAGATGGTAAAGAATCTGCCTGCAATGCAGGAGATCCCAGTTCGATTCCTGGGTGGGGAAGATCTGCTGGAGAAGGCATAGGCTACCCATTCCAGTATTCTTAGGCTTCCCTTGTGGCTCAGCTGGTAAAGAATCCACCTGAAATGCGGGAGACCTGGGTTCATTCCCTGGGTTGGGAAGATCCCCTGGAGAAGGGAAAGGCTACCCACTCCAGTACTCTGGCCTAAAGAATTCCATGGACTAGTCTATGGGGTCACAAAGAGTTGGACACAACTGAGTGACTTTCACTTTCACTCAAACAGTTAAGAAAGTTGAAGATGGTGTCACCTGGGTTCAATGGTTGATTAAAACAGAAGGTTAAAAGATCTTGAGTTGTTAATCTAGAGTTCTGAGTGGAAGAAGGTTTCTTAATCTCACCACTGTTGACATTTGGGGCTGGATAATTCTTTGTGTGAGGGGCCATCTTGTAAGATGTTTGGCAATATCCCTGGTCTGCCAGTAGGAACCCCAAGCCCCAAATTGTTGACAACCAAAAGTGTCTGCAGAATTGTCAGATGTTCCCTAGAGAGCAAACTCACCCAAGCAAGAGGACTGCGCTAGAGAAATATCCTGGGCCTGGCTGATAGAGGTCCAGCTGTGGAGAGAGGAAGGAGAAACTGGCTGGAATTATGTGGATATAGAGAGGCATGAAATAAAGAGGGCCATGATAATGATGAACAGCAGATTCACTGTGAGTGAGGAGAGTTGAAATGAGATGGTAGCGTGATAGCTGATTTTATATGTTAATTTGGGCAAAGGGATGCCAGGAAAGCCTGTGAAATCAGACTTCTGGGTGTCTATGACGGTGTTTTCAGATAGCAATAGTGTTCGAATGGGGAGACTGAGTAGAGGAAAGGCCCCTCACAGTGCCCTGACACCATCCAGTCTTTTGAGGAACTAAATAGAATAAAGCATACAGGAAGTGAGAATTCACTCTCCTGCTGAGCTGGAACATTCATCTCTGCCCTTGCCTATCAGTGTTTCTGGTTCTGAAGCCTTGGGATTGGACTGAATTACACCACCAGCTTTCCTGGTTTTCCAGCTTGCAGATGGCAGACTGTGGGATTTCTCGGCCTCCGTCCATAATTGCATGGACTAATGCTCATAATAAAACTCCTCTTTATCTCCTCCTCCCTGTATATCCTATTGGTTTTCTGTTTTTTCTGGAGAACACTGCCTGATACAGGATGTTGCCAGTAGCATCAGATAGAACTTGGAAATCAGAAGACCTGTGTGTGACCTGAGTAAAAGCATTTACCTGCTGAGTCTCAACTCTTTCCTCTATAAAATGAGGGTAATATTACAGGTTGTGTGGTTTTGTTGTAGAGTTAGATAAAATTCCACCTATTAAATTATTTCATACAATAATATGTGCTCTACCAATAAAGCACTTTTATTAAGTTTGAATATATGAGAAGACAGAAAAAAAATAAGTCAAAGGGCAGGCAAAGCGCTCTAGCTATTTCACATGAATTTCATATGGATGCTTTTGAACATATGTAACACTTCAAAGATGAGTAGTGTATAAAACCTCAACTTTTTTAGATTGGTTTCTAAAAACTTTCAAATGCTTTCAACGCTCTCTGTGTAATCATGATGGAAGACAGATTTTGGACAAAATAAGACTGGAGAGTTTGGACAGTGGCCTAAAATTATGTGTTCTTTTTGTGTCCTATGAATTTAGAAATAGTTGGGACATTTCTGGTTTCTTTTAATGTGTTTAAATGTGTGTAAAGAACAGCTATATTTGAGCCTAAAAAACCCTGTGTTGTTACCACCCTTCTGGTCTACATGGACTAAAAATATAATGCTTTTCCAAAAAGGTTTCAGTGCCTAGATCCTGCCTGACTTCTATAGTCAATGTATAAACCCCAGATAATACAGGTTTGTGATGGAAATGCTGACATGCTTTTAGGTCTACCAGCTATAACTTTTTGGCCCTGACTTGCAGCCCCGCTCGACACAACTTAAAGATTTTTCGGTACGATCTTTTGAAATGGAGGACTATGAGAAGGTGAATTTGGGTAAAATCATAACGGTTTCCAACAAGCTGTACTGACATGTAGATTAGTTTGAGAAGGTACTCTTTTGGTCCAAATTCTAGGTGGATGTCAGTCGTCTGTTTGCAGTTTTAAATAAGTCACCTTCTCCAAATGGGTGTGAAGAAATGATTAGGAAAGTCCTTTTTAAAATGTATATAAAATATTACACCTCCTTCTTTTGATGCAATATGCCTTTGAGCATCTTGTTCCCAGTGGTCCACTCACAACATTGTGATTGTCTTATTACTCTCGTGATGTGTTCTTTCTTGTACTTCATAGGTTGAGAAAAAGCTCCATTTTTACTTATATTTAGCCTTAGTGTTCATGTGTAATTGGCCTAAATAGATCTCCAACATGTTATGAAAACCATCAGAATGGGAGCACCAAGGATAACAAATTACCTGACTGTATTAGAACAATTCTTTGTTACTTTCTTTCCTAGAGTTGTTTTTTTTTTTTTTTTTAATATGAAAACTGGTTGTGTATACATACTAAAGTTTAACAAATTTAATAAGTTCTCAGTTTCACACCATTTCCATTCATATAAACATTTATTTGCTATTTGAACTTTGGAATTGACTTCAAATGAGCATTGGAAGATAACAAATCAATATAGATGCTTTGTAGTATAATTTTCCAAATCACTTGTTAAGATCTTTTTTATAAAATATAAAAGACATAATTTCCATATGCCCATAAATGATGCTACAGTCATTTTTCTAGTTTGTTTTCCTTGCCTGTGAAGTTGTAAAGTAATTCACTTATTTGTCTATGAAATGATAGCAAAACCTTTATTACTATAAGGGATTTGACTGAGAATATCACATTAAAATAAACGATAAACAGTGAAACAATTTTTTTTCAGCAGAATTCATGTTCCTGTCTTTTTTAAATGGCCACGTGAAAGGAAAAAGATAATGAATATCCTTGGTGGGTTATTTTTACTATTCAGAAGCTGCATTTTCCATGTACAAAATCTTCTCTTATTAAGTAAAAGTTGCTATAGCCTCAATGCAGATGTTTTTTTCAATTATTTTTTTAAGTTCTTATGTTAGATTTTGACATTCTAAACACAAAAGCCTTTTTATAGGCTCTATTCTTTATTAAAATCAGCTATGTTATTCTGAACATTCTATATATGGCCCGTGATTTGTTTGTAGACCTTCTGGGCATTTTCCCCAGTACCATACAAATTGGATCCCAAGAGATTTTTCTATTGAGTACATCTTTCATTACTGTTTCTTCTATTTATTTCTAAAAACAAACTAATATTGGATAGTCCCAAAAGATGAAGTGTATGCCATGATTACATTGTATGAACACATTTTCAACAAAAAAAGATAAATATGAGTTTTTAGGCCAACTGTATGTAAGCCAGAAATGGAGATGCGATGAAGTAGGGAGAGAATATATTGTGAGTTTGATTTTTATGGAAATTCTGTAATTTTTGTTAAGAGTTGTGTTCCGAGTGCAGAGTCTTACAAGGTGCCAGCCTTACTTGGCAATGATCTGCTCTATTTTAAGCTTCTGTTTCAATTCCCGATTTCTAAGATCATTATAGTTGTGCGTGTCTATGTATGTGTATATACATGTACACATATTGGGGAGGGGGGAGAAAGAGAGACATAAAGACAGAGACAGAAAGAGCGAGGGAGAGAGAAAGAAAGACAAAACAAGCTCAAAGGTGAGGCAGCTGAACTCACTCCTATTTTATAAAATGGTTTTCTACAACTCTTTTCACTTTTCCCAACTGTTACCATTTTTCTCTGCAAGAGTCCTAGGTTATTTTTATCACCCAAACTTCCAGTGTTTGAATATGCTGCTGTTCATAATCTTCAAATTATACCTTACACATAATTTATCACCTAAATTCCAACACTATAATTGGTTTAAGTTTACCGTCATCATTAATAATAACAAGCAAAGCATGGTCAAATGTTGCATCATGTATTATAATTATTTTATCATTACATTGCTTCTAAAAATTTGACAATCATATAGTATTTCAACACTTCTGACCCAGCTCCTTCTCTTCAATATTGCTCTTGATTAAAAACTATTTTTCCACCTCCATATTCTGTATACTCCAGTCCCCAGTATTCTGTGATTGAATTTAGTCTCTTTCTACCCATACTCTCTCTCTCAGTTGATCCTGTATTCTTTCAGTTATCTTCATCTTTCATAATTCACTATTTTTTCCATGAGTTATTTAAAGTTATTTTGGTGGGAAGTGAGCTCTTGATGAAAATGAAAAATAAGAGTGAAAAAGCTGACTTAAAACTAAGCATTCACAAAACTAAGATGATGGCATCTGGTCCCATCACTTCATGGCAATTAGATGGGAAAACAGTAGAAACAGTGACAGACTATTTTCTTGGGCTCCAAAATCATTGCATATGTTGACTACAGCCATGAAATTAAAAGATGCTTGCTCCTTGGAAGAAAAGCTATGACAAATAGCACATTAAAAAGCAGAGACATTACTTTACCAACAAAGGTCTGTCTAGTTAGAGCTATGATTTTTCCAGTAGTCATGTATGGATGTGAGAGTTGGACCATAAAGAAAGCTGAGGCCAAAGAATTGATGGTTTTGAACTGTGATGTTAGAGAAGACTCTTGAGAGTCCCTTTGGACTGCAAACAGATCAAACCAGTCCATCCTAAAGGAAATTATTCCTGAATATTCATTGGAAGGACTAATGCTGAAACTGAAGCTCCAATACTTTGGCCACCTGATGCTGAAGAACTGACTCATTGGAAAAGACCCTGATCCTGAGAAAGATTGAAGGCAGGAGGAGAAGGGGATGACAGAGGATGAGATGTTTGGATGGCATCACTGACTTCATGGACATGAGTTTGAGTAAGCTCCAGGAGTTGGTGATGGTCAGGGAGGCCTGGTGTTACAGCCCATGGAGTTGGAAAGAGTCAAACACAACTGAGCGACCAAACTGAACTGAAGTGATGACAATATCACTCAAAATAACTTAATCAGAAAAGTGACATCCTGGCCCCTGCAGCTAACATATCCTGCCATGGAACTGTCTTCAAGGAAGAATTTATGCAGAGGCTCTAACTAACAAGGAACTAAGCAGGCTGAGGGGTGCAGGTGATGGTACCTGAAAAGCCAGTTCTCATTAGCAGGAAGGAATAGTTTATCACTTACAGTGGGGTTCTCTGGTGGCTCAGCTGGTGTAGAATCCACCTGCAATGCAGGAGACCTGGGTTCGATCCCTGGGTGGGGAAGATCCCCTGGAGAAGGGAAAAGCTACCCACTCCAGTATTCTCACCTGGAGAATTCCATGGAATGTATAGTCCATGGGGTCGCAAAGAGTCGGACATGACTTAAGTGACTTTCACTTTCACTTTACAGTGTTTAAAATCATTGGTATATAATAATAACAAAAAGCACAACTTGGCTTAATTTTGCATGTTTCAGTTCAGTAGCCCAGTTGTGTCTGACTCTTTGTGACCTCATGGACTGCAGCACACCAGGCTTCGCTGTCCATCACCAACTCCCGGAGTTTGCTTAAACTCATGTCCATCAAGTCAGTGATGCCATCCAACCATCTTGTCCTCTGTCAAGTCCCTTCTTTTGATGTAGTTAATCTTTTATTAATTATGCAATTTATTATTTATTAGTAATACTAATTAACTATTAATTATGTATTAGGTACTTACATGACCTTAAAGTATAAAACAAGATATATTCAAAGAATTAATGCTTCCATCCTTCTCCTGAATACCCTGTCCTGCTCTGTCTCCCTTTAGGTAACCATTGTTTCTTTTAAAAAATACAAGTCGGTACATATATTTAATATACAAACACATACATGTAAGTGCACATATATATGATATATATATAGGGACTTTGCCAGTAGCTCAGTGGGTAAAGAATCCGCCTGCAACAGGAGATGTGGGTTCAATCCCTGGGTCAGGAAAATCCCCTGGAGGAGGAAATGGCAACCCACTCCAGTATTCTTGCCTAGAAAATCCCAAGGACAGAGGAGCCTGGTGGATTACAGTCCATAGGATTGTGAAGAGTCAGACACGACTAAGCAACTAACACTTTTCACTTTCATGAGAGAGATATATATATTAGAATCTCTCTCTTTTCTTCAACAAAGGGAGCTATACAATAACACTGTTTTGCATCTTGTTTTTTTCACATTATATTCTGTTGTTACCAAGTTAGTTAAGAGCATCCTCATTCTTTTCTTATAATTGCATCACATTGTACTTTGTTGTTCAGCAAAACTTAACATGGCTGGGCCATTTTCTTTTAACAAAATAAATAGCTGCACTAGTAATAAAAATAAAATTTTATTATAAAGCAAAAATACTTTAAATATTATGAGTAGCATATAAATATATTCCTTTATCCCTACAAATCCCTTTATGTCAGTTCCTATTTGAAATGTATTTCTACTCAACAACATTATTAAGAGTTTTTTAAAGCAGTTCCTTCTTTGTGGTGGTTGTTCAGTCACTAAAGTCATATCACTCTTTCTCTGCACGCCAGGCTTCCCTGTCCTTCACTATCTCCCAGAGTTTGCTCAAGCTCATGTCCATTGAGTTAGTGATGCCATCCAACTACCTCATCCTCTGTTGCCCCCTTCTCCTGCCTTCAGTCTTTCCCAGCATCAGGGTCTTTTCCTGAGTCAGCTCTTCACGTCAGGTAGCCAGAGTATTGGAGCTTCAGCTTCAGCATCAGTCCTTCCAGTGAATTTAGGATTGACTGGTTTGATCTGCTTGCAGTCAAAGGACTCTCAAGAGTCTTCTCCAGTACCGTAGTTCGAAAGCATCAGTTCTTTGGCACTCAGCCTTCTTTATGGTCCAACTCTCACATCCATATATGACTATTGGAGAAGCCATAGCTTTGACTAGATGCACCTTTTGTTGGCAAAGTGATATCTCTGCTTTTTAATACACTGTCTAGGTTTATCATAGTTCTTCTTCCAAGGAGCAAGTGTGTTTTAATTTCATGGCTACAGTCACTGTCCACACTGATTTTGGAGTCCAAGAAAATAATTTCAAATCTAAATCTCAGAGGGTCAAACAATTCGAATGAAATTTTCCCTTTCTCCAACCAGCGAAGATTTTCCTCATTAATTGGTGTTGATGTCTCTGTTCAAAAAAATTCCACTCCATTTTTCTTTTCTAAAATCAGGAACATTACTAAAGGTACATTTATTGTTTTGAAAACTTTGATTTTGTTTAAGAATCCTGGTCAATTAATATCCAACTTCACTGTAGCTTCTTACTGTATAAAGTCACCTGTGCTTCCCTGAACCTGCCCTTGTCCCACTGTTAACTCTCCCTGTCATGCTTACCTACCGGACTCCCACCCTAAATTACCTCCCCTCAGAGAGAGTATTAGGGGCTTCTCCTTAACACTAAAAAATACTGTGTGCATGTGTGCCTCTTAGCACTTCTCAAAGTTATTTACTTGTCTGCTCTTCTCCTATCCAATTGAAGTTCCGCTGGAAAAGGACCATGTCACTTTTCTCAACACCTTCTACCCGCAACATAGTACTAGATAGGGTAGATTATTAGGAAGTTGAATATACTGTATGGACCGTAGCCTGCCAGGCTTCTCTGGCCATGGGATTCTCCAGGTAAGAATACTGGGGTGGACTGCCATACCCTCCTCCAGGGGATCTTCCCGACCCAGGGATCAAACCCACTTCTCTCACGTCTCCTGCACTGGCAGGAGGATTCTTTAACACGAGCACCAGCTGGGAAGCCGTCAAGTTAGAAACTTGTATGTGCGGATGGTTAATTGTGTCACATTCATTTTTATATTTTGATATGCCTAACAAAATGCCTAAACATAGATGGAATATGCAGCATCTTTCTTAAACTGAAAAATTTTAAATATTAAAGGAGCATCTATTTAGGTTCATTTAGCATCATTACCCTCTGTTTTTACTTAATGTTATAAAAAGAGACCTTACCATAATTGTTCAATTGTAGAAAATGGATGTGGAACAGAGTCTATGAGTTTGGAAACACTTGCAACAATAACAATACATTACCCAGAGATAATGAGATTTTGTTTATCTCTTTTTCCTAGCCTGCAGTTACAGTATTCTTGCTAGGTCTTTCTGCCATGCGTTCTAAAATGTTATCTCTCATTGAGTTGAATAGAATGTGGAACTTTTCTTCTGATTATAGAAACAAAATTTAAAAAATGATTTAGAGATAATTGGAGGGTGACTGTGTTCTCAGATATTTTTAGGATAAATAACATTGAGAAAATAAATTATCCTTGGTAGATGGAATGCTTCTGGAATGTAGGCATTTTAAATGTGACTTTCTTTGATCATTTTAACAAGATTTTGTTATTCATATTTTTTTGCCTAAATATTATATTACTTGCTCTGAAATATCCTCATAAAGTTTATATAATTCTTGCATTAATTACTTGCAAGTCAGAAAATCACATCTGGTCTGTAAACTATGAATAGTAGAAACATATTGTCAAGAGCAGAATGCAGACTTTTCCTATTTTAAGATTGGATTGAATAAGAATATGCTATATAGGAAGGCATACTACTCCAGTTAATATCTTCATGGGTTAAGTGAGCTTTATGTTTCCTTCCAGAAAGACTGAATGAAGTATCTACCATAAGTAGCAAACAGCAAACAAAAAACATTTTTTTCCCTCAGAGAATCTTCATATCATTTTGGTCACCTATGCATTTTTCATAAATTCTCTATTTAAAATGATTAATGAAAACAATAGTTCTTTAATGCTGGTAAAGGTCAGTTTGTTGGCTGGTGTTTTTTTAGACTTTATAGGCAGTAAAATAATACTCCTAACTTCTGCCTTGACATAATTAGCATCAGCAACCATTTTTGTTGTTACCTTATTTCTGAGACCGTTTGTAAGTTTTAGAGATAATTTACTTTTGGGAAATCCAAAAGAGATGACATGCCTTTATAATTATATTAGCAAAATATGTATACCACCACTGATGGAAATCACCACATATAATATGCTAATACACTGCTCTTTTGACGAGGCTAGTTCAGATTTTCTCGTAAATATGTTGGATTTCTTCTGATTGCCTTTCCATATCCGTCCCCCACCCAGGTCTGTCTGCTTTCTACCCCTAAGGGTCAGAGAACTTGCTTCCTGATTTCTGATTGAACTTGGCTAATGGGAGGTATCAGTAGGAAATCGTGGTGGAAGGAAAGGGAGGTCAGGCTCTTTATTGCTCTGGCTTTCTCACTGCTAGGTATCCATGGGCTAACTCTGCACATCCAAGAAAAACCATAGCTCCTCTCAGGCAGCTTTAGAGGCGCCTCGGAGTTTGTCTCCTCTTTGCCCCTTCAGACCTAGCCCTGGAAACAACTTCCTGCTGCTAGCCCCAGGTATCCCGCGATCCTTTGTAACTCCGCTTAACCCTTGTCTGTAGCTTTGTAACTACAGACACAGCTTGTTTTATCGTGCTTCACTTTATCGTGCACTGCAGACATTATGTTTTTTATAAATTGAAGGTTTGTGCAACCCTGCATCAGACACATCGATAGGGGCCAGTTTTTCCAGCAGCGTTTGCACACTTCATGTCTCCATGTCACATATTGGTAATTCACTCAGTATTTCAAACCCTTTTTCACTATTATTGTATTTTTTATGGTGATCTGTAATCAGTGATCTTTGGTGTTACTATTTTAATTAATTTTCTTTTCTATTTTTTAAAGTATTACTTTTGTTAGACATAATGCTATTGCATGCTTAATAGATTATAGTAAAGTTTGAATATGACTTTTATATGTGCTGGGAAGCTAAAATTTAAAATTCTTGGGACTCACTTTATTACAATATTTACTTTATTGTGGTGATATGGAATGAAACCCACAATATCTCTGAGCTGTATGTGTAGTTTTCTGTTAAACTCTCTCAGAATACCCAGTTTCAATGAGCTGTTTCCAGACAGGACTTGTACTGATACATACACTATTTTTACATGTCTCTATTGGTATCTACTCCTTTAATTTCAATGGAAATTTACTAGTGTTCATATGTATGGTGTCAGAATAGACATCTAATAGTAAATTTTCAGACATCCACAGCACAAATAAAAATGAGAAATAGCCATACAAGACGGACTATCTGTTATAGACTTTGCAGTCTATAAACTTTATTCAGAAGCAGAGTATCTCATTCAGTCACATTCCTTATTTTTAGGACACAATGATAATTAGCTTGTCTCTCTATTTGCCCTACCTAAGACATTTTATAAACTACAAATTGGAATGCAAGAGCTTAAAAGCCCACTAACAGCAAAATTTAGTGACAGATGACAGCCAAACAGCACAAAAGGTGACAGAAAGTATAAATAGAAGACACAAGCATTAAAAAACACAACTGTCTAGAGCAAAAAGAAAAAATAAACATTTCTAGACACCCTGATAGACCATGGAAGCATCATCACATTCTAACCCATAAGGACAAACACATCCGTAACGGTGATTCCAGGCTGTATTGTCCTGTACCTAAGAACACAGGAGGGCATAAGATACCTGTTAGAAAAATCCTGCCAATGATAATTGGATTTTGTTAGTTTTTTTTTTTTTTTTTAACTTAAGTGGCATTATTTAACTATCTGGAGAATGAGATGATTTTACATCTGAATTTTATGCACACATAGAGTGAACAGTATGAATTTAACTCAATGCTGTTTTCATTTATTTTTCGGTTTACTATTTCTATCTATATATTCACTCTACTTCTATCTCAATTTTTTACCGTTCCAGTATATCTAAATGTGGTTGCTCCAACTGTGTGTTTTCTCAGTTTCTTGACTTTCTCTTCTCCAATAGCATTTTTCTTCACCCAGCCTTAGGCATGTGCTACACCTTGCAACTACCAATACATATAAACATATTATTTCTACCCACAAACTACCATTCCATGATCATCTCCCTTTTTATTTCCAGTTCACGTAATCTGTCACAGTTCTACCTAAGCTAGATTCCATGATCAACTGTTATAAGCTCTTCCTGAGTACATGCTCAGTATGGTGAGCTGCATAGTGGCTCCACACACACACACAAAATTCCATATCCTAAATCGCTGAACCTGTGTATATTCAAATATCAAAAAGGAAGCTGGCGATGCAGTTAAATTAATGAACCTCTTCGTCTTGAGATGGAGAGATTATCCTGGCTTTTCTGTGTGGGTTTTGAATGCAATCCCGTGAATTCTTACAAGAGGGAAACTGCAGGGGGCAGTTTAGGGGGCAGATTTGACACACAGAAGCCAAGAAGGCACTGTGGCCATGATGGCAGAGCTGGGACTGATGCAGCCACAGCAAGCAAGAGTGCGGCACCTCCGGAGGTGAAGAGGCAAACAGTGGATCCTCCTCTAGGGGGCGCGCTGCTCCACCACACGGTGACTCCCATGAACCGTGCTGGTGGTCATTTGTTAGAGGAGCCATAGGAAACTAGTAATTCAGTTTCTAATAGCTAAGATGAAGCCACCACTTTGGTTGAATTCAACCTCCGTTTGCTTCACGTCTGCATTCAAGCAACTGAATGTGAGTGGGTAAAAAGCACAGCCACGTTGAACAGTCTCATTTTTAATTCATATGCATTTGATTCACGACTAAAGATATCAACTAGGTCCCTGACGTGTCCAGGGATTATATTATCCTTGCTAGTCAATCCAAACATCTAGATGACTGTTGTGTATCTTCTCCTTTCTTCTCAATCTTCAATACTTCTCCCCCATCAGGACTCTTCAGCTAATGATCTTGCTTCTTTCTTCATTGAGAAAGGGCTTCCCTGGTGGTTCAGATGGGAAATTATCTCTCTGCAACGTGGAAGACCTAGGTTTGATCCCTGGGTTGGGAAGTACCCCTGCAGAAGGGCATGGCAACCCACTCCAGTATTCTTGCCTGAAGAGTTTCATGGACAGAGGAGCCTAGTGGCCTGTGGTTCATGGGGTTGCAAAGAGTCCAAGACGACTGAGTGACTAACACTTTAACTTTCACTTTCATTGAGAAAATTCAGGCTAATAGAAGTACGTTTCTACAGAACCTTGTTAGAACATATACTCACCTTTTTCTACCAGTAAACTTTACCTTCCTGCCCGAAACCATAGAATATTGATGGTCTATGTATGCATGAAAGCCTTTCACTCTTTATCTTTTTTAAGAAAGCAGTTCTCTCTGTGTGCTGTGTCATTGGCCTTCCCTTTTCCACCAAATCCTTACCACTGCTACTGTTATTTTACCAATTGTTAAAATTCTTTACTGCTCACTTATTATCCTTTGTGGTATAACTATTCCAAAGGGATTTTTTTTTTTTTTTTAGTTTTGTTGTCTCAAGTGCTCTTTTCCCATTCTCTTTTAACACATTGAATCCAGATTTCAGATCATTAGTGTTCCTCTAAAATTGCTTTGTCACAGATCACCAACGACCTCCACATGGATAAATCTAATGTCAATGCTCCAAACAAGATGTTTTCATATCTCTTGACTTAATAGCAGTATTTGATATAGTTGTGCATTCCTTTCTCCATAAACCTCCCCCCACTTGGTTTTTAGAAAGTTACATTCTCTTCAGTTTTCCTCCAGGTTCATTCATTCCTCTTTTGCTTCTTAATGTTAGAATACCTTAAGCTTAGTTTTTGGCCCTCTACTCTTTGCATGCCTTCACTGTCTCAATAATCTTTGCATTCTGATGCCTTTAAAAATCACCCATAGTCCAGTAACTTGAAAAGTCACTTCCAAAGTCAAGACCCCTCTCCTGAAACTTGGTGTCACATACCTAATTTCCTCCTTGATATCTCCATCTGGATTACTAATAAAATGAAGCGTCACACACCCTAGAACTCAACTCCTGATCTCCATCCACCTCTTTCAAACTTGGTCAAATTGCAGCCTTTCTTATCATAATTGATGAAAATGTCATCTGTCCACTTGTTCCAGTCAAGAACTTAGAAATCATCTTTGATTTCTCTCTTTATTTCACATCCCACATCTGTTACACCAGAAAATCATCTAGGCTTCAGAATATATCCTGGATCTAGACTCTCACCACCTTCTTGCTACCTTTTTAAAGGCGATGTCATTTTCCTTGACTTCACTGACCTCGTGTAATGGTCTCCATGCTTCTACTCATTTCCTCAGAGTGTCTGTTCTCAACACATGAGCCAGTATTCCTTCTGAATGTAGGTAAGAGTAGGGTCACTCTATTCAAAACTCTTCTAATTTCTCTTGGAGTAAAAGCCCAGAGCCTTGCAAAGGCCTCAAGTTCCTACATGATGAAGTATCTCTAATACCTCTTTGAGCACATTGAGTGAAAGTTCCTCTTCATTCTTCCAGATGCACTGGTTCCTTGCTGTTCTTCATATGTGCCAGGCATATCCCTGTCCTTGGGTCTTTGCACTGGTCATTTTTTCTTGCATGTGTCTTTCTCTAGTGACTCATGTCTAAATCCCTCACATCCTTTAAGAGGTTTCACTTAAAATCCTTGTGAATAAAGCCTACTCTGACCACCTGATAAAAATTGCACTATCATTGAGCTTTTAATTCTCTTTGCCTTATTGTATTTTTCATTTTCCAAACAATCCCCACTTTTAAACATACTATCCAGGAACCTTTTTTTTTTTTTTTTTTTTAACTTTTTATTTTGTATTGGGGGATAGCCAGTTAGCAATGTTATAACAGTTTCAGGTGGACTGAAAAGGGACTCAGCAATACATATACATGTATCCATTCTCCCCAAAATTCCAATATACAGATTATTTATTTTTATTTATGAACTTATTATTTATCTTCCTTCCTTTGGGATATATACTCTTTAAAGGTGATATATATGTTTTGTTCACTGATGTATTTAAGACTTAAAAACTGCCTAGAACATAGTAGGTGCTGAAATATTTATTACATTGTAAGAATCAATTTAGAATTGCTTAAGAGGTATAAAATTTTTACCATAAAATATATAAAAAGTGTAAATTAATATTCTAGTTTTAATAATTCATGCCAATCTGTGAAAATAATCTTACAAATTCTCATCTCTTCAAATAAAAATCTGATGTTTTATTATGTTAGCCAGAAATTTACTGGTTTTATTTTGGAATAACTTTCTTAAAATTGCACTTAAAACAAAGAGTAATCTCTCCTCTTTATCACAAAACATACAATTGCCATACCCAAAATATTATGTAATAAGAATCAATTTGGGGTTATATATTCTTGAATTTGGGGCTTCCCAGCTATCTCAGTAGTAAAGAATCTGCCTGTGATGCAGAGTACACAGGAGATGCCACGGGTTTGATTCCTGGGTCGGGACGATATCCTGGAGGAGGGCATGGCAACCCACTCTGGTATTCTTGCCCTAGAGAATCCCATGGACAGAGGAGCTGGGCAGGCTCCAGTCCATAGGGTCGTACACGGCTGAAGCGACTGAGCATGCACGCTTGAATTTATACAAATGAGCTCTGTGATCCATAGCATTAGATGGTTAAAGAAGCAGAATAAAGAACTAATGTGTATTGAATCTCTAGCTGCTACATTTAAGATGTATATCCTTAATTCCACTATTAAAATTGCTTTGTGTTTTCAGCATAATGCTAGGTAGTTTATATATGCTGTTTCAATGAATTATCCCAACAGTTCTCTCAAGTAGGTAAAATGATATGTATTTTATATGTGGGAAAGCTAGAATAAGAAGAATTAAAATCATTTTCTTTCAGGCAGCACTGGTAGAAGATGTCAGAACAGTTCACGATCTCAAAGCCTGTGTGACATCCACCAGGCAGTGAGAGCAACTATGCTAATTTATGTACGAGGCTAGATGCAAACACCATTTTTAACTTAGGGGCCCTCCTTTCCCAAAACACAAGTTCTCACAATGCAAGGAATGCAGTTCCCTAGTAATGCACAGAGTAGCTATTTTTGATATTCATTCCAGAAACTCAGACATTCTGAACAAAACTTGTTCTCAGCTTTTAAGAAAGTTTTGGCTGCTCTTCAACCACAGCTTTGGCTTAACTTTCATCACATGACCTAATAAAGTACAGATGATATGAAAGACAGTCTCCATCTGTGAATGCGAGGAGACCAACCACTGATGCCGACTCTTCTGCTGCTGCTGCTGCTGCTAAGTCGCGTCAGTCGTGTCCGACTCTGTGTAGGAGGATGCAAAGCGCACACATACAAACCTTTCCCAAAAGGAGAGAAAAATTCAGGTAATTCACGTGAATGTTAGGTTGAAGTAAAATGTAATGAAAAGGAAAAGGTCTAGCCATAGTTGCAAAGTTGTTGGGCCAACCAGAGGAAAGAAATGTTTTAGTAGTAGCAATCTGTAATTTACTCTTACTATTGTGAAATGTCACTGAGGAAGTCTCCAAACAAGTATGCTTTGTGGTAGGTAAATTGTTACGAAAAATATGAGGGGGTAATTCTTCCATTTTAAGATGCTGAGAGCAGCAGGAAATGTAACCACTGGCTGTAGATTGAAAGCCTTAGAGGGCCTACAGAGTGGAGATCTGGCTCCTCTCAAATACAGTTCCTGGATTTGATCTGCAGTTGTTTAAAAGTTGAGTCATTCCGGATGCATATTTACTCTGAAGAAGGATTACATTTCAAAATAAAGACAGCATTATTTTGTTTCTCTTCAAATCATCTTGTGACCATAAAAAAATCTAAAATTATCCCTCAAAATAAATTTCAATGATTCTCAGCAACAAATGAAAAGGTAAATTAAAATTGAACAAGAAAGATAAAGCTAAATAATAGTAAAAATGAAAAGTAATATTTGGGAGTCTTATTTTTATTACTCAAAAACAGCAAAACAGACCTGAGACTTTTTTGAAATAATGTGATTTTTTTTTCAAGAATTTGTATTTCCTTAATTTAAAAATATGATGATTCATGATTTCCCAAATTTTTGAAATTTATTTTGAAAGAATTGTTTTCTTCAAGTATTTTTCTGATATTAAAAAAAATAGCATCATTGAGGTATAGTTCACATACCATACAGAGAAGGCAATGGCGCCCCACTCCAGTACTTTTGCCTAGAAAATCCCATGGACGGAGGAGCCTGCTAGGCTGCAGTCCGTGGGGTCGCTAAGGGTCGGACACGACTGAGCGACTTCACTTTCACTTTTCATTTTCACGCATTGGAGAAGGAAATGGCAACCCACTCCAGTGTTCTTGCCTGGAGAATCCCAGGGACGGCAGGGCCTGGTGGGCTGCGGTCTATGGGGTCGCACAGAGTCAGACATGACTGAAGCGACTTAGCAGCAGCAGCAGCAGCACATACCATAAAATACACCCATCTTCAAGTGCACAATTGATGGTTTTTAGTGTGCACACATCCTTGGACATTTATCACCACAAACAATTTTAGAGCATTTTCATCACCCTGTAAAGACAACCTTGTTGTCTCTAGTTATCACACCTTCTCCCAATCATCATATTTTCTATAGCCTTGCATGAGTGTTAAGTCACTTCAGTCCTGTCTGACTCTTTGTGACCCCGTGGGCTGTAGCCAATCAGGCTTCTCTGGTCTATGCTATTCTCCAGGCAAGAATACTAGAGTGGGTTGCCATGCCCTCCTCCAAGGGGTCTTCCTGACCCAGGGATCGAACCTTCGTCTCTTGCATTTCTTGCATTGACAGGAGAGTTCTTTACCACTAGCGCCACCTGGAAAGCCCCCAAGTCAACATGTGTAGGCTTCAGTTCAGTTCAGTTCAGTCGCTCTGTCGTGTCCAACTCTTTGCAACCCCATGAATCGCAGCACGCCAGGCCTCCCTGTCCATCACCATCTCCCGGAGTTCACTCAGACTCACATCCATTAAGTCGGTGATGCCATCCAGCCGTCTCATCCTCTGTCATCCCCTTTTCCTCCTGCCCCCAATCCCTCCCATCAGAGTCTTTTCCAGTGAGTCAACTCTTCTCATGAGATGGTCAAAGTACTGGAGTTTCAGCTTTAGCATCATTCCTTCCAAAGAAATTCCAGGGCTGATGTCCTTTAGAATGGACTGGTTGGATCTCCTTGCAGTCCAAGGGACTCTCAAGAGTCTTCTCCAACACCACAGTTCAAAACCATCAATTCTTCGGCGCTCAGCTTTCTTCACAGTCCAACTCTCACATCCATACACGACCATTGGAAAAACCATAGCCTTGACTAGAAGGACCTTTGTTGGCAAAGTAATGTCTCTGCTTTTCAATATGCTATCTAGGTTGGTCATAACTTCTTCTGTAGGCTTAAGCGACTGTAATTAATCTAGCCATACTTTCTACCTATGAATTTGCCGATTCTGGACATTTTATATAAAAGGATCATACATTATGTGGTTTTTTATGACTACTTTATACTTAGCATAATGTTTTCAAGGTTCATCATGTTATAACTTATATCAGAATTCATCCTTTTCGTTGCCAAATAATTCCATTGTGTGGTTTTACTGCTTTTTTATTGATCTATTGATCAGTTAAAGAAAATTTGGGTTGTTCACACTTTTTGCTGAGATGGAAAATGTAACTGAATATCATGTACGCATAATTGTAAGGACATGTTTTCATTTCTCTCGGGTATAGATCAAAGAGTAGAATTGCTGGGTCCTGTAGTAACTCTATCTTTTAAAGAACTGCCTGTAATGCATATGCTATACATTTTAAGTTGTGACAGTTTTCACTTTGTTCAACTTACTTTTTCTTGTTATAAGGGCAAAGGGTGACAACTCTTACATGTCTGAGCTGAAACTGGAAATCCTGATACCCTCAGCGTCTTCTCCAGAAACCTGTTTGTCTTTCTGAACCACGGATTTCTCTGTCCTGGTGCTACATGGGCAGAGCTAGTGTGCCATCTTCTTGGTGCTGTGGCCTCTGTTATTGCGGAGCACGGGTTCTCGGGTGTTCAGGCTTCAGTAGTTGCGACCCGTGGGCTCAGTAGATGTGGTACATAGGATTAGTTGCTCTCTGGCGTGTGGGATCTTCCCGGATCAGGGTTCAAACCCGTGTCCCTGGCATTGACAGGCAGATTCTTTACCACTGAGCTACCAGGGAAGCCTGCTGAGTAGAGTTTTGATTAACTTGAATTTTCTCTTTTCTGAGATTGTGTTAAGTGTTCTCTACCAAGAATCCCTATATGCCCTGGGGAGGATTTGTCTTCAAGTCAGTGTGGAGCCTTGGCGATTTTTGTTTTTTCCCTTAGTACTGCGTGTATTTCCAATACCATCCAACACAGAGTGAAACAAAGTTAGAGGAGAAACCACAATTTTATGCTTGTTTCCTTTCTTTTCAATTTTTTTTCATTCTTTCTTTTTCCCTTTCTCTCAAATCTATGGCAGAGTTGTTGCATATTTTTGTTTAATTTCCTCCTGATTTTTAAGTTCTTTGTTAATCATTTATTATAATTGGGATACTTGTGTTTACTATCCTGGGGATGTCTACCTGGGAGTCTAAAGGAAACTGAATTTCAAGTAGACCATTTTAGCTAATATTTGTAAAAATGTTTAGAATATTTTTTTTAATATGGGGACAAAAAAAAAAAGATTCTTTTCCCCTTCAAGTAAAAGACAACCAAGAAAAGAGAAATCAGTGGCAGAATCCTTGGCTGGTGGTGAGTAGATGCTGGGCTCATCCTGATTGTGCCGCCAACTCTTGACGCTGTGACTTTGGACAGAGGCATCTACCTTCTTCAAGTATTATTTGAGTATTGTATTCCCCACATTGTATCACTGGGGATTCACTGATGAATAAGACAAATTCTTACTCTCATGGACTTGCAACCCACTTAAATGTTCCTTTAAAATTTTAATATGCTTAGTGCTCACTTTCCTGTTTTAAGATGAGTCTTGCTGAAATACTGAATGGGATAGGACCTTTCACTCTAGCATTCTTTGATTTCCAAGCATAAGAATGATAGGACTTGAACGGGTATGTGATGAAAAAATGAGGACTCTCTGTCATGGGGAATTTAGCTAAAGAAAACATAGAGCTGATAGGTTTGCACTTAAAACACTTTAAAAGGACCGGTGAGTCCATTGACATATTAGATGTCCATATTTTCCAAAAATGTCAAAGTTCTTAAGTTACTGAATAGGACATTGAAAAACCTGAAGTCCTTGAGCTCTATACTTTGTGGTTTCTTGGCAGCTTAGAAGAAGCAACTTTTCTTTGCTCATCCACATAATACATTTTTAAAAACTTTTTTTAATTGAGTTGATGTACAGTATATGTTTCAGGCGTACAACATAGTGATTTACAGTTTTTGCAGGTTATATTCCATTTATAGTCATAAAATGTTGGCTGTACTTCCCATGTAATACATTTTTCAGCTTAAACGTTACCAAGCCTGCCACTGTGTTCCATAATTCTCAGTTCTGTAATCATGGAGACGAAATATTACAGTGGTTTAACATGACAGGTAAACAAAGGATAGAAGGGATTTTATTAAATCGCCTCCTAATTCAGGGACAAAAGAACACATTAAGAATCATTGTCCCTGTTCCCAATTTTTTCTGCCTGGGTCCAAATGGCTGAGCATTGAGCTCCAAGAGGAGAAAATGTGAAGGATTTGATTGGAGCTCCCTTCTCTTCCCTGTGCGAAAGCTGCAGTTTAAAAAAAAAAACAGAGAGGGGAAAGAGCATCAGTTAAGAGTATTTAACTTCACGAGAATACCAGGAACCTTGTTGGTGATGCTCCTTCACCTTCAGATTACTTATTTATTCCACATACAGTTCATTAGAACTTCACTTTAAAGATAAATAGCAAATAATAGTATCTTTCATCTAAAATTAGAAAATTCTAAGCCTTTTCAAAAAGTCCTGCACAAGGAATAAAATATTAGCTGCAAAGGTCTTACTTGCCTGTGTCTCAAGTCCTAATCATGTAAGTTAAATATGAAGATGCTTTTCTATGAAGTCTAATAAACAACTCATTTTTTTTTTTTTTGGCATATATACCAGGCTCCTCCATCCATGGGATTCTCCAGGCAAGAGTACTGGAGTGGGCTGCCATTTCCTTCTCCAGGGGAATCTTCCTGACCCAGGGATCGAACCCGGGTCTCCCACCTTCCAGGCAGACGCTTTAACCGCTAAGCTGCCAGGGAAGCCCCCAGCAGAATACTGGAAATAAATCAGATGTCAACAGAAAAAGTTGTTAAATTATGGTATATACATAAAATGAAATTCTAAGCAGCTAATTAAAAATTGTTTAGCTGCTAAGTCACGTCCAACTCTTTGCGACCCCATGAACTGTAGCCTCTCACGCTCCTGTATTCATGAGATTTTCCAGGCAAGAATATTGTAGTGGGTTGCCATTTCCTTCTCCAAGGGATCTTTGCAACCCAGGGATCGAATCTGCGTCTACTGCCTTGGCAGGCAGATTCTTTACCACTGAGCCACCTGGAAAGCCCCAAAATAGCTTCAAATTCACCATACAAACTGGCCCATATGGGGATCAAAGCCATGACCTTGGCATTACTTGTACTACACTCTAACCAACTGAGCTAGCCAGCCGAATTAGCTACATAGAATTTCATTCTGTGGATATACCAAAATAAGAGATGTACGCTCTTTCTTTTAGTGTATGTGTATGGCTTGAGGGGGCAGTCAAGGCAGGTTTTAAATGAAAATTTCAAGAATATCTAAGACATTTGCTGTCATACAAGAGAAAAATTTTCTGTTGATGTCTTAAGTAAAGCAAGGATACTGACCCCCTACTATGGCCCCTGAACTTTGGCCCAATACTATGCTCATTATTAGTGTGCATATCTTTTGGACACTGAATCTTTTTTCCAAGTTTGTCTTTAAAACTATCTGGAGAAGCACGGTAACCAGAGAAGTGATGTTCAGAGCTTCAGGCAACAGCATTTAATCTAAGTGCAGCTCCTGGAAATAAAACAAATTTAGATTTCATCTGATATTGGGAATTGCCAAGTAGGTCTAGCTACCCCATTTCTATTTGAAGTGTCTGCCAAACCACGGGCACCATGATCATAGCTAGCATTCACTGACCTCTTACTCTGTACCAGTTGCTTTATATCTGTTGATTCATTTATTTCTCATAATGATCTCATGAATAAGGTGCAGTTGTCTTTCTTTTAATCTAAGATTAAAGGAAAAGTAGGTGACTTATTCAGGACCACACACCCAATGAGGTGACCCAGACTTGAAATATAAGCAGTCTGACTTTAAAGCTCTTGCTTTTGTTTGCTCTCTTATCCTCTCTGAGGCTCAGTTTCAGCCCAGGATGCTATAGAAGTATGCAAAGGTGGTTGTGATTTGAGAAAGCTAGACTCCTGTTGGCCCAAATTCTCACCCCAGCACAATATGGCAACACCACACACTGGCATAGGAATTTGGCTCTGAAATACCTCTAACACTAAGTCAGATTATGTGGCTTATGTTGAAAGGTTTTGTGCTTGGCTGTTGTCAAAGATGTCGTTGAAGCATCATTAAATGATGCCACACAGTTGTTTACTCTGGGCACCTAACAGCAACAAACAAAGCTACCTGCAAACATTCCAAAAGGCTTCACGGTTGCTTTTTCCTGTGTCCTACCCACCAGCCAAATGAGTAATTCACTCTTCCCCACAAAGACTCATGTTCTTCTTGAATCTTCAAAGTCTTATACCTGTGCCCGTTTAAATGTTGCCCATCCTCACAAAAGACGCTTGGTCCTTGGAAGAAAAGCAGTGACCAACCTGGACAGCATATTAAAAAGCAGAGACATTACTTTGCCAGCAAAGGTCTGTCTAGTCAAAGCTATGTTTTTTCCAGTAGTCATGTATGGATGTGAGAGTTGGACCATAAAGAAGGCTGAGCCCCAAAGAATTGATATTTTTGAACTGCGGTGTCGGAGAAGACTCTTGAGAGTCCCTTGGACAGCAAGGAGATTGAACCAGTCAATCCTAAAGGAAATCAGTCCTGAATATTCATTGGAAGGACTGATGCTGAAACTGAAGCTCCAGTAGTTTGCCCACCTGATGTGAAGAGCCAACTCATTAGAAAAGACCCTGATACTGGGAAAATTGAAGGCAGGAGGGAAAGGGGATGAATGAGGATAAGATGGTTGGATGGCATCACTGGCTCAATGGACATGAGTTTGAGCAAACTCCAGGAGATGGTAAAGGACAGGAAAGCCTGGTGTGATGCATTCCATGGGGTTGTGAAGAGTCAGACTTGACTGAGCAACTGAACAACAACAAATCCTCCTGGTTTCAAAGATATGCAAGCTCTCTTAGTTTTTCTAAGTGGAAGTATCAGTTCCTTCTGCATTTTCATTGTGATGTTTATCATTCATTATCCTTCTTATCTGAGAACTATTTTATACCTTCCTTATTTCTCTTCCCTAGCTGGCTCAGATGGTAAAGAATCTGCCTGCAATGCAGGAGTGAAAGTGAAAGTCGCTCAGCCATGTCTGACTCTCTGCAACCCATGGACTATAGCCTGTCAGGCTCCTCTGTCCATGGAATTCTCCAGACAATTCTACTGGAGTGGGTAGCCATTCCCTTCTCTAGGGGAACTTCCCAACCCAGGGATCAAATCAAGGTCTCCAGCATTGCAGGCAGATTCTTTACTGTCTGAGACACCAGGGAAGCCAGGAGACCTGGGTTTAATCCCTGGATCAGGAAGATCCCCTGGAGAAGGAAATGGCAATCCACTCCAGTATTCTTGTCTGGAGAATTCCATGGACAGAGGAGCCTGGCAGAATCCAGTCCTTGGTGTTTCAAAGAGTTGGACATGACTGAACGACTGTCACACACACACAGCCATGAAGACATGTTTTTCATACCAAATTTGGTCTTCTGTACACCACAGTAGGAATTCAGCACACATTTTTGGTAAGAAATTCATGAACAATGAATGAAATGTATTGAGGAGCCCTGATGCAGGGGAGTGTTTGCATATTTTAAGGAAGTGGTTGATAGAAGCAAACACTGATGCAGCAACTGCATACTTCGGCATTGCCTCCATCAGGCAGGACAGTTACTCAAAGGACGCAGTGCTTGTGTTCACGCAGTACTACCCAGATGCATGTGAAACTCCTCTCAGATCGTTGTGGGTATTTGGCTATCGTATTTCACTCCAGTGGAGGTGTATGGAAGCATGACTAAGACGACAAAAATCAAATCAGCATGGGGTATTTAGGATAAAATAGCTGCCTTTGCATGTGGACATTCTTTGGGATTTACACAAGGAAACTAACAGAGAGATGAGAGTCCTCCTAATTTCACTTTCTATTTCAATAGACACTTGCCAGACTTTCCTTCCTATCAAAGACATGGGTAAATCCTACTTTGTAGAGCATATGGCAGAATAATTTAACTATGACATCAGGGAAACCGCAATATCTTTGAACCTCCTTGGATTCCTTCTGAGTTGTAGGAGATGCAGATAGAGCTGTTTGCAGGACATCAGACTCTCAAGACTCAATCCTTGTTCTCCAGTATGTGACTCGCAGCTGCTCCCTTCTGGACACTTGAACATGTGTGTCCATAGACGAGAACTCCTTGGGCACTGGCATCAGGCTGTAGTCCGTGGGGTTGCAAAGAGTCAGAAAGCCAGAGGTGAATGTATGTTCATAATAGGGGATTTCCTCTTCTCACTCCCTTCCCATCCTGGCATTAAAGTACCAAGAGGTCAGTTTGGTTTTTTTTTCCCTCTTTTTCCCAAAGATGACTTAGTGACTTTCAGATCAGAGCAAGGGGCAGTAAGCAATGTATGTGAATGAAGTCAAGGTGTTGGACAAGTTGCCTGTAATTTTCCCCCTGCACAGAGAGAATTCTTCTCTAGCGAGTTCCCTGGATCCCCTTCTGCTTACCCAGGGCTCGACTCACACAGAGGCATTTACTTCTACTTTTCTAGGCTGACCATTCCATTCCCACTGACACCTTCTTTCTATAAATGGTGTTGACACTTTCCATGTCCCAGTTCCCATGGACCACTTTGAGTATTTAATCTGTGCGAGCATAAACACCAGCTCCTAGGATGGAGTATCTGCTGGAGAGGCAGTTACCCTCCCTCCTTTAGCCTTTCAAACCAGGCAGATCTATCCTTACGACTTTCTTAATTCTTCATTCTACATTTCAGCTCCTTTCCTTTATACTTTTCTCCAGGGCTAAAAATAATTATTCTTCTGTGCTTTCCAAGGATCTTCTTTTTAGAGCAAGGATCTTCTTTTTAGAGCTCTCAGAATCTACTTTCTCGCTTGCATGCTCAGTCGTATCTGACTCTTTGCAACCCCATGCACCATAGCCTGCCAGGCTCCTCTGTCCGTGCGGTTTCCCAGGCAAGAATACTGGAGTGGTTTGCCATGCCCTGTTCTAGGGGATCTTTCCAACCCAGGATCAAACCCATGTCTCCTACATCTCCCGCATTGGCAGGCAGATTCTTTACCACTGAGCCACTTGGGAAGCCCCAAGGTTTCCCAATTAACTATAAGATAGAAATTTCCCTTCCTTGTCATAGCAACCAATAACCCCTCAAATCTGAAAAATACTTGTAACACTTTTCTATTTTAATGTGTGCCCTTGTTATGATGTCAGTATTTTTACATTGACAAGAGATAATATAAAATTTAAATATCTAAGATCTTTGCATACAATTCTTAATAGTCTTTGGCTGGATACCCTGTGTTGGCTCGCTCTAACTACATTATACCCTGTCTGTATCTGGGAAGGTTGTAGAGCTAACAGGTACACTCTTCAGACTCTTTTCATACTAGGATTCTTGATGGATGCAATTGTGGGAAATTAGGAAGACAGGAATGAGCAGAGTCCGTCTTCCTGAAGGTTTTGGATGGTGCTGCTGGCAAGCAAGTTCATGGAAATACTGAGTTCCTCCAGTACCAGCCAATGGCTATTACAAGGATTCTTGGATGTTAAGACACAGTGGTGGCAGAGGAGTCAGTTTTAGCTTATTTCCAGCAAAACTCCAGTGTGCTGGCCTCAGAGATAGTAGTTCTATTTTCTGTTCTGTATTGTTTGGTGGATAATTCTGAAAGAGTAATAAACTCCTTGCACCTTCTACAGATCTTGCAAATATCTAACTTACTGTATTGAATACCTTTCTGCTTAAGATACCTGGAGTTCTCTCTAGTTCTGGCACCAAACCCTGACTGATTCATCCTCCCCGCCATGCGTATGTAGGAAATGTGACCTGCGGGGACCTCCAGATCTGTCCTTCTTAGAAGGTCTCCCCCACTGTCAGCAGTCTCAGCACTCAGCAGTCCCCTAGCAGTGTGTGCTCATCCCATCATCCAGAGTCTTATCATGAGCTTTCATATTTCCATTTCTCAACATGCCATTCCCTCTTGATTGTGTCTCACTCCCTTCTCACCTCTTCCTTGACTCCCTTTCTTGCGTCACAAGCTTCAGAATCTTCCTCAGTTTCTTTATTAAACCATTAGAGCAAAGTGAACTATTTCTTCTGTATTCGGTAGACATTTCCATCACAAACTTATCATGTGACACTGCAGAAGGCCTTCAGATTTCTGTCTCCTAGACTGTTAGTTCTTTGAGCTGCGGTACCTTGTACCCCATTTGTTCTCAAACATCTAAAACACGGATAATAATTACTTGACAAAATTTTGAATGAGTAAATGGAAATTATTCATGGCTTCTCATTGGCTTCATATATAGTATGTCTGTCTTCCTTGGTGCACTTGGCTTGGTATACTTTATAGCTGCGTATAAATAATAGTGGCCTGTTGGACGGCTGCACTGTCCAGCAATGAAGTGAAGCATTAAAACTTTCCACCCTCATGTTTTCTGGCTATTTTCACACTGCTTTACCCCACTCAAAGCATATGTGTTTGAATATGATCTGATTTATAACATAAATTCTCAGAGGAGAGAATAGAATTTGTTTAGATTGTTTAATATAGATACTGTGGCTGAATCTTCAAAAATATACTAGAGGATAGTAATTTAAATACTCACACTAGGTGGGACATTCACTGAGGGCTTTTCCATACTGTGCTTGAGCAGAAGAGTATCCATATTTGTTGCATCGTGTGTATAAAGAACAGGTAGTCAAAACTGTCTCCTATTATAAGGGGAAAATTACAGCAAATGGCTCTTATACTACTTCTGAACACTGGTATTTCCTTTTATGGGAATTCCTATTTGAATGTGGTCTGAGAATTTATTGCAAGACTTCTGTTAATACTGAAATGTGAAACTAACTTTCTGTATAAAATTTTACTTTCTACTAAATTTCTCATTCAACCTGATCATTAAAAAATGTGCATTTATGAGAATGCCAAGACAAGGACTGTATAAAAGTTTGTCTTTCTTTAATAGAATGTGAAGGAATTATTTTTCTGACGCTATGTACTTTTAGCTTTTTTTTTTTTTAATGAACTTTTTTTTGATTCTTTTTATTGGAAGAGATGTTATTCCAAAGATTTCTTTTAAGCAAATTTTTTAAAAAACTGAAAATTGTTGCCACCATTTCATGATTTCAAGTTTTCTTTATCCAAAGTCAAAAGTCAGTAATGAGTACAAAATATTTATTAGGAATGAAGGTATATATAATGGAATACTGACAGATTTTATATTGTTTTCATAACCATTGCTAAGCTCCCTGAAGAAATATATGTTCCCCCAGGCAAAAACACACACTGAATGTGTTTTTGTAAATGGGTTATTTTCACATGAAGCTCATTCCGAGCTACTTTAACAAACCAGAAACCTTTGCATCTTTGAGGACAAAAATTGAAATTTGTCCAGTTATTGGGCAGTATGGACACTGTTAGCACCAACATATTCAGTGAATTCTGGCACATTTATGTTAATTACATATCTGCTAATTGTAGACATATCTACTAATTGTAGACTCTGTTTTAGACATGTTTTCTTTTTAATAATATACAGTTTTTATTTTTTATTTTACTTTTTAATTAATTTTTTTGGCGATGCCACATGGCATGTGGGATCTTAGTTTCCCCACCAGGGATAGAACCCATGAACCATGCCATGGAAGCACAGAGCCCTAACCACTGGACTGCCATGGAAGTCCCTAGAGACAAGTTGTATTTATGATTTTAATATTAAGTGAATTGAAAACACTCTTTTAAAATATTTTTTTTTTACATTTAAACATTTAAATGATTCAGCATAGTCATGGCCACTCAAGGAATAAGATGATGCCCCTGAAAAAATTTGGATTGGATATTAAGACTGATGGTACCATCCACACACCAACAGGGTGTGAACAGTTTATAAGACATTTGAAAGAGAGGACATCCCGCATGAGCCAAAAAAAGAGAAAGGCTTGAGAAAACAAGAAGAAAGCCTGGCCTGGGGTTTCTGTGGTGGCTGGAATGGCAGGAAAGTAGAAATGTTAGATGCTCAGTCGTGTCCGACTCTTTGAGACCCCATGGACTGTAGCCCCCCTGGCTCCTCTGTCCATGGGTTTCTCCAGGCAAATATACTGGCGTGGGTTGCCAGTCCCTTGGGGATGGGCGTTTTTTGAGTGGCATGAACTTCCTCTTGGTACCAAAAGAGAGAGTACCCAGACTTTTATGTCATCTTGTCCAGATATACAAAGGGAGGGGACAGGGGTGAGGCTTAAAAAACTGTTAGCAGTCAGATATCAAAAATCAAGTCAGAATCTTTCATTATGCTTGGAATTTGCTCTGTTTATGTAATATCGAGCTGCCTTCAAAAGTTAACAGTGCCTTATACTGCGCAACTTGACAAGCATAACAGAACAAACGAGAGCCTCGGATATAGACACACTGAGTTCACATTCTAAGTTGTTGCTTGTTTTCTTTTCACAGGGCTCTGATGAGCAATGGATGAGAAAAAACAGATGCAGAACGTCTGGTGCACACGGGAGATGGTCCATAACAGTAAGTCTTTAGATACTTTGCTTGAGATTGTCTCAAACGTTGATGCCTCTATCGCAAATTTGATTGCTGTTGCTGCAGATCAAATACAAAGAAAATTTAACCTTTGCCAAAAATAAACAAAGTGGAACACTAGTTAAAATGGTAAGGACAGATTTTAACCTGTAATAATTTGCCATAGAGTCTAGCATGAACTGAACTCAAGTTCGATGTGTACAGAGGTGAATGGGCATTTTAGAGAGAAAATGTGTGTCGAGAGAGGGAGCAATCAGGGGCTTGGTGAACAGAGTCTGGTAAATGAAATATTACAAAAAGCAGGCATAGGGATTGATCCATGTGAAATCCACGAGGGTTTGCTAACTGGTGCTTGTTGAAAAGTCGAAGTTTAGCTCCTCTTTTCCCAGAGAGACTGAGAGACGCTGGCCAGTCTCTAGGTGTTGGCTGAAACAGTGGATTTTTTGGCAGCATTGAATTTTCTCAGGCAAGTGCTTTAGGGGTGGCTAAAGTCTTCCCAGGGATGCGGCCTTGAGCTGCTAGAAACATGTTAGTGTTTGTTCAAGTCTCTATAGGTCAAGCTGGAGGCCTAGTTAAGAATAGAGATCAGTGGACCCTGGTTAGAGTTTGGTCAAGGAGAGCATCTTGGCACCTTAAAAGGGAATATTAGAGAAATGGCTTTTGGAAATTTATACTAAATTTGAAAACTGCTGAAATTGTTTATTAACATAAATTTTAAAATTCTAAGTCTTGTTTAGAGATAAAAATCTCAGCACATGAAGTTATCATATTAGTATGAGGTTGAAAAAGTATATGAAATTTATTCTATTTTTGGCTAAAGTTTACAAAGGCAGTTTTTAAAATTTACTTTGAAATAATTACACACTTACAGGGAATTGAAAAAAATATATACAGGAGGTATCAAATACTTTTCATTCAGCCTCCACCAGTAGTAATACCTGACATCATTATAGTACAATATCAAAATCAGGAAATTGACAACATACAATCCAAAGAGCATATTCAGGTTTTATGGGTTTTATTCTTAGGCAGGAAAGTTAGTATTCTACCTCTACAGATGTGCTGCATCTGCAATGCACATAAAAGACCCCTTGGTCATCCAAGCTTCGGCAGGTACCCATGACGAGTTGTACTCTTCAGTACCGTTAATTCTGTCATCTCAGTACACAGGTTCAACCCTTTCTCTCATTCTTTGGCCTTGTTTTGCTTTGCTTTATTTTGACATAACTTCAGGCTTTGCTTTATTTTGACATAGCTTCAGGCTCTCATAAAAGTTGCAAGAATTGCACAAATATTCCCTTATGCCATTTACGCAGATGACTCAAATATTCATATTTTACCACATTTACTTTACTCATCCCACACATTCATGCACATTTTTTAGCTGTTTTCTTCTGAATACTTTAGTGTTTACTGCAAAGCAAAGCCATGCTCTTTGCAACCCCAGCACAACTTTAAAAATCAGGGAATTAGCATTGACACAATACCATGAGACACTTTATATAATTTACTCATTTTGCCAGTTATCTCAATAATATTCTATACAGCAAATGCATTCAGTTGTCATGATTTCAATCTCCTTTAGTCTGGGGCACTTCCTCAGTAAACATTCCTTTGTTTTCTGTGACACTGACACTTTTGAAGAGCACAGGGCTGGTTATTTTTGTGGACTATCTGTCAACTGTAATCTGTCTTCTTTTCCCTCTTGATTAGGGTCGGGCTAAGCACTTTTAGTCAAAAATGCCATATAAGTAATTCTAGTTCTCAGTGCCTCAGATGCGGAGGTGGAAGAAGTTATTTGTGCCATTATCGGTTACATTAATTTTGATGGCTTGGTTTACTTTGTTTTCACAGCTTTATCCAGTATAAAGCTATTATTTTTTTCTGCCTGTGCGAATATAACCTTGGCTCCCTCCCCTTCCCCTAATCCTTTAAGGTTCAACTCAAATTTTCTCTTCTACTTGACATATTCTCCACTGTATACCTATGTTATTAAGAACTTAGCTTCATTACTGTGTTGATTATATGGAGAAGTAACATTTTTTCTATAGTACCTAGTAGGTCAGAGACCTTTGTCATTAAAGACTTTATCATATTTATCACTGTATATTCTAGAAAGATAATAGGTTCTTAATGACTGTTAATTGACTAAGCTAGCAAATGAATAAATGAATTCCAAAAGGTAGATTTGAGAAGTATTACCTTCTTTGTTTTATAAAGATGAATAGTGAAGGTCAGCAGAGGATGGTGATTTATGACTGCAAGATCTTAACACAGCTGTTGATTAGGTAGCAAAGGATATTACTGAGCTAATTTTGGGGGAGTTCAAAAGCCTGCTTTCATTTACCATAACTCAGGAAAAGGAAGGCAAGAGACTTTTTACATCTCGGTTCACGAGCCTAGATGGGTTAGAAAATGTTTCGTGACTGGAGATAGCCCACCGGATATATCAGTTAGCGATACAGTACAGCCCACCGCAACTTTAGTGAACTGCGGTAACACTCCTTTTTCATTCACACTCTTCTGTGGGTTATCTGAGAATCAACCCATCTCGACTGAGGCCAGCGGGCTGGCTGTAAGCTTCAGGTTGGACCTAGCTAGGCTCTATTTGTCTCTTATTCTCCTGAGCAGCAGACCCTCCCAGACTGGAAGAACAGTTGGCAGAGGCCATACCAGGCAGCGCCTCCCCGGCCGGTGTGCAGAAGCGGCACACGGAGCCTGACTTTCATCTCCTGTTTGCCAAAGCCAACCACGTGGCCAAGCCCAGCCTCATGAGGGCCAGTCCATACCCTCGGTGCGGGTGTACAAGAGGGACAAATAATTAGGAAGAGTAATTTGGGGGCAATAACGCAACTACTGCAGAAGTACAAGCACAGGGATGGCTATATGCCAACTTCAGGTAGAGGAGGGACCCAGTGAGGTTGACGCATCTGAGAGATCTCCTGAGTGTCGAGGTGCCCAGGTGCAGGCAGGTGTGTCTACCTGGCATGTGCCAGCTCCCCCTCCATACTCCCTGTGCTCTGCCAAGTGCATATTCTCATCAGATCTAGAAATGCCATCTTCCCAATGACTACATATGTGTGCTACCTAAGGCATTTAAACATTCTGATGTTCAGCATATGCCCGCCTAATTCACACAGTTGTTGGCAGAATAAAAAGTCACACAAGAGAAAATACTAAAAAGTTGCAAGTACGACACTAATAATGCCTTACTGTTATTGCTGCTGTTTCGCTCTTCAGTCCAGATGTTGGTTGCTCCCCAGAGTACATGGAGATGCTCGTACTCTGGACAGGAGCTTACTCCTGAGTAGACACACCAAGGTTTATGTTGGCTTGTATGGGACAGTAGTAAATGAGTTCTTCCACTTCTGTAATTTCTAGAAAGGACACTAGAAAATGTTCTGGATGCCAGGGGTAATTTTTCAGCAATTGAAAAAAAGAAGGAGGGAGAGAAAGATGAAGAAAATTCCAAAAGAAAAGCATCCTTCCCTAGAAATCCAGTTTTCAACAGATATTTAGAACTGAATTTTGTTCTTGTTGATTTGGGTATAGTGTATTACACTTAGTATGCATATAAAAACCATGTGAACTCCACAGAGTAGATGGTTTACCCTCCACAATAACCGCAAATAATCTGCCATAATGTTGCATTTTGCCATTTATATGTTTCACAGAAACTCAAACAAATAGGATTGTAACACACTAGTTTAGGGAAAGGATTGTTTTTTCTTTTGAACTTTTTATTTTATATTGAGGTATAGCAGATTAATAATGCTGTGATAGTTTCAGGTAAACAGCTAAGGGACTCAGCCATATATATATATTTATTCATTCTCCCCAAGCCCCCTTCCCATCCAGGCTGCCACATAACATTGAGCAGAGTTCCCTGTGCTATACCGTAGGTCCTTTTAGTAGAACTGAATTTTTAACATGTTTGCTACTTGAAAAACAACTTATATTTCCAAACACAATGTGATCAAGTAAAAAGCATAATAAATTCAGGTAAAATTCACTAGAGGTCTCTACCTGCTTCACAAAGAGCAGATAAAAAAAATCTTTTCTTCAGATATGCTCACACTCCTCCCGTTATTCAAGTCATAACTGTAAAAGTCATGGCCTGCTTTTATGGTTCTGTGGGTCTTTTTGGCAACAGAAAGCAAAGGCTTAAGTCTTTAATATGAGAATGTGAAGTAGCTGCTTTGTTGTGTCATCTGGTCATGACAAGTCTTTACCTCAAAACAAAAAATACAGCCCATCATTTGCTGAGTTTATCAGGGCAAAAAAGAACAACCATTTTTAGTTTTAAACAGGAAGTGTAAACAAACTTTTAATAGATAAAGAGAAGAGAAATACGTAGAGCCAAAGGATGCTTCTATAGATCACACATTCAAGAAAAGCATTTACTATCTCCACATTTTCATTTACCCTTCTACCCCCCACCAAGGTATAACTTTATAACCTATGAAGGCTAAAGACTTGCATTCTGTGGTGCCAACCCTCTATTCTGTTTATTAGCAGCAATCTCTTTTCTTAGCCATTTTCTTTGCTTTTGGGGGGAGAATGACTATATAAAGGAGAATAGTTTCAGAGTTTCTAAGCAGTTCTATGAATAGATTGGTCTCTGGTAGAACTAACCATGCCTAAATTTGATCCATGCAGACACCATTGTCAGAGTAGCCCTCTTAATTCTCATTTCCTTCTCAAACCTAAATGCTTCCAGCAGGCACCCTAAGCACACGTTCCTGACTGACTTGAGGCGTTTTCCCAGATTTCTCTTTGGTAACTTGCATTTTGCACCAAACATATCTCACACACACATGGCAGCAAATATAATGCTATAGGGTGTGAGGCATGCAGCTCTTTCCCTATTTCATCTCAAACTTCTCGCTTGTCTGAAAGTCAATATTCATACTGATCATTTTAAGCACATAACATAGCTCTCCTCCAGAGCTGAATAAGCCTCTGGGGAAAATGCAGGATGAGTAACAGTCTGGTTCTCTTTTATAGAGAATGAAATATCTGAGCTTCTAGAACTATACCTTCGATTTCAGGAAGTTTGTCTTCTTCCTAATCTTTTTAAGTTGCATGTCATTTGCCATGTGGGTCCTTCAGATGACAGTGCTCTGCAGAAATAGTTTTAAGTCTTTCTTTCCAAATATTTGGCTTTGAGGCTTTATTACCCTCCTTCCCGCTTTTATTCTGTTCTTTCTTTTCCTCCTGAATTTAATTATGAAATCTGATTTACCAAACAACAGATTCATTATATTCTTTAATGAGTTTATTCTTTATTCATAAAGAGGCTTCAAATATGTTATCATAGAATACATGAGAGAGGAAATCGTGAGTCCATCCAAGTCATTTTCTAGGTCAGTATTTCTTGATGATATGTAGTCTGATAACATTGCCTTTTCTGTGTATTGTTTTTTTAAATTGCCATGCACTGCTTGGTACAGTGTACTGGTATAATTCTCACAAAGTCAATCTACATATACTCTGGATTTAACTAATCAAGGTTTCCGATATTATGTAATCACGTTTTAAAATGTAAAAACAGTAGATTTATGATCTCCTTTTTTATTGTGGTAAAAAACACATAAATTTTACCATCACAATCATTTAGAAGTGTATACAGTTCAGTAGTGTTTCGTATATTCACATGGTTATAAAAGAAGTTTCCAGAACATTTTCATCTTGGAAATCTAAACTCTTTACTGTTATTGTTCAGTCACTAAGTCACGTCTGACTCTCTGCGATGCCATGGACTACGGAAACCAGGTCTACCTGTTCCTCACTGTCTCCCGATTTTGCCCAACTTCATGTCCATTGACTCAGTGATGCTATCCAGCCATCTCATCCTCTGCGTCCTCCTTCTCCTTTTGCCTTCAATCTTTCCCAGAATCAGGGTCTTTTCCAGTGACTCAGCTGAAGTTCCATACTCACTAAACTGTTCCTCTTTTCCTCCCCCTGGCAGCCCCTACTGGCCACCATTCTATTTTCTATTTCTATGAATTTGGTTACTTTAGATACTTCGTAACAAGTGGAACCGTATGGTATTTTTTGTGACTGCCTTATTTCTCTTAGCATATCGTCCTCCAGATTCACCTGTGGTGTAGTATATATCAAAATTTCCTTCATTTTTAAAGCTGAACAATATTCCATTGTGTTTGTGTACATTTTCTGTTTGCATTTCTCCATTGATGGACATTTGAGTGACTTCTACTTCTTTTCTATTGTGAATAATACAGGTAGGAACCTGGATTCACACAGATTGGCTCTTGCAAAGGACAGAACTATATATGATAAGCACTTCAACATGTTGAGTTATCTGAATTAAGTATAGGAAGTATTTTCCCAAATTCTGCAGTGAACACTAAAGAAATATTTCAGATTAAATACCTTGCCCTACAAACAACTTGCAATGATGAGTAACAGAGGTAATTAGATTAAAAAAACTTGAATTAAGCCTGTCTTTTACTTAGGTCTTACCTACATGACTCAAAGCCATTCTTAAACTTAAATGGGAAATATGTATGAGGGATGCACATTTGAAGGGTTCTCAGGCTGCCCTCTTCCCCCAAAGAGGCCAAAGTCTGATCTTCACTGTTTATAGTCACCCCACTGAAAGGCAGCATCTAGTCACTCTCTGCTTCCTGAGAGTGACTGTTACTTGATCATGCACTCAATGGGGCTTTTCTGAATACAGAAGTACCAAGAGTCATTTTAGGAGCCTGGTTCTTTGTTGTGGCTCCTGAATCATCCTAAAGACTTTTTTTTTTAATGTTTTATTTTGTATTGGAATATAGCTGATTAACAGTGTTGTGATAGTTTCTGGTGAACAGCAAAGGGACTCAGCCATGCATATATATGTATCCATTCTACCCCAATGGCTTCCCTGGTAGCTCAGCTGGTAAAGAATCTGCCTGCAATGCAGGAGACCCCAGTTCGATTCCTGGGTTGGGAAGTTCCCCTGGAGAAGGGGTAGGCTACCCACTCCAGTATTACTGGGCTTCTCTGGTGGCTCAGAAGGTGAAGAATCTGCCTGCAACGCGGGAGACCTGGATTCGATCCCTGGTTTGGGAAGATCCTCTGGAGAAGGAAAAGGCTACCCACTCCAGTATTCTTTCCTGGAGAATCCCCATGGACAGAGGAGCCTGGCAGGCTACAGTCCATGGGATCACAGAGAGTCAGACATGACTGAGTGACTAAGCACAGCCCAGCCCAGCATTCCACTCCAAACTCCCCTCCCATCCAGGCTGCCACCTAAGGCTGAGCTGAGTTCCCTATGCTATATAGTAGGTCCTTGTTGGTTATCCATTTTAAATAACGGATGTGTGTGTACATGTCCATCCCAAACTCCCTAACTATCCCTTCCCCACTGGCAATCATAAGTTCATTCTTTGAGTCTGAGAGTCTCTCTCTGTTTTGTAAGTAAGTTCATTTGCATCATTTCTTTTTAGATTCTACATGTAAGGGATGTCATACGATATTTCTCCTTCTCTGACTCACTTCACTCGGGATGACAATGTGTCAGTCCGTGCATGTTGCTGAAATGGCATTATTTCATCCTTTTCAATGGCTGAGTAATATCCCATTGAATATAGATACCACATATTCTTTATCCATTCATAGTGGATTTTTGGAGATTTAAAACTCTTTTACCAGTATTATCTGTGACCAGTGACTAAGCTTAGGGAGTTCACAATAAGGTGAGAGGTACATGAAAGCATTGGTTTAAATGTTATTCATAGAAACACTCATACTTGCTTTGGATGTACTATGGTAACTATGCCTCTGTGATGATATTGTGATGCCATGACCTGCTCTCTTGTTGGTTTCACTTTCTGGACCATGAGCTCATTGGAAACAGACTTTGCTTCATTCAACAAGGTCTCTCATATGCACTGTTACTGCTATTTACCTCAAGTTGTAGTAATACCTATAAGATACAAAATGTGAGACACATTTCAAAACAGTTGAAATCATTAAAGTCAAAGGGCCTGTAGCATGTGATTATTATTTATTGGTAGCAATCCACTTATGAGAAGGTTCCAGTACACAGTCTAGTCAGAAAATAGTAACAGATTGCATTGAAAATGGATTTTCCTTTGTAAGAACAAGGAAGAAACATCTTGACACTGATTAAGAGAAAAGTGTGCAGTGTTAGTAAAAACAAATGTCCCTTGGGCCCTTCAGGTATTATTTTGACCTACATAAGTAACATGCATGCCTAAGTATAACAAATTGTAGAGTTTTCAAGTGGTTTAAATGCTATAGAAAAGTGATATTACTAGGAAGCATTCTTTAGATGTCTCTTTGACTCATTTATAAATATACGTATATATGTATAAGCAAAAATCATACAAATTAGTAATTTAGAATTTTATTGGTATGTGTGGTTAATAAAAAAAAAGTAAAAGTTACTCCTTGACCCTGCCTTTGGTAATAATCCGGGACTATTAGAACCTCATTTATTTTCTCAGAGCAGTATCACCGTGGAGCTATAGTATCTGACAAGAGCAACTCCTGTCTTTACTGGGAATGCTGCAACTACTGTGTCATAAATCAGAAAGCTCTAATGGGTTGGCGGAAGGGAAGCTGCTGTAAGGAAACATAATTAAACCACTCTTTGAAGGCAGGGTGTGAAGGTAACTAAATCCATTTATCCCTTCCATGAACTCCACTCTTACATGTGTTTGCAAAGGCTGTATCAGAAAACCAATTACAGATGTAGCTTCTGCACTTGGCTTGCTATCGCAGAGGAGCAGCTAATGTCCTGTAAACACTACTGTGTTATCTTATTAATTGAAGAAACACAACTCAAAAGGGAAGTGTGTTTACTTCCAAGGTAATTAAAAGAAATATTGAAAAGGCTGGGGACTCGATACCAACCGGCCTGCCTTTCAGAAAAAGTGACTGACCTCAAACTTGCATTTAACGCTCATCTCTCTAAATTCTCACCAGGACGTTCTTAAAGGATCAAGTTAAAAATGTCAGAAAAAGGTTTGTTCTGTAAGGATGTATAACTTAAGGAAGCATTGTCTCAAACATAAAAGAAATATTTATGTCCTTAGACAAAGGGACTTCAAACCAGTTAGCCAAGAAACAGGCAAGCAGTCTAGTAAGTCTTTCGAAGGTAAAAATGAAGACTCATGAATAATTCAGGTACAAATAGTATAAGAGGAAACGAATACTCCTCACCTACAGTTATCTGGGGAAGACTTTGTGACCAGGTGCAATTTCAAGAGCTTTTTTGAGTGATGAGAGTATTTGAATTGATGGTTTCAATACAATATTTAATTTATTCTAAAAATACATATAGATACACTAAAATTTTAGACTGTATATAGAGATATTCTTAAAAAACAAAAGTTCAGAAACTCTAAACCAAATTTTATTCAAGAATAAATTATGCCACAGAGCACTGCAGCAGAAATTTACTTAATGATCTGAAATAGTGAATGTGCTTTCCACAGAAATTACACTGTGAGTGAAAAAAAATGGGACTACTTACATGAAGAACAAGTGAAACCCAGAGTTAGCAGAAAGAAGGAGATAGTAAAAATCAGAGCAGAAATAAATGAAACTAAAGGGACAATAGAAAAGATGAATGAAACTGAGAGCTGGTTCTTTGAAAAAGCAAAATTGACAAACCGTTCGCTAGAGTTGTTAAAAAGAAGAAAGAGAGAGTACTCAAATAAAACCAAAAAAGAAAGAGAATTACAACTGTATCAAAGAAATACAAAGGACCACAAGAGACCACATTGACATTGACATTGAAGTCACTCAGTCGTGTCCAACTCTTTACAACCCCATGGACTGTAGCCTACCAGGCTCCTCCGCCCATGGAATTTTCCAGGCAAGAGTACTGGAGTGGGTTGCCATTTCCTTCTCCAGGAGATCTTCCCGACCCAGGGATTGAACCTGGGTCTCCCACATTATAGGCAGACGCTTTACCATCTGAGCCACCAGGAAAGTCCCATAAGAGAGAGACCACAGTAAACCACTTTACACCTGAACATTGGACAACCTAGAAGAAATTGGAGAAGGCAATGGCACCCCACTCCAGTACTGTTGCCTGGAAAATCCTATGTATGGAGGAGCCTGGTAGGCTGCAGTCCATGGGGTCGCTAAGAGTCGGACACGACTGAGCAACTTCACTTTCACTTTCTACTTTAATGCATTGGAGAAGGAAATTGCAACCCACTCCAGTGTTCTTGCCTGGAGAATCCCATGGACAGAGAAGCCTGGTAGGCTACAGTCCATGGGGTCGCACAGAGTTGGACACAACTGAAGCGACGTAGTAGTAGTAGAAGAAATTAGTAAGCTCTTAGAAACATGCAATCTTCTAAGACTGAATCAGAAAGAAATAGAAAATATGAATCAAGTAATTGCTAGTAAGGAGGTTGAATCAGTAATCAACCGCCCCCCCCCAAAACAAAAGTTCAGGACTTTACTTCAACATAAATTGCTAGCATCCAAAATAGAGAATATGATTACAGCTTAGCTAAAGTCTTTTCAATGTTCTCGTTAGATCCCCAACTGTCTCCATATAAGGGACTCTTAGGGTCAGTTTACTTTAAAGTCCCAGTCTCATTAAGGATGCTTTGAACATGCACATCTACCTTAATTTTCTCAATCATTTTTAATGAGTTATTTATGAAAGCAAACAACCAATGTATTTACTTGCTCTTACTGCTCACCATAGGTACCAGAATATCAAGAGAGCAATAAAATGCTGAAAAATTGAAGATGGATAATTTGGGGTAGGCATAAGCTCCATGCTTAACATTTAAACATAAATTTAATGTTTCCTTCAAGTTTTTAAGAGATTTAAGTTGTTGTCTTCAGGCAATCTAAGCACATGGTAACTAGCGTGAATGTCCACATAAAAATGTGATAATAAAAATGGTCACATATGAAACTTGCTCAGTCGTGTCTGACTTTTTGTGACCTCATGGACTATACAGTCCATGGAATTCTCCAGGTCAGAATCCTAGAGTGGGTATCCATTCCCTTCTCCAGGGGATCTTCCCAACCCAGGATCATACCCAGGTCTCCCGCATTGCAGGCGAATTCTCTACCATCTGAGCCACCAGGGAAGCCCAAGAATACTAGAATGGGTAGACTATCCCTTCTCCAGCAGATCTTCCTGACCCAGGAATCAACCTGGGATTTCCTGCATTGCAGGCAGATTCTTTACCAGCTGAGCTCCCAGGGAACCCCCTAAACATATCTTTAATGTTTCCTTCAAATTTTTAAGAGATTGAAGTTTTTGTTTTCAGGCAATCAGAGCATGTGATAACTAGCACGAATGTCCACATAAAGTTGTGATAATAAAAAGGGTCACGTAGCATTCCTGTAAATTTGGTAAATGAGTCCTGTCAAGACTCAACCCTGGCAGTAGCTTCTTTGTGGGCATAACTCACCCTTGCTTGCAGGTTCGTGTTTGGAACATCATGACCTTACTGAGCAGTAATAAGAACCACTCTCCTGTGGCACAGTAGCGCTGGTAATCTCTGGGAGTTATGTAAAAAAGAAGGGCAGGCGACAGTATGCTGTTCATTCGTTGAGTCGTGTCTGACTCTTTACAACCCCATGGACTATTGCCCGCCAGGCTCCTCTGACCATGAAATTCTCCAGGCAAGAATACTGGAGTGGGTTGTCATGCCCTTTTCCAGGCATCAACATGGAGATTTGCCTAATTTTCTCTGATTTAATCTTTCTTTCTTGGCTCCTTTTCCTTCTCTCAGGAAAATTTCATGGAGAGTATGTCTTGGATCCTTTCCAACTAAGGCAGGTTTTTAGACCCACTGAGTAGAAAATATTTCAACAAATCATGTACTGTATGCTTTTTTTATTTGTACAATTATTATGTATAATTTTTTGTACATAATAAAAAACAGTGTAGAATGAAATCAAATGCTTAAATGTGGAGGAAGAGAGGGACCCATCTTGGTCTCTGGAACAAAGCCTTATCTTTTGACTTATTCATCTATTATGAGTTCTCTGGCCCGTCCCAGGTTCCCTTTTTTAAAATACAGATCCTTCTTGGATTGGGATATATGTTAGCACCTTTCATTCTTCACAGCATCTCTATGAAGAAGACCTTACTTCATTTCACAGTTTAAAAGAGGGAGACCCAAAGCACAATTGAGTGTTGAGATTTAAATTCTATCATCTAACTCCCCAAACTGAATTTTTACCACTAAACTTGCCTTAATGTTTCAAAGGGAATCATTAGAAAATGGGAATTTTAATAGAGAGGTTGACGTAATGAATTTGGAATTTTTATTTTCTTCATCTCCCATAAAAGCCAAAACTATAGTTCAATTCAATTCAATTAAAATTTATAGGGAATATTCTATGCCCAGGGCAGTGCACTCAGTACTGAAAGCTACAGACACATGAGAAGATTCAGTCCCTGTCCTCAAATAATTTATATCCAGCATGAAAAAAGAAAATATGATTAAATTTGACCAATCTTGACAATCTGATGCATAAGACAAGTACTGTATCTTGTCCTGTATATATATTGTTAGAAGAATATGAGATGTTGTAGGGCTGGGAGAAAGGGAAAAATCATTTCCCAATGAGATGGGCCAGCTTCAAAGGAACCTGAGCGACACAGGATGACTCAGAGAGAGAAGTAGGAAGGGGAAGACAGTAGAGAGTCACAAAACAGATTTTTCTTTGCTTCCACAACATTGCTTAAAAGAAACAGAAGTCTTTTTTTTTTTTTTTTTTGGTATACCTGTTTCTGGTGTAAGTCAGCTTTGTGTGGAAAAGCCTTTTCCACCCAAAGACCATGTTAACACTTGTTGTTCAGTCGCTCAGTCATGTCCGACTCTTTGCGACCCCATGGGCTGCAGCACGCCTGGCTTCCCTGTCCTTCACCATCTCCCAGAGCTTGCTCAGACTCATGTTTGAGTAAAAAAAACCCTTGAGTCAGTGGTATCAATGTTAACAGTGGTGACAAGCAAAGGAAAGCTCTGGGAGGGTGTGAGAGTGCTGACTCAAGCCCAGAAGATCTTCCAGTCAGAACTGAGGAACCAGGAGCCCATGACTAAGATGCATAATAGCCCTCTCCCTGACCTCAGGCTCTGTGTGCTTCTGAAATCTCCCTGGCCCTTCTTCCCTCTCCCACCCCCTCCAGCAAAGCTTGTAACTGTTTGCAATAGAGGCTGGAGTTCATGGAAAACAAAGGTGAATATGGTTTTGGGCTACGTGACCCTTGTGAGTTGTTTTGAAAGGATTCCCTGAGGCGGGAGGAGAAATAAGACAGGACAAGAAAATAACCCAAGGGGGAAAGTGAGATAACTAAGTTTGGAAAGTCATATATACCCCCAGGGGAAAAGAGTAGGAAAGAACTGGTTTGAGGGAAAAAAAGAAAAGGAAAAGTTGGAAACACAGGGAACAGTAGGAAGTTTCCACTTGTGAGTGAGAGAGAAGACTATTTCCTAATTTGTATTACTCTTCAACATACACAGAAAATGACCTTCAGTTTTCAAATCTGTCCTTGGGATTGCTCCTTTCTAATAGTTTCTTAGTACAGATTTTCTCATTTGAAAATTAGTTCATCTTGGTAATGTTTACCACTTGCTGGCTTTATTGTCTTTTCTTCATTGTGCTTTGAGAAATTGAGAGATTATATTACCTCATGAAGTCACATATGCAGCATCTCACTGTGTTTTTGAAATGTTTGCTTATAGAACTTGGAAATAGTCCCACTACAAGCAGGGAACATAGAAGGCTGTAAATTTGCTGGGGCTGCTGTAACAGAATACCACAGACTGGGGAGCTTATCAACAACAAAAACTTGTTTCTAAAATCCTGAAGGCTGGACCTCTGTGATCAGGGTGTCCACGGGGCGGAGGGTGAGCCCTCCTCTAGGTTGCAGACTTCTTTCTCATTGTGTCCTCATGTGATAGAGGGAAGAGCTCGTGTGTCAGGTCTCTTTAATAAGGGCTCCAGTCACCTCCCAAATATCCTACCTCCTAATGCCGTCAACCTTGGGCACTAGGTTTTCAATATAGGGATTTGGGGGGTGGGGACAGAAACACGCAGACCTTAGCATAGGAGAACTCACAAAAGGTGATTCACCTCCAGGATGACTTTCCACTCTTTCAAACAACTCGTGTGTGTGTGTGTGTGTGTGTGTGTGTGTGTGTGTGTTAGTTGCTCAGTTGTGTCCAACTCATTGCGACCCTGTGGACTGTAGCCTGCCAGGCTCCTCTATTCATAGAATTCTCCAGGCAAGAATACTGGAGTGGGTTGCCATTTCCTCCTCCAGGGGATCTTCCTGACCCAGGGATCGAACCCAGGTCTCCTGCATTGCAGGCAGTTTCTTTACTGTCTGAGCCATCAGGGAAGCCCTAAAACAACTCCTAAATTCCTAAAAGTATAAAGTAAGGAATACAATTAAAATAAGAGAAAGGCAGAAAATTTGTGATGGAGAATTAAAATAAGAAGTGAACTATTTGAAGAAATCAAGGGATTATAACTAAATTCTTTTGATTTGATATAGAATTTATTATTAATTATAGTTGCTAATTAAGGACCATTTTGAGATCCCACTAAGTGCAAACATTTTTCACTGATTGGTGATTTTATTAAATTTTCTCAAAATCTACATAAGTTGAACAATATTCTCATATGACAGTTGAACTTAGTAATTAAAATAGTCAGTCAGTCAGTCAGTTCAGTCGCTCAGTCGTGTCCAACTCTTTGCGACCCCATGAATTGCAGCACACCAGGCCTGCCTGTCTGTCACCAACTCCCGGAGTCCACCCAAACTCATGTCCATCGAGTTGGTGATGCCACCCAGCCATCTCATCCTCTGTCGTCCCCTTCTCCTCCTGCCTCAAATCCCTCCCAGCATCAGAGTCTTTTCCAATGAGTCAACTCTTTGAATGAGGTGGCCAAGTATTGGAGTTTCAGCTTTAGCATCAGTCCTTCCAGTGAACACCCAGGACTGATCTCCTTTAGAATGGACTGGTTGGATCTCCTTGCAGTCCAAGGGACTCTCAAAAGTCTTCTCCAGCATCACAGTTCAAAAGCATCAATTCTTCGGCACTCAGCTTTCTTCACAGTCCAACTCTCACATCCATACATGACCACTGGAAAAACCATAGCCTTGACTAGATGGACCTTTGTTGGCAAAGTAATGTCTCTGCTTTTGAATATGCTATCTAGGTTGGTCATAACTTTCCTTCCAAGGAGTAAGCGTCTTTTAATTTCATGGCTGCAGTCACCATCTGCAGTGATTTTGGAGCCCAAAAAATAAAGTCTGACCCTGTTTCCACTGTTTCCCCATCTATTTCCCATGAACCGATGGGACCGGATGCCATGATCTTAGTTTTCTGAATGTTGAGCTTTAAGCCAACTTTTTCACTCTCCTCTTTCACTTTCATCAAGAGGCTTTTGAGTTCCTCTTCACTTTCTGCCATAAGGGTGGTGTCATCTGCATATCTGAGGTTATTGATATTTCTCCCAGCAATCTTGATTCCAACTTGTACTTCCTCCAGCCCAGCGTTTCTCATGATGTACTCTGCATAGAAGTTAAATAAGCAGGGTGACAATATACAGTCTTGATGTACTCCTTTTCTTTTTGGAACCAGTCTGTTATTCCATGTCCAGTTCTAACTGTTGCTTCCTGACTGCATATAGGTTTTTCAAGAGGCAGATCAGGTGGTCTGGTATTCCCATCTCTTTCAGAATTTTCCACAGTTTATTGTGATCCACACAAAGGCTTTGGCATAGTCAATAAAGCAGAAATAGAGAGTTTTTCTGGAACTCTCTTCCTTTTCCGATGATCCAGTGGATGTTCAACCGGTGTCTAATTCCTAGGTCTCTGCATATCCTCCCAAGGTGGTTAACTCAAAGGTCTACTAGACTCAAGACCTGTGAGGGGTAGTTCAGAATCCTCAGATTAGGAGAGTAGAGCTTGACAGTATTTTACCTATATAATAGAGTACAACAGAATTTATTTTCAGACATTAAGTATGCCTCCCCAAAAGACAGAAAAGGGTGGACTAGCCCTGGAGGTCACCGGTTTGTGACTGCATCCTGGCATGCTATTTCCTTAATGTACATGCTTAGAGACATATTCTTGAAGCAGCTTTCACTTGGATTTAAACTTTTTTCTTTTTCCTAATAGAAGTCTGAGCTTTTCTCTATAATGAAAAGTAAATGCTTTTATGCTTAGCAGAAAAGTAGCTTTGCAAATAAGCAAATATACCCGTGGTTTTTGGATTATTTTCCCCACTAATATCCTTGCTAATATGTCATAAACAGTGGCTGTGTTTGAGTTTGGCAGGATGCCACAAATAAATACAACTGCCTGGAGTTTAAACTCCAAATGCCTGGAGTTTAAAATTTCCACACGGCATTTCCACTATAACCACCACGTGGAACTATAAGGCTTGATAGACGCTGCCAGATGCCTGTGTTGGAAACCTTATATGTGTGCTGACATTACCATTGCCCTGGGATGCTCTGTGGCTCTCAAGTAGAGAATAAAGAACTACCACTGCGTTAGAAACACCCAAGTGTGAGTTCAAAGGCAGGAGGGCAATAGATAAGGATGAGAAAGCGAATGTGTGATAAGAAAATCACATAGATTCTTTGCACACTGAATCTGGTTTGGAAGAGCAGCTCTTTCTGTAAAACATGCCTCTTACAGGAAGATTAAGACTTTATTTTCGCATTTGGCGAGATTGTTGAATTTTCGTAAAATATCTAATTTGGTGAACACTGGACTAGACAGAAATGTTCCCTAGAATCAGATGTGCTCTTTTGTTCATCTTCTCTCCCCACATTTGAATTGTCTCTAGGTCTAGAATTGAGTATAATTTGGTTGACTGGAGCAAGGTTATATGGAAATGAGACAAGAAAGGAGCATTCCACACAATTTACTTTTTTAATTACACAAAAGAGAAGACAATAAGATTTCTCTGTCAACAGTAGTCTCAGAGTGAAAAGGGAAAGCATACTGAGGAAACTATGCTATATTCTTCATTATTATGATCACAAAACAACATTTTGTCTTTGGGTTTTGGGGGAGGTATTTAAAAAAAAAATAAAGGATCTTACTAGAATTTAATATCCAAACATATATAAGGAACTCTTACAGCTCAATAGCAAAAAAGACAATATGAATGAAAAAAGATCAAAGAGGACGTGAATAGGCATTTGTCCAAAGAAGACACAGAAGTGGCCAACAAGTACATAAAAAAGGTACTAAACATCACTAATTACCGGAGAACTACAAGTCGAAACCACGAGATACCACTTCACACCTGTCAGAATGGCTATTATCAAAAAGACCAAAGACAAGAAGTGTTAGCAAAGATAGACAAAAGAGAGCCCTGATGCACTGATGGTAGGAATGTAAATTGGTGCAGCCACTATGGAAAAAGTACGGAGTCCTCAAGAAATTAAAAACAGAACTACCTCATGATCCAGCAGTTCCACTCTGGGTATATATCCAAAGGAAATGAAGTCACTGTTTCAAAGAGATATCCACACTACCTCCATGCTCACTGTAGCGTTATTCACAATAATCAAGACATGGAAAGAACTTCAGAGTCCATCGATGGATGAATGGATTTAAAAAATGAAGTATATATGTATGGATAAATAGAATGTTATTCAGCCACAGAAAAGAAGGAAATCTTGTCGTTTGTGACAACATGGGTGACCGTGAGGGAATTATGCTAAGTGAAATAAATTACAGAAAGACGTATCATACAAATACTATATGATATCACTTACATGTAGAATCTAAAGACATCAGAATGGAAACAGAGTAGAATGGTAGTTGCCAGGGGGCTGAGTGGTAAGGGAAATAGATGTAGGTTAAATTTCCAGTTTTATCATGGATAACTTCCAAGGATCTAAAGTACGGCATGCTGACTGTAGTTAACAATACTGTATTTTACACTAAAAAGTTGCCCTGGGAGTAGAGTTTTAATGTTCTCACTATAATAACAACAATGACAGAGTAGTAATTATGTGAGGCAAAGATGGAGGAGCCTGGTGGGCTACAATCCATGGGGTCGAAAAGATTCGGACATGACTGAGCGACTGAGCACGCGTGTGCAAGGTTAACTAACTTCTTGTAGTAAACGTTTCACAATATATAGCTGTATCAGATCTTCACATATATACCTTAAACTTACAATGTTTTATGTCAATTGCATCTCAATAAACAAACAAAAAGCCAAACAATTTTCACAAGCATCTCAAACTTAACATTTCCGATCAAGCTTTCATTATTTTTGTCTTGGAATACCACAGTAACCTTCTAAGTAGGCTTACCACCACTGTTCTCTCCTCTATGTTGCTTCTAGAGTGTTCTTCCTAAAACAGAAAGCCAGGCATGTCACTCCACTGTTCAAATGGAGGCAGATGCTGAATCCAACTTGATCCTTAACATGGCATAAGTGTCTTGATAATCAGAAACCTCACAGCCTCCTAATTCCTACTGTATGTTCCCCTTTGTCTCATGGCCCCTCTCCCTCTCTGTTTGGATTATATTATTCCAAATACCATGTCATACTTTATTTACTTTCTTTTCTTTAACATGTACTGCCTCTTTTTTTTTTTTTTTTCAAGATATTCTATCTCCTGATTTGCCACTTTACCTCAACCTGGGGAACCAAGGAATACCTACTCATCCTTCAAAATGCAGTTCAGTTATCACCTCCTTTCTAAAGCCTGTCCTGTTGCACTAAGTCACTTCAGTCACTTCTGGCTTGTTGCAACACTATGGAAGTAGCCTGCCAAGCTCCTGTGTCCATGGGACTCTGCAGACAAGAATACTGGAGTGGGTTGCCATTTCCTTCTCCAGGAAATCTTCCCTACTCAGGGATCAAACCCATGTCTCCTGCATTGGCAGGTGGGTTCTTTACCACTAGCACCATGTGGGAAGCCAAAAGCCTTCCCTGCTGCTGCTGCTAAGTCGCTTCAGTCATGTCTGACTCTGTGCGACCCCAGAGACGGCAGCCCACCAGACTGCCCCGTCCCTGGGATTCTCCAAGCAAGAACACTGGAGTAGGTTTGCCTAGCCACTCATTACTTCCTGTTGGGTTCCTCCAGAGAACTTTCACCAAAGCAATGATCCCAAAAGATGCTTTCCTGTTTCTCCTTACTAAGGTGAAAAGACTATAACTTAAGTTTTATCTGGTAATTGGCTGTCTAGTACCAGCTTGTTAGAGATGATCATTAATTGTGCAAGATGGCTGTTAAATTGTGGGTAACTTAAAATCAATCACGGTAGGAGAATTTACACCCCCAAATTGCCAAACACTATGCATAAGGATACTTCCATAGTCTAACAGAGTCGCTACATAGTCAGTAGAATTGCTCAAATTATTAATGTGATTTCAATTAGCTAAAAATTATTTGGGCATAAGTAAATAGAGATAATTACACAAACAATGATGGAATTTAATACATGATCACAGTTTGAATTATAATCAAATTATAAGAAACAAGTACAGATTTCAATTTTTTAAATAATTAGAGGTTTATTCTAAGACAGCATGATCTGTAGGTACAGGTAGGGTGGCTCAAATACAGGAATGTTGGCTTATTAATCTTTGTGTAATTATATATCATGCAGAATCTGGCATGTGGTTGATCCTCATTAAATTCTTATTAAGCAAATTTCCACATGAAAAAACATGGAGTATATTTCTGTATCTGAAGGGTTGGTTATTTTTATCCACTCATATAGAATCACTGCTGGAAACTGGCAGTGCCCATATGGTAAAATTTTGTTCAGAAACAAAAAAAAATTAAGCTAGTTAAAAGCAAAAGAAAAAATTTTCCAAAAAAAAAAATCTGAAAAACAATTGCTTTTTCCCCCAAGATGTTGATTTTTAGGGATATTATATGTTGAATATTTTGTGATGTGCTGAATTTTTATTAACTATAGAGATATTTATGTATAGTAGCTATACTATATACAACCATATTTATGTTTATTATCAATATATTAGCTACTTATTATTTATATAATTTTTAGAGTAAACATATATATATAGAGAGAGAGAGAGAAAGAGAGTAACTATAATCTTATAAATAATTGAAGCTACTTATAGTATAGTGGAAAAAATTATTTATGTACACAGTTAACCAGAAAGTTTTCACATATATTTGTGTTTAGATTCATTTCAAAAGTCATATGTAATTTACATCACTGGTTGTCAGTTTATGCGTAAGTATCACTAGAGGAGCTATATAAAGCAGCGGCTGTCACTGCGTAAATGATGAAACCCACAGAGCCATATGGGAACCAGCAGGTTTAAGACAATATTTTAGATTACTTTGTCCAGTACACTTATTTTACAGATGAGGAAGCAGTGTCAAGAGAAGTTGATTTTATTTGTTTGTCTTTATACACCTTGCTAAGGGCATAAAGTGAAGTCGCTCAGTTGTGTCCAATTCTTTGTGACCCCGTGAACTGTAGCCTACCACGCTCCTCCGTCCATGGGATTTTCCAGGCAAGAATACTAGAGTGGGTTGCCATTTCATGTCATTGTCTTTTAAATCAGCATATTTAATAGTATATAAACTTTGTTTGTGTGGGTGTGTTTTGCCTATATGGAAGCTAAGAATGCTATTCAGAAATTATCAAAGACTATAGAGTAAAAGAAACATTTTATTTATTTTTTTAATTTAAATTTATTTATTTTAATTGGAGGCTAATTACTTTACAATATTGTATTGGTTTTGCCATATATCAACATGAATCCGCCACGGGTGTACACGTGTTCCCAATCGTGAACCCCTCTCCTACTTCCCTCCCCATACCATCCCTCTGGGTCATCCCAGTGCACCAGCCCCAAGCATCCTGTATCCTGCATTGAACCTGGACTGGCGATTTGTTTCTTATATGATATTATACCTGTTTCAATGCCATTCTCCCAAATCATCCCCCGCTCTCCCTCTCCCACAGAGTCCAAAAGACTGTTCTATACATCTGGGTCTCTTTTGCTGTCTCTCATGCAGGGTTATCGTTACCATCTTTCTAAATTCCATATATATGCGTTAGTATACTGTATTGGTGTTTTTCTTTCTGGCTTACTTCACTCTGTATAATCTGTTCCAGTTTCATCCACCTCATTAGAACTGATTCAAATGTATTCTTTTTAATGGCTGAGTAATACTCCATTGTGTATATGTACCACAGCTTTCTTATCCATTCATCTTGCTTCCATGTCCTGGCTATTATAAACAGTGCTGCACTGAACACTGGGGTACACGTGTCTCTTTCAGTTCTGGTTTCCTCGGTGTGTATGCCCAGCAGTGGGATTGCTGGGTCATAAGGCAGTTCTATTTCCAGTTTTTTAAGGAATCTCCACGCTGTTCTCCATAGTGGTTGTACTAGTTTGCATTCCCACCAACAGTGTAAGAGGGTTCCCTTTTCTCCACACCCTCTCCAGCATTTATTGCTTGTAGACTTTTGGATCGCAGCCATTCTGATTGGCGTGAAATGGTACCTCATTGTGGTTTTGATTTGCGTTTCTCTGATAATGAGTAATGTTGAGCATCTTTTCATGTGTTTGTTAGCCATCTGTATGTCTTCTTTGGAGAAATGTCTTTTTAGTTCTTTGGCCCATTTTTTGATTGGGTCAATACTCATATCAGATAAAATAGACTTTAAAACTAAGGCTGTGAAAAGAGACAAAGAAGGACACTACATAATGACCAAAGGATCAATCCAAGAAGAAGAGATAACCATTATAAATATATATGCACCCAACATAGGAGCACCACAATATGTAAGACAAATGCTAACAAGTATGAAAGGGGAAATTAACAGTAACACAATAATAGTGGGAGACAATACCCCACTCACACCTATGGATAGATCAACTAAACAGAAAATTAACAAGGAAACACAAACTTTAAATGATACAATAGACCAGTTAGACCTAATTGATATCTATAGGACATTTCACCCCAAAACAATGAATTTCACCTTTTTCTCCAGCATACATGGAACCTTCTCCAGGATAGACCACATCCTGGGCCATAAATCTAGCCTTGATAAATTCAAAAAAATTCAAATCATTCCAAGCATCTTTTCTGACCACAATGCAGTAAGATTAGATCTCAATTACAGGAGAAAAACTATTAAAAATTCCAACATGTGGAGGCTGAACAACACGCTGCTGAATAACCAACAAATCACAGAAGAAATAAAAAAAGAAATCAATATGTGCATAGAAATGAATGAAAATGAAAACACAATAACCCAAAACCCGTGGGACACTGTAAAAGCAGAGCTAAGGGGAAAATTCATAGCAATACAGGCATACCTCAAGAAACAAGAAAAAAGTCAAATAAATAACCTAACTCTACACCTAAAGCAACTAGAAAAGGAAGAAATGAAGAACCCCAGGGTTAGTAGAAGGAAAGAAATCTTAAAAATTAGGGCAGAAATAAATGCAAAAGAAACAAAAGAGACCATAGCAAAAATCAACATAGCCAAAAGCTGGTTCTTTGAAAGGATAAATAAAATTGACAAACCATTAGCCAGACTCATCAAGAAACAAAGGGAGAAAAATCAAATCAATAAAATTAGAAATGAAAATGGAGAGATCACAACAGACAACACAGAAATACAAAGGATCATAAGAGACTACTATCAGCAATTATATGCCAATAAAATGGACAACTTGGAAGAAATGGACAAATTCTTAGAAAAGTACAACTTTTCAAAGAAGAAGCACTTTAAATTTATGGGATCTAAGTAGCAATCCAGTCAATAGCTGAGTGCCCACAGAGGAATTATCACGACAAGCACGTTACACACACCAACCCACAGCTCATATTCTGGTGAATAAATTTGGAATCTACCAGATTTTTGTGTGTGTTTATCTTTTGTTCTTCATACATTGTGTTCTTTAATCATTAGTTTTATTAATTTTGTGAAAGTGAAGTTAATCAATCATGTCCAACTCTTTGCAACTAACTCCATGGACTGTAGCCTGACAGGCTCCTCCATCCATGGGATTTTCCAGGCAAGAATACTGAAGTAGGTGGCCATTTCCTTCTCCAGGGGATCTTCCCAACCCAGGGATCGAACCCAGGTCTCCTGCATTGCAGGCAGACTCCTTACCATCTGAGCCAACAAGGTAGTTATTTTTAAGTAACTTTGAATTTCCCACTGTCACGTAGCAAGATTAGTTTTTATATTGTTTTCTTTTTTCTAATTTCATATTTTTATTGTTTTGAAGTGTAGAGGGAGATCATTAATAAACAATTTTATCAAACTCCTTTACCATTGATAGTGAAGATATGAAAAGTAGTTCTTAATATATAAATTGTCACACTTGATAATTCCTTTCTACCGACTGTCTCATTTCTGTCATCTCTAATAGAAGAAATTTTGGAAATCCATTTCAGCTAAATTTATCTGATCATTGAAAACTCTTACCTGAGTGTGTTTTTCACATATCTTATTTTGGGTGAAATTTGCCACCCCCGCCCCCACAATTTACCCTTGATTAAGGTCAAGATGTTTCTTACAATTTATATTAAATATTCCTCACAGTTTAACTTTTAAATTTATGGCCAAAGAATACAGATTCCCATCAAGCGATAGCATGGTTTATGCCAGTGGATAACCAGCTCCAAGCATTCAGAGTCCCATGTCATGTAACTATGATCTCAGTGGAATTAATTTCATAATTCAACAGGTAAACTTGTTAGACAAAGAAAAATATCTTTAAGTTCTTGTTAAGGGCAGAGACCATATCATCTTAATTCAGCATTTAACATAATGCTAAGAACAAATAATTCGTCAGTAAATATGTATCGAATTGAACTAGATTTTTAAAAAAAGTCATCCAAAATAAAAAAACCTCAGCCCCCTTACAGGATTCATAGTTTTTCAAAATGTCTTTCAGTTTGTACCTTGTATAATTATATTTAATAAATATTTCTATAATATCACTTATGGTAAAAATATATATCTTCTTATTACCTTATTAAGTTATTTAAAACTAAAAATAAATGATCTAGGAAAATAAAGTTTTTCTTCTTTCAATACAGAGACAATTTCAGAATCTTCATCCAACTACTTAAATGTTTATTGACCACTGAAAATATTTTTGTACTAGGTAAAAATGGTCCAGGATGTAAAATGCCTCAGAAAGATAAATTAGGCACAAGTTCTTGCCTGGAGAATCCCAGGGACAGGGGAGCCTGGTGGGCTGCCGTCTATGGGGTCGCACAGAGTCAGACGTGGCTGAAGCGACTTAGCAGCAGCAGCAGCAGCATGCCTTTATTACAAGTCCAAACCTGTAAGAAAGCACCTGTGTATTGTACAATTTTGAGAAACAGGCTTGAGGAGACTCTGAATTGATATACTTCTTCAGTTGCTCTTGTGAGATTTTTGTGATATAATGAAGAAAGGAATTAAGTAGCCAGGAGGTGGATACAATGAAAATCTTGCATTTATTTTAATAGATTGTGAATTATTTCTGTACCTTGGAGACAGCTAAATAAAAATGTAAAAGTTATAGAAGAAAATGGAAAATAAAATCATATTTTAAAAATTATTTAATTCATTAGTTAAGTAAAACAAAATTTTATAAGATACATTGAGCTATTAACATCTTAAATTCTTAAAAAGACTAGGATATTTTATATAATTTTGTTAAATTATCATCCCTTATTAATTATGTAGTTTAATTCTGCAATCAACACATTTAGTGATAATGAACATTTTAAAACTTGACTCAAAATGTTCATAACAAAATGTTTTTAATACCCAATGATATAAATATGATATATATTTTTAATTATATTTATCTTCTAATTTTTCCTTATTGTATTAGATGTATTCCAATATTTGGTATTACTTTGCAGCATATTTTCAAGTTTCAAATATTCAGATAAATGTTTATACAGATTTTCAATGCTAATGAATATTTAATTTCCAGATATTTACATGCATTATAACATCATGCAATTTACATTTTAATAAAGATGATACGGCTACAGCTAAGTCACTTCAATCGTGTCCGACTCTGTGCGACCCCATAGACAGCAGCCCACCAGGCTCCCCCATCCCTGGGATTCTCCAGGCAAGAACGCTGGAGTGGGTTGCCATTTCCTTCTCCAATGCACGAAAGTGAAAAGTGAAAGTGAAGTCGCTCAGTTGTGTCCGACTCTTAGCAACCCCATGGACTGCAGCCTACCAGGCTCTTCCACCCATGGGATTTTCCAGGCAAGAGTACTGGAGTGTGGCGCAATTAAATTGAACACAAGATCAAATACCTACCTCTATCCCAGACAGATCATAAAATTAAAAAATATATAAAGATGAGAATTTTAAATGTAGTCTAATTAAGCAAAAATTTTCTTACAGAAGTTTTACAAATACCTAAGCAACAATTTATTTCACTACCTAAATAGGTATGCCTATATACAAACTAATACTGCTGTATTTGTTTGCAAAAAAATGATGGTAGAGATGTGAGGTGAAAGTCGCTCAGTCATGTCTGACCGTTTGTGACCCCATGGACTATATAGTCCATGGAATTCTCTAGGCCAAAATACTGGGGAAACGGTATTCTGGGGAAGGAAAAGAATAGCCTTTCCCTTCCTCAGGGGATCTTCCAAATCCAGGGATCAAGCCCAGGTCTCCCACATTGCAGGTGGATTCTTTACCAGCTGAGCCACAAGGGAAGCTTGTGATAGAGACGGATATATGCTAAATAGATGATAATTTTGTTAGTCAGCCTTACTGTTTTAAATCAGAGGTAGAAATCTAGACATTTATTCTACTTCCTGCAAATTATTTTTATTTTGTTTTTATTTTTATTTATATAGGAGTACACAAGATATGTGAGGTCAATCTGATAATATCTATTCTATCCATTAGTTGAATTTTTATGCTTAGTTTTTAGCTGAATACATGATACATATTAGGCACTCAAAACTGATGAATCAATTGCTGAGTATATTACTTGTTAGGTAATTTCATATAGATTGTTATATATTGTCAGCCTCCTTAAATACTTCTTGAGAATTAGAGGTAATGTCTGTATTATGCATTTTGAGTTTTAGGCTAAGGAAATTGTTTGAAATAGTTCTATGACTGAAAGTAGGCCAACATTATAAATAATTTTACACCTGAAGTGAATTTTAATAGAATAGTAATCTAGCGGTAAATAGCCAGGTTATAAAGATCTCAGAGCATGGGGGAATTACTGACAGTCTAGATACTTTTTAAATGCTGCCCAAATAAAAAAAAATTTTTTTTAATAAAAAATAATTAAGTAAATAAAATAAAATTCTGTCCAAGGATTAAAGAGGACTTTAATGAAAAGTGAAAGAGCGGGTTAATCTCTTTAGTATTTATGATAACATATAAGAAAATCACATTTTCAGAAACAAAAATGAAGTAAAATAGAATGGATAATGTTAATAAAAATGTACATCATATTCTCCAGTGGATGTTTTCCTTTTATTTTCTCTTGAATTTACTTATTACGTGAACGTGAAGTCGCTCAGTCGTGTCCGACTCTTTGCGACCTCATGGGCAAGTAGCCTGCAGCAGGCTCCTCCGTCCATGGGATTTTCTAGGCAAGAGTACTGGAGCAGGGTGCCATTTCCTTCTCCAGGGAATCTTCCCGACTTATTACAGATTACTAAATTTGTTTATGTTTTATTTATAAACTCTTTCAGTTTTCTGTCTATAAATTTTTTCTGTCTGTAATTTATGTCATCTTTGTTCACAGAAATTCTCAAGTCCTTCTGCTCCATCCCTGTTTAACCTAAGGATGGATTGAAAACGTTTATCATACCCTTAAAGGCTTTGAGTAATTTTACCATTGTTGTGTAGGACAGATTAGGGAGTGGTAATCTCTCCAGACCTCGCAATATGAAGATCTTCATTCCATTCATAAAGTACTGGGCTCCTTGGAGGGCAGTGTCAGATCCCTGATAGCAGATATTAGAGCTAGTGGAATGATGAGTCAGAGTCCTTATTTTAAGGGTTAGAAATCTTAGTTTCCAGTTGCACCCAGGAATAAAATAGAAGTCCTTGCAGAAAGCTAAGTTACCGCCAGACTTCGCAAATCCCAGGCAGTCATTGCCCCACCGACTGCCAGATGGTTTCTGCTCTGTGGTTGTGCTAACGTATCGCTGGTCCACTGCTCAGCTCTGATTGGCCTGACTCACAGGCATCCTCACAGCATCCCTCTCTGACAGGATACAAGGCAGGGGCACCTTTCCCAGGGAGCTGGAAGAGCCAAGTATGATTCTTAGTGCCCTTCATCTCGGCCTTCAGGCTGTTTGTCACTGCTTCTACAGGACTGAACAGACACACAGATGCTCTAGGCACAGGAATAACAAAGAGAGTTTTCACAAGGACAAAAATAAAGTCATGTATCTCCCTGTGAGGGACAGCACACAGCAAAACATTTCATTTGCAGAAAATTATTGAGATCTTATAATGTTATTTTACCCAACTCATCTGGAAACCTGTCAACTCTGTTCTTCTCTGCTTCCTTTGGTGGTACTGATTTTTTCTGAAGCTTGAGCCTTTATTATACTGGTGGTGGGGATAGAGGGAAGTAATTGATGAAATACTAGTAATAGAAAGACACAGTTTGTGCATGTTACTAAACCAAAGTCAGCACAGATCATTTCATGAAGAATTTTTATGCCATTTCTAAGGATGAAAATAAGTGTTGCAGATAAAACTTGAATGTCAAAAAAGTTGGAATTTCCAGGATAATTTCAACATTAAGGTTTATGGAACCAATAATATAAGAAAATGGTTCAGAAAAGCCAGCATCACACCAGAATATTTAGAGCATATTGTTGCTGTGGATATAGTACATAGTGCAACCACTTAGGTCAGAATTGCTATGGGGTTTATAATACCTGCAGCTCACAAAGAGCAACACTGGACAGAGCCTACAGAGATTGTTTTATACTTACTGAGGCTCCATGGAAATACCTAGTGTGAATTGCTCCAAAAAAAGTAGTGGTTCAAAAACTGATGGAGTAAACATCCTTTGCATTATGTAGAGTTCATGGAAATAAAATAAGTAAAATCATAGTGTACATTTAATTTACATTTTCTCTGTACACTCAATATTATCCTTGGACTGTGGAGTTTCAACAGCACGGAGCAGCAAACTCCAAAAGCTTTCCAGAACCAAAACAGTGCGCTCAGGAGCCTAAAGCATTCTGGAGTGACTGGACAGCTGATGTCCCATCAGATCCAGGGTGCTAAATGACACCTCTTAGGTAATAAATTCCTGTTTTTGATTTTAAGGTCCTACAGTTCCTAGGACAGCACTCTGCACATTTGCACATTTAATCAGTGCTACTTGATAATGAATAAAGGATTTTACAGCACAGGATCAAATTGGTCCTGAGAGAAAAATCTCTCACTCTCAGAAAGAAGCGCTTTCTTCTGAATTGCTGAGTAGCATCTCCCCGAGCTCATCGACATGAAACATCCTCAGGTAAAGAGCCACTCTCACTTCGCTTGAACTTGCCCAAGGTCAGACTCGGGAAGGACCAAGGGTAGAACACAGGTTACACGGCCCACTTCACTTCAGAACCTCCAGAACCAACAGTGGCTCCTGAAGGGTCACCATGCATTTTGCAAGACAGTCAGACTGCTCCCAAAACTGTCGCAGATGGAGAAGCAGTCAAGGCCCAGGGGCCTTAACATGTCCCGAGAGACTGCGGACAAGCTAATTCACCTCTAACATCGAAGACTTAATCCCCCTTACTACGTGAGAGGATACAGTGCACACTGCATATCCACTCATTAGATTCACGTTGCCAGGTGCCATCAAGGGTCCTGACAGAGTTGCTGGGGTCCAAGGACAGTACGTTCAGTGCCAGTGTGTGTGGAGGAGGTGCGATTCCTAAGGCCAGCTCTCACCTCCTCCTCCTCTTCTTTGGTCCCTGCCTAGACCACCAGTTTCCAAATTTGACTCATTCTATGCACTACCCAGTATCCTTCCAGTATTTTCCTTTTCTCTGTAAATTAACCAGTTTCTGTTTGCTTACTTTTAAAAAATTCTAGCTCCCTGACTAGCAAACGTGGGTGCTTGATGAATGTCTTCATTAACAAGCTGTACAGATAAAGGGGACATCAGAACTATATTTATTATAGAATATCACTTTTGTTTGAAATATGTTAGTATATTCGCAGGAAAATGAAAAAAAAAAAAAAAACTTTAATCAGCAGACATAATGAGAGTCCTCTTCAGCTGTAAACTGTGCCTCGTGCCTGATTGCTTTGAGTTCCTTGTGTTCAGAGACCTGAAGTTAAGAAGAGGGGAAACCAGCCTGGCCAGGTGACTGACTGGACCACTGAGTAGGAGCAGGACTGTGGTCACAGTGGAAGGGGGCAGCGGGGAACAGCTCACTCGGGTCTCTCTCTGTCCCTCGGGGCTGACAGTGTATTATCCTCCTGCGTAAGCCACGATGGCAAGCAGAGGTGCCTGGGGACATGGGGAATGGAGAACGTGCGGCGGAGGAGGAGTTGATGGGGAGCCGGTGTGGACTCAGGGCCCTAGCCTTCCTGTGCTGCATTGCCTTTAGGCACGGAGTCTGCCAGCAGCCTTGCCCCTTGGATGTATCCAAAGAAAGGGCTTGGGTGGCATCAGGGGTCGACTAGGGCTTCCCAGGTGGCGCTAGTGATAAAGAACCAGACTGCCAGGGCAGGAGACTTAAGCAGTTTCCATCCCTGGGTTGGGAAGCTCCCCTGGAGGAGAACATAGCAACCCACTCCAGTCTTCTTGCCTGGAGAGCCCTGAGGATAGGGGAGCCTGGCAGGCTACAGTCTACAGGGTTGCAAAAGAGTCGGACATGACTGAAGTGAGCGGATTAACTGTAATGGAAAAGGAGAACCACTGCCTAGATACCCCTTGTTGCCCTAGATGCTATGAGTCCTTCCAGTCTGTATTTGTGACCTCTCTCAGGCTTTGCTTCATCTGCATAGAGCCCCTCCCAGAGTGACCCACGTCTTATGACTAATGATGATAATACAAATGTCTGGTCATCTTGCCCCAACAACAGGAGGGTTCTGAGAGGCCATTTTCTCTCCCACTGGCCCCAGCCTGCTTCCTTCCCGCTGCTGTTGATGCCAAAGACAAAAACACCCTGCATCCTAAATTCTGTGTAACGTCTGTTTCCCAGGAAATCTAACCTGCAACGTAGAACTTAGAGCACAGGAGACCTAGTGAGGCCCCTCCTAAAGGGACCTCTTGTTATTTTCTTGGGCTTTCCAGGTGGTGCTAATGGTTAAAAAATCTGCCTGCAATGCAGGAGACAAACGAGATGCAGGTTTGATCCCTGATTGGGGAAGATTCCCTGGAGAAGGAAATGGCAACCTGTATTCTTGCCTGGAGAATCCCATGGACAGAGGGGCCTGGAGGGCTGAAAGTCCATGGGGTCGCAAAGAGTCAACACGACTGGGCAACTGAGCACAGCATGACCTTCAGGAATAGAAGCTGAATAGATATTTGTTGTATGAATAAAGAATAAATACATCATGTTGGTCCAAATTGGCTTGAGCCAATCACTGGCAAGGGAGAGGGAAAGCCATCAGCCGGAGAGGGGCTTCCCTGGTGGCTCAGATGATAAAGAATCTGCAGGAGACTCAGGTTCTATCCCTGGGTCAGGAAGATCCCCTGGAGGAGGAAATGGCAACCCACTCCAGTATTCTTGTCTGGAGAATCCCATGGACAGAGGAGTCTGGTGGGCTACAGTCCATGGGGTCGCAAAGAGTCAGACACGACTGAGTAACTAACACACTTCGTTTTCTTCTAAAGAAAATGTGAAAACTAAGTATCACTATTGGTAATCTAAGGAATGATGCTTGTGGAATGTATAAATATGTGTACTTAGCTCACTTAGTGAAATCACTTTACAGGCTAATCTTACCCGTGTGCTCTGCTCTGTCCAGTGGCAGTAATTGCCTCCAACTAGTCATCTTATACGGAGAAGGCAATGGCACCCCACTCCAGTACTCTTGCCTGGAAAATCCCATGGACGGAGGAGCCTGATAGGCTGCAGTCCATGGGGTCGAGAAGAGTCGGACACGACTGAGCGACTTCACTTTCACTTTCCACTTTCATGCATTGGAGAAGGAAATGGCAACCCACTCCAGTGTTCTTGCCTGGAGAATCCCAGGGACGGGGGAGCCTGGTGGGCTGCCGTCTATGGGGTTGCACAGAGTTGGACACGACTGAAGTGACTTAGCAGAGCAGAGCAGTCATCTTATAAATGAGTCTGATGGTCATAAGTGGGACTAGATAGGAAGGAAAATACCCATCATCGTTGAACCTGAAAACAAAACAGTATCACAAAACTCCCAGGTAACATGCCCTGTGAATAATAAGGCTAGTTAATCAACCACTGATTATTACTCTAATATACCTTAGACCGGGCTTCTCCCTAACATCGAAGAATGGCTGCAATATGGAGAAATTCCAGAACTCTGAGCCTGTTTTTCTGTGTGTGGATTTGAAACCCTGTCTGAGCTCCTTATTTCAACCAAACTGGGAGCCCTTCTTTGAAGTTTAGGGGTAACGGGAGAAGTTTATCTAATGTAGAAGAGCATGAAATCTCCCAGGCTAGACGGCCAGGTGGCACTGAGTGAGGAGCCGTGAGTTATTTGAGCTGAAGATGGCAGTGCTTTGGCAGCTTCCAGATCATGTGCTGCCGGCATCTCTCTCCTGCACACCGCGGCCCAGATGTTAGAGGATTTCTCTGTGTTTGATCCCCAAACTAGGTGCTCCTCTATAAATTTCATGTGCAGCCCTTTAGATCCTTAAACGTGTAGACTGATATTAATAGGAAAAAAGCAGTGAACTTGGAGTCAAATATTCTGGTTTTAAACCTTAGTTCTGCTACATAAAAGCTGATGAATTCAGTATAGTTTCTCATTGGCAAAAAAAAGAAAAAGAATTTTTAAGAAAAAGAATTTTTAAGGAAAAGTTAATAATAAAAATGTAAAAAAAAAAGTAAAAAAAAGTAAAAAAAAAAATGTAGCTAAAGCACCATTTGCACAGGACCAGACATTTATTACAGCTCAGTGTTTACTAGTTTTTTTAAGTAAATTTGGATTCTCAGCCATAGCGCCCCTGATCACCACCCCCCTTGGCTTTTCCTCCCATCCTTCCCTACAACCCAGTTATTTATTTTCCAATTTTAAGTCCAGTCCAGACTTAAAATATATAAATCAAGATTTATTTATGATTATGAAAATGAAAGCAGTTCCAGAACCTAGATCATGTCTTTTCAGCATTAATTATGCTACCATTTTATGATAGGAACAATAAACATTTTAAAAGATGTGATTACATTGAATGCCTTGACTTTTCACGTCTCCAAATAGTTTTAATAATTTATATAGCATAATAGCAGGGATAATCTATTAGTTTCCTTCACTGCTTTTCTGTCCTGGTAATTTCATAATTACATATAATATAAATTATTGTCATTAAAGTTATTCTTGTTTTAAAATATTTGCTGCCTCTCCCTAGGTAAGGATTAGAATTAGGCTTGGCCCTGTGGCTTAGTTTGACCAATGGAAAATGAGTAGAAATGATACAGGTCACTTCTTAGAAAGCAAGCCTTAAGGTCCTATGAGTGTTTATTTTTTTATTTTTTTCCCCTCTCTTCCCTGGTGGTTCAGACAGTTGAAGCATCTGCCTACAATGCAGAAGATCCAGGTTCGATCCCTGGGTCGGAAAGATCCCCTGGAGAAGGAAATGGCAATCCATTCCAGTACTCTTGCCTGGAAAATCCCATGGAGAGAGGAGCCTGGTAGGCTACAGTCCATGGGGTCGCAAAGAGTCGGACATGACTGAGCGACTTCACTTTCTTATTTAAGGTCTTTGATTCAAGGTGGATATTGCATTCTAAAGGGATGTGACCCATCCTCAGAAAGTAGCACCACTGAGCTAGCTATCACTTCAGCAGGCCATTCTAATGCTCCATCCTACCTGCAGCATTCTGTAATCACTAGTAGGCCCCATGATATCCTACTTCAAATCTCCTTTGCTGTAGAGTGAGCCCAGTTTATGCCGAATCCCATGCCAGCAGATCAAATACTTTGTAAACTCTTGGAGCAGGAAAGGCAAACCTAAGTCTGGAGTATATGTCTAGTTCTGTGATTTTTCGCTTTTCTGTGGTGGAAGGGTCCAGTGTATTCAACTTGCCACCAAGTGGCCAGTTCATTGTCTTGAGAGATGGTGCCAGTGTTGGCCTCTGTTACTGGCAAGTTGATCATCGGATGGCAGAAACAGCTAATCAGCTTTGGTAAGTATAGAAGCCAGTACATGTCTATTCCACTATGACCACTCTAAGCTGGCAGTTTTCTGTTATTAAGTACATGGTCTAGATTACTATTTCCAGGTGTGGAATACACGAACTCCAAAACCCAAAGAGGCTAACTAGGCATTGTGTTATCTAATGGTGGGAGGTATTATTCATGGGTTTTACTGTTTTATTGTTTCATTTAATGTGTTATTCATGGTGGGAGGTGTGATGCAGTAATTTATCTTTTATTAATACTTTGGCTGGTGTGTCTTGGCACGTTGACCATATTCTCTGGCTGCTGACGATTTTAATTGATGAGGAAGTATTCTGACCATTCATGAGGTTTATATCCCATCTCATGGAGCCCATATATCTAAACAGAGCTTCCAACATGCTAGCTCCTTCTTGCATATCCGACTTTATTATTAGCGTAATACAGTGACTCAATGTGATAGTCTGCAAGCTTTCCAGACAGTCCTGAACATGGCAGATTATATAATGGCAGAAGGAAAGAGAGTTCACAAAGCCCCAGGGCAGAGCAGTAAATTTATACTCTTATATATTATAAGTGAATGCAAATTGCTTGTGATTTTCTTTTCCGATAAGGAGAGGGGAAAACTCTCTTGCCAGATCAAACAACACTTGTCATGTACCTCCAGGCCATGTTAAGTAGAGATCCAACACCAGGCATGATCCTACAGCTGGAGCTGCTCCCTGTGGTCTCTGGTCATCCTCTGGACGAGCATATTAAATGGAGAATGATCCTTTAGATCTTAAGGGAGGCACTGATTTCAGCCATTTTCCCCACCCCCTGGGGTGTAGTACTACTTTTGTTCACTATGTTGGCAGTGTCAGGGATGACTTTTAAGGGCTTTCATCTGGCCTTCCCACTATCAGACCTCTTATTCTCTAGACAAAGGACTCAGTGTGCACTGACCCAAATACCAAGCAAATCTATCCTGATTTCTACATGTGAGGGCCAGGAAAATGACCTGTGAGGGCTTAGCAGACTGTACAGACCCACTATGAGCCTCATCTCAGAGAGGACGTTGTGTGTTACCTGACCCCCCATCACCCTGCCCTCATAGAGGAACTGGAATAACACATCAGTGCTCTCGTTGTCAACAGCAGCTCAGGCTTGTTCCTCTTCGGGTTCAGTGCACTCTTCTCTAGTGTGATGTGGCCTGAATAAATGGCCATCAGTCCTACTAGGGAAAGACTGGGAAATCATCGCTGTAAATAGTCGCTGCCTTGTCACAGGGGCCTGACCCGTGGAATTCCAGTTCCCTTTCAATCATGTGATATGAAGCCTGAAAACTGACTCAGATCCAGAAATTAGACACAGGAAACTGTACCTGTCCCTGAAGATGGAAAAGAGCTGAAGACCCTTTGATGTCAGCATCCCAGCCAAGGGGGTATCAGCGCGTTCCTTGAAGGTGGATTGCCGTACCCATTCTAGCCTCCCTCCATCATTTCTTTTTTTTTTTTTTTTTAAATTTTATTTTATTTTTAAACTTTACAATATTGTATTGGTTTTGCCAAATATCAAAATGAATCCGCCACAGGTATACCTGTGTTCCCCATCCTGAACCCTCCTCCCTCCGCATACCCTCCCTCTGGGTCTTCCCAGTGCACCAGCCCCAAGCATCCAGTATCTTGCATCGAACCTGGACTGGCGACTCGTTACATACATGATATTATACATGTTTCAATGCCTTTCTCCCAAATCTCCCCACCCTCTCCCTCTCCCACAGAGTCCATAAGACTGATCTATACATCAGTGTCTCTTTTGCTGTCTCGTACACAGGGTTATACTCCATCATTTCTTTTAACAACAAAGTTCTCTTTGGGAGAAACACACGAGCCTGAAGCAACCACAATCAATACTACTTGTAGATAATTATAGGAGGCGCCTGTCAGACAGTGAAAAGGAGCTAGAGACTGAACAGAGACTCAGTGATGGTTTTGGAGCCAGTGGTCTTACTTACACAAGATCTTGTTTGATGTCATTATCAAAATTCCCCTAAAGATGGCCATTAAAAGCAACACAAAAAGTGGTTATATTATAGGTGGACAGTATAATCACACAGAAACAAATACAGAAAAGAAAGCTAAAGCAATTTAGTGTTCTAAGCGTTGAAAAGCAAGGATTGTGACCAAACTATCACAAGCAGCTTAAAGAAAACATGATGATGTTGTGTGGTGGAAGAGTGTGAGATGACTCCAGTGGTGAAACTATAATGATGGCCAGCGTCTGGTGGTAAAGATGCCTGTGAAGAAAACAGCTACTGGCTTCCCCCTCTCTCTGTGCCGAGAGACTTAGCCTATCATTCTCTCCTGACCATGCATGCTCTTGGTGACCCCCTGGACTATAGCCTGCCAGGCGCCTCTCCAGGCAAGAACACTGGAGTGGGTTGCCATGCCCTCCTCCAGGGGATCTTCCTGACTCAGAGAGCAAACCCACGTCTCCTGTGTCTCCTGCATTGCAAGTGGATTCTTTACCACTGAGCCGCCTGGGAAGCCCTTCCTGACCACAGGGTAGTGCACGGAAAGGCTTCATGAAATTTCCATGAGTTGCTTTTGCATCCCCAATTTCAGAACCACTTGACAACTGTCCTGGAAATGATCAGTGCAATCCTTCCCTGTAACTAATACCATCTGCATAGATTCACCTTTTAACTCAACACGGCAGGGAAGAACAGGGAAAATTCAGTATAGGAAAAACACTCATGGAGGAAGCAGAGGGGAGAAGTGGAAGAGCAGAAAACCTGAATTTAGAAACAAAAACTAGAAAAATAAAAATTCAGTAAGTGTATATAAAGGTAATCTTGCTCAGAGATGAATGTATCTTGTTACTGTAGGCATTTTGTTTTATTATATACTTTGGGCCTCTGTGGACACGTTTAGGAAATCTCATTTGGTGGACAGTGGCCTATTTCCGAAAGTTTATCAGAATCCTATTATACTCTAATCTTCTCTTAAAGCATTTATCCTTGGCTTTGGATTGTCCACAAATCCAATTAGCACACTTTTAACTCAATTTACCAAGTATTTAATAGTAAGACTGAATAGAATGAGATTGAAAAGGGCTTCTTCTAACATACAAGTTGTCATTAGGCTTCTACAAATAAAGGCAATTCATATTCTAAGGGTTTCCCTTTAAGATTGGGATGAAATCCAGCTATTACCGTAACAGCAATAACAATAACCATCATGGCCTTACTACATATATTTTTATAAAACTAGTTCACAACCATCATTTTAGTTATTCTTTTCAATAACCCTAGGAGGGCAGCTAAGCATCACCAAATAAATTCTTGATACAATATTGTTCTGACTTTGGAAGATGTGAAAATAGTCATTTATCTTTGTAATACTGATAAGAAAATCTAAAATGGCTTAGACAGTTTGGAATAAGGCCTAAACTTCTGTTCAGTATCTTAGTATTCCCTACTGGCCCTGTCCCATGATATTGAACCATATTTTTCTTGTCTCAAATATTCATCCTTATCTATTTGTCATGGAACAAAAAACTGCCTACTCTTTTAAAAAATATGAAGGGAGATAAAAAAAAAAAATCGTCATTTAAATTTTTTGACAACATCTATTCCTGCATATAACAAAACTGCTGAATCACTGCATCCAGCCCAAGATGGCCTTGGCCTTGCTCTGAGTGGGTCTTATGTGTCTTATTATCCTACCACATGGCTTCTCCTCCCTTTTACTTGCCTGAGGAAACGCCACTTCATGGACCTCTGCTGACCATGTGATGGATAATGAAGCTACAAGGAAATTTTCATGAAACTGTCCAGAAGTTGGAGCCCTCAAACAGTTTTCTTTGGGTGATGCAGAGCATCACTGTAATAACTCAGCCTCCTCTGAGCACTTAGCTCTGCTGGGAGCACAGCCTCACAGGGAATTGTTTTCGAAGCAGTTTGTCCAAAGATCCTCTAACCCCAATCAGGTGCTTTAAAGCTACCAGGAGTACAGGACAAATTTCTACTTGCCCTGCCTGCAAAGAACACCTGTGTGTCTATTTTTCTGTCTAAAGACATTGTTAGGATCTTCATACTCCAGGCGTTGTTGACTGAGAAATGCATGGTGGATGCGGTGGTGTCTCTTGTTACTGACGTACGTGACGCTGGGGTGCCTGGCTGAAACACTCCAGGTCTTACCAAGCTCTTCCTCGCCTTGCTGCTCCCTCTTCTCTTTAACAGAGGCTCTCAACTGAGGAAGTGAAAGTTTTGCCCTTTCACATGCTTCTGAGACATACCCGGATGTGCCTGCAGCTTTCCTCAAAGTCCCCAAGGCAGGGCAACACCACTAAGGGTTACTCTTCTGCACGTTATCCCCACCTCTATCCTAAACTACCTTCAAGCTATCTGCTCTGAGTCTGTAGAAACAAGTTTATATTTGTAAAGGCGTTCTTACATTTGTTAATATTTTTGATGAGACTGAGTTTTGATGAGAATATTACTTCTCAATCAACCCCTTTTCTTTCCAAATTTCCTGTCATCTTCTATGACTCCCTCAGTACTTTTATTCTCTGCTGCCGCCAAGGGTGGGAGGGCTGCCAGACAAAGGTTATAAATGTCCTCATCTATGTGGGAAGATAGATTCACTTTTTACACGAACCAGATCAGAAGCTTTTGAATATGAAAGAGAAGAGTTGACTCATCGCACCAAGCATACTCTACAAAAAATGGTTTGCTTATTTTAAGTCACTTTGGCTATGGACCAAAGTGCAAAGTACAAAATAAATTTGCTATCATTGTTTGGACTTGGGTCCATACATAGCAAAACAAAACAAAACAAAAACCTAGACAGCGTATTAAAAAGCAGAGACATCACGTTGCTGACAGAGGTCCATATAGTCAAAGCTATGGTTTTTTCCAGTAGTCATGTACAGATGTGAGAGTTGGACCATACAGAAGGCTGAGCACTGAAGAATTGATGCTTTCTCCAGTGGTACTGGAGAATGCTCTTGAGAGTCCCTTGGAGAGCAAGAAGATCAAATCAGTCAATCCTAAAGGAAATCAACAGTGAATACTCATTGGAAGGACTGATGCTGAAACTGAAGTTCCAATACTTTGGCCACCTGACGCAAAGAGCTGACTCATTGGAAAAGACCCTGATGCTGGGAAAGATTGAAGGCAGAGGAGAATAGGGCAGCAGAGGATGAGACAGTTAAGATAACATCACTGACTCAATGGACATGAATTTGAGCAAATTCCAGGAGATGGTGAAGGACAGGGAAGCCTGGCGTGCTGTAGTCCATGGGGTTGGACATGACTGAAAAAAAAAAACAAAAAACAGGACATAACTGAACAGCAAGTGCTGGCAAATGCTACTCTTTCATTAGGGAGTGTGATCCCAGGGATGCAAGAGGGGGTGGAAAACAATGGTGCGTGTGAGCAGAGGTTGAACCCGGAAGGAGAGAAGTCCCTTCCTGCTCAGCCTCCCACAGACCTGTTCCCCCCACAGGCTATCAGTACCCAATCGTGACTGTCCACGGAAGACGTGTACATATATTCCAAAATATTGATCTATTCCATTTTGTAAATTATATTCTGAAACCTACTTAATATTCAAGCAATGTAGCCATAATTTTGGAAATAATATGGCATTTAAAAAAATTCATCTAGAGCCATGAAATGATGAATTTTTCAGGCTTGATGAAATCAATAGACATGAATTAACACAAGATTTAAGGCCAAATAGATAACCTCTTCTCTCCTTCCTCCACCCTAACCACAATACCCAATGGCCTAGGAAAAACTCTTAGAAAATAGACAGTATTCATGGTTTTAGAAAAAAGTATTTGGGACAGGAAAGGACATGTGCCACGTTTCTAAGGAGAATATAGGATCCCTTGTTTGCAGTGACCCTCCAAACTCTTAAAGAGGAAAAGGACATCTTCTGATGTCTTATATTTGTCCACTGAAGAACTGACTTAACTCATGTGTTCAATACATTTCTGAATATAATACTTAAATTAGAATCAGGTGAATGGTTGTGATGAAATGCAACAGTAATCGCAGGCTTTTCTCACAGTGTTTTTCTCAGCTTAAGAGTTCTGACTTGTTATTTTACTATTCACACATAACATGTGATGTAGAGATTCTATATATAAACTCAGCAGTTAACACATGACCTCTTTTGTCATGTTTGTTTTTCAAATAATGAAGCATCTGTGAGCCATACATCATCACTCTTTTTCTGATTTGCAAAAATCATTTCTACCCTTTCTAAGCTGAGACACCCTCTGGCAAGATCAGCTTTAATGAGATGACCTCTCTTGCATAATTCCCTTCAAAGATGTACAGAGAGATACTCTTACTACGTTTATAATTACAGACAAATTTTATAGAACCCTAAGCAACACTGCCTGGAAGAAAATTCACAGATTGATACGTGTGATGAGAAATTATTCCCCCAATTTTCTGTTCTCTCACTCAATCTGCTCATGGTGATGGAAAGCATTTACAGGGAGGAGTATTCTAAACCAGTAGCAACTGAATGACTGGGTCATTTGCCAGAAATGCACTAAAATAGTATGATTTTTGGTTCCACCATGGTGTCTACAGGAGGGTGATAGGTCAAGGAACTCAAATAATCTGACCCTGGGCTAAGTCTCCTCCAGACCTCACCATGAATTTGCTGTCTTCACACATGGCTCCATCCTCTGCCTGTCGTCCCCCCTCTGTTGACCACTGCGCCACAAGAAGAGGTAGTCCTGGGTGAGGGAACAGGGCTCTCTAGGTGAGGACTGGCAACACAGCAGGGCAGTAAGGCGAAGCTCAAGGCAACTACTTTGAAGTCATTGGGACTCACAATAAGATCCTTGTGGTGAAACAATGGCTCCCACCTTCTGTAATATGTGCTTATTGGTAGATAGCCTCAGGGAATGACCCTTGACATTTATGATAACATAAACAGCATCTCTTCAGACAGTTCAGTTGCTCAGTCGTGTCTGACTCTGCAACCCCGGGGACTGCAGCACATCAGGCCTCCCTGTCCATCATCAACTCCTGGAGCTTGTTCAAATTCATGTCCATCAAGTCAGTGATTCTTTCCAACCATCTCATCCTCTATCGTCCCCTTCTCCTCCTGCCTTCAATCCTTCCCAGCATCAAGGTCTTTTCCAGTGAGTCAGTTCTTCATTCACATCAGGTGGCCAAATCATTGGAGCTTCAGCTCCAATGAGTATTCTCACTTCCAATGAATATTCAGGACTGATTTCTTTTAGGATTGACTAGTTTGATCTCCTTACAGTCCAAAGAACTCTCAAGTGTCTTCTCCAACATCACAGTTCAAAAGCATCAGTTCTTCAGCACTCAGCTTTTTTTATAGTCCAACTCTCACATTCGTACATGACTACTGGAAAAACCACAGTCAGCAAAGTAATGTTTGACTAGATGGACCTTTGTTGGCAAAGTAATGTCTCTGCTTTTTAATACGCTATGTTTGTCATAGCTTTTCTTCCAGGGAGCGAGTGTCTTTTAATTTCACGGCTGCAGTCACCATCTGCAGTGCTTTTGGAGCCCAAGAAAAGAAAGCCTGTCACTCTTTCCCTTGTTTCCATGTCTATGCTGTGCTTTGTTGCTCAGTCGTGTCCAACTCTTTTCAACCCCATGGACTGTAGCCCGCCAGAGTCCTCTGTTCATGCCCTCCAGGCAAGCATACTGGAGTGGGTTCCCATGCCCTCCTCCAGGGGATCTTCCCAACCCAGGGATCGAACTCAGGGCTCCTGCGCTGCAGGCAGATTCTTTACTATCTGAGTCACCAGGGAAGGCACCAAATTTCCATCTCTACCTGAGAAAATTCCTGAGGGGGTCGCAAGGAGGGGCGGGGGGAATGTCACACAAAATCAATGTGCGAACCATATCAAAGAGAACGAGTTATCAGGAATAAGCAGAACGCTTGATGAAGGTGGAGCAGAGCTGTTAAAAGGCAGCTATAATCTTGTCTCGTCCTATTTCAATGAAATCCTTGCTCAGAGGAACACATAAAAGAAAGTTGACTGGGATTTTGAATGTGGTAAAGACTTTATATTTGATAGCATTAGCATGTTATTATCCCCAAGTAACTCTCATATATCTACATAGTTGCAGGTCTGTTTCTGAAGACCATCAGAAGTAAAAAGTGAATATTCATTTTTGTGTGAATGTAGATCATCTGAGTTCCTCAGTTCCACTTGGCATGAAAAAGAGTGTCTTCTCCAAGTTCACTAAAATCTAAAATGGATTAGAGGGCTGATTCCTTTGAAGATTTTGTTTTAATTTTCTGCTAGTCATTCAAATTTCCCCCCAAAGGAGTTTAATATATAACTAATTTTAGAATTTAAGAGTGATTAAATACCCAATTAAATTGAACAATGAAAATACAATGTAACAGAAATTAACAGTGTGGAGGATAATATTTTGGAGGTTTTTGATGTTTGATGACTTTTGTTTGCTTCTTTCTTAACACATGAAGCATTCCTCTGTATTATAAATACAGAGTTACTTTTCAACTTTACACTCCCCTTCTGAACAGCACTGTAATGCCAACAATAGTTTCTATGGATTAAGCTCCCCTAGTCAGAAGACCGGAGAAGGCAATGGCACCCCACTCCAGTACTCTTGCCTGGAAAATCCCATGGATGGAGGAGCCTGGTGGGCTGCAGTCCATGGGGTCGCCAAGAGTCGGGCACGACTGAGCGACTTCACTTTCACTTTTCACTTTCATGCATTGGAGAAGGAAATGGCAACCCACTCCAGCGTTCTTGCCTGGAGAATCCCAGGGATGGGGGAGCCTGGTGGGCTGCCGTCTATGGGGTCGCACAGAGTCGGACACGACTGAAGCTACTTAGCAGTAGCAGTCAGGAGACCAGGTAGAATAAATACAGATAACTAGAGATAGAGATATAGAGATATAAATGTATATAGTCACATATGTAATCAGAAGACTGGATAAATTGAATACACACATATATATGACATATACACTGTATTATGTAATTATCACCTGTGTTTTCACAGGTCACACAACTGATGAGAGTAAAAATATCCCCATAAACAATTGTAATAGTTAAATAGTTACAAAATCATTCCTCAGTGATGCTTATATCTCGAGTCTGTAACAAAACTCAGAAAGAAGCCAAAGTAGCCAAGTGTGTCTCCTTCAGGGATTGTGTGAATGGCAAACAGAATGGCTTGTCCTCACTTGTGTAGGGTATGGCTGATGTCCCTCACCACTCAGGAGTCCCATCTTTTCCAGGCATTGGCCTCGTGGTTTCCTTGACCACAGGCTACAGTTTTACCTGATGCAAGCCCTGGACCACATCTGGTTGTGCAGCATGGTGTTGCTCTCCCTGGATGGGTGCCCTGAACTTGGAAGGGTGCACAGAGCTGTAGTGAACTTGCTTTTTCATACATTCTGTGGCTACCTCACCTCTTAAGGGCTAACACAAGTCTGTGATGTAGGTAGGGCAGGGAAAAAGTGGAGCAAGGAGACCACGGAAGTGAGATCTCTCACCTTGACTCACTGACTTAGGACCTGACTTGTGCACTTAGAAACTCTCCTGCTACTGTGGGGTTTTTTTCCTGCTTCCTGTCCATGACCAAACACATCTGAATTTTTGGGGGGACTGAGCTCAGGCTCAAAACTTGAAATACTCTCCCCTGTTACCTATTTTAAATGTATTTTTTCTAATATATGATGATGAAAAAGGGAAATATGTCTACATTAATGCAGTTTGACTAGGGAGACGATGTATTCTGCTCCAGGGTCACATAGCAACCTTAACGCGATCTGCAAAGTCCAGGTGAGTAAGAGAATTAATAACCACAATCCAAAACAATCCATTATTTCTCTACATCCAGTCAAAAGTATTGTTGTTCAGTCGCTAAGTTCATGTCTAACTCTCTAACTCCGTGGACTATAGCAGGCCAGACTTCTTGTCCTTCACTGTCTCCTAGAATTTGCTCAAATTCATGTCCATTTAGTCAGTGATGCTATCTAACCATCTCATCCTCTGCCGCCCTCTTCTCTTTTTGCCTTCGATCTTTCCCAGCATCAGGGTCTATTCCATTGAGTCGGCTCTTTGCATCAGGTGGCCAAAGTATTGGAGCTTTATTTTTAGCATCAGTCCTTCCAGTCCTTCCATTGAGTATTCAGGATTGATTTCCTTTAGGACTGACTGGTTTGATCTCCCTGTTGTCCAAGGGACTCTAAAGAGTCTTCTCCAGCACTGCAGTTTGAAAGCATCAGTTCTTCGATGCTCAGCCTTCTTTATGGTCCAGCTCTCACATCCGTACGTAACTACTGGAAAAACCATAGATTTGACTATATAGACCTTTGTTGGCAAAATGACATCTTTGCTTTTTAATATGCTGTCTAGGTTTGTCATGGGATTCCCTCATAGCTCAGTCGGTAAAGAATCTGCCTGCAATGCAGGAGACCTGGGTTCGATTCCTGGGTCAGGAAGATCCCCTGGAGAAGGAAATGGCAACCCACTCCAGTATTCTTGCCTGGAAAATCCCATGAATAGAGGAACCTGGTGGGCTGCAGTCCACGGGGTCACAAGAGTTGGACGTGACTGAGCGGCTAAACCACCACCAGGTTTGTCACAGCTTTTCTTCCAAGGAGCAGACATCTTTTAATTTTACAGTCGCAGTCACCATCTTCCATGATTTTGGAACCCAAGAAAATAAAATTGCGACTCTTTTCACTTGTTCCTCATCTATTTTCTATGAAGTGATGGCACTGAATGCCATGATCTTTGATATATATAAAAGTTTTAAGCCAGCCTTTTCACTCTCTTCTTGTACCTTCATCTAAAGGCTCTTTAGTTCCTCTTCACTTTCTGCCCTTAGAATGGTATCATCTGCATACTAAAGTTTGTTATTTCTCCTGGCAGTCTTGGTTCCAGCTAGTGATTGACCCAGCCCGGCATTTTGCGTTGTGTACTCTGCGTATAAGTTAAATAAACAGGGTGACAATAAACAACCTTATCATACTCCTTTCCCAGTTTTGAACCAGTCAGTTGTTCCATGTAAGGTTCTGTTGCTTTTTGACCTGCATACAGGTTTCTCAGGAGATGGGTAAGATGATCTGGTATTCCCATCTCTTTAAGGATTTTCCACAATTCCTTGTGATCCACACAGTCAAAGGCTTTCGCCTAGTCAATGAAGCAGAGTTAGACATTTTTCTGGAATTGCCTTGCTTTCCCAATGATCCAATGAATGTTGACAATTCAGTCTCTAGTTTCTCTTTGTTGTTCTTGTTGTTTAGTCACTCAGTTGTGTCTCTTTGTGACCCCATGGACTGCAGCACGCCAGGCTTCCCTGTCCTTCACCATCTCCCAGAGCTGGCTCAAACTCATGTCCATTGAGTCAGTGATGCCATCCAACCATCTTATCCTCTGTTGTCCCCTTCTTCTCCTGCCTTCAGTCTTTCCCAACATCAGGGTCTTTTCCAGTGTCAGCTCTTCGCATCAGGTGGTCAAAGTATTGGAGCATCAGCTTCAACATCAGTCCTTCCAATGAATATTCAGGGTTGATTTCCTTTAGGATGGACTGGTTTGATCTCCTTGCTGTCTAGGGGACTCTCAAGAGTCTAGTCCAAACCACAGTTTGAGGGATCACTTCTTTGGCACTCAGCCTTTTTTACTGTCCATTAGCCCCACTGTAGAGCCACTGGGCAGGCGACACACAAACTGGAGAACAATTACACCAAAGACGTTCTCACACTGCTGTGAGAGTTCAGGACCCACAACAGACTTTGCAACCCGCAAAGATCCAGCAAAGGGACTGACTTTGAAGGTCAGCTCCCCCATGACAACCTAGTTTCTCTGCCTTTTCTAAATCTAGCTTGTACATCTAGAAGTTCTTGGTGCACATACTGCTGAAGCCTAGCTTGAAGGATTTTGAGCATAACCTTACTAGCATGTGAAATGAGCACAATTGTCCAGTAGTTTGAAAATTCTTTGGCACTGCCCTTCTTTGGGATTGGAATAAAAATTGACCTTTTCCAGTCCTGTGGCCACTGTTGAGTTTTCCAGATTTGCTGACTTATTGAGAACAGCACTTTAACAGCATCATCTTTGAGGATTTTAAATAGCTCAGCTGGAATGTTGTCACCTCCACTAGTTTTGTTCATAGTAATGCTTCCTAAGGTCCATTGGACTTCACAGTCCAGGGTGTCTGGCTCTGGGGGAGTGACCATACCATCATGGTTATCCTGGTCATTAAGACTTCTTTTGTATAGTTCTTCTGTTTATTCTTGCCACCTCTTCTTAATCTCTTCCTGCTCTGTTAGGTCCTTACCATGTGTATCATTTATCATGTCCATCCTTCCATGAAATGTTCCTTTGATGACTTTTCTTGAAGAGATCTCTAGTCTTTCCCATTCTGTTGTTTTCCTCTACTTCTTTGCATCATTCCCTGAAGAAGGCTTTCTGACCTCTCCTTGCTATTCTCTGTAACTCTGCATTCAGTTGGGTATACCTTTCACTTTCTCCCATGCTTTCCACTTCTCTTCTTTCCTCAGCTATTTGTAAAGCCTCCTCAGACAACCACTTTCCCTTCTTGCATTTCCTTCTCTGTGGGATGGTTGTGTTCACTGCCTCCTGTACAGCGTTACAAATCTCTGTCCATAGTTCTTCAGACAGTCTATCTACTAGATCTAATCCCTGGAATCTATTCATCACCTCCACTGATAATCAGTGGACTTGATTTAGACCATACCTGAATACCCTAGTGGTTTTCCCACTTTCTTCCACATTAAGCCTGAATTTTGCAATAAGAAGCTGATGGGTCTCGGTCTAGTTCTGCTGACTGTATAGAGCCTTTCCATCTATGACTGCAAAGAAGAATATAATCAATCTAATTTTGGTATTGACTATTTGGTGATGTCCAAATGTAGAGTTGTCTCTTGTGTTGTTGGAAGAGAGTGTTTGCTATGACCAGTGCATTCTCTGGGTTAGCCTTTGTCCTGCTTCATTTTCTACTCCAAGGCCAAACTCGCCTGTTACTCCATGTATCTCTTGACTTCCTACTTTTGCATTCCAATACCCTGTGACAAAAAGGACATCTTTTTTTGGTGTGAGTTCTAGAAGGTCTTGCAGGTCCTCATAAAATCATTCAACTTCAGCTTATTTGACATCAGTGGTTGGGGCACAGGAGTGGATTGCTGTGATGTTGAATGGTTTGCCTTGGATACGAACTGAGATCATTCTTTCTTTTTTAAGATTGCACCCAAGTACTGCATTTCAGACTCTTTTGTTGACTATGAGGGCTAATTCATTTCTTCTAAGGGATTCTTGCGCACAGTAGGAGACACAATGGTCATCTGAATTAAATTTGCCCATTCCCGTCTATTTTAGTTCACTGATTGCTAAGATGTTGGTGTTCACTCTTGCCATCTTCTACTTGACCACGTCCAAATTACCTTGATTCATGGACCTAACACTCCAGGTTCCTATGCAGTATTGTTCTTTACAGCATCAGACTTTACTTTCATCATCAGACACATCTACAACTGAGCATCATTTCCACTTTGACCCAGCCTCTTCATTCTTTCTGGAGCTATTAATAATTGCCCTCGGCTCTTATCCAGTAGCATATTGGACACCTTCCAACTTGGGGACGGGGGGTGGTGCTCATCTTCTGGTGTCATATCTTTTTGCCTTTTCCACACATGGTCCACTGGAGGAGGGAATGGCATCCTTGCCACAAGAACCCTGTGAACAGTATTAACAGAATAGTATCTTTAGCTAGCACAGTTTTATTTGTCCATTTGTCAACTCAGTGTCACAGAGACTGAGTTCCTACAACAAAGAGTAGGTTTTGATGTGACTGTTGGAAATAGGGCTTTTACTAGACACAGATTGCTTCCTGAGTAGGGTGCCACACTGAGGAATTTGGGTTACACAAAGAATTCCAAAGCACATGAGAGATGGTTTGTGTAAGGGAAACGATGGTATGCAGGAAGAAAAGGTGTCAGTAAGTTGATCATGCCAAGCCCATAGCTCAAGAGGCATAAAGTTGAATGCCTCTGAGGCCAGCATAAGATGTCCAGTAAAAACCCTATTTCCAACCATGTACATTTGTCTGGCACTGAAAACGTCCTTGGACATAGGAAGTTTAGTGCTAAAACCATGACAGTTTGCTCATCCTAACCCTAAACCAACTGGAAGCTGTGCTAAGTCACTTCAGCCATGTTCAACTCTTTGTGACCCTATGGACTGTAGCCTGTCAGGCTCCTCTGTCCATGGGATTCTCTAGGCAAGTATACTAGGGTGGGTTGCCATTCCCTTCTCCAAGGGATCTTCCCCACCTAGGGATCAAACCTGCATCTCTTACATCTCCTGCATTGGCAGGCGGGTTTTTTACCTGTAGCCCCACCTGGGAAGCCCCAACTGGAAGCCACCGGATTTTAGTTGGGATTGTAACAAGAAAAAAGAAATTATAAGAAATTTATACAAAGCAAGGACTAGACATTTCTCACAAAGTATCAATTTTATTTCTGCTTTATTAGAATCATTCAAAAAGTCACTTAGGTATTAGAACTTTTTGTACTGCTTGAAAGTAATTCATCACCTAAATTCACTTGATGCCTCAAAAAAAATACTATGGTCCGTTAACTCACAAAATTAGTTAAAAGGGCTCCAAACACCCTTATAATGCAGGGAAATTTACTTTTTTCCTCTTACTCAAAGTATTGCCTTTTAGCTCAAATAAATAAAAGTTTGTACATTATTGTGATTTATAAAAAATCTCATATTCTACTATTTTAATGGAATAAAATATATTCTAAGATCACTCATTTACTTTTGCTTGCTTATCACTTCAAGCATTAAAAAATGTAGTTAACATGTATGTCTGGCCTTGAAGTTAAAAAATGTATTAAGGTATTTCATTTGACTTACATATCAAAAAAGGTTTTTTGTTTATTCAGGAAAAACTTAATATCATACAAAGAAATCTCAATGTGTCTTTTACAAAGACTTCACAAATCTTTTATTGTCCATATATGGGCTTCAAATTGTTTCATATTTAATTAGAAAACTACCTTTTTCTAAATATAAAGCATCACCTTTTTACAAATTAATTAATTTTAGTAAAGTCATTTAGTGAGTTAAATACTCTTAAGCATTGATATTGTTGACTTAGTTTCAAGATCCTGACAACTGTAAGCAGTGCCTGAAGTTTAAGGAACCAGGGAAGAGAGTTGTTATGTAAATAGCATAGTCACTATGTAATAAGGAGTGAAGAGGAATGCTTCCCTGAAACCCTCAGCTGACAAGATTATATCTTAAAGTGAGAAGTCTGCTCAATTTTTATTCTCTCTGCTTATACATTCATTATTATGGAATGAGCCATCCATTCAGCTATGAAACGTCAATTCCTAATAATTGTGATAATTGAGTTTTCACATAAACCAGTGTCTCCCTGGTGGCTCAGATGGTAAAGAATCTGCCTGCAATGTGGGAGACCTGGGTTTGATCCCAGGGTTGGGAAGATCCCCTGGATGAGAACATGGCAGCCCACTCCAGTATTCTTGCCTGGAGGACCCACATAGACAGAGGCCCCTGGCGGGCTACAGTCCATGGGGTCACAAAGAGTCGGACACGACTGAGCGACTAAGCACAGCACAGCGTCTCCAAATAGAAAGGCAAACTGATGCACTGAACCTGAGAGAAAACTCCTCAAGCTTTCCAAATTTATTTCCCTGTTTTTGTTTGTGCTTGTTGTGATTCAGGAGCCGTTTAAACAAATTGTTTTCGGGTTGTCATCATTTAACTTACTGAGTAACGTGGTCCAAAGAAAGGCCAAATTATTTGGTCAAAAGCAAGGCCAAAATAGAAAGGAAGAAACACAGTGACATCATTGTTACTGTGTATATTCAAGTTGAATTTTTATTGATCACTGGGAGTCAAAACAAGTTCTTAAAAAATAGAAGGGAAACATGTGGAAGAACTTTCTGGACCAGGAAGAGACAGAAACCACTCTCTGTCTACTACTAAATAATGTCAGGTCTTTGATTAATTATTGACCATACTCATCATAAAACCACACCATAAGCTTGTGAAAAATGTATTTCCTAGTCCAGCTTTATCTACTCTAGGAGTAAGTTTTTGTTTTTGGTTAACAAACTTTTCTTCAAGAAAGAGAAAACAGAACTATATGTGATATATCTTTTCAAAACCTTCATCTATCCACTGCATGATCATCTTGCTCAGTTTTTTGAATTTTATTCTTTTGTGAACAATATTTATTTTTAACAATTTGTCTCATTTTGCCAACAAAGGTCCATATAGTAAAAGCTATGGTTTTTCCAGTAGTCATATATGGATGTGAGAGTTGGACCATAAAGAAGGCTGAGCACTGAAAAATTGATGCTTTTGAATTATGGTGTTGGAGAAGACTCTTGAGAGTCCCTTGGACTGCAAGGAGATCAAACTAGTCAATCCTAAAGGAAATCAACCCTGAATATTCATTAGAAGGACTGATGCTGAAGCTGAAGCCCCAATACTTTGGCCACCTGATGTGAAGAGCTGACTCACTAGAAGAAACCCTGATGCTGGGAAAACGGAAGGCAAAAGGAAAAGGGGATGACAGAGGATGGATGGTTAGATAGCATCACTGACTCAATGAACATGAATTTAAGCAAACTCTGAGAGAGAACAGAGGAGCCTAGCCTGCTGCAGTCTGTGGCATCACAAAGAATTGGACACCACTTAGTGACTAAACAACAGAGGCTCAATTTGAGCACGTTCTCAAATGAGAATATTTTAGGAATGCAATCACAAGCCGGAAAAAGAGGAAATTGATGCCATGGAGTGTTTACTCATTCATGAACTTCTAAGTATTGACTGAGCATTTACCATATGCCCAAGCACTGCTGAAGGGGGATATAGTGGCAAACAAGAGGAATAAGTCGTTGGTCTCTAAGTAAAGATGAAGGTGGAGGAGTTTGTCAGTGTGCCACAGCAAGCAACAGAGATAAAAACCTTCTTTCTGGTTATCCACAGCCTGAAGGCCGCATCTTTCTACCCCAAACAGCTAAGGCTATCTATAAAATCACTGCTGGTGACACTGAAGAGTGAAGATGCTCTGAGCAGAGACCTAAGTGCAGCAGACTCTTCCCAGGTAAGACAGGGAAAGACATCACCTCCAGGGTAACCAGCGGTTGTGGCCCATGTTTGCCAGTGCACAATGGAAAAGGGCTGTTTATAGGATGGATCAGCAGCGGTTACTAGGAAGCAATAGAGACATGATTGAGTGAGGTCATCTGTGTGGATCAGAGAGGGCTTCCTTTTAATACCCAAGTCAAGTAACTCAAAATTCCACCCTCCACAGGCACAGAGTCTTTCTCTCACTCCTTGGTGGATCGTCTTCCTCTAGGACTTGAAAATAGGATTGCTTTCACTCACCTGCCTGAGACCTTCCTTTCCACCCTCTCCTGGGCCGTGACCATTGCCCCACTCAGCCCTGGCGGTCTACTCACTGTGCTGTGGATCACAGCCTGCACGCAAGGAGTCCTGCCTCCTGTCTGAATTCCCCAAAGTTCCAGCAACGCAAAGCAAGTGTGTTCCTGCATGTGTTTTATGGAGAATATTTAGAAAAAATAGCAGGTTACTTTTCCTAGAGATGTAGCCACCTTTCTCTGCTAAAGGAACTTTCATTGCCCATGCCCCTCCAGGGGTCCAGGAAGCCTGCCATCTTACGGAGGAATCCCTCTTCCTTTCCCTGGTCTCCCATTCCAAAGTTCTCCTTCCTACATGTGCACCTCCAGGCAGCACTGGCACACTGCAAAATTCCTGTTACTTTTTTAGAGTTAATTTATGTCCTAGTAGAGTGGATAAAGTTCCTGTTACTTCATTTGGCAGAACAAGAGTGTGATGGGATCCAACTTACATTGGTTTGATTTATGATTTTTCCACTTTACGACGTTGTGAAAGCAATACCTTGAATTCTGAATTTTGATCTTTTCTCAGGCCAGCGAGTGATACCGGGTGCAATCCTCTCTTGTGATCCTGGGCAGCGGCAGCTGCAGCTCCCAGGGACCCACCATCACGAGGGTGAACAACCAGTACCCTTAAAACCATTGTTTTCCACGTTTGCTCCAAATGTACATTACAGGAGACATTCAGTATTTTACTGCAAAATAGGCTTTGTGTTAGGTAATTATGCCCAACTGTAGGCTAATATAAGTGTTCTGAGTATGTTTGAAGTAGGCAAAGCTAAGCCATGATGTTCAGTAGGTTTGTTGTTGGTTAGTCACTAAGTTGTGTCTGACTCTTTTGTGATCCTGTGGACTGTAGCCCACCGGGCTCCTCTGTCCATGGGATTTCCCAGGCAAGAATACTGAAGTGGGTTGCCATTTCCTTCTCCAGGCAATCTTCCCACTTTCAGTGGGTTAAGTGTATTAAATGCATTTTCAATTGAAGGATTATTTTCAATTTATGATGGATTTCTGAGATGTAACCCCTCAGAAATCAAGAGAGATTGGTTCTTACGTAAAATATTTCCACTTAGGTCATCCCAGGAGCTATTACACAAAGCATGTGATCACACTGGGATGTTATCATGATCCATATTTAAGCCATTCAAATAGTAAAGCATGTATCTGTGAAATCTCATTTTAAGAAATACTTCTCATAGGCCATATTTGGAAATCTAGTGCAGACCTTCTGAGACTTAGACCCCATATTTGATAGAATATAAAAGCTAATGTTTGAACAGCATTTGCTTTTGCCAGGTTCTTTGTTTCAAAAGATCCCCAAAAACATACCACATCAACTCTGGGAAGCACACAGAGATTGCTTGAGAATGCTGAAGATCTGGGAAGTTTATAAAACAGTCTTAAGTTGTCCCCATAGAGTTAAAGATGAAAAGAAACGAACAAGCTAGAGCATACACCTATACCAGGAGATCATCTAGCTCAGTGAGGGGTGTCTCCTTTCCCCAGGAGAGTCTACTCCCCGAGTGAGCAGACATTTAGGACTATGTGCTGGGGAAAGGGGGGATGCCAAGTGTCTACAGCTGCCCCTCATCTTTAAGAGGAAAAGTTCTTTCCTTTGTTCACAGGGCTTTGTGATACTGTGATTTATAGTAAAAAAAAAAAAAAATGCATATTTAGTCTTAGTTTCTGGCACAGAGCTCTTAAAACCTTTGAAAATTCCAGTGTCAACAGCAGTAAAGATAACCTTTGTTATGGACGTGAGGTGACTGGATACTCTAAGGATGGGAGCTGGTTTCCAAGAGACCAGTCTTGTGACTGGAAGGTTGGAACTTTCAGTCTCATCCCCTGAATTCCCAGAGAGAGGAGAGGGGCTGGAGGTTGAGCTGATCAGCAATGGCCAATAATTTAATCAATCCTGTCTGCAATGAAGCCTCCTTAAAAAGATAGTTGGAGTTTGGTGGGCTCTTGGGTCGGAGAAGGCATGGAGGTTTGGGGGCAGTGATGCTGTTGCAGAGAGGACAGGAGCTCTGTGCCTTTTTCCACACTTGCTCTATGTATGTCTTTAGTTTGGCTGTTCCTGAGTTATTTATTATCTATCATCTGGTAGGTAAGATGATTCTCTGGGTTCCATGAGCCCCTCTAACAAATTAATTGAAGCCAATGAGGAGGTTGTTGGAACTTCCCATCTGTAGCCCATCGATCAGAAGTGCAGGTGACGACTTGGATTTGCCATGGACATCTGGAGTGAAGGGCAGCCTTGTAGGACTGAGCCCTCGACCTGGAGCTTCAACACCATTGGCTGGTACAGATGGTGTCACAATTGAGTTGAATTTGTAGGACACCCGGTTGGTGTCAAGGAACTGCTAGGTGTGGGGCAAAGACCCACACGTCGGAATTGGGTGTGAAGTCTTAGGCTTCTTTCTGGGCTCTCATTATCAAACTGTGTTCTCAAGAAGATTCTCATCTTTGGCTGAAAATAAGCTGAAAGTTAAGGCTGATTTTTGTCTGGGAGGCAATATAGAATAGTAATTAAAGGCTTTAGCTTCAGAGTCAAAATGTCCAGGTATGAATTTTGGACCTGACAAAATTCTATGACATTAAGGAACTAAAACCCTCCAAACTTTAGTCCTCTCCTCAGAAAATGGTCATGCTAATTGTCTTTACCTCATGGGATGGCTCTGAAGATAAAATGAGATGATGCAGGCAAAGAATTTGGCACAGTGCAGGCTGTAGAGTGAGCATAAATATATATTAGAAATTATGTATAAGGACCTTATCTACCACTCTTTAATTTTCTTCGGAAAATCTGAGTTCTTTATGTTCCACTTTGTTAAGAAAGAGACGATCTGAGTCTGACAAACTGAATTAATGACTTTGAACAGAAAAACTCAAATTGATTTGAACTAAAAGTTTCCAACAGTTGGAATATATTTCAGAATATAGACTTTATAAAGACAAATGGAGATGTTTTAGCTACAGGATTCTGAGTCAGCCCACATTTTTCCTCCCAAACACACATTATTGTCCTCTAATATTTTAAAAAATTCCACAGCCCAAGTTGTCAGCTTGAAGAGATAAAGACCTCTCTCTTAGTCTTTTGTGTATTTTTTTTTTACTAAAATGGTTCTAAAGTTAACTCTCATCATTATGAAAGTAGAATTATTAATGGACTCTTGAGGATACACATAAGGAAAAATAAGTCCATGTACATATTTCTCATCTGGCCTCAAAGGGCGGTCATTTGGTCACAGCTTGGAGTCAGCCATCAGCTCCACCATGGAAAGAAATGACCTATTTCACTTCGGTATTTCTCACTGAAGATTAAAATATATGAAAGTTTAAAGGTGTCTGGATAGATCTAGGCAAAAAAATCTGAGTAAATATAGAGATGAACTCTATGAAACTTTATAAAACGATGATAAATGCATTTCAAAGGCAGGCATTTTATTTACAACTTAATAAATTAAAATTCTATAAACATTGTATTGTAGCCTTTGCTATCCCATTTCCAGGAAGCAAATACAATTGTAAAAAAGTCATCTTCGATTGGTATTTCGTGAATGCTTCCCTTTTTTTTTTCTTCCCATCTGGATTGAAAAGTAAGGGCAGATTTAAATTCTTTTGGCTGTATCTTTGAAACAACTCCTGGAGCAATGAGATTATAACAATGGAAAATCCTCCATTGATCAGAGACTCCTGTTCCTCTCTCTGCTTCCTCAGCCTGGATTTCTCAGGACCCAGCCAGAGCAGAAAGCTACTTCCTTGGTAGGATAGCTGCCTGCTTGCTAAGTCGCTTCAGTTGTCTGTGTCCAACTCTTTGCAACCCGTCAGTCCTAAGTTTTAAAAAATCTAAAGCTTTTCTTGTTTTTATTTTCAATCTTGTGAAAGTGTTAGTTGCTTAGTCATGATCAACTCTTTGCGACCCCATGGACTGTACCCCACTAGGCTCCTCTGTCTGTGGGATTCTCCAGGGAAGAATACTGGAGTGGGTTGCATGCCCTCCTCCAGGGGATCTTCCTGACCCAGGGATTGAACTCACCTCTCTTATGTCTCCTGCACTGCAGATGGATTCTTTACTGCTGAGCCACCAGGGAAGCCCCTGGTAGGGTGAGGGTCTACATATGTGTAGGATGGGACCGCTGCTAAGAGAGGAAGTTACTATTGATTTCCTTGCCAGAAACCAGCACGCTCTGGAGTCGCCTTCTACCTTCAAGCATCCTAACCCATTTGGTATCCAAGCCAGGAAATGGCACCGCAAACACTTTGTTTTTGAACTTCACACTTACTCTTCATGATTTAATTGTTTATGCTTCCAAAAGAGTTGAGGGAAATAAACTGACACATCGAAAATAATTAAAAGACAGCATCGCATTACACATTGATGCAGTGTATCACTAAATACCAGAATAAGCGCTGAATTAGACAGTTGAGTGTGTAAGGAACAATGTGTTTGAGAGAATGCTTGATCTTTGATTTGAGAGAGTTGCCTGGAGATTAGTGAAGGTGAACACAGGTGAAGAGGAGCGTGCACACTGAGAACTCAAAGACTGTGCAGTTTGATGGGGAGGAGGAGCCAGATTGGAGAAAGTATGGATCGACAACCAGACAGAGGCATTTGGGTTTGATAATGCAGAAAATATGAAAAACTCAGATGTTTTTGAGTGGGAAGAGCCTGACAAAGAGCCGAATGGCAGTGTTAACTCTCAGAATCTCAGTTTTCCAATGTGTAAACATTGATGTGTTTGTGCACTCATATATTACAAATATATCATGCAAGGAAAAATGTGTTTGAGGGAGGAAATAAACAAATGTGTTATTGACATTCTTAAGTGAGAATCTCAATCGGCATTAACATTAAAAGCATAAATCCTTCTTTTCAGAGTTTGCTTATAATCCTTCCATCTGCGCGTTAGTCCTAGCAGCAGCAATGACAGCTCCATCTACAGCATGAAAACAACGAAGGTAAACAGCCCAGGAGCTGCTGTAACCGAGAATGCAGGTAACATAGACGCTGGCACGACTTGGCTTCTGGTTTAGAATTCTGTTCTTAATTCTGAAGTCCTAAAATGCACAGTCTAAAGAAATAGAAAGGAGCCTACCATCTAGTGGGATTCACTAGGCAGTGTAGGATAACTTCCTATCCACGGAAGCTGTGGCAGATGCTGGCTTCCCAGAGGGGAGGCTGGATAGCACATTCATGGATGCTGAACCGGATTCAGGACTATGCCAAGCAGAGGATTATGAGGCACCAAGTTATGTGCAGGCCAGCAACAAAAGGCACCGTTATCACATCGTGAGGTCTGGCTCACCATTATGTCGATGAACGAGGACTCTGGCCCAAAATACAAAAATGGAAGTGATTTTCTAGAATTTTGCTTTATATTCATATTACTGCATCTCTCAGGGTTTCTAAAATGCTCAGTAAATTTTTTACGTACAAATACATTTTAAAAGTTACAATTGGATGGCATCTTATAAAAACATCATGCATACTATGTATATGTTTTTAAATTAATTTCTTATACAGTTGTTAAAACACAAATTTTTGTAGCTTACTTGCTTAATACGCCTGAGATTAAAATGCTTAGAATGCTTTCTGTTTTCCCTGTATTAGAGAGGACAACCAGAATTCGTGTTCTCAAATCAAGGCAAAAATATCTTTGAGACAGTATGATTATTATGTGAGTTTTCCCTTTTATTTTTTTATTTTTATTTTTTTTTGAGTTTTCCCTTTTAGTGCTCCTTTTAAAAGTTGCAGTTCACCTTTAAAAATTAAAGTCCACTGACATGCAGAATGATCATAAAATAGATGTTTCATTGTTAGGGTGGAAAGTTTCTATAACTGGGTTTTAATTAAGTTATTTTAAATGGATATTTCAAAACCTGAGTGGGTGTGTTAATAACGTGCTAATATATGCAGCTGGTAATGTCTTTTCTCCTATTGATTGTGAGTGAATCACGCTTTTATCGAGATTTGCCCCTGTCATTTCTTCCCCCACACCCTCCTTTTTTTCTCTTCCCTGCATAGGCGTTCAGGTGGCAACCTTGAAAATACTCCTAACTAGGAGACAAAGCTGTGAAGCCCCATTCCCAGGCTTCAGATAAAAACTTCCACTGTTTACATCTTTACATATTCTGTCCACATTAAACTTTGGATGTCAGATGGCATAGATGCTTCCAAAGGAAGCTGTGGTGTGTCCTCCAAAGGGCGGGCACAGGAGACATTGCTTTGAACACTGATCCTCTAGCTTTCCTGACTCGCTGGAGGAGAGCAGCGAGCAGGCAGATACAGGGAAGTCTGCATGCTTCTGAAAAGCCAAGTCCGTCAATCGTTTCATCCTGTTTTCATTACTGGGAACTCGGGATTCTAACTCAGGGTAGCACACAGGCTCTCTGGAGCATAGCTGGAGATGAGATTTGGATTAACTAAGAAGACTGCCCTCTCGCAAGAGTGCCCCATGGCTGGCCCACACAGCCCACCTTCTGACTCCAAAGTATGTTTGGAGTAACAGGCTCATGTAACAGGCTGCAGTTCCTCTAACAGGCTCGGCAGACTTCAGTTCTGACACACAGTTGCCATCTGCTTGTCTCTAGGTGTTGTGATGAGCTCCCATCCCAGACGCCCACTGTGGCCCAGCCTCCTTGTTCCTGGTGCCCAGCTCCCGTACACATAGCCCTCTCACACTCCAGCCGTCTTCTTATGATTTGTCTTCAGCATCATGTGGCTTCTATGTGTTTAAGCTTGAGGCGCCGGAGAGCTTTCAAGGAAAGGTAAGACATCTATGAGTTGGATATATGTCATCATGGATATTTTCTTATACTTTATATAGGGTCAGGAGGACAGGAAGTAGCCATAGTACTCTTTAATCCACTGGCCCAATTTGGGTGGTTCGAGGTAATATCAATATATTCCATTTTCATGCCTAGATGCTACATTGGCCTCAGTATATTTATGATAGAAATATACTGATCTGTAGAAATGAATTAGATGACTACAGCCTCAGAATATAAGGGGAGAAAAGTGTTATTTTGGATTTAAGTACGACTATCATGTGTAGTTTCAGTAGAACATTGTACTATACTAGTTGGTTTGCTAAAGTGGCACCAGGAGCTAATGGTAGAGGCATGTGGAGCTAATCAGATTCACATCCTTGCTCTGTTACTTTTACGATGTGTGTGCAGTTTGGACAAGTTCCTGAGCTTCTCCAAGCCTCAGTGTCCCCAGATGCGAAATGCTACTGTTGACTGTCTCCTGTGATTGTTGTGAGGATTTGGTGAATTATTATGTGATTAGACAAGACTCAACTTGTTACTTTTGAGTTACTGTTACTGTTACTGTTATTGGATCAGGCAGTAACATTTGAATGGATCCCTGTTTGCCAGAGAACTTTGATTCAATAAAAGGCAAGTGAAACACATGCTCAAAGAAAAGCACATCCACTCCGCCTTCATAACAGATAAGGAGCTGGCAAATATGGCTAATGTACAGATCGAAAATGCAAATTCAACACAATTGTGTTCTACCCAGCTTTCTAGTATCTGAGCGATTTAAACAGTCCCTTCTAAGTTGGCTTCCTTGTTAAACATCTTCTAAATGTTTAACCACTGAAGGGTTTTTTAAAAATATAATTTTATTTATTTACTTACCTATGTTACTTTTGGCTGTGCTGGGTCTTCATTGCTGTGCGGTCTTTTCTCTGGTTGTGGCAAGTGGGGCTACTCTGTAGTTGCAGTGTGCGAGCTGCTCATTGCAGTGGCTTCTCTTGATGCAGCGCATGGGCTCTCAGATGGTTGGGCTTCAGTGTTGCGGCTCCTGGGCTCTAGAGCACAGGCTCAGTAGTTGCGGCAAACAGGCTTAGTTGTCCATGGCATGTGGGATCTGCCCAGATCAGGGATCGAACCCGTGTCTTCTACGTTGGCGAGTGGATTCTTTACCTCTGAGCCACCAGGGAAGCCCCTGAAGCTGCTTTTGCAAAATTGGTTTTTGGTCTCTTATCCTCAAACTTCCCATACATACCAAGTCTATAGTACCTGCCACCCTTCTTTGATCTGTAATTGCTGTCCCCGCTTTCTTCTTACATCTTTGCTAAGAGAAGGGTTTGGGAACGAGTATCTCCCAAAACTTCAAATATTTCAGAATCCTCAGAAAAATCCCCGTATGATCTGTATTGAAACAGCACTCACTTGGCCCCAGTGCAGAACCCATCGTGGACAAAGGAATTGGAAAGTGTGTTTAAGGTGGGCTAGAGTTCAGCTGTAAGAAACCACACGTAAGCAACCACTGCAAAATGAGGTGAAGTCCCTGATATTTAGCTACAGATGTAGGCGTGGTTCTCACCAGGTGGGGTCTTGCTTGGACAGAGTATCTCAGTTTCCTGGTGTTTCACAGCTTTTTTAATATCCATTCAGGAGAGACATGCCAAAAATTTACACAGACATGGGCAGATGTCAGTGCCCCTCTGGATTCTTAATGGAAACCAACAATCAACAAGGCTACACATTCAGTTAGGAGAAGAGCCAAGAGCTGCTAGTGTGTCACTGCTCATCTGTATCTCTAACCACAGAGCAGCTCCGTCTCCACCCCCCAGCCTTTGTGACTTACCCTGCTCTCGTGCTGGCAATTTGATTCTGAATTTTGTCAACTGAAATCCAGTTACCCACAAAATGCTACATTCATCCAAAAAAGAAAATAACAATAGGTAATCTTTTTACTCCAAATATGAGCCTTATGTGAGAGTAACTTGATAACATAAAGAAAAAATATGTAAACATATATATGTATACAAATATGATGTTTATGGCTGTATGCATTGGTCTTTATTAGCTGCTACAATAAAATTCAATGGACTGGGTGGGCTAAACAACAGAAATTTATTTCCTCATACTTCTAGAGGCTATAAGTTCCTGATCAAAGTCCCACAGGGTCAGAAGAGCCGTCTTGCTGGCCTGTACAACTCTGGCCTAATGTGACCTTTCCTTGGTGAATGGAGAGAGAGAAAGAGTGAGAGAGACTCTTCTTATAAAGCCACCAATCCTATCAGATTAGGGCCACACATTCATGGTCTCATTTAACCTGTGTGTGCGTACATGCTCAGTTGCTCAGTTGTGTCCGACTCTTTGCAACCCCGTCGCCTGTAGCCCACCAGACTCCTTTGTTTATGGGATTGTCCAGGCGAGAATACTGGAGTGGGTTGCCATTTTCTCCTCCAGGAGATCCTCCCAACCCGAAGGATCGAACCCATGTCTCCTGAGGCTCCTGCATTGGCAGGTGGATTTTTCACCACTGAGAAGCCCCTAATAACCCCCTGAAACTCAGTCTCCAAATACAGTCACATCAGAGGTTAAGGCTGGGCTTAATTATAGAAATTGGGGGAGGGTGGTGGTGAACAGTTCAGTCCATACTATGTAACCACTATAGTAAACCACTGTTATACAGATTTATTCAGAAAAGTAACATAATCTTTTATAATTAATTGTCAGGTCATCTAACATCAAAGGTCTACTCTGTAGACCTTACCAAATGCCATGTCTTTCCTTTCTGGGCCTATCTCAGTAACAGGATAGCTTTTCTCATCACGTTTTCTCCTGGTAAGTTCAGTCAACACACACAGCATTATTCCAGCACTTGGTACATGAAATCAACAAGCCCTCTTTTCCCATGCCAGCCGGTTTCCTACCTCATACATGCCAGTTCTAGTTTATGAGATCTGAACTTGTAGTGCTTTTATTCTTCAGATTTCTCCAGTACCTAAATTTCATGCTAAGATTCCTAAAGTTGTTTATCCTCCCAGCCTTCTGAGATCTGGAAGCTGTACCCAAGTGCCAGCCCCTCACGCTCGTAAGTGTTTGCATTTCATGTCTGAAACTCAAGTTTCACACTGCTCTGAAGGCTCACTGATTCGTCAAAGGAAAGGAGAACTTACTCACTTGTGATCATCATATTTAACTCTGTCTCCATGAGATTTTTCAGTTTCCAACCAGTTTATCACTTCCAGTTTTCCTCTCTCACCAGTTTTCTGAGTAACCCCTGTCCTGCCACGGCAATTAGCACATGCACCCCTGGCCACCACACCTCCAGGCACATGTGCACCTTCTTTCTCAGGGTATGTTCTCCCATTACTGCCAAGTAGAAACCTCTTTTCAAAAGAAAGAGCTTGCCTCTCATTGGCCCCTTAGCCTCCTACTCAAATATATACCCAGGAATTTTCATGGAACTCAAAAAAGCCTTTGGATCAAAGTTTAATGTGTTTCCTAGTTGGCCGGCAATACAGCTTGGGATTTTCTTTTTTTTAATTAATTTTTTATTGAAGTATATCTGATTTGTAGTATTGTGTTAATTTCTGCTATAAAGCAAAGTGACTCAGTTATACACATATATACATTCTTTTTTATATTCTTTTTCATTATGGTTTATTCCAGGAGATTGTATATAGTTACCTGTTCTATACAGTAGGACTAGCTGTTTATCCATTCTAAATGTAATAGTTTGTATCTAACTCCCAGCCTGGGGTTTTCTTAAAGATTTTTATGAAAAGTCACTGCAACTACCTTGACAGTCCTTGCAGGCCCAGACTGATAATAGAACACTCAAGTCTATAGTTAGATTACGATGTAGGTTTTATGTGTCTTGGAAGTCTAAATCTAGAAACCATTTTAGATGGCTTTGAATTATTTGGGGAATAGTTTTAAAAACTTAAATGGTTTCTCAGTCACATCGAAGAGAGTATAAAAACTTCTTATTTATTATTAATCTCCAGGCCATTGTGACTTGATTTAATGCCTTTCCCTTCCCGAACTTTGCTCACCTGACCACGCCCCTAGCTATAGCTGAAGGGACCCATGAGAGGTGCTTGATCTACACTGGCCCGTGACACCATTTTGTTTTAGAAAAGTAGGATTGAGACAGGCCAGTCACTCTACAGGCCTCTTGAGCTCAAGGCATGTAAAACTAAGATCTGCAGGGTCCTCTTCTGCCATGCAGAGAAGGCAATGGCACCCCACTCCAGTACTTTTGCCTGGCAAATCCCATGGACTGAGGAGCCTGGTAGGCTGCAGTCCATTGGGTCGCTAAGAGTCGGACACAACTGAGCGACTTCACTTTCACTTTTCACTTTCATGCATTGGAGAAGGAAATGGCAACCCACTCCAGTGTTCTTGCCTGGAGAATCCCAGGGACAGCAGAGCCTGGTGGGCTGCCGTCCTTGGGGTTGCACAGAGTCGGACACGACTGAAGCAACTTAGCAGCTTCTGCCATGAAGAGAAAAATGATGGAAGCTGATGGGCAGAGAGAAACAGAGGAAGGACCCAGGCAGCCCCAGAAGGAGACGGAGGATGACTGATAGCTGAACTTGGTTTCCAGGGGAATTGCCAGCTGCTCTTTCCCGTGGTTTCTGAGGCCCAGCTGCTAGTTCTTCATCTGAGTTCCATGACCTTCCCTTATATAGTGAGTTGAATGGTGTTATGGTCTGAATGTTCATGTCTGCCCCCCCTAAACTTATGTGTTGAAAGCTTAATCTCCAATGTAATCGTATTTGGGGGAGGGTGGGGGGATAATTAAGTCATGAGGCTGGAGCCTCATGAATGGGATTGGTGCCCTTATAAGCAGGGACATTACAGCACTTGCCTCCTGTCTTGGCTCCTCACCATGTGTGGACACGGCAGGAAGAGGCTGTCAGCAAACCAGGAAGCAGTCCTGGATCTGCTGACACCTTGACTTTGGGCTTCCCAGCCTCTAGACCTGTGAGAGAGAAATGTGCGTTGTTTAAGCCACCCAGTCTATTGGAATTTGTTATATCAGCCCAAACCAAAGTATATGGTAACCTCCCAAGAGACATGTCAACCTAAAACCTCAGAATTGAACCTGTGTGTAATAAGGGTCTATGTAGATATAAGTCAAGATCTTGAGACGAAATCATTTCTAGACTAGGGTGGGGCTTAAATTCAGTGAGGGATGTCCTTTTAAGAGACTGAAAAGGAGAAGACAGGGACATAGAGGAGATGATGATGTAAAAGCAGTGATGAAGGATGGAGACACAGCTTGGAATGATGCTTAGGCAAGCCAAGGAATGGGCAGGACGGCTGGGTGGCCACGGGAGGCTACATGAGAGCCGGGTGAGGATTCTCCCCGAGAGTCTTCAGGGCCAGTGGTCCTGCCCCTGCCTCATCCTGGACTTCCAGACTCCAGAACCACGAGAGAATAAATTTCTATTGTTTTAGGTCAACTGGTTTGTGGCAATTTGTTGCAGCAGCCTTAGGAAACGGACACACCTCTTAAATCTTTCACTTCGTTCTATTTAAACTAACAGGGACAATGTTTAGCTTTAGTAATAAACAAAAGTTATTTCACTAAGACAGAGGTTTATTTATAAATAACAATTCCTTGACAAACACAATTTAAAATTATACTTATTGTACGACAGCAAAATATTATTTTAAATAATGTTAACATATTTAACAAACTGCCCTGCAGTCCGTGCTGTACTTAGTCGCTCAGTCATGTCCAGCTCTTTGTGACCCCATGGACTGTTCCCCCAGGTTCTTCTGTCCATGGGGATTCTCCGGACAAGAATACTGGAGTGGGCTGCCATGCTTTTCTCCAGGGAATCTTCCCAACCCAGCAATCGAACGCAGGTCTCCCACAGAGCAGGCAGATTCTTCACCATCTGAGCCACCAGGGAAGCCCAAGAATATGGAAGTGGGTAGCTTATCCCTTCTCCAGGGGATCTTTCCAACCCAGGAATTGAACCAGGGTTTCCTGCATTGCAGATGGATTCTTTACTTGTTAGATTATGTTAGATTCTGATGTAGGTTTTATGTGTCTGGGAAGTCTAAATCTAGAAACCATTTTAGATGGCTTTGAGTTATTTTGGGAATAGTTTTAAAAACTTGAGTGGTTTCTCAGTCACATTGAAGAGAGTATAAAAACAGCTGTAGTCCATGGGGGTCTCAAAGAGTCAGACACAACTTAATGACTGAACAGCAACAGTCTAACAAACTACTGAATCAAAACAAGGAGATAGTGTATAGCGAGGACAATGACTACCCTGTAGTCGCTGTTTGGTCGCTGTTTGTTCACTTGACATGGGCTCAACATCCAATGTAAATATTTTCCCTGCTGTTCTAAGATGGGACGATCCGGGCATGCATTTAATTTTTCAGTTTGTTTTCTAATTATTCATGGAAATGATAATGCCTTTTTCATTAGTTACTGGTCACAGTGAAGTACAGATCTGCAGAGCACTAAACTGCAAACAACAAAAAACCATCTAATGGGAAAAGGGGGAAAAGAGCCATTAGATTCCAAGGACTCTAGACCAGATTCACCACCCTCAGCCTCTTTCACAAATCGACAGGACTGTTCTCTTCAGCTATGGCCCATTAATTAGCTGATCCTCTAGTATTTGGGGCTGTAGTAAGAGATTCCATCTTCCCACGCGGAGACATGCAAACCTACAAAGACCTAGAAAATAGACCAGACACTGGAACAGGACATGATTTAGTGAAACTCACTGAGTTTAAAGAAAAAATGTAAGGCCCAGAGAGGTGTTGTGAATTCCCTGTAGTTGCACAATCCAGTTAATGCATTCTGACTGCTACTAAGTGCAGGACAAGGAGGCTGCAAGACTGGGCTGCTTAGAAATGCACACGACTACCAAGCTAAAGAAGAAAAAAAATCAAAACGAGCAAATTCAAAACACTACAAGATTTTTAAATGCTATTTTGTGGTCACTGGAGGAAACTGAATTCTGCCTTCAATTCCATCCCTCTGTCCCTGAAGTGAATAAGAAAGAGAAGTTCATGTTTCTTTTGAAAGCTATGTTGTCTGTTCAGTAAAGTCTGAATAGTAAGAAAATTAGGTTCTGCCCTGCCCTTGTCTGTATTTCTCAGCTGGGTATATATTCCTGAACGGAGTCACACATCTGCAAGTAAATTAATCCAAGAGAAAAGAAAATGGTGTTTATTTAAAGTTCAAGGCATTTCTTAAACATAAGCATTTAGTCCAATGGGTCACTGATTTCATTTTCAGAGTACTGATATCAAAATCCATATATTTAAACATTAAGAAAATAATAATAAGGAAAACCTTTTTACTTGTTTTGCTTCTTCTCCATGGCATTTCTTGAGGGTTTAGGCATTTGGCCCCTAATTTTATTTTTCACTTCACTGCTCTGACAGCTGAGCTGCAAAGCTTGGCATTCAAAAAAAAAAAAAAAATCAGTATGAGTGGTTGAAATGTATTATTTCCTTGGTTTGAGAAGGCTTGGGATGTCTGGAGACTTACTTCCCAGCCATCTTTGTTGGTCACACAGCTTTTTGATGAAAGATGAATTGGAAAGAAAAGAAGGAATGTAATGATCCAGTGGCATGGAGATGTGCTGGATAGCTTAGTATGTACCTGAGTCCCCGTCCTCTTCTCTGCACCAGGACGAGAATGTCAACTGAAGCTCCTGGTTTCGTATTCTTGTCATTACTCAGACAAGAAAGCAATGTTTTGTTCTCTGTGATCTTTATCATCATTTACTTCTAATCGCCTCTCAATCCTGACAGTTCCACCTTCAGATTTACCAATCAGATCATCATCCTTATCAGACAGGGCTTGTCTTAGGCTTCCCAACTGTGTGTTGTCACCTCGGCAGTCTTGCTTCTTAAATCAATCCTCATCTGGGTTCCAGCCCTTTGGTAAACAACCTTCAGGTAAGATTTTAGATTCCAAGGAAATCAGAGGCTCCATTGCTGCCTTACTTTAGCTTTATCTAAGATGCTGGCTATTATTTCTCACAGGGAAACAGTAACTTGCCCAGAAATCACTCACTTCATGGAATAAGAGTAGTGAATCGTCTCAGAATCTTTAGTTACACTGTCTGGGAACCAGAGACAAGACTCCGCTGCCCTTCAAGCTCCGACAGAAACCATCCAGAGCCATTTTCTTAACCAGATTTGAAAACAAACAAGCAGGCAATGCCCAGAAGTGCCTACATTTGCTGAGTTTATAAATTGTGAATGAGTTGCGAATGTTTTGCATTGTCGTGAAAGAGGAAAATCTAAATTTTAAATGTCTGCTCCTCAAAAATAAACACTAGAAAGGATAATCAAGAGAAAATAAAATGAAACAAGTGGAAATCTTTTTTCCTTTTTCTTTTTACCAGGTTTAATGCGGGACTGCAGTGGGCTGTGTGGGCTGGAGGGGGACAGAGTGGGTCATAGAGCAAAGGCAGAGGTGAGGGTTGTTCGTTGTGCAAGCTGTTCCTGCAGTTGTTCCATGCTGTGGCCCCAGCTTTAGAATAGTAGGCAGGCCAGGGACAGGCCCCTCATCACCGTAAGCTTGCCTGGATGGCATTCGTTGTCATTTAATGCAAAAGTTTGGGAGAACACCCTCAAGACTAGGAAGGACCCACCCTTCTATTGAATTGAGGGCTAGAGACTGTCCATGTATTTTTTTCCCAGTCTCTCAAGTGTGTTCTGCTTGGAATTGGGTTTGCCCAATGTTTAATGCCCCCTTGCCCTTTGAATATAAGAACAAACATATGTTATTTATCTCTCTTCTCCAGTCTTGTATATTCCAACCTTTCCGGGTTATTGCCATTATTTATGACTCTACTAAAATGTTAAAACTGGCTTCAGAAATGTCAAACAGAATAATGGGAATGGAGAAATCAGAGACAGAAGTCAGCTATAACCAGTCCTATCGCTCCTGCTTCTACACGGCAAGTGTGACTTATTTTCTTATTCAGAGTGCTTTTGTGGCAAAGTAAACCTTCCATTCGTTAAAATGCAAAGATATGCACTCACACATGTGCACCAAAATGTCCACAGAGGTAAAAAGAGAGTTTGCCAAGATGTCAGTTTACTGAATTAAGTCTATGTTTAGTACTGTGTCAATTTTATATTAAAGGGCTTGCATGCTCTTTTTGGAGACAATATTCAGTACAGTCCTAGGTAAGCTCATTTTGATAGGCTGTATTTCAATAAGAAGGGAAAGATGGAAATGGAAAAGAAAACAAAACTGAAAATTATTCAAAATGGAAAGAATGGAATAATTTTTACAAAGCAGTAAATACTGGTAGGTAAGGATGACAAGTCAAACATAATTGCCAAATTTCTGTGATCATTGTAAGTTAAAAAAGTAGCTACAAAGAAGTAGGGAAATGGGGACCCCCCCCCATGTCTAGTTGTGAACCTTTTTCTAACTAATCATATAACAATAGGCCTTTGTGTTACCTCCAATTCATCTGTGAGAAAGAGAATTTGAATGGACGATCTCTAAAGTCTTTCATCGGAAAAGCCCCTGATGCTGGGAAAGATTGAAGGCAGAAGGAGAAGGGGACAGCAGAGGATGAGATGGCTGGATGGCATCACTGACTCGATGGACATGAGTTTGAGCAAGCTTCAGGAGCTGGTGATGGACAGGGAGGCCTGGCGCGCTGCAGTCCAGGGGGTTGCAAAGAGTCGGACATGACTGAGCAACTGAACTGTATTGAAAGTCTTCTAACACTCAATTTTTATACTTTTAACTCATATACAAATTCGGATTGAGAAAAATCAGAAAAGGTTCATTTAAAAATGCATGATTGTGAAAAATTCACCTATTAATTTTAATAATTGGCATTTTCTTTTAAAAATATTATCATGTTTATAAGTGATAACCTATTTCTAATTTATTGGTTTATTTTTATATCTAATCTCATTTGGAATATCATCAGAAATCCACAGGGTAGATAGCACTAAGCTGACTTGTAAGTGTAAACACTGAGACATGGAAAAGTTAAGAGTAAAAAGTATAATGTATAAAATATAATCCTGAGTTTTCTGAGTCCTTGCTTATTCTTTTAAGCCAAGCTACTGCTCCAGAAGTACAAAAGGCATAAATAACTTTTTAGAGAACTATTGAATACATCCCTAAAATACTGAGATTAATTTCCATAAATTCGAGGCAGATAGCAGAAAACAGAAAAGAAACTGAGGTCCGAGAGGCTCACAGTCTCACGCATACGAATCTCTCCAGCACGCAGAGGCGAGAGTGAGAGCCGACTGGTATTCGCGTCGGTTATGAATGTGTGCTGTCTTAGCTTGGTTCCCTGGAAACAGACTCTAAATTGGAGATTTGTGTGCTTGAGATTTATTGGGGATTGGTCCTGGGAATTACACATGAGGGGAGTAAAAGAGCAGGATTGAGCACAGGGCAAGGCTGAACCATGATGCGGTTGCAGCACGGACCTCAAGTTGATCCTCTGGGAGTTCTTGAAAGGAGATTCCTACAGAGCTGTCCCTTACTGAGGCAAGGGGAACAGTCCTGTATATTCCCTCTTTGATCAGCACTGGAGGCAGACTTCCCTTGAGGTGGAGACATAACATTGAACCAAGTGATTCCCTTCGGCCAAGGGTGATTTTCACATAAGGACTCAGCTATGAAATGTCAGTACCCAGTAGTCCGAGCAGCAAAGGTATTCAGTTCTCTCCATCCTGAAGGGAGGATCAGATCAGATCAGATCAGATCAGTCACTGAGTCATGTCCGACTCTTTGCGACCCCATGAATCGCAGCTCACCAGGCCTCCCTGTCCATCACCAACTCCCGGAGTTCACTCAGACTCACGTCCATCGAGTCAGTGATGCCATCCAGCCATCTCATCCTCTGTCGTCCCCTTCTCCTCCTGCCCCCAATCCCTCCCAGCATCAGAGTCTTTTCCAATGAGTCAACTCTTTGCATGAGGTAGCCAAAGTACTGGAGTTTCAGCTTCAGCATCATTCCTTCCAAAGAAATCCCAGGGCTGATCTCCTTTAGAATGGACTGGTTGGATCTCCTTGCAGTCCAAGGGACTCTCAAGAGTCTTCTCCAACACCACAGTTGAAAAGCATCAATTCTTCGGCGCTCAGCCTTCTTCACAGTCCAATTCTCACATCCATACATGACCACAGGAAAAACCATAGCCTTGACTAGACGAACCTTTGTTGGCAAAGTAATGTCTCTGCTTTTCAATATGCTATCTAGGTTGGTCATAACTTTCCTTCCAAGGAGTAAGCATCTTTTAATTTCATGGCTGCAGTCACCATCTGCAGTGATTTTGGAGCCCAGAAAAATAAAGTCTGACACTGTTTCCCCATCTATTTTCCATGAAGTGATGGGACTGGATGCCATGATCTTCGTTTTCTGAATGTTGAGCTTTAAGCCAACTTTTTCACTCTCCATTTTCACCTTCATCAAGAGGCTTTTTAGTTCCTCTTCACTTTCTGCCATAAGGGTGGTGTCATCTGCATATCTGAGGTTATTGATATTTCTCCCGGCAATCTTGATTCCAGCTTGTGTTTCTTCCAGTCCAGCGTTTCTCATGATGTACTCTGCATATAAGTTAAATAAACAGGGTAACAATATACAGCCTTGACGAACTCCTTTTCCTATTTGGAACCAGTCTGTTGTTCCATGTCCAGTTCTAACTGTTGCTTCCTGACCTGCATACAGATTTCTCAAGAGGCAGATCAGGTGGTCTGGTATTCCCATCTCTTTCAGAATTTTCCACAGTTTATTGTGATCCACACAGTCAAAGGCTTTGGCATAGTCAATAAAGCAGAAATAGATGTTTTTCTGGAACTCTCTTGCTTTTTCCATGATCCAGCAGATGTTGGCAATTTGATCTCTGGTTCCTGTGCCTTTTCTAAAACCAGCTTGAACATCAGGAAGTTCACGGTTCACATATTGCTGAAGCCTGGCTTGGAGAATTTTAAGCATTACTTTACTAGTGTGTGAGATGAGTGCAATTGTGCGGTAGTTTGAACATTCTTTAGCACTGCCCTTCTTGGGAATTCGGATGAATATTGACCTTTTCCAGTCCTGTGGCCACTGCTGGGGTTTTCCAAATTTGTGACATAATGAGTGCAGCACTTCAGTAGCATCATCTTGTAGCTCTGCTGGAATTCCATCACCTCCACTAGCTTTATTGGCAGCAGTGCTTCCTAAGACCCACTTGACTTCACACTCCACAATGTCTGGCTCTGCGTGACATACCATCATGGTCATCTAGGTCATTAAGATCTTTTCTGTATAGTTCTTCTGTGTATTCTTACCATCTCTTCTTGATCTCTTCTGCTTCTATCAGGTCTTTACCATTTCTGCCCTTTGTTGTGCCCATCTTTGCATGAAACATTCCTTTGATATCTCCACTTTTCTTGAAGAGATCTCTAGTCTTTCCCTATCTGTTGTTTTCCTCTCTTTCTTTGCATTGTTCATTGAAGAACGCCATCTTGCCTCTCCTTGCTCTTATCTGGAACTCTACATTCAGTTGGATATATCTTTCCCTTTCTCCCTAGCTTTTCACTTCTCTTCTTTCCTCAGCTATTTGTAAAGCCTCCTCAGATAATCACTTTGCCTCCTTGGATTTCTTTTTCTTTGGGATGGTTTTGTTCACTGCCTCCTGTGTACAGGAGTGTGTTATAAACCTCTGTCCATAGTTCTTCAGGCATTCTATTTACTAGATCTAATCCCTTGAGTCTATTTGTAACCTCCACTGTATAAGGAGAAGGCAATGGCAACCCACTCCAGTACTCTTGCCTGGAAAATCCCATGGGCGGAGGAGCCTGGTAGGCTACAGTCCATGGGGTTGCTAAGAGTCAGACACAACTGAGCGACTTCGCTTTCACTTTTCACTTTCATGCATTGGAGAAAGAAATGGCAACCCACTCCAGTGTTCTTGCCTGGAGAATCCCAGGGGAGGCTGGTGGGCTGCCGTCTATCGGGTCTCACAGAGTCAGACACGACTGAAGTGACTTAGCAGCAGCAGCCACTGTATAATCATAGGGGATTTGATGGAGCTAGTATCTAACTGCCCTAGTGGTTTTACTACTTCCTTTAGTTTTAAGCCTGAATTTTGCTGTAAGGAGCTGATGATCTGAGCCACAGTCAGCTGCAGGTCTTGCTTTTGCTGATTGTATATAGTTTATCCATTCTCGGGTACAAAGATGTAATCAGTTTGATTTCAATATTGGTCATTTGGTGATGTCCATGTATAAAGTGGTCTCTTGTGTTGTTTAACAAGGGTGTTTGCTATGACCAGTGTGTTCTCTTGGCAGAATTTTGTTAGCCTTCACCCTGCTTCGTTTTGTATTCCAAGGCCAAACTTGCCTGTTACTCCAGGTATCTCTTGAGTTCCTACTTTTGCATTCCAATCTCGTATAATGAATATGACGTCATTTTTTGATGTTAGTTCTAGGAGGTCTTGTAGGTCTTCATAGAACTGATCAACTTAAGCTTCTTTTGCATCAGTGGTAGGGGCATAGACTTGGGTTACTGTGATGTTGAATGGTTTCCCTTGGAAATGAACTGAGATCATTCTGTCATTTTTGAGGTTGCACCCGAGTACTGCATTTCACACTCTTTTGTTGATTACAAGGGCTACTCCATTTCTTCTATGGGATTCTTTCCCATATCTGCTACTACTTACAGTAGTAGATATAATGGTCATCTGAATTAAACCCACCCATTCCCGTCCATTTTAGTTCACTGATTCCTAAGATGTCAATGTTTATTCTTGCCATCTCCTGCTTGACCACAGCTGATTTACCTTGATTCATGGACCTAACATAGGAATGGACCTAGATTCCTATGCAATACTATTCTTTACAGCATCGGATTTTACTTTCATCACCAGACACATCCACAATTGAGCATCATTTCCACTTTGGCCCAGCTGCTTCATTCTTTCTGGAGGTATTAGTAATTGTCCTCCATTCTTACCCAGTAAAATATTGACACCTTCTAACCTGGGGGGCTCAACTTGCAGTGTTATATCTTTTTGCCTTTTTTATACAGTTCATGGGGTTCTTGTGGCCAGAATACTGGAGTGGTTTGCCATTCCCTCCTCCAGTGGATCATATTTTGTGAGAACTCTCCACCATGACCCATCCATCTTGCATGGCCCTACAAGGCATGACTCATAGCTTCATTGAGTTATGCAAGCCCCTTCGCCAAAACAAGGCAGTGATCCATGAAGGGGATTCTGTATATAAATTATCTAATTAACCAAGAAACATTTACAGATAACCTACTGTCTACAATATGGCACCAGTCCAGGCAATGTGAAGAAGACAAAGAATTGTAAAACCCAACTTACCCTTTTCTTATGTAAAAGAAGGAAGCACATGCCACTGATTCAAGGGCATAGTGATTGCAACAGAGGTAGAAATGCATGGGAAATATTTGAAGTAGGAATTAAGTGAAATGAAAAACTATGAATGAATATTATATTGGGTTGGCCAAAAATTAGTTTGGAGTTTCTGTGTTACAAAAAAGCCAGAAAAACTTTTTGGCCAACCCAATAATATAGAGATTCCTTTGGGAATCGTGGGTAGTAAGCAAAATAGATCTAAAGTGAGATATAGCAAGATTGTAGATGGCCTTGAATCCTGAGCTAGTAAATAGGCTTTAAGGAAGGAATATAAGCCAATTGGCCTTCTAAAAGGCATGTAAGAAGCATGCAAAACAGATTGGATTAATGGGACAGCTCAAGGATCTGAAAATAGTCTTTGGCATTCAAGGGCAAGTTGACTTTCTCGCCTGTCAGCTTGACAGCTATGGAAAATCAGTTTTTATGAAAATGGCATATGAGATAAAAATTATCAAATTTAAACACCTGTATACATTTCATCCCTGTATTATATTTCTATTGTATTACTGTTCAAAAAATTTCATTATGTGTTTTCTAAAAAATAGAGTACTGAGCCATCGTTTTATGTCTCACCCCACAAAATACATTAATTTTCCCCAAAGCTAACCTTTTTTTCTCTAACACTTTGAGTGCATTTGTCTAGACTATTTGAAAGTTTTCCTAATATTTTACAAAATGTGTTACCTTTGTTTCTCTATATGTTTAACTTCTATTCTGACAATCTTACATCTAGCTAGAAATCTAAACATTTCTTTCCAGTCAAGAAATATATTAAACTGCAAAAATATGATATCCAGGGTTTGAACAAGACAAAACAAACCAACCTTGAGATATTCATGAACTTCAAATCATTCAAAATTCACAAATCTGTATACATTATGCTGCAGGGATTTTAACAATATGTGTAATGTGACGTACTGCCTGCTTTACATCTAGACAAAATAAATACAAACGGTAATGGTTTTGTTGAAATCTTTATACACATGAACATTATAAAATATGTTAGATAGGAAATCTGTTATGAACATTAAAACAGCATCTTATATATGACTTCTGCAATAAAGAAGCTGACCCAAATATCTGGGTATGCATGATCACATCTCTTCTATTTTCTCAAGCATCTACAGTTTAGACAGTTCCTAGTGAAGAGAATATTTGATTGATTTTAATGCCATTTTCTTTCCATCACTGCCATTTGGATATAGACTCTGCATGATTGTCTTCTTCTACCTAGCTTTTAAATATTGATGTTTCTCACGGCTAGGTGCTAAGCATTCTTTCCTTACTCATATACAGTCTGTCCCAGTTAATCTCAACCATCCCCATGAATGTAAATACTAAATATAAGCTGAGAAATACAAATTATATTAATATCTTTAACCTCAAATGCCCTCTAGATCTAGGCTTATATCCATTTGAAATCTATAATAAATGCCTCTTGGGCATGTCAGCTAGCTAGATTGCCCCAGATATGTTGTCTGGCCTTCCCAGACATGTTCCTAGCATGGTCATCCACATTTCAGTGAATGGTGTCATCATTCCTTTAGTTTAGCCAAGAACCTAAGATTCACCTTTGACTCCTCCCTCCTCTCATCCTTCACATCCACTCATCAGCCTGTCTTGATGCTTCTTTCCATATAGATCTTTCAAAAGAATTTTTTTTATTGGCGTATAGTTGGTTTACAGTGTTGTGTTAGTTTCAGGTCTACAGCAAAGAGAATCAGTTATACATATACATCTATCCATTTTTAGACTCTTTCCATATAGGCCATTACAGGGTATTGAAGGGGTTCCCTGTGATGTACAGTGGGTCCTTCTTAATTATCTCAGTTCAGTTCAGCTCAGTTGCTCAGTCGTGTCCGACTCTTTGTGACTCCATGAATCGCAGCACGCCAGGCCTCCCTGTCCATCACCAACTCCCGGAGTTCACTCAGACTCATGTCCATCAAGTTAGTGATTCCATCCAGCCATCTCATCCTCTGTCGTCCCCTTCTCCTCCTGCCCCCAATCCCTCCCAGCATCAGAGTCTTTTCCAATGAGTCAACTCTTCACATGAGGTGGCCAAAGTACTGGAGTTTCAGCTTTAGCATCATTCCTTCCAAAGAAATCCCAGGGCTGATCTCCTTTAGAATGGACTGGTTGGATCTGCTTGCAGTCCAAGGGACTCTCAAGAGTCTTCTCCAACACCACAGTTCAAAAGCACCCATTCTTCGGCGCTCAGCCTTCTTCACAGTCCAGCTCTCACATCCATACATGACCACTGGAAAAACCATAGCCTTGACTAGATGGACCTTTGTTGGCAAAGTAATGCCTGCTTTTGAATATGCTATCTAGGTTGGTCATAACTTTCCTTCCAAGGAGTAAGCGTCTTTTAATTTCATGGCTGCAGTCACCATCTGCAGTGATTTTGGAGCCCAAGAAAATAAAGTCTGACACTGTTTCCACTGTTTCCCCATCTATTTGCCATGAAGTGATGGGACCGGATGCCATGATCTTCGTCTTCTGAATGTTGAGCTTTAAGCCAACTTTTTCACTCTCCTCTTTCACTTTCATCAAGAGGCTTTTTAGTTCCTCTTCACTTTCTGCCATAAGGGTGGTGTCATCTGCATATCTGAGGTTATTGATATTTCTCCCGGAAATCTTGATTCCAGCTTGTGCTTCCTCCAGCCCAGCATTTCTCATGATGTACTCTGCATAGAAGTTAAATAAGCAGGGTGACAATATACAGCCTTGACGTACTCCTTCTCCTATTTGGAACCAGTCTGTTGTTCCATGTCCAGTTCTAACTGTTGCTTCCTGACCTGCATATAGGTTTCTCAAGAGGCAGGTCAAGTGGTCTGGTATTTCCATCTCTTTTAGAATTTTCCACAGTTTATTGTGATTCACACAGTCAAAAGCTTTGGCATAGTCAATAAAGCAGAAATAGATATTTTTCTGGAACTCTCTTGCTTTTTCCATGATCCAATGGATGTTGGCAATTTGATCTCTGATTCCTCTGCCTTTTCTAAAACCAGCTTGAACATCTGGAAGTTCACGGTTCATGTACTGCTGAAGCCTGGCTTGGATTTTATATACAATAGTATGTATATGTCAGTCCCAGCCTCCCAATTTATCCCTCCCGCATCCTTATCCCTTGGTAACTAACTGTAAGTTTGTCTTCAACATCTGTGACTCTGTTTCTGCTTTGTTGTTGTTGCTCAGTTGCTAAATCATGTCTGACTCTGCGATCCCATGGACTACAGCATGCCAGGCTTCCCTGTCCTTCACTATATCCCAGAGTTTGCTCAAACTCATGGGCGTTGAGCCGGTGGTGCTATCCAACCATCTCATCTTCTGTCGTCCCCTTCTCCTCTTGCCCTCAATCTTCCCCATCACTAGAGTCTTTTCCAGTGCATTGGCTCTTCACATCAGGTGGCCAAAGTATTGGAGCTTCAGCTTCAGCATCAGTCCTTCCAATGAATATTCAGGGTTGATTCCCTTTAGGATGGACTGGTTTGCTGTCCTTACTGTCCAAAGGACTCTCAAGAGTCTTCTCCAGCACCACAGTTCAAAAGCATCCGTTCTTCGGTGCTCTGCCTTCTTCATGGTCCAACTTTCACATCCGTGCATGACTACTGGAAAGACCATAGCCTTGACTACACAGACTTTTGTTGGCAAAGTGACGTCTTTGCTTTTCAATACACTGTCTAGGTTTGTCGTAGCCTTCCTGCCCAGTAGCAGTCATCTAATTTCATGGCAGCATCACCATCTTCAGTGATTTTAGAATCCAAGAAAAGGAAATCTGGCATTGCCTCTACTTTTTCCCCTTCTATTTGCCATGAAGTGATGGGTCTGGATGCCATGATCTTAGTTTTTTTAATACTGAGTTTTAAGCTGGCTTTTTTCACTCTCCTCTTTCACCCTCATTAAGAGGCTGTTTATTTCCTCTTCGCTTTCTGCCTTTAGAGTTTTATCATCTGCATATCTGAGGTTGTTGATATTCTCCCAGCAATCTTGATTCCACCTTGATTTTATCTAGCCTAGAATTTCACATGATATACTCTGCATATAAGTTAAATAAACAGGGGGACAAAATACAGCCTTGATGTACTGCTTTTCCAATTTGGAACCAGTCCATTGTTCCATGTCTGGTTCTAACTGTTGCTTCTTGACGTGCATACCGGTTTCTCAGGAGACAGGTAAGGTGGTCTGGTATTCACATCTCTTGAAGAATTTTCCACAGTTTTCTTGTGATCCTCACAGTCAAAGACTTTCACATAGTCAATGAAGCAGAAGTAGATGTTTTTCTGGAATTCCCTTGATTTTCTATGATCCAGTGAATGCTGGTGATTTGATCTCTGGTTTCTCTTTTCTAAACCCAGCTTGTACATCTGGACGTTTTCGGTTCACATACTGCTGAAGCCTGGCTTCAAGGGTTTTGAGCATTATCTTGCTAGCATGTGAAACGAGTGCAATTATGCGGTCATTTGAACGTTCTTTGGCACTGTTCTTTGGGATTGGAATGAAAACTGACCAGATTATGCATAATGTTTGTAACCAGTTTTTTCACGTAATAATATATCATGTACATATTAACAGTTGCTTTGTAAATAAGTTTATTTGTACCATTTTTTTAGAGTCTGCCCATAAGCAATGCCATCTGATGTTTGTCTCTGTGTCTGACTGCCTTCACTCAGCATGACGCTCTCTCGGTCTAGCTAGCTCCATTCCTCCACCTCTCCTCTCATCACCCTGATCCAAACCACAGTTATGTTTTGCCTGGATTATTCATTCATTTCTCTCCTGTTGTCCACTTTTCCCCTTTTTAACCTTCTCAACCATGAAGGCACAAAAATAATTTTTTTAATGTAAATCCTACCTTAGGAGCAAGACACTTCCCGCTACAGTCTTTCAGTGGCTTTCAGTGACTGAGAGAGCCCTGCATGGCTTGGACCCTGCTTTCCTTTCTGGCCACCGCATTTCCCCAGCCACTGAACTCTGATCTACCCATACACCACACTGGCCGATCTTAGGACCTTCGTAGTTCCTATTGTCTTTTCATATGACTGGATCTTCCTCATCCAGTGTCTGAGTGGAACCCTAATCTCTATACAGGGCTCTCCACATCATCTGAAATGTAATCTTTTTTAAAAAAATAATTTTATTTATTTATTTATGGCAACCCACTCCAGTGTTCTTGCCTGGAGAATCCCATGGACAGAGGACCCTGGTGGGCTACAGTCCATGGGGTCGCAAGAGTCGGACATGACTTAGCGACTTCACCACCACCACCACCATTATGGCTGTGCTGGGGTTTTATTATGCACGGGCTTTTCTGCAGTTGCAACAAGTAGGGCTACTCTAGTCACAGTGCTTGGGCTTCTCGTTGCGGTGGCTTCTCTTACTGTGGGGCACAGGCTCTATGGCACACAGGCTTCAGCAGTGCAGCAGATGGGCTCAGTAGTTGTGGCTTACAGGTCTAGAGTGTGGGTTCAATAGTGTGCCGCACGGGCTCAGTTGCTCCTCAGTATGTGGGATCTTCCCAGACCAGGGATCGAACCCATGTCTCCTGCCTTGGCAGGCAGATTCTTATCCACTGAGCCACTGCAGAAGCCATCCAAATCATCTTAAAGTAACTCCTTTAATTTTTTTTTTTCCCTGTATTTTTAAAGCTATGATTATTATAAAATAAGGACCCAGAAATACCATTTTTTTCTTTGTAGTGCTTTTCACAGTCTGGATTTTATTTTACTTATGTGATTACTTGCTTGTCTTCCCCATGAGTATGTGAATCAAGAGTGAGGACCTGTTCAAATTGGATTCCTAATACTAAACACACTGCCTGTCATCTAGATGATAAGCCAGAAATATTCTGGAGTGAATCAATAAATGCATGGAAGAATGAAATTTGGAATTGAACTAAAATATCAACAGTACTAAAATCACAAATTTCCTTTTAGAAATTATTTTCTTGGTGCTTAGTACATTAAGTGTAATGGTGGAACTTTCAACAGCCACAATCTTCTCAAAGTATGGAAAAATATAGGGAGTAAAATATTTCCATGGGAAAAAAAAATAGACCATGTGTAACAAGGTTGCCACAAATTTCTGGCTGTTTCAGAAGGAATTGGCAGTCTCCAGTTGAAGCCAAGCCAAGGATAGTAAATAGGGTGTGGTGATATATCTCAGAAATTGTGTACATTGGCAGAGTCGGAGGAAGACAGTTTTTCATATGCTGCTTCTACTGTATTTGGGCTCAAGATAGTATCATTAGTCTTTTTATTCCTTTCAAGAATGACACAATTTACAAGAAAACTTGTTTTTTATTTCTAAAAATAAGCTCTAATTTTATAATCTTCACAGTTTAATAAGGTGTGAATTAATAGTCCCTTAAAATGATGTCGTAATTTGGACGTTTATTAAACACACCAGTTTTAATATTTAAATTTACAACAAAATCACTATTATAATTAAAACACCCAGGCTTAGCTTACCCTGGCATTGTAAAAGAGGACAAACTAGTAAGATGTATTTTTAATGTTAAATAAGTGAATAATTTAATATTAAAAATACATCTTACTAGTTTGGGTAAACTCTGGGAGTTGGTGATGGACAGGGAGGCCTGGCGTGCTGCGATTCACGGGGTCGCAAAGAGCTGGACACAACTGAGCGACTGAACTGAACTGAAAGTGAATAACCTTTGATAGCTCATTTTGGAGACAAGTCTAGGTTTCTTCTTAAAGGGAGGAATTTTATTCTCACCTCCGACTATTCCTTTTCACTGGGGTTTCAATTTCATTTCCAAAAGTTCATCTTGACCCTGCTGATTGGACTATGACAGATGCAAGAATTAAACCTTTATTTCGTTAAATAACTGAGATTTTTGACTCAGTGTCTTTATAAAAGTTAGCCTTTCCTAACTAACACATCTGTAAACCCCCAATTTTCTAACTATTGGTTAAAAGTTGTGGCCACCTGTTGTTTTAATTATATGATTATATTAGGTACAGGCATACCTTATTGTCCTTTGCTTTATTGTGCTTCAAAAATATGCTTTTTGTTCCCCTTACAAATTGAAGATTTATAACCTTGCACCAAGCAGTCTAATCGTGCAATTTTTCCAGCAGCATTTGCTCACTTCATGTCTGTCTCTTTGTCAAATTTTGACTATTCTTGAGATACTTCAAACTTTTTTATTTTCATTGTTAGTATGATCTGTGAATGGTGATCTTTGATGTTACTGTGGCAAAAAGATTATAGTTTGATGAAGGCTCAGATGATGGTAGCATTTTTTAGCAATGAAGTATTTTTTTTAATTATTATTACTTTTTTTACTTTACAATATTGTATTGGTTTTGCCATACATCAACATGCATCCGCCACGGGTGTATACGTGTTCCCATCCTGAACCCCTGTCCTACCTCCCTCCGCATGCCATCCCTCTGGGTCATCCTAACACCAGCCCCATTTTATATGGAGTGTAGCCGATTAGCAATGTTGTGACAGTTTCAGGTGAACAGCAAAGGGACTCAGCCATACATATACATGTATCCATTCTCCCCCAAACTCACCACCCATCCAGGCTGCCGCATAACATAGAGTTCCCTGTGCTATACAGTAGGTCCCCGTTAGTTACCCATTTTAAATGTAGCAGTGTGTACAATTCCATCCCAAACTCCCTCCCTATCCCTGCCCCTCATCTTTCCCCTACTGGCAACCATATGTTCATTCTCTTAAGTCTGTGGGTCTATTTCTGTTTTCCAAACAAGTTCATTTGTATCTCTTCTTTTTAGAGTCTGCATATAAGGGATGTCATAGGATATTTCTCCTCTGACTTAAGCAAAGTGAGTATATTTAAATTAAGCTTGTTGTTCTTTTTAAGACTTAATGCTATCGTATACTTGATAGACTATAGTATACTGTAAACATAACTTTTATATGAACTGGGAAACCAAAACATGTGTGTGACTCACTTTATTTTGATATTCACGTTAGTTTGGTGATCTGGAACTTAACCCACAGTATCTCTGAGGTACGCCTGTACTATCCTCTGCACGTTATATAAATTTTCTTATTTAAATAGATAAGAATATTTAAGTACTTTTCATATTTGCCAGTTTTGGGTATCATTCTATTATTAACTGCTTTATTTGAAGGAATACACTTTCTGAACTCAGGCCAACATAGGTTTAAATTCTGGTTCTATCATCACCTCTGGCTTTGTTGAGATGCAGGCAATTAAAATGCCTTTCTGAGCCTGTGTCTGTTTCTACACAAAGGGCCTGTTAATGCCTAACATACTTGGTTCTGGTAGGAATTAATTGAATATTCTATGTAGTACCCTTAGTATATTAAGGACCTGACAATAAAGAATGACTTAAAAGTATTCCCTGTGGCTCAGATGGTAAAGAATCTGCCTGCAATGGGAGAGACCCGGGTTTGATCCCTGGCTTGGGAAGATCCCCTGGAGAAGGGACTGGCAACTCACTCCAGTATTCTTGCCTGGATAATCCCATGAGCAGAGGAGCCCGGCAGACTACAGTCCACGGGGTCGCAAAGAGTTGGACACGACTAAGTGACTGTGCCTTTAAAAAAAAATGTGATAGCATATAGATGGTAAAGCAATACCTGTACTTCTTCTTAGAATATCTATCAATCATCATGAGAAGAAAATGAATAAGGAAAAAATATGCCAGAAGGTTTTGCTTTTAACTTATTTTTTATTGGCAGTTCTGTGTCTTTGTTACTGCTTGGGCTTTTCCCTAGTTGGGACGAGCAGGGGCTACTCTAGTTGCAGTGTGTGAGCTTCTCATTGAGGTGGCTTCTCAGTAGTCGTGGCACACACACGCTTAGCTGCTCCTCAGCATGTGGGATCTTCCTGGATCAGGGATGGAACCCATGTCTCCTGCATTGGCAGGCGGATTCTTATCTGCCAGGCCACCAGGGAAACCCCAGAAGGCTTTTATTAAAACACATTTTGATCAGTTTATAAGTAGAATCTGTTGTATCAAAAGAGCTTACCAGACCAATTAACATGAAAATGCTGATATGTCAATAAGCTTTACAAAGTTAAGATTGTGCTATATAGTCTACCATGATGCTGGGCAAGATGAAGGCGGGAGGAGAAGGGGACGACAGAGGCTGAGATGGTTGGATGGCATCACCAACTCAATGGACATGAGTTTACTCAAGCTCCAGGAATTGGTGATGGACAGGGAGGCCTGGCGTGCTACAGTCTGTGGTGTTGCAAAGGGTCGGACACGACTGAGCAGCTGAACTAAACTGATACAGTCTACAGTTGTGAACGTATCAGAACCAGCAATAAAATAATAGTCAAGGGCATCCTTTTGATTTTAGGGAGAATTCCCTTATTTACAATTATACAGCTTAAAGAGGAATTCCAATATTTAATGACAAATTAGAGGACAAACAAGGAAATTCACAAATTATAAGAATGAAATAGTTAAATGTCAACATTTAGGAAAAAATATTTTCCACTATTATTTATAAATCATAGATACAATTTTTGTGTTTCAGTTCATTTTTTAGTGATTAAAACAATAAAATTATTTTTAAAATCCTGTAAACATTTTTAAAGCATAAAATATTACAAAATCTCATGACATAAAAATCAAACATTCTTCTATAGTAATTATTCATATTTTAAATGCATGCAGAGCACTGAATATTTGCTTTTAAGTGCAGAATACCTTTTAAGACTCTGGAGAAGCATGCTGTTGCACATATTTTATTTTATCCAATTAGTCCAGAGCATTCATCTTATACCTCTTCATTGACTTCTTCTTTGAGAAACTTACCTGATGGGCACTGAAGTTTTCCTTTCATCTTAAAAAAAAGCACATGTAGATTTTAAAATTAAATGTTAATATTATCATTAGTTCTATAATAATCAGAGATCAAAAGTAACCCCTCTCTCTTTTTCTCTCTCTCCTCTTCCTTCTTTCTCTTCTCTTGATACAGTTAAAATCATCTTGAGGGTATCTTATTAAATACCCTCTTATAGATGTACGCAGTTAGATACTCACAATAAGATTGATTTTAATTGTATTTATAAACAAGAATAATTTTGTTTCTCATGAAGTTCTCACTAGGTACTTTAGGAATTCTAAATCTGAAGAACAGTCATCCTGATCGTTACTTATACTCTTGGACTAGACCTAAAAGTCCCCATTTTGTCATAGTGGAAGGAGGCAAGGAGTGGGGCAAGGAGCCTTTAAACAGCAGCAGAAACAGAAGCAGAGCCTTAAATCAGCATTTTAGCAGGAGGTGACCCTCACTCATCCATAATGACTCTGAACAGCCACTCTAAGACTCAAGGGAAGAAGGCGCAGGGAGGGATTTAGGAATTATGATGTGGACAGTACAAGCTCTTCCATCTAGTGACAGAATCTCAAAGGAGCTCATATCAACTCCTATCTCTCTACCTCCTTATGGGACATTCTAGACACTGTGTGAAAAACTCTTCCCAAAACAGTACTATTTATTTAAAAAGTAGACACTTTATGCAGTCACCCAAACCCCTACAAATGAAATTTCCATTGACAGTTTTTCCAAGTGGTATGATGGATTCATGTGTATTACACAATTACTCAGAACTGTTTTTTTTTTTTAACTTATAATTATTGATGCATCTAGAACAAAGTTAGCAACTACATGGTTAGTCAGTGTCAGATTTATTATAAGAAATTCTGGGAGATACACATTGCATATACAGATTAAAAAGGCATCAAAATAAGTAACATCAAAACGAAGTATATTTCAGAATGTTTTTCACTGCAGTGGCTCTTCTAGTACAATCGAGATTTTTAACAGTCTCTTCACTAAAAGAATTAAAGATTTTTGATTTGTGCTTAGCAATGAAAAGGGCTTCCCTGGTAGCTCAGCTGGTAAAGAATCCACCTGTAATGCAGGAGACCCTGGTTCAATTCCTGGGCCAGGAAGATCTGCTAGAGCAGGGATAGGCTACCCACTCCAGTATTCTTGGGCTTTCCTGGTGGCTCAGCTGGTAAAAAATCCACCTACAATGCAGGAGACCTGGATTCGATCCCTGAGTTGGGAAGATCCCCTGGAGAAAGGGAAAGGCTACCCACTCGAGTATTCTAGCCTGGAGGATTCCATGGACTATATAGTTCATGGGGTCACAAAGAGTCGGACACAACTCAGAGACTTTCACTAGCAATGAAAAGCTTCTCAGAAACCTTTATTACCGAAAATACAAAACCAACTGAAAAAAAAATTTTTTTTAATCTTTAGATGATTTTTAGCCACCCACCCCAAAGCCACTGAGCTTAATTTTAATGACTTGAAGGGATGAAAGATTATGTATATCATACAAGTTTCTTGGTTCATTTTGGATTGCTGTGGCAAAAATGCCATACACAGTTTCTCACAGTTCTGTAAGCTGGTAAGTGCACAATGAAAACACTGATAAATTTGGTATCTAGTGAGGACCCTTCCCAGATTGTGGATGGCCGTCTTCACGCTGTAACCTTCCATGGTGGAAAGGTGGTGGAGCTCTCGTTTTTGTTTTTCTTATAAGGGCACTAATCCCATTTATGGAGACTCTACCCTCATGACCTCACCACCTCCCAATGCCCCCACCTCCTAATACCTTAACGTCGGGAGGTTAGGATTTCAACATGTACATTTCTGATAGACAAACATTCAGTACATTGTAGCAAGGTTGTAGACTGGGTCAGATACAGAATTTTAAATTTACCCTGAATGAGATATAGGGGAATCTGAATGTATCGAAATTGGAATAAACCATAAAAGAAGCAGGCTCAGAAAAAAAATTTGTTTCTAACAACATGAGGTTTTAGGAGACTCAGAGGTTTCTCTCCTTCCTAGCCCATAGGAATTGCATGACGTAACTTTCCACCCAGCACAAACCCTGCATCTGTGAACCATCGCCACCACCACAACTTCCTTGGGGGAGATGGCTGCAGACCTAAAAGAAGGAAGCAAGGCACGCACTCAGGGCGTAAGTGTGGAGCACATAGTAGCACAGTGTGTTTAAGGAGCTGGGAGGGTTTATCATTCATTCATTCAACAGGGATTTATGAAGGTCTTATGTATGCCACGCTGGATGCTGGGTATAATGGTGAACCAATTGGACACGGGCTCTATATGCAAGAAAGTACTGTGTGTGTGTGTGCTCTGGTGGGGAAGAAAGATACATTGCTAATCACATGGTAGATCTGAAAAACTCCAGATATGAACAATGGTATGACAAAAAGATAAAGGTACTCAAGAGTATGTATCAGCGAGACTGATGTAGCCAGAGTGGTCAGGGAAAAGACCTTGGAGGCAAAGAGAGCTCAACTGAGAGCTAAAGAATGAGCAGGAACTAAGTATGTGAGAACAGGAGAGTAGTACCTTCCAGACAGATAAAACATTGTGTGCAGACCCCGGGGCAAGTCTTGGTCAAACGGAGTCTGGACAGCTAGAGCGAGGAGGGAGAGCACATGTGGTCTGGGATGTAGCTACGGTGGTAAATCCATGGATCATGCTTAGATCTGTTTGTATCCCACTGTCAGTACAGATCCATGAACGCATTTTAATGGGGGAGTGGGCAGAGTCAAATGTTTTTGTTCCGAAATTATCACACTGGATACTGAATAGAGATTGCCTAGAAGCTTTGATAAATATGAACTACCAAACACTGATATATAGATATATATTTACATATATATACACATATATTTCAAATTATATATACACATATATTTCAAATTATATATATATATATATCAATGTTTAGTAGAAAATGGATTGCCTAGTCATTACATGTTGCCTTTCAAATTATATATTTCAAATTCAACTTCTTTGGCCTAGAAGAGTCAGATTTTACTTCTTGATAGATATACCCACATACCTAAAACTCGACAGTTTATTCAGTTTTTTTTTTTTTAGTGACTAAATATGACACACATTTTTATTCATGATATTTAAGAATAAAAGATCCCAGAAAGTATATGTATATATACCATTATCAAAAATGACAATCATTGTTTTAACTTTCAGACCTAAGGTGTTGACGAAACCAAACATAAACTCTATATGAGCAAAATTAGTCTTTTAAGGATAAATTGAAGAAAGAATTTGGTCTAATACCAACTGGTCTAATACCTTGAACTTTCCTCTAATACCCAGGCCTTGTCCTTCCCCAGGGCCTCGGAACATGCTATTCACTCTTCCTAGAAGAGACATATCGACAGTATAATATTTGCTGAGTGAATGAATGAGTCAAGGATTTCCCTGGTGGTCCAATAGCCAAGACTCCATGCTCCCAGTGCAGGGGGCCTGGGTTCAATCCATGGTCAGGGAACTAGATCCCACATGCTGTCACAAAGACTTCACATGCTGTAGCTAAAGATCCCACATGCCACATCTAAAACCCAGCACAGCCAAATACATAGACATTTTTTTTTTTTTAATGAATGAGTCAGGATCTTCTTAAGGATGTGGACTATACTAAGTATTCAGTTCCCCAAAGTAGCTATAATACATGGTATCAGCGTATAGATTTGAATTCCTAGTGCAGTGATGCTCCACTGGGAGCATTTTCCCCCAGAGGGGACAGTTTGCAGTGTCTGCAGATCTCTTTGGTCATTGTAACTGATGGTGTGCCATCAGCAGCTGTGGGGTAGAGGCCAGGGATGCTGATAAACATCCCATAATGCACAGGACAGAACCCACAACAAACAACTTCTGGTCCCAAATGTCAGTAGTGCTGGGGTTGAACAACCTTGCTTTAAACTAATACATTTTCATTAGGAGAAGTCAGTTTTAGTAGCTCTACTGGGCCTTTGAGTCTGTCACATTACATAAAAAGCCTATTTAAATAATACTAGGACAGTGAATCCTCTTGATGAAAGACTACTGTCATATCCTCAGGGATTGTGTGTTATTTCCATCAGAGTCGATGCCCCTAGTCCACAGCTTAGGAACCCAGATTCCCCTGTAGATGAGTATCTTGCTTACTTCCTCACAATGCTGAGATGAAGCCTGCCTTTCCATTTGTTTTTCCAATGGTAAAATGACCAGTGATCTGCAAAGCTGAAGGCAGCTCTCTGCACCAAAGTGAGACCCTCTTCCTCCTCTACCACTTGACTAGACTCCTTTTTCATGATAGCTAAGATTCAGCCAGTTATGGAGACATAGTTCATTCTACTGAACTTCACCATAAATTTCAGGAGGATTAGGAGTATACTGCCTGTTTGTGAAAATCAGGAATCTGTGGAATTTTCAATATATGCACACACACACACATATTAACACACCTTTTACACAAAACTACAAGACCACAAGGCCTTGCTGTATAAAATATCCAAATATCCATTTTATGAGACTAATATACACCTGAAAGATGCATTGATTCATTAAAAAAAAAAAAGTGTAAGTGAAATGGTCATATTCACCCAGGAAATGACCTGAGTGGAAGGTGAAGTATTTGTTACCTGATTTGGGTCATTTAGGAAATACTTAGAAAAATAAGAAAATATGCTTGCTTAGCTTATTTCTTAATTACCTTCTCTCCCCTAAATATTTGTAACTCTCTGCAGACATGCAGTCAGGCTAATACTGACATGTCCCTTAAGTGGCCCCACACTTTCCTTTTCAGGCTGTAGGAGGTTAGTAAGTACTTTCTGACCTCGTGAGTTTTCTAAGGCCTAATACATCCTACCTTAGAAGAGTACTTTGATTTAGTGCTTCAGGTAACAGCCATGCACTAGATGTTTTATGTTTTAGAGAACGGAAATGTCTAAACTATTATGTTCCAACTTTAGTAAGATAAAAAGAATTTCCTTACTAGTGAAAAACATGTTTCTGCATAAAATAATTGGCTCTCACGGAAATTACCATTCAAAGACCTAGGAAGCAGAGAATCAGTCATAAGACTGGAATAGTTAAAAAGAGGCTGTTGAAAGGACAATTAATTTATAATGCTTGGACTTGAGGTGGAAGTTTATGGACAGGACCCTTTCTGTCCTGTATTTTCCCAGTGACGGGGCATTTGCAGACTAGCCAAGTGTTACTGAGTTGAAGAATCTGACTGACCTGACATTCCAGGGAATTCTGATTTGGGGGCACTGGGTAGCCTGGCGATGACATCTTTGGGACCTCTCCTCCAGCTCTCCTGGAAGCAAAAGCAAATTCTGAAACTGTTAGTTCATTTCCCTTGGTTTAGGAGTATCTGGATTGGGAGCTGGGATCTCAGACATGTACTGGCCTGGAGGACTTGCACTGGGACAGCTTGGCTCCAGAAAGGCTCAGGGAGTGGGTACAGGCCCATTTGGGGCCATGCCACTCTTAAACTACACCCAGAGAACCTCCAGGGTCAAGAATTCTCCAGGCAGTGTTGAAACAGTTACATACTATCCATTTTACAGGTATGCATTCCAGTGTTTCCAATAGCAGAGCTCCCTTTATTTTTTTAAACTTTTACATTGGAGCCTTGGACTGCAAGGAGATCCAGCCGGTCCATTTTGAAGATCAGCCCTGGGATTTCTTTGGAAGGAATGATGCTAAAGCTGAAACTCCAGTACTTTGGCCACCTCATGCGAAGAGTTGACTCATTAGAAAAGACTCTGATGCTGGGAGGGATTGGGGGCAGGAGGAGAAGGGGACGACAGAGGATGAGATGGCTGGATGGCATCACTGACTCAATGGACGTGAGTCTGAGTGAACTCCGGGAATTGGTGATGGACAGGGAGGCCTGGCATGCTGCGATTCATGGGGTCGCGAAGAGTCGGACACGACTGAGCGACTGATCTGATCTGATCTGATCTGATAGCTGACTAACAGTGTCGAGATAGTTTCAGGTGGTCAGCAAAGGGACTCAGCCATACATACACATGTATCCAAACTCCCCTTTGACCCAGGCTGCCACATAACATCGAGCAGAGTTCCCTGTGCTATATAGTAGGTCCTTGTTGGTTATCCACTTTAAATATAGCAGTGTGTACATGTCGATCCCAAACTCCCTATCTCTTCTTCCCTGATGACCATAAGTTCATTCTCTAAGTCTGTGAGTCCATTTCTGTTTTGTAAATAAGTTCATTTGAGTCATTTCTTTTTAGACTCTTCATATCAGGATATCATACGATTTTTCTCCTTCAGAGCTCCCTTTAAAGCTATTGATTTCCCCGTAGCTTTATCTAGAATCCTAGAAGCAGGCTATTTGAATCTCTAATGCAAGGGCTTTAAGAGAATGGAGATACTGTACCTTTTATTGTAACTTCCAGGGCTTTATAAGTATACATATTCTTTAAATATGGCATCATTGACTCAATGGATATGAGTTTGAGCAAACTCTGGAGATACAGAAGGACAGGGAAGCCTGGCATCCTACAGTCCATGGGGTTGCACAGAGTCGGACATGACAGAGACGGAACAACAAATATTCTTTGAAAATAAAAACTATTTTATTGTGACAGTTTTAAAATATAAAGAAAAATAGAAAGAATACCACAAAGAAGACTTATATACTTACCATCCAGATTTAACACCTGTAAACATTTTGCCTTTTCTGTTAACCTATAGGTTTTATTTGTATTGTTTTAGTCACTAAGTCATGTCCGACTCTCTTGCAACCCCAGGGACTGTAGCCCACCAGGCTCCTCAGTCCATGAAGATTCTCCTAGCAAGAATACGGCAGTGGGTTGCCATTTCCTTCTCCAGATCATCTTCCCAAACCAGGCATGGAACCTGCATCTCCTGCATTGCAGGCAGATTCTTGTCTACTGAGCCACCTGGGAAGCCCAATCTATACTCTCTATATAAATTTATACTTGTATCATTGCTTACACTTACCTTTTTGACTATAACACTTAAAATAATTTATATATATCATTATTCTTTCCCCCAAATTCTTCAGTGTGAGAAGAAATGCTCTCCATATGATCACAGTAGCATGATTATATCTAACATCAACAATAATTCCCTAATAAAATCAGATACCCAGTCTTGGTCTACATTCCAATTCGCCCACGTATCTATTCATGAGGATTCAATCATAAGGCACTCAATACATTTGTTGTGTCTCTAAGTCTTCCTAAGTCAAGTAGTTTTTATCACTTTTTATTTCTGCCCCTGCTATTAACTTCTTTAAGATATCAGACCAGATGTCCTATAGAATGTTTTACATTCTGCATTTGTTTGGGTGTGTTTTCATCACATAATTTATATTTCTCTATCACCTATATTTTCTATAAGCTGAAATTTAAAACTAATGTCATGGTTAGTCACAAGTTAAACACTTTTGTGAAAAACAGTTCATGGAAAAATCAGTATTTCTTGTTGCATTTAATTTACAGAATGTCTGTGTTGTTCACCAAATAAGTAGTGCCACTAGATTAATTCCATTAATCAGATCTTTCACCACAAAGGTATGTTTTCTCTTTTTCAATTAACAAACAATCTGTGGGGAGATACTCAACATTATGTGAATATTTTGTTTACCAGCATTTCATCAAAAATGTTTACAGCCATTGAAGTTTCTTCCCTTAGCTGTTTCATTAAGATTAGCAGTGATTTTCTACTTTTTTTTATTATTATCCTATAAATAAGTTAAAAAAAAAAAATGTTTATCAACTAGGGCCACTTTTTAAAAACCCTCGAATCTATAGTTCTTGTTGAAAAAACAAGATGTTATATCTTGTTCTCATCTTTTTTTGGACTGTCCTGGATCTTCATTGTTTTGAGGGCTTTTCTCTAGTTGTGATTAGTAGGGGCTATTCTCTTAGTCGTAGTCTTCAGGCTTTGAAGTGCGATAGCTTCTTTTGTTGTGGAGTACAGACTCTGGAGCATTCAGACTTCAGTAGCTGTGGCACGTGGGTTCAGGAGTTGTGGCTCCCGGGCTCTAGAGCTCAGGCTCAGTAGTTCGCTGCTCCGTGGCATGTAGGATCTTCCTGGGCCAGGATCAAACATAGTCTCCTGAATTGTTCTCATCTTTTAATTACCAGTTTTCAAAAGTAAGGAATTTGTGTATTCGTCATCTCCACAGGTGATCAATGAGTTTGTTTGATTTATAGTCTCTTTCCTTAGCCTTACTATTAACTCAATGATGTATATTTATGTAATGGATTCCAGTGAATTATAGTTACTATTATTGGTGTTTGAATGCTCCCAATTTGGATCAGGAGGAGTCACTCTAGGCTGGCAACTGTGTCCTTTTAACACAATCTGTTCATCCTTGAATACCTTCCTTCTCAGAATATGGAGGGCACTCATGGTGTTAAAGCTTTGGCAATCACCATTCCCTTCCACTTCTTTGCTTCTTCCTTTAGAATTGGCCATTTCCTAAGTGTCTCTGATTCCTTCAGTGTGAATAATAATTAGAAAATGAAAACTGGGTGTGAGGAGTGCTGATTTCCACAAGGAATATTATTGTTTTTGGATGGAGAGAGCTAGAAAATATATCTTGTAAAATTACATTTTTATTTGATATTTTCAACTCTTTAACATTACATGGTTTTAAATTTGTATGCATTTTTAAAATTTTGTATGCATATATCTTTTTTTCTATATTATTTCAACTCTTGGATCTTAAACAGTACAATAATTAAATTACTACGAAGGCAAAGAAACTGAGATAATTTTAAGGTTCCTCAGCATTTTTAACCTTAGAATATATCTCTTAAGAGTAAACAGAGTATGCAGTATGTTCTAACATCATTCTGACGCGAATACATCTATTTCAAAAAACTTCTCAGTGCTCCATATTTTTCATTTGTCCTATAAAAACCATCTTTTTATACTTCCTTTCTCTTGTTTTAGTGTAGACCTTTTAGTAGCTTCCAATTAACCTCTAGTATGAAATCTGATTGAATTTGGTTCTTCTCACCTTTTTCCCTCCATTTCTGTCATCTCTCTCATTACCTGTAAAGCAAGAGTCCTCCCTTCAACAAAAGAAAACTTTTGTTCTCTGACACTCCAATCCAGATGCCAGTTCCTTTGATTACTTCCTCACTTTCAGAACTAATCCATCATCTTCCTCTAAAATTAACAGGGTCTTCTCTAGTAATACCAGAAATTATATAGTTTGAAAGACACTTGATCATACTTTTATGCTGTTTAAAAATAGTTCTACAGTAGAGAAAGTGGGAGGACTTTGGCTAAAACTATGCCAATTGAGTGTCTAGTTTGATCAAACACTCAAAATAATGGCTGGGCTCTCTGTTTCTTTCTTCCTGGCACTGTGGGCTCTTTTTTGCAATCTTTGAGCATTGTGGGAAATAATTTCATAATGCATTTTTGCCCATTAGAAGATCTGCAGTGTTTTTCACCATGACTTTGGGTATTTTCTTTCTGCAATAACTTTGACCCTCTCCCAATATTTATCATTTACTTAATAACTGGTCTATTTCTCACACAATGATTTAGGGGGAAATTTTGTGAAGCAGAAATTTTGCAGTGCTCCATGTAAAGTTCTTCTGTTTCCATAAACTCCACCTGTAGTCTGCCCTGATTCTTGTGACAAATCGACTTTTTACTTCAAAGACTCAGTAACAAGATAAAATGATATTAAAAATGATTTTAATTTACCTGAGAATGTTATCAAAGTATGCTACATATCCAAGAGTCACATTTTTTAAATTATGAGAGCAGAGTTGATTACATATATTAGACAAGAGTATTTAATGAAATCTGTACTGATGTAGATCCTCTAGCACTTGAACAAAATACTGTAAAATACTGACTTCATGTCTCCTATGTGATTCTTTGCATTCCATTTTATCTAATCTCGAGGTGTATACCTTTGACAAGAACCCTAGACGGAATAAATAATATTAATTGAAGAGAAATTGAATTGCAGTAAGTTTGCAAGGAAATATAAGTATACAGAATTCAACAGCATGCAAAATCTTTAACCCTACTGGCTTTCAAATGGATACTGTTGTGCTTTATCCTATGCAATATTTCACTTCCTATGTGCATTTTAAGGGCATCTCACTTTAAAGAAAGCAAACAGAATAGCGTGGAGAAGAACATATAGAAATGTTGTTTAATTCTGGGTATTATGAAACTCTTCACACTGACCTTGAAGATTTATTACTAATGAAAAGGATCAGCATTATTTGTAGGTTCACCTTAGGAATGCTGAAATCTAAGAGCAAGATGTGAAGCTCAGACTCAAAGATTCTTTTTAAAAATCTGGAATTGAGTTTCTCTCTGGGATAAATATTAACTGTAGACAGAGGAACCTATGGAGGAGACTAAAGATCACAGAGAGAACTAGACATTAAAAGTGTAGTAAAGCAAAAGAGAAGAAATGAATTAAATTCACAAAATACTATCATAATGTTCTTCAGCTACTGAAGAACAGAAGCAGTAATGTTTCCAGATACAGACATCTTAAATAAGAGCATGTGGATATGTGACAGCTGTGGCAGTCAGATAAGAAAAGCATCGTGAAACAGGAGAGAAGTCATTTTCCTGCAACTTATTTATAGTCACCAGGGCTATAAAGGTACCGGGATAAGGGGAGTGGGAAAATCAATCCCAGCCTGTGAGAGGAAAACTCAGTACTGATTTTGTAAACATTATACATTGAAACAGTGATACCATTATTCCCCTTCATTTCCCACTGTTCTTAGATATAAATCGGCCTAGTGAAGAATTCTCATTGATGCCAAGATGCATTTCTTGGTAGTTGTCAAATGTTGTGAGACAGCTGTAAAGCTGCTAAGAGTAATTCAATTTTAGCAGATTCTAATGACGTTTGTGTTGACAGAATAATATTCATGGCATGTAGCCGGACGGAGCCTCATGGAGATCTAATAACCTTCTGGCCTAATGTGAATGCCTATTATATCTCCCTAAAGAAGCAAGGAGAGTTATTTGAAACAACGTACAGAGACACACTGTCCTCTGTTTCCGAAATTTCCACTGGGCAACCAGCCCAGATATCAGTCCAGTTACAAAGTACTGTACACTTTAAATAGGAAAAACAAAATCTAACTATAGACCAGCAAATTGTTGGAGCATCTTTAAACTCTTTTCTCTCCCTAAGAATTCTGAGAACAGTTACAAGAGCAAGAGAAGGAGGAGAAAAAGAAACATTTTTTTTTCCCCTTCCATGAAGGAGAGGCTATGAAATCATAGGGAAAAAATGTTCTGACAAAATACAGTGTATCATCTTTTCAAAATACCCTGGATGGCCCTTTACCCTGAGTGCTTCAACTGTGAAAATAATATGACTTAAAAATTGTAAAATGCATCTTCTAAGAATTCAACTTTTAAAGCAGATTAGTTACAACACTGTGGCTCTTATTCCCACAGCATCCCTGAGGGGCTTAGCTTACTTTCTCACGGAAAAAGCAATGCTGTGTATTACAACTCCTAGAAAGAACTTGGCCTGCTCTTGAAATAGCTACGTAGTATTCCCCAAATAAGAATTTTATGACTCTGGGAATCCCAGGGTCACAAATCTCACCCCCAGGGTCCGTAGTCCCACGCCAGCTTGCTGCTTCTCCTTTGAGGGAAGTCAGTGACTTGATGCTGCCGTGAACGCCAGTCTTTCTGTGAGGTGACCCAGAGGCCTTGTGAATCAGAACGAAGCAGTGTTTGAAGAGTCAGCAGGAGTGAAAAGAATAGACAAGAAAATCAAAGTGAAAGTCAAAAGAAAACTCATCTATTCTGGAGCATACAAAATCAAATATAGGAAAACTTAATTTCTCTATACAGCTATTGCTGTGAACCAAAATGCATTTTCTGCTAATTCTTTTAAAGGGTCTGTTAAATCATCCAGCCTTAGAGATCTTCCTTGATCATGTATTTTCTCCCCATGTTATACAGCTAGAGTGCTTGGAGTATAACTTAAGTGAAAATAAATTCAGTAAGACTCTGTCTCCCCTGCCTGAGGCATATACCTCATTTGCTCTGTTCACCTGGCACTTGTCACACACTGCCTTATTCCCGAAGTTTATAGATTTGTCTGTGTCTGTCTTATTTCCCTTAATGAGGCATAAAATTCTTGAGCACAAGGACCCCATCTTATTCAGCTTGTCTCCTTTAAAGGTGATAGATCCTGAAGACGGACCTGAGGTGGTAAGGTAAACTGGAGCCACAATAGCACAGCTCGCAGAAAACAAAATTACATCTCAGAGAAATGCCCTCATCTTCTCCTTCTCAGACACTGATGACTATTTCTACAGAAGAGCAGGAATATCCTAACAGAAAACTGGATGGATGTGGCCATAGTAATGGATTTCATTTTTAGGAAAAAAAAAACACGTTAAAATTTTTAATGTACCTTTGCTCTTCTTTCCCAAAATAAATTGTATATTTAGCCTCAGGGCTGCAGGGGGACAACCATAGTTATGCATGTTTGGAAGTAAAGATAAATTTCTTCTATAATAGGTCTACGGAGAAGGCAATGGCAACCCAGTCCAGTACTCTTGCCTGGAAAATCCCATGGACGGAGGAGCCTGGTGGGCTGAAGTCCATGGGGTCGCTAAGAGTCGGACACGACTGAGCGACTTCACTTTCACTTTTCACTTTCACGCATTGGAGAAGGAAATGGCAACCCACTCCAGTGTTCTTGCCTGGAGAATCCCAGGGACGGGGGAGTCTGGTGGGCTGCCGTCTATGGGGTCACACTGAGTCGGACACAACCGAAGTGACCTAGCATTGCATAGCATAGCATAATAGGTCTAATATTTGTTCCCCACCATTCAACTGGGAAGTAGAAGAAAAGGATACTTGCACTTATTTGTGAAGAATGCGTGTCATTCTTCCAGTATTTCTAGAGTAACTGCACTAACTGCATCTCTTCTAGGTAAAGGCTTGGTCTTTTCAATTACAACTCACGCCACCCTCTCATAGGTATGTACATAGCATACATGTGGTTCACCTTATAGGTAAAAAAAAGTTTTACCTGTTTATGCATTTCTATTCCACTTTGTTCTAGAAAGGAATTCTGGCGACTGAGTAATTTGCAATAGAATGGTCCCATAGATTTTTCCATAAGTCTGTTGAATGGGCTCCCCAACAACACTACCATATGCAGTTTCTTTGGTGGAATGTGAAAGCCTAGAAAATAAAAAGCAAACAAAGTTATTAGGTGTAATTTTAAAAGGATTCAATTTGGAAAAATATGTAATGAGAAGCAAAATAGAAATATTGAAAATAGAACTTAATTAGGGAATCCTAGATAGACATGAATATTGAAAAAGGAAAGTGATATCACATACGTTACTCTTTGTGTTGCCAGGCCAAACAATAAGAAAAAAGTCTGTAGACAGTAATTTGGCCTGAGTCAGAGGAAAGTCTCCATCATCCATGAAGATTTTTCCAATTCTAATTTATCTAATTCTGTGAATATTGACAGATTTGTTTAAAGAAACACAATAATACAGGAAAGAAGCTAGAGGGAACTTGCCAATAAGCAAAATATGTCAACTTCTGTGCCAAGTTATGTTGCCAATGCTCTTTAAAAGTGAGGCCCAGAATTACCATTAAGTGATAATTAAAAGGAAAACCATATGCTCAGGGCCAGCTTGGTTTACTGGGGGAGGGTAAATTTTGCCTTGTACTATATACATTTATCAGTGATTTCTATTACATAGTGGACTAACCGAGGTTAATATATAAGCTTTAATTGATTTTTTTAAAAGTCAATCTATGCTGATTAACTTACTATTTCTCTTGCCAAAAATTTAATCATTAATTCATCATGAGTCACTATATAACATTATAAAAACATTTTATTTGATTATTATAAATCTGTATGTTGAAAGAAAATTAAATCTAGCAATTTTTCAGCAAACAAAAGAAGAAAAACAATAGAACCTTTAAAATGATCTCTCTGAAAAGGTGTAACCAGATTGGAATAATTGTAGACTTCTTTCCCTAGAGTTAATGTCAATCTACACAACAAATTATCTCATACACTAGCTTTGGCTCATACAGTTATGATAAACCCAGAAGATAGTGGGGAAGTCACCATGTTAGCCCATTCTCTCTAGAAATATTTGGGTTCTACAATACTTTATCCACTTATGGATCAGTTCAGTCACTCCAGGCTTCCCTATCCATCACCAACTCCCAGAGCTTGCTCAAACTCATGTTCATCGAGTCAGTGATGCTATCCAACCATCTTATCCTCTGTTGTCTCCTTCTCCTCCTGCCTTCAATCTTTCCCAGCATCAGGGACTTTTCAAATGAGTCAGTTCTTCACATCAAGTGGCCAAAGTATTGGAGTTTCAGCTCCAGCCTCAGTCCTTCCAATGAATATTCAAGGTTGATTTCCTTTATGATTGGCTGATTTGATCTCCTTGCCATCCAAGGGACTCTCGAGAGTCTTCTCCAACACCACAGTTCAAAAGCATCAATTCTTTGGTGGTCAGCTGTCTTTTATAACCAATTTATATGCCATTTTGCCATATGCTATTTTCATAGATGCACTTAAAAATCTTTTTTAAAAAGTATCATGGTATTTTAATGTGGACCATTTTTAAAGTCTTTATTGAGTTTGTCACAATATTTCTTCTGTTTTATGCTTTTTTTGGCCATGAGGCATGTGGGATCTTAGCTCCCCGACCAGGGATCGAACCCTCACCCCCTGCATTGGAATGTGGAGTCTTAACCACTGGACCACCAGGGAAGTCCCGTTACCCTGATACTTTTGATCCAAAAGTTATTTGACCTATATTTCAAGGCCCAGTTCACTGTCCCATGAGTCCAGCGCACAGGAGTAGACAGACTAAAGAGGCCCTAATTACTCTCCTTTAATTCTCCAAGCACATTAGAGTAACTCCAGGACCTAGTGTCACAAAGGAAAGTCAACTGTTGCTTTCTGTTTCAGGTGGGTGTGTGAACACAACCCTGGAAAGCTCTCCATTATGGGGGGAAAGTTGGAAGGCTGTGATCTGGGTGTTCTGCAAACTCCACACTTCTAAGATTTATATTTTGTTTTACAAATGAAAGTTTATTTTATTAAGGAAAAAAAAGGCAGCGCAGCTCTGCTTGGGCCTGTTAAAGGCTGTGTGCATTCCACAGTGGCTACAGAGAATGAATGCAGAAATCAGAGCCCTGGGGTTATTTGCCTGAAAGGATCTGGAGAAATACAAAACCGCTTTCATAAAAGTCTTTCTAGAGATCAGACTGCTGTGATTAGGATGTGAAAATTGAGGGGTTTGCTTTCTAATATTTCCCTTTCCATGCTCCCTTCTGGGTCATGACAATTAATTGGCCTACTTGGGGCCGAGTGCAGCTAGCTCTGTGATAATTGCTAAAAAAAAATAAATAAATAACTATCGTGGAGTCAAAATAACTCCTTGGGAATTTCACTTTTCTGTCAATGAGAGACTCCAGGACAAATACTTAATCTGTATCTGATACATTCTTCCCAGTTACCTTTACAGAATGACTGAAGGGTCCACATGTTAGCAGTGGCTTTTTTCAAAGTTTGTACATTAAAAAAAAAAAAAAAATGTATGCAGTCTGAGTTTGTATTATTAAACACTGGAGTGGCAAAATCTTTTTAGAGCTATAGTACTGAGTCTCGCTGACTTTCATCTAGTTTGCCCATGACTAAAGTGATCCATGTGGATTAAGGCAATAATTCAATCTGAATGTTTGCTTTGTATTTTAAAAACAAATGAAATGTTGAACAGTTGTCAGGTGTTAGCTTGATCTTTATTGTAACTCTTTGCTAAGATTACGAGGATTACACTGAGTACTTGAGGTAAGATTTGAATAGTGGCAAATACCAGGATACTGTTATCTGGTTTCAGCATCAGTCAAAGAAGTATTAAATAATCAGATAATGTCTCTGCTGCTCTCAAAACATGAAATCCCTTTATGCTAATCCACACATGCTACCAATCAGAAAGCGACCACAGAAACTACACAGAAAACAGTATATGTGCTTCTATTCACAGATCGTATATTCAATACAAATTAGGAATTAAGATACTCTGTTCTGATTCATCCACGCGTCTTACGTTTAGGCAAGAAAAAATACCCACGGGTTGCAGGCTCTCCCCTGGTCTCCAAAACTCACTGTGAGATCTCCATTCTTGCTTCCAGTGATTCCTACCTGTTTTTCACCTATCTTTAAATCCAACTTAAAAAAGGAAAATATAGTTATTAGTGTCATGATATTTTGAATCTAAATTATACCTTCAAAATGATTTTATCTAATCCATTCACTTTATAGATAAGAGAACTGAACCTAATAGAATTATACTTCATTTTTAGTAGAAATCAAAACTTTTGATCCACAGCTCACTTATATTTTCAGTACACCAAATTAGTTTTGGAAATTTATTGTCTGCTCTCTAAATCATTGTCTTTGGAGAGGAAAACACTTAGAATTTTTTAACAAAGCTCTAGAACATTGCTTTCCATTTTCATTTGATGATACGGGTGTCATTATGCACATTTCTGGGCTTCCCTGGTGGCTCAGATAGTAAAAAACCTGCCTGCAGTGCAGGAGATCAGGGTTCTATCCCTGGGTCCGGAAGATCCCCTGGAGAAGGAAGTCTGAGAAGCAAGGATTCTAAGCATACCAAGAAGCCAACATGTTTAATATACAGTTGACCCTTGGACAACACAGTTTGAACTGTGCAGGTCCACTTATATTACAGATTTTTTCAAGAAGTATATTGGAAAAATTTTTGATTTGTGACAATTTGAAAAAACTCTCAGATGAGCCTTGTGGCTTAGAAATATCAAAAAATTTAAGAATGATATGAATGCATAAAATAAATGTAAATAGTAGGCTGTCCTTTCATAGATAGGTGAGTAATATTTAATATGAAATGATGAAATTACCAGACAAAAATTTTAAAACTATAATAAATATCTTTAAGAATTTAAAGGAAAAGGTGACCTAATAAGTAAATATATGAGGAGTCTCAGCATAGCAATTAAATCTATTATAAAGAATCAAATGGAAAAGTCTGGAATTGAAAAGTATGCAATCTGAAATAAAAATTCATCAGATGAACTTCACAGCAGATTGGCAATTCATCAGATGAACTTCACAGCAGATTGGCAACCACAGAAAAAAGGACAATGAAATTAAAGATAAAAAATTAGAAATTATCCAACCTGAAGAAGAGAATAAAATATTTTTTTTAATGCAGTTACTTGTGGAATGACATTAAGCAGTATAACATTTCATGTATGTTTTTTTGCCAGAGAGAGCATTTCTTCATATTTGTTAAAAACCATCAACCCAAGATCCAAGAATTTCAGCAAACCCAGAACAAGATTAATGCAAAGACAACCACAACTAGGCACATCTAATCAAGCTGCTGCATATCAAAAATAAACAAAGTATCTTAAAAGTAGTCAGAAGAAAAGAGAAGTTTTATACAGAGAAAAAACGATTTAATTGAGAGCTTCTCATCGAAAACAATCAAGTCCAGAAGACAATGAAATGGCGTTTTTAAAGGGTTTTAAGAAGAAAAAAAAAAAAAACTACCAGCCAGAATTATAATACTCTTTTTTCTAGCAGAAGTATCCTTCAAAATATGAGTTAAATCAATTCAGATAAAAACCAGAGAGAACTTAGAGCTAGTGACTCTTCACTATAAGTAGTAAAGGGATTTTTCAGAATAAAGAGAAATAACACCCAAGGAAAACTAGGAAGGAAACAATAGCAAACACATGAAATGATAAATATATGGGTAAATATAAAAGATTTAAGATAAATTTGTGTTCTAATTCAGGGACTCCTGTCATGGCGTTGTCTCTGCCCCTCAAATTTTGATAATTCTGGTTACCTACCCTCGTCTTCAGAGTACCATGAAGCTCTCACTGTCTGCCTCGGCTGTTTCCTTGAGGGAATAAACCAAGGTAATGCCCGATTTCTTTTTCTCAAGTACTTTCTGTGTCCTTGTTCTCTGATATATTCAAAGAGTTGTTTTTTATATTTTCTCAAGGTTTCATATAGTTATCAGCAGGAGGGTCAACCTTATAAGCTACCCAGTCATGGCTGAAACAATGTCAGCCAAGCAATCTTTAAGGAGAAAACCAAAGCTAACAACCTTAACTCTGTATTTCAAGACATGAAGTTATAGCAATTCATACAATGTGACTTAATGCAAGGAGAAAAAATAAACAAGTGGAACAAAAGAGTCCAGAATAGACACACGTAGATGGAATTAAATTTACGACAAAGATGGCACTTCATCTCAGAGGAAATGTACAGACCTTTCGAAAACTGATATAGGGGAAATTAGAAATATATATATATAATATGTATAAAATCTCTCTACCTAACTCACATTATATCTAAGAAGCAGCTTAGGTAAATTGTAGATCTAAATGTTAACTGTAAAATAATAAGGTTTCTTGACGTAAACATGGGAGCATATTTGAATTATCTTGGTTTAGGCGAAGACCACTTAAACTAAACATGAAATGCATTAAACAGACAGGAAGATATTTTAGAATTACACTATTCTGTTCAATGCCAATAAAAGTGAAGCCACAGAGTAAAAATTGTCTTTGGTTTTTGTTTTGTTTTTGCCACAGTTAAGGATAGAGATAGGACTTAACACTTACCAGAATAAATATAATGTATTGAAATTTAATATAAGAAACTGCAGTAGTAAGTGTTGTCAAGGTTATGTAGCAACAATATCTCCGTATTTTTGATAAGGAGAGTAAATTAGTGTTGTGGAAACCATCCACAACGCTAATCACAACCCACAGTGCTCCAGAGTCTTAAAAACACAAAAGCAGCAAACAACCTCCTCCATACAAAATAAACAGAAGTCATAAGAGAGGCTGAGGGGCTGCTTGCAAGAGTTAGCTGGTGGCTCTGCTTCACTTCTCCTAACCAGAATGATCCAGAGTTAAATGGCATGGAAGTGTCTGAGAGCCAAGGAGCAACGCTGCTTTCAGAGAGAGGACGGCAGTTGGGTGGGAGAACTCAGAGGGATAAGATACGAAGGAACAAATAAATAGAAAGCAAATATTAGTGAAAGCCATAAAACTGAGAAATGGTATTTCTAATATATGCCTTAAAAAAGTATACTTACGTTTATTAAAAGGTATGTACAGGAATATATATAGTTGGACTTGCCTGGCAGTCCAGTGGTAACAACTTCATCTTCCAACGCTGGGGCTGCAGGTTCAGTCTCTGGTAGGGGTGCTTGCCTCATAGCCGAAAACTAAAACATAAAACAGAAGCAATATTGTAACAAGACTTTAAAAATGGTCCACATCAATCTTCAAAAAGAGTATTTATATGATCTGTAATAGCCAAAAGTATAATCAACCAGAGGCACATCAATCATCTAACAGATAATTAGATTTTCAGAGAGTTATACAAAAGAATACCATCCAACAAAGAAAATGAGCAAAATCATGCCATTCACTATAACATGGATGGATCTCATAAACATAATATTGAGCAAAAGATGACAGAGAAAATCGAGAAAAAAGAGCATTTATTTATATTAATTTATATGCAGATCAAAACAGAAAAAAGTAATGATGTTAGAGGTCAGGAGAGTGGTTATTTGGGAAGAGAATCAGAGACTGGGGAAAAGCATAAAGGAGACATGTAAAGTTCTGACATTTTTGACCTGAATAAAGGGTACAGAAGCGTTTCACACGAACAGTCTTTGAGCCCTACTTTGTGGTTTGTATGTTTGTATATAAGCATACTGCGCTTTGATATGAGCAGCAGCATATTAAACCTGCAGTTTGGTAGAACAGAAGGTATAGGTACAATGATGAAGTGGCAAGAAAGAGCAACAACAGCAAGCTTATAAAGAGAATTGTTTTGAATTGGGTTTTTCTAGGGCAACAGCTTTCAAACAGTTTTAAAGCCCCAAACTCACATTGTGTGTGTGTGTATTTATACTTATTTAGGTATATGTAAAAAGTGAAAGAGAACTTTTACAAAACAGTACCATACCAATAGCAATATACTCTGGTGCCTTCTATTCTAGTTACTTTTTTAGTTTTCTTCCTCAGTGTGAAAAAGGACATCTACAAAAAACTATGGTTAACATCATATTTATTGGAGAAAGCTTAAATGCGTTCTCCATGAATTTGGGAGTAAGACTAAGATGCTCACTAACACCACTACCAGTTAGCATAGTACCAGAGGCGTTACCCAGTTCACTTAAGCAAGAAAAATAAAGTTAAAAGACTGGAAAGAAAGTAAACTTAAATCACGGCAGGATTATAGAAAATTCAATGTTTGGTGGAGATCGTCTTCAAAGCCAAGATTGTCCAATTTTCTAGTTATCATTTTAACTATTAATTGATTATACATTTTCAATTAATGAGAAAACAGCATGTGTTTAATACACATTTATGGAGATAGGTACAGATATTGCGTGAGAATGAGATTCAAAATTCTAAGCGCAGTTAAGCTTTGAACCAAAATTGTAAATTATTATAACATGCTTTTAACATCTGAAATCATTACAGTTTAAAATCTCTTTATCAAATTTCCATACAAACTACTTCTTTGAATAAGTTTCTTATTATGCAGACTTAGTATACTGTTACAGAACTATTAAATGTAATAATTTAAATGCCCAATGAATGCTGAACAAAGTTAGCTTAACTATGCTAGGAATAAATATGTAAGTTATCAAAGGCCAGGTACAGACTTAAGTACTATGAAGAAGGCAAATACTTTCTAAAGCTTGTCTTTCCATCTTTAGCTCTATTCTGCCTTTTATTGTCATGTTATCAAGAAATTAGGTGTGTATGGGTATTTGTGTGAGTGTGTGTATGTGTTCTGTAATGTTGGATAACACGACAAGTGCTCTATAGTAGCCAATACATTTCTAGGGCAAAGGAGCTGGAACTTTAGTACCTGGTTGCCTCTGGGAAAACTACCTTAGTTAACAGGAATCGATCCAACAGTCTTTGGCTAGCATCCAACTCAATAGGAGGTCACATTTTTCAAAATTGAGTTTTGTATGTGTGTTTATTTTGGAACTCCATTGGGATTTTCAGGATGTAAGCTTGTATTACGTTTTAAATATATTTTCATAAAGATATTTAGATGTTCTCTTTCATGTATAGTTTGAAATTAAGTTCAGGAACTCAAGACACGGATATTCAGTGTGTCTTAACCCTTAAAGTTAATGACTTCTAATTAACCCAGCAAGAAGCTAATGACTTGTAATCACTTGCCAATTGATTCTGAGGTTTGGTTTTGTTTTTGTAAAATTAGTCTAGATAAAACAGAGAGCTATAGCTGGTGGGGGAAAGGCAGAGGAAGATCCAGGTTCAAGAAGTCACTCACAAGGTGAGTTCTAGAAGATACTCAGGGTGATAGAAAGCATATTTCTGGTCTTTTGCCAATTATTATGAGACCCATGAATGTTGTTGTAAATAAAGGTGCATGTACTGGAGACTATATAACTGAAACATTGAGAAAATCATTATCTAGTATCACTTAACTGATCTCGGAGAAGGCAATGGCAACCCACTCCAGTACTCTTGCCTGGAAAATCCCACGGACGGAGGAGCCTGGTGGGCTGCAGTCCATGGGGTCGCTAAGAGTTAGACACGACTGAGCAACTTCACTTTCACTTTTCATTTTCATGCATTGGAGAAGGAAATGGCAACCCACTCCAGTGTTCTTGCCTGGAGAATCCCAGGGACGGGGGAGCCTGGTGGGGTTGCACAGAGTCCGACACAACTGAAGCGACTTAGCAGCAGCAGTGCTTAGCACTTGCAACAATTCAGCTAAAAAAGAGGAATATACACATAAAATTGTGTATCAGATAACTGATTTTATATTTCACTTACAAAGATATATATACTTTGGTTGATGAAACTTGTTCCATAAGATGATAAAACATGAATGATTCTGAATCACATAAACATTTATTAAAATCTGCCCTTAGGCCAGGATCTGGGCGATCCATTGGGCATTGAAAGATGAATAACCCACAGCCCCTTTCTCCAGGAGTTTATACTGATTAATAAATAATCACCTAGAGTACAGAACTCTATAACAAAGAAATACTTTAGAGGATATGAGATTTGAAAATGCATGTGTAATCCTCTCAGGTCCTTCATACACAGCACATATATATTTTTCTACCGCTTAGAATTTGCCAGTTACTACCCCCTAGAGGAGGGCTTCCCTGGTGGCTCAGACAGTAAAGAAACCGCCTGCAATGTGGGAGACCTGGGTTTGATCCCTGGGTTGGGACGATCCCCTGGAGGAGGGCATGGCTACCCACTTCAGTATTCTTGCCTGGAGAATCCTCATGGACGGAGGAGCCTGGCGGGCTACAGTCCATGGGGTCACAAAGAGTCGGACGTGATCGAGCACGCGCATGCACACGCGCACGTACATAGAGATATTGAAGTTCAGGAGGCTGACAAAGGAATTTTGTCAGGAATAAGGAAGATTTGGTATAACAATGATGTTGGCTAATCTTATTTGACTTGTAAAAAATGTTTCAGAGAATATTCAAAAACAGTCCCTACAGCTGTAGCTATAGAACAAATATCTAGCTTAAGACGAACACTATACAAAAATACTATGTATTAAAAACAGTGGTTTGTGATTAGGTATAATTGGTTGTACTAGAGTGATAAGAAACTGGAAAAAAACAGTCTTTATTTGTTACTATTTTTCAAGATAAGAAAACACACAGAGTAGCCTGACATTATGGAACAATTTTCACAACCATGATGTTAAAAAAAAAGCTGTACTGATAAGGAAGATTTTTAAAATAAAGCAAAAAAAAAAAAGTGCAGTGCTTCAAACACAATCTTTTTTTCCCCTTTGATCATGGTTAAGGGCAATTCAGCCCTGTAATTATTTTCCAACAGAGAAACAAGAAAGTTGGAGTTATCAGCAAATCAGCAACACTGGACACTCCTGAAGCCATGGCCCTTTCTGCCTCTATAAACATGATCAATACTTCTTCCTCAGTCCTGCAGCAGAATCACCCACTGACTCCCGCATTTTTAGCCGGCACCCCTCTTTTTAAGTGCCTGCCAAAGTATCCTACTTAACTACTATGGCAAGAAAAAAATATCAAATTAGGAAAGTAAAGAAAGAATAAGGCCATTGTCTGTGCAGTTGCCTTCCAGGCTGGCCTGTCATTTTCTCTGGGAGGGAGCTCTGAACTGAATTGACTGCCCGAAGTCTTAGGTTCTGTTCTCACACCAACCACTATGATTCCATGTGAGCTCAGCCAAGCTCTTTGATGTCACCAGCCTTTCCTTTTTCAGAGAGGAGCCTGGTTGTGTGTGATTGCTTGTTTTGAGTGCAAGCGTCTGGGTACAGCTAATCAGACACCTGATGGGTTTGACTTCTTTGGGGTGTATCATTTTAATTTTGTTTTTCTGTTTTAATCAGTGGTGTTAGATGATTTCAGTAATGCTGATATACATATATCTATGCCTATGTATTATGTGTGTATATATTGCACATAATGTGTGTGAAACTTTATAAAAGGTAGCTTTATAATAAGCACATTGTTTATTGTACTGTGACCAAGTGCAGAGGCTAATTTGAAAATCCTTGGAACAACAGTCAGAAATTCCTATTTTTAAAGAATTCATTCATGCATCCGCATGCCTCTAAGGACAGAAATGAACATGCCAGTTCAGCATGAGAACGATGACAGTTCGGAAAATAAACTCCTTGATTTTCCTTACAAAACAAAAACTAAAACATTACAGAGCTTTGTTGTTGTTTTAGACCAGAAGCTAACATTTCTTCTGCTTTCTTCTCTCATCTCCCAAAGCCATCTTCCCCTACGACTATCTCAAGGGAGGATCTAGTCTGAAAATTCAGGCAAGTTCTACCCGAACTGCTACTTGCACCAGTAAAACAGTATGCTATCCTTGCAAGTAAAGGTAAAGATCATCAATCAATCTTTCCTCCAAATTACACAATCCTCTGAGTAAAATTAATAATTACAGACGCAATTATGCTCTATTAGCATGAGTAAAATGTTTATGCAAAGAACCTTAGCTAAGTGAATGCAAATGATGGTAGATCACAGGCACACACACTTTACTCTGCCGTTTCCTCTGCCAGGAAGGAAACGTTCTAAGATCTTTGCCTGCTTTCTTGCTTCTCATTATGGAGGGTTCGGCTCTGATGCCATCTACTGAGAATGGTCATTCTTAACTATCCCATTTCATGAAGTACCCCAAACTCCCTGTTCCATATTACCTTGTTTGATTTTTATAGCACTTTGATCTTTAGTTACTGTTCTTTTGTTAACTGGCTGGCTGTCTCTCCCATTAGCCTGTAAGCACCATGAGAGTTGGGGACTTCTCTGATTCACCACGCCATTTCCAATGCCCAGAATCATGCTCGGTGTACAGTAGGAATGCATGAATATCCAATTGGTGAACAGATGAACAAATGAAATGCTCATGTTTTTGTTGGAAAAGATTACATAGGAAAGGATGAACAATTGCAAACCAAGCTCAAGACTGGTTTTACTTAGAAGTACTTGTAGTTTACCAGACAGTATTTATTATACACTTGAATTTTTAGACCTTTATTAATCTACCTGAAATTATACATAAAATAGCCATCTTATGTAAGTGTAGAGAATATGCCAAAAAAAAAAAAACAACCCACAATAATGGCAAATGCACAGTATTACAGTGAAGTAAAATGGCTTCTCCATGTGACAACTGACTCAAAGTTAAATTTCTAAGTAATTAGAATCATTATGTTTCTCTTTAATCAATTTCTAGATTGAGACACACTAACTCTATCCACACTGTAAACTCATGAAACATAGCAGTTATTAATTACAGTAGCAATAAAAGTTCATAATCTAGCTCCCTCATAGGTAGGTCCCCTATCAAAGAATGTAATACAAAACAGGAATTATTCTTTTTCATCTGTGTTCTTATTGTGTTAAATGCTGTTGCACAATTTGATTTTTGAGTTTTCATTGAAAAGAAGACCTTAAAAATATGGACAGTATTTTCTTGCCATGAAAATGAAAATCTGAGTTGCATGAATCTTAAAGTACTTTTCCTGGCTAAGCTTCTTTTTGCTGTTAAAAAATGTGATAAATTATTATATGATTCAAAACCATAATATAACTGAAGGAAATGATCATTTGAAAGGATTTTAATTAAATTATGTTTCAAGAGTACTTTCCTATGACAGTTTATTTTTCTTCGTATTTTTAAGTGTCAAATCTGCTATAAGCCAGAACTTTAGGGTAGTAAACTAGAAAAATTAAGTTATAGTTCACAGTAGGCATCTTCTTACACTTTGAATAGAACAGACCCGTCTGAATTCATTCCATATTGTATTAAGAGAAAAACTGTATGTAAACATTGTGTTTTGTAAACTATATACCTTTCCTTGGTCTTGCCACTAGAAAGATTTTTGTTTTTCATTAATAAAACCAGTGATAAAGAGTTATATGATCCATTTCAATATCTGTATTCATAGAAAAGTTACATAAAAATATAAGAAAATTTCAGAATTAGGGTTTATTTTACTGTTAATATATGTGGGGAAATGTGGATTTGCTAACCTAGAATCTTATTTTTTCTTTGTAAGGATAATTGATTCTCTTTCTGTATGTAATATCTTTCAAATCAGACCACCAAGAAAAATTGATTCTAAAAATTTAACATACCTGTGCTGGAATCCTTTACTATCAAGAGCATGCTCTTATATAGCTGATGGTCTTGGAAAATATTAAACCTGTAAGAGTTAAAAGTCAAAAAAATCAATAACACAAATTAGAAGAATTTATTGTGAAACAATATGGAGTCTCATAGATATACATCTAGTACAGCCAAATATCCTGTCATATAATGTTAAATCATTTTGAAATAGTTTTAAAATCCAAATTTGTAGCCAGAACAATTTCTGAGCCTCTTTTTTCGCTGCACTAATATTTTGTTTTAGTCATTAACCCAAGGATGCCTATAAAAGAACAGTGATACTATGGGATGTGATCAATCAACGCTGACGGTTCATTGATTGATGTCTTGGTCCTAGACAGAAGAGTTTCTAAGTCAGCCATGCCTTCTTGTGAGATGAAGGTTGCAGTATGGAATTGTACGTGTTATAAAGTCACCCCTCTGAACTTCTGCGTAATTCATATCATCTATGTACATTTTGAAATTGTTCTGTAAAATAGGCAAGGCCATGGGTAAGTTCAATGTACATTGTGCAAAAGTATATTGTTTAATAGCTTTTATTTGAGAAAAAAATCATTTTTTACTTTAAATGACTTTGAGTTTAAACTGTAGTTTCTAAATTCTCCTTTGTTGCTTGCTCACAACCATTGCTGAACATAAATTTGCCTTTCCCTTCATGAAATCACTGCTAAGGACATAATCATTTGAATATGACTTATTTTTTTTAAAAAGTCCAGAAATTATATTGCTACTTCACGTTCTTATGGCACTTTGGTCATAATCCTGAGAAAATATTGACAAAGTTATTACTTTAAAATGTTAAGTACCAGTAGTAATAAATGTGGCAATCTGGCTAAAAAGCACATTAAAACCTACCTGTTAAGAATGTCAGAAAAAAATTAGTTTATGGAAAACAAAAAAATCTTAATTTTTAATTATAAATTTATATACAAACTCAATCTTCTCTTCTCAAATTTTTACATAATTTTAGAGAATGCTGATTATATAAAGATGAATGAAAACCAACTCATAATAGAGCCCATTCTTCAGTCTATTGGAAGAGATATATATGTGAATAATAATTAAGATACAAGTCATGATGTATAGAAATTATAGCCCTTATACATTGCTGGTGGAAATATAAGATGGTAGAGCCACAGTGGAAAAGATTTTGGCAGTTCCTCAAAATATGAAACACAGAATTACCACACCAGGGACTTCTCTGGTTTAGTGGTTAAGATTCCACATTTCCAATGCAGGGGGCAGGAGTCTGATCCCTGATCTGAGAACTAAGATCTCACATGCTGCGCAGTGAGGCCAAAAAAAAAAAAGGCAGAATTACCACACTATCCAGCAATTCCACTCCTGGGTACCACCCAAGAGAAATAAAAACTTCTATCTACACAAAAACATGTACACAAATATTCATAGCAGCTTTATTCATAATAGCTGAAAATATAAACAATCCATATGTCCATCTATTAGGAAATGAATAAGTTACATGTATTATATTCACACAATGGAATATTACATCGGTTCCCTCTGAACCACAAAATTAAAAGAAAATCTTTCCCAGAAAGTGGGAGAGTTCTGCTCCTCGTACTGAATCAGGAAAAAATGAATCACTGATAACATGCTACAACACAGATAAACCTCAAAAACATTCTAACTGAAAAAAGCCAGTGAGCGACAGGAGATCACATATCTGTTTACACGAAATGCCCAGAATAGACAAATCTGTAGAGAAAGTAGACGAGTGGTGGTCTAGAGGGAGGAAGAGGTATGTGGAGCTAGACAGGAGGACGCAGAGTAACTGATAATGAGCACTAGGGTTTCAGGGTAAAAATAATGTTCTCAAACTAGATGATGCAGTTGTACAAGTCTGTGAATATACTAAAATGATGTTACAGCATATAGATCATATATCAGTAAAGCTATTAAGATACAAGGCAGTACATGATAAAACAAAAAAGTATTCCTGAAGGTTGGAAAAGAAAAGAAGTAATTCCTTGTGTGGTAGGGCAAGTGAGAAAATGGAATGTTAGCAGTTTCCTAGAAGAGGAAACTTTTAAGCTAGATCTTGAAAAATAAGTAGAAATTTCTCTAAGTTGAGAAACTTCATCATGTTTGACAGAGAGGCCAAAGCACAGATCTAGGGAAAGTCACAGTTAATTTGATCAACGATTCAGCAGTGGGAGGATGGATAGACTTAGGAAAGGTGCTTGGAAGTGACAGAGAATGGTAGGAAACAAGACTAAGACAACAGGTAGAAAACAAGAGCGGTTAAAACCCTTTAGGCTTTGCTGAAAAACAATGGTACACTCCTCTGAATTTGACAGAAACTATTAAAGTTTTTCTTAAGAAAATTAGCATGCTGCTTTTTGTTTTATAGAAATGAGACATACCTCTTTAAGATAAGATTTACATCTCTGATCAAAATTGTCCAGGAATCCAGGAATCGGTAAGATACTTAACTGGTTCTGACTGGTCAGGAGTTGAATCAGTAGGAGGAGCAGAACTCTCCCACTTTCTGGGAAAGATTTTCTTTTAATTTTGTGGTTCAGAGGGAACTGATGTAATCTTGCAGACAGACCTCCCTGGCCTCAGGTACATCCAGGGACCTTCTTGATCCAAATAAACTCAGTAGTAACTGCGACACTGTCCGAAGTCTTGGGTCCTTTATCACTGTTTATCTTTTTCTCTGGGTGGGACTAAGAAACGAGATCCCCTTTCTGTTTGATGGTAAAACCAAAGTCACTGACTTTGTTGGTGCCAGCGTCATAGAGGATGTCTGTTTATGAAAAGTGGCAGCAGTGATAAACTGAGGGCATCCTGATGGCATTCAAAACCACAGTTCTAGCACTCTCCCAGGCTACAACCCAGCCCTTGGTAATGGGAGCCATTGATTTCCTCTTTGTGGTTAAGCTGGTTAAAGTTGAGTTTCTGTCACTTGTAGCAAAATGTTTCTAACAGCATTAGAGCTAGTCACCAATAGATTCTTGCTGGCCTATTGGATGCACCATGATGTATCCATTACCTGATATCTGCCTGCAGTGCAGAAGATCCTGGTTCAGTTCCTGGGTTGGGAAGATCCACTGGAGCAGGGATAGGCTACCCACTCTAATATTCTTGGGCTTCCCTTGTGGCTCAGCTGGTAAAGAATCCACCTGCAATGCGAGAGACCTAGATTCAATCCCTGGGTTGGGAAGATCCCCTGGAGAAGGGAAAGGCTACCCACTCGAGTATTCTGGCCTGGAGAATTCCATGGATTGTATAGTCCTTGGGGTCGCAAAGAGTCGGACACAGCTGAGCAACTTTCACTTCACCTGATATCTATGACCTTCTGATTTAGCTAGAACCTGGGTATTAAACTCAAAAGTAAGAGCAGTATGTGTGCTGTGGTAGGGGAACTTAAAAATGAAGACTTTTCATCAATTTTTAACATCAGTTCCTGACTGATAGATGTTATTATATCCTAAATGGACACATTTTCTCTTGGAAAGCCATTTGCAGCTAAAAATGTAGGTCAGAGATACCAAAAATCCAGCAGGTGTGCCAGGTCTCCTGCCATACTTTTGGTCACCATGACTAGCTGACAACAGAATTTTACTAAACCTGGCTGTGCCCTCGAGTTCCTCATGAGCAGCCCACCAGGAAGCCACTGACAGTTAAGTAGAGTTTGCATGCAAGATCAAATCTACTTGCCAGCCTGGATAAGGTTACTGATAATGATCTTAATAAAATCGTTATGACCTCTTTTCTCTCTTCTCTATAAAGTTAAGCCCTTCTACCAGTTTAAGACGGAAAGCCTGCTTTAAGGAAATCTATTATTCATGTATGCCACAGCGGAGTCACCTTTCCCCGTATGGGTGCGTTTTAATCCTTTACTACAAACACTGGATGAAAGGATTTCCTTTTGGTGATAAAGAATTTCAGGCATCTGAGAGCAAATGGAAGAGTTATTTCAGGAGGACTTTTTCACAGAGCTTCTGGGAGCCCAGCGTGTGTTTGGGGCTAATCCCCCCCTTTTGGAAGTCATATCGCCTATATTGCACCCACCAGGCTCACTCTAGACAAAGAGAATTTGAGAGAGTCTGACCTCGTTCATGAAATAAACTGCCTTCAATTCATTTTATAGATTAGTTCAGAGATCTGTCTAATTTTATTTCAAAACCCTCAATATTCTATAGACCTTAAGTTAAAAATGATATATATTCTTTCCACCTGGTAGATTCTCTGCATTTTCTTAGCCAAGGTAGTGGAGGGGGGACATTAACCAACTGTCTTTAAAAGCTAAGCTCCTGAATCCTTACAACTGTCAGGAGCCTGTTATCTTATAAACACACACACACACACACACACACACACACACACATACTAAGGAAATTAAGACCAACTAAGGAGATCATATTAATTTATTGCATGTACCCACATTTATGGGCTTCCCTGGTGGCTCAGCTGGTAAAGAATCCACCTGCAATGCAGACCTGAGTTCGATCCCTGGGTTGGGAAGAGCCCCTGGAGAGGGGAACGGCTACACACTCCAATAATCTGGCCTGGAGAATCCCATGGACTGTATAGTCCATGGGGTAGCAAAGAGTCAGACACGACTGAGCAACTTCCACTTTCCCTTTCACCCACATTTATATCCCTGGTGGCTCAGATGGTAAAGAATCTGTCTGCAATGTAGGAGACCCAGGTTGGATCCCTGGGTAGGGAAGATCCCCTGGAGAAGGTAATGGCAACCTACTCCTGTATTCTTGCTTGGAGAATTCCATGAACAGAGAAGCCTGGTGAGCTATAGTCCATGGGGTTGCAAAAAGTCGGATGTGACTGAGTAACTAACACACATATTTATATCACAGGTGGAAATCCACAAAGCGTGCATAGAGTGAAAGTGTCCTAAAGAAGTCCCATTCTTCTTTGTCTTTTTCATGATGTTGTCAAGAACAACGAAGGGTCTGAGATTTTATCCTGACTAGAAGCAAATTAAGTAGCTCATCGAAGTTTCAGGGATTCTGTCAAAAGTCAGTGACAAACAACATTGTTATTCAAGAAATAGCAGTGGCCGGAATATCAGCATTTTCCTGCTCCACAAGCCGAATTCCCCAAAGGGCGATTCAAACAGGGTCAGGTGACCCTTGTACCTGTATTAAAGGGCTGCAGTAAAGGAGAGGAACTCTGGGCTTAGGAATTCAAGTCTTTTATAACAGGCAGTAAATACGCCTGACCATTTGTTCTAGAGGAACATAATATAGTATAGTATGGTATGCTGCTGCTGCTAAGTCACTGCAGTCGTGTCCGACTCTGTGCGACCCCATGGACAGCAGCCCACCAGGCTCCCCCGTCCCTGGGATTCTCCAGGCAAGAACACTGGAGTGGGTTGCCATTTCCTTCTCCAGTGCATGAAAGTGAAAAGTGAAAGTGAAGTCACTCAGTTGTGTCCGACTCTTAGTGACCTCATGGACTGCAGCCTACCAGGCTCCTCCGTCCATGGCATTTTCCAGGCAAGAGTACTGGAGTGGGGTGCTGTTGCCTTCTCCGTATGGTATAGTATAATGTAATATGATATAAGATTAGTATGGTATAGTATAATAAATTTGGTAGAATTATTATCATAAGCACATCTGCCTTTTGTTTTAGTGACACTATTTCTATCTTCTAAGGCTGTTTGCTATTAAAAAAAAAAATCCTTGAAAACATAGTACAAGAACCACAAAAGACAGTGCCTCTGCTCATAAGACATGTAAAAATGAAAGACACACAGAAAATTATCTTTCAACAGATATGTACAACAGATTCTTTTTTGTTAGTCAATATGGGTTGGTTATATTGAAAGTCATAGAATTCCAATTAATAATGATCAATAGATTTCATGATAAATGTTCTCATTGAGAATTTTTGAATGTAATATTAACTGATTACTGTCATGTGATGCTTGGAGAAGGAAATGGCAACCCACTCCAGTACTCTTGCCTAGAAAATTCCATGGATGGAGGAGCCTAGTGGGCTACAGTCCATGGGGTCACAAAGAGTCAGACGCGACTGAGCGACTAGGAGATGCTAGGAGAAATAATGGCAATGTACAAATTCAAAAATACCAATTTCAAAAGGAAATAATGGCCATTTTATCCCTACCTTAATCCAAGAGTGAAAACACATTGAAAACAGTTGTGGGAGAATTTTATAATTAGAGAAACAGCTTCATCAATCTAAAATCAACCATTTAAAGATGATACAGTACATATTGGGGCATCCCTGGTGGCTCAGAGAGTAAAGAATCTGCCTGCAAGGTGGGAGACCTGGGTTCAATCCCTGGGTTGGGAAGATCCCCTGGAGAAGGGAATGACAACCTGCTCCAGTATTCTTGCCTGGAGAATCCCATAGACAGAAGAGCTTGGTGGGCTACAGTCCATGGGGTCGCAGAGTCGGACACGACTGAGCGACTCTCACGCTGCACTTTGACGCACAGTACATATTGGGTACTGGTTTCCTTTTATGACCTGTGTAAGGAGTAATGGAAATTAGTTGTGTTTGATCCAGAAAGCCACCTTTATTTTAGATAAAACATGTAACTGAGTAAAATAACATATATGCCCTCAAATGATGGTCCACTTCAGATTTTATCAACTAAATCTATATTAAATAGTAGTTTAAAAGTATGGTATTGCTAACTAGAAATAAAATTTGATACATACTGCCCTGTAATACTGAATCAAATGATTGAATAATCCCAGTGTTTTTCCTGTAAACTTGTCAGGTTTGTAAAATGCCGTGACTATGCTTATAACACATAGGAGCTGAGCTCGTGACTGTGCAACAGGCAGTGACCCCACTTCCAAGCTTTTTGTGCTCACCTCTCACTTCAGGCACAAATTGAGCCCTGCCTTTCCTGATAACTTCAAGGTCTTTTTGTGCCTGCATTGGTGTCTCACATAGGCAGTAATCCGGCATGAACTTGTTCCAAGACCACATCTGGTGGGTTTCAGACCGGAGTGAACCTTTCGGGCCACGTGGGCTCCTTGCTAATATCCATGACTGTATCCATGGTTCCAAGGCTCTAAAACCTTCAAACTCTAATAGCTGCCTTTGGCTCCTTTGCTCCCGATTTGTCTATCCTTTCCAAGCGTATGTTTCAGGGACCATACACCAGGTCATTACAGTTCAACTGGAAGTCTTTGGAGAGGCAAAGCTGCCCTTCTTCAGAGTGAACCAGCGTAAGTAGATGTTCAAAGCTTTCCTCTCCATTATGCTCCTTGTTTGCATGTGGGGCCGTGCACCCGAGTGTTAACACACTACTGTCTCACTTGGCATCAGGCTGGCCCGTACCTTGTGCTGACGAGTCCTTCATTCTCCTCTCACTGCACATCCACCTTCGCCCAGTTAAAACTGGCCCATTTCAAGTTATTCTCCTTGCCTGTGGCTCTCTGGTCCACATGTTGCTGCCAGTTTCTAATGTAGAAGAATATCACCATGCCTTCCACATTCCACGAGGGTTGGTTCAGTTTTAAGAACGCTGTTATAGCAAGCAGCATAATGACCACTCTTTCCCTCCTCTGCTTCCTGCCCATCTAAGCAGCAGAGTGTACTAGGCTGAATGAACCCAGTAAATGTGGCACCAGTTTGTACTTTTCTTGAATGAAAAGCCATAATTAGTTTCCTTTAAACAGTGTAAAATGAACAAGATGGATTAGAGTGGTTGCTTCAAATAATTATGTAATTAAGATTTGTGTGCACTGCTAAGTGAATTCATAATCTTTGGGAAATTCTTTTCAATTATGACTAGGGCATCATAAGCCATGTTTTAAACTTTAAAATCTCAAAAAATGTTTTTTTGTTTTTTCCCTTGACACGTCCGGCTAGACGTTATTGACATACTGGCCTACAAATCTCCCTGTTTAAATTTTAGTTGGCCTAAAAATGCTCTAGAAGGGTTCATAATCAAGCCTGAAAATCTGATTTACCTAAAGAGCACTTGTTGGGCTCCCCTGGTGGCTCAACAGCAAAGAATCCACCTGCAGATTGAGAAGACACACGCCGCAGAGCAGCTAAGCCCAGGCAGCACAGCTATTGAGTCTGTGCTCTGCAGCCTGACAGCTACGACCACGGAGCCCACAAGCCGCAACGACTGAAGCCCGCACGCCCTAAGCCCGTGCTCTGCGACACATCAGCTAGAGAGGAGCCCCTGCTCACTGCAACTACAGAAAGCCTGTGCGGCAACAAAGATCCAGGACAGCAAGATAAATAAATAAAGAGCACTTGTTAAAAATTGCGCTAATGCACTTACCGAAACTAACAGTCAACAGCTTGGATTTTATGTACTTCGCGCTCTACGAGCTCGCTATGAATTAAATCTGCATGGCTTGACAATAACATTATCTGAACGTTCAAAACTAATTACAGTGCTGCAAATATTCTGCAGGAAGGTAAATCAATATGAAATTCAAAAGTGCACAGCAAGCTTATTTGCTTCATAATATACCTGTGTACCTTTTTTAAATTATAGCATTGTGATTTTTTAAATTAGCCATCATTCCATCCTGATTTGTCTTACATTACTACCAAAACATAATCAATCAGAAATGAACAGAGAACTTGTTCATTCAACATTTATAACCACCATTCAATAATTCATATCTAATGAACCAGAAAATATTCTCCCTTGTGTTATAATTATCTTTGTATATGTCTTATATTACTCTATCTGTCATCAGCCAATACACTAGTGTAATACACTGAACACAGATATGCACCTATTTGTTGATGGAAAGGTTGGAAGGAGAAGGAAAAGGGGAGAGAAGGAAAAAGGGATACCTACTTTTGGATGTGTTTATTAATTATACATTCTCAAAAATATAAGCTTAACTGTAACTGGGCAGGGATATTATAAAAGATTCTGATTTTTGCAGTTAGATCATTAAAATTATTTCAGTGCTTCTGGATAAAATGTGCTTTTAGAAAAGTTGAGACTATGAGGGTAAATACTTTATCTCAGGGATAAGTTAATGTTATAGAAATATTTTCTGGTTTTCACATTCTAATATTTTACAAAGATGTTTTATTACCTCTAAATTAGATATGTTTAAGTATAGTTACTGTTTATGAACAATTAGCAATTTTTCCTGGGATGTGAAACCATTCCATCACTATTCAAATACTTTTAATTTTAACTTAAAAAGAAATAATATAAAGACCAATATTTGTGCTAATGATGATCAAGTTCTTACTTGATCGATCATAATTAATGCATTTTCACAAGATTTTTTGGGAGGGGTTCCCAAGATTTCAGGTCATCAAAATAAAGAAAGTTTTCTTTTCCTTAACTTTGAGGTTTTCTATCTTTGTTTTGTCTCACAACTCCAGCTTTGGCAATGGCATCTTGTGGTTAACCTCAAAGTGAGCATCTTTCTTACAGTTTCAACCCAAATTACATTTATGTTGACCAATCCCAAATCTTAATTTCAAACACAGTTGTTTTCTCCAAGCTCCAAATACCTCCAACTGCCTAGTCAACATTACAATTCAAAAGTAGTGGTATTTTCACTTAAAAATGAATTTAAATGCCAGTATACTTTTTATTCCTTATCTTCCTGTTTAAATCAGTGATACCCCATGTGACACATGCTTCAAATAATTTTCGACCCACCTACATGGTGACAATCACCTTTTCTCTAATTTGTGATGGAACTGGAGACTTTTCGGGGAAGAATTGCAATCACAGACTGGAAGACTTGTGATGCTTTAAGATGTGAAACTTCTTCCTGATTTAATGATGTGAAATGCAGAGTCAGTAAAAAGAAGCATGCTATTTAAAAGCAGAGCTCATTCAATTAAAAAAAAATAAATTTAAAAAATAAAAGCAGAGCTCAAGAACTATAATATGACCTGTTACCTTGTGTATCGAGTGACCCTGAATATCCAGGTAACTATCACTGAGAAGTTGTACCATATTTAAGAGTCAGCAGCAAGGTGCCACAAAATCCTTTTGTGTCTCCATCAGGATTTACCTGTTTCTGACAAAAGGTGAAAGATGACATCATTTGAGATACCGCATAAGCTAGTGAAGATTCAACCCTCATGATATACTTTTTCTAACTTTCCTAGCCTTACTTATCTGCTGTTGATTGTTGACCAATGTACTCCAGCTGATCAAATACTTATCCCTGAACATAAACTATTCCAAATGGTTTGGATTTTCTATACTTTCCCAGTATTTCCTGGAAAGACTAGATTTCTAGGATTCTTGGCATCTCCAAATTCCCTGATGTAACTGGAGATGTAACTCGTTCAGTGAACAAACCCGATAAGTGTGAGATGCTTATAACAAAGCAAACATTCAAATTCTTATTTTCATTAGGTTTTCTAGGGTCCTATTTTATCCTACTTTTGGATTAACCAAAAAAAAAAAGCAGTCTCATTATTTTCTGAACATTCTTAGGTAATACAGTATATCCAGTGGTGACTTTTAAGACAAAATACAAACTAAATTTTTTAACAAATGTATAGTTACGTGATATAATCAACACTTTGATCTTCATTCAAAGATAGTCCTTTTCCTCTGCCATATAGCTAAGGGAAGGGAAATGACCAGTGTCTCCCCTTTATCCCTACCCCTCCCTTTCTATTTGCTACTTCTGCTACTTTCTACTTCCCTTGCTACTTCTGCTCTTCCAGGTTTGGGGCAGGAAGGATTGGAGGGTAGGAAGAGGGATCTGGAAAATCTTTTTTGCTTTGGTGGGCAGGTTTCATTCTCTGAGCCTGGAAGTTTGAAGAAAGCTGCGCCCTCTTTGCATGTGATTAGGTTTTTCCGGAGCCTCCCTTCCATACTCCACCCCGCCCTCTGTTCATTAGAAGGGCTCTCTGACTTGTAATTTCCTCTATTCTGGCCCCTTAATCTTTCTGTAGTTTTTCAGATTTCAGAGGTTGAACTCCAGCAATTCTCTTCGTGTTCCTCAGGGCTATGGGGAATGGGGACGGGGCAGGAAGAAAAGTAATTAAATCCTCTATAATCTTATTCCCACCTTGTCCTAGTCAACAGTCAATTCAGCCTTTGAGCAGGGGGGAAAGAACTGTAGAAAGATATTTTGAGATGAGACATTGAGGAAGCAAGAATTATAAGGGAAGTTTCAATTGCCCCTATAGAGTTACTTCCACTCAACATATTAAGAAGGAAATACTGTGATTCAGTTTTTAAACTCAAGTGCATGCATGCTCGGTCACCCAGTCATGTCTGACTCTTTGAGATTCCATGGACTGCAGCCCTCCAGGCTCCTCTGTCCATGGGATTTTCCAGGCAAGAATACTGGAGTGGTTTGCCATATCCTACTCCAGGGGATCTTCCCCACCCAGGGATTGAAGCTTCATCTCCTGCATTAGCAGGCAAATTCTTTACCAATGGGCCACCTGGGAAGCCCCCACAAATTAATTAAACATCCACTGTATTTCCTAAAAACTCTGAGGATCTGTGAAGCTGTTAAAAAATTCTAGAATAATTTTTCTCCCAGCAATAGGAAGACAGATTCTGCCTTTTTTGCAGACTTAGAAAGTAATAGTGAAGTGGAAAAACCCAAAGGTTTCAGTTTTATCCGTATTCACCCATAGCTGTGCAGATCTGACCTAACTTGCTCACTGGCAGAATTCAGCCTCAACCTCCATTCTATCTGTTACATGGCATTGTAAAGCTGAAATTGCCTAAGACCTTTAATTTAAATTCCAAGCAATAGTTTGGAAAATCCCACAATGGTCAAAAATTTTGGCAGCAAGAATGGAAAAGTGAGCTTTGTCAGGACAAAAGGACAGCTCTAACCCCTGAAAGTAATCAAACACCCTTCAAAGAAGGTTTCTGAAAGTCCAAGCATGTCCTGGCTGGTTAGAGACTCCACTCCAACCAGTTCTCTCAGAAGGTTAAAATTACACCAATTCATGATCGGAGCTTTCAGTGCAGGGTTGATATTGAAGTGTGATATTTAATTCAGTGGGATAGGATTTTCAGTACAATTAAATCCAAAGCTATGGTTAACGTGACTATAAAAAGGACATTTGGTTATCCAAGTACTGTGATTGAGAGAATATGTTTGTTCATTTAAGACATTCAAGATACTGATAAGTAAATTTGATAAGTGATTTGTTAACTGCAGAGGGGAGGGGAAGAGCAGGAAGAGGACTAGCGAAAGGCAAGAAGATTAGAGGAAAATGAAAGTGGACTTTTAATCTCTTTCTATAATTTTTCTTTGCTTTTTCATTTAAAAAGCCTTAAAATGTGCCTATTCATGGCCTTACCAGAAACAAATGCATGAAGAGAAAGAAATCCAATTGATTTTTAATTGTTGACACCAAATTGAAAATTCAGAACAGTTTCTAGGAGAAATGTAAAACTAGTCAGATAATAATGTGAGCGCATTTGTCCTCTAGAGCTTGAGAAGCAACAACATAGCCCAGGGAAGTGGAGCACATTAACCAGGGCCAGGATGTAGCCAACCAAGACCCCTAAGCAGCATGAAGTGGGTCTAGAAGACTACAGGTCTGGCTGAAGGCTGCATATGCGTCTGCCAGTGGTCTTCTGACTACTGCTGTGAATTTGAATTTGTATTTCCTTTCCACTGTCTTCACATTATCAAAGTATTTATATCCATGCTATACATACTATGGAGTTGGTGAGGGACAGGGAGGCCTGGCATGCTGTGATTCATGGGGTCGCAAAGAGTCAGGCACGACTGACTGACTGAACTGATACATACTGTCAGCCTATGGCTGTCTATAGTACTTCTCGCAAAGTAAGCCATGTTATAAGTAACTTAATGAGTTATTTAATAATGATGATAGGCAAGTATTTATTTCAGGATGCTCACAACAAAAACTGAAATCCTCATTTTTCACATGGAAAACTAGGAAGCTTAGTTTGTTCAATGAACTCCCCCACGGCCATTTACCCAACTAGAAAATGTCAAAGTCAGAAATTGAATATATACATGTCTTACTTCACTCAGGACGCATGCTCAAAACACCATGGCTCTTTATTTTCTCTTCCTTTGGAGCTGGCTTCTCATCCTCAATGCTTCCATAGCTCTACCTGTCCAAAGGGGAGTGTTCTTTTAAACCAATACTCACTACACTTTCTGTTCTTAGTTTGGCCAACTTCTGCTGCCCAGCTAGGGAACTGCATTTTTAAAGAAGCTTCTAAATTTTTAGAAGGGCAAAGCCTAATTCTATCAAATAACTTTCTATCTGGATGCATTAGAGCCAATGGGCAGGTGAAATATTGGGAACTAGATCACCAAAGTGGAAGGAAAGACCAGCTTCTCTTGGGGTCCCTCTCCTGTCTCACAACTGCAATATGCACAAAGAAATATTCTGGAGGGATAATGATGACAATGATAGGCAATGACATTGAAGAGAAAACTCTTCCTACATAATTGTTGAACATTTTCATTTAACATCCTTATTAGTACATGCTGCTGCTGCTGCTGCTGCTATATCACTTTAGTCGTGTCCGACTCTGTTCGACCCCAGGGACCCCTGTCCCTGGGATTCTCCAGGCAAGAACACTGGAGTGGGTTGCCATTTCCTTCTCCAATGCATAAAAGTGAAAAGTGAAAGTGAAGTCGCTTAGTCATGCCCGACTCTTAGCTACCCCGTGGACTGCAGCCTATCAGGCTCCTCTGTCCATGGGATTTTCCAGGCAAGAGTACTGGAGTGGGCTGCCATTGCCTTCTCCTCTATTAGTATGTAAAACTCAACTAAAATCTTCTTTTAAATTATATAGAGAATAGCATATATATGTTTCAAGCCAGGCAAATCTCCTATTAACAGATTTAATTTCCAGTAATCAAATAAACCATCTTTCTCAAAGCATCATCAAAAAAATCCAGTTGTCTTGTCTCAGCCATTTCATTAGCTGATATCCAGAAATGAACTGACACCTTTAGAACTCTTATAAATATTGTTTGCAAAATATATTTTACTTGAGTGATTTTTCCTCATGACCTCAAATAACTTAATGACTCAACTGTTTTTCTTCATATAATACTGACTGCCTTTCTGCCAAAGTCAGAAATCCTTTCACCCTGTGACATGCTGCCTTCTACCCCTTGCTACCAAAACCTCCAGGTTCCTAAAACATCAATGTATCTTTTACCTAAACTTGCCCTTTGAGGTAATGCATGCTTTTGAGTCATCTGTCTTTAATTTCCTTTGTCAGTTTTTCTCCCACTCTAGTTTCAGTTAAATATCACCTGGCATTCATGACATTACCGTGATCGCGATATTGTGAATGCCATCTAAAGAGTTTCCATATTCTGCACCTCCCCTAGAGATTACCTCCCATCTCCGGGAAACACTTTGGCTTCTGAGTTCTAGTTTCTTATGTCACTAATAGCTGACACTCATCCTGATTGAGGGAGTCCTGCCTGCCAGAAGTAAATGATTCCATTTAGGATGGAATAAAATAATGGTGTTGCTAATTATACCCACTACTTATTGAGTACTTGATACATGCAAAGCAACCTGCTGAGTTCATTTCTTCCTCATGGCGATCTAATGAGAATGTATTCTTGGGACTTTCCTGATGGTGCAGTGGCTAAGATTTCATGCTCCCAATACAGGGAGCCAGGGTTCGATCCCTGGTTTGAAAACTAGATCTCACACGCTGCAACACCTGGGATGGCCAAATAAGTAATTTTTTTTAAAGAATATATTCTTTTCCTTAGAAATTGTCAAGGTGAGGAATTAGGCACCAAGACACAAAGTCATTTGCCCACCATCACCAGCAGATAACAAAGTGGAGATTTCAACCCAGGCAGCCTCACTCCAGAGCCTGCTTGCCCAGCAATATTAGAGTGTCCATGGTCCTTTGCGGGGACAGTACTGAGAAGGCAGAGTAGTGGGCAGCAAGCAAACGAGAATGGATGGGCTTCCCGGATGAGCAGTGTCCACTGTGTCCCAGACCCCACGGTTGTTTGAAAAGGATAAAAATCAGTGTGAAGGGGGTATCAAGGATGAATGCTTTCAAGACTAAATTCATTTTACTCAATCTCAGTGTATAAGAATACAGATGGCTACATAATTTCAGCTGGTCTGTGTAAATGATTAGCAAAACAACTCAAACCCATGGCCTATGGGGAAACTGCCAGTGTGGTTCCAGATGTTCAGAAGATGTGCTCCCTGGACTAAGCCAGGCAGGGTCCCTTAGGTGAGTTAGTGCCATTCTGTGAATCACCCCCCAAATGTGTAGGCTATGTACTGTATTTTTATTTATTAAGCAACCATGAAAGACAAAGCTGCAGAGGATTCCCAGAGCGCCAATAAACAATAAAAGAAAGCCCAACTGTTGTTTTGTTCACATTTCAGTTTTCCCACATGCCCCTCTCCTCAAACTACAAAACTGCTGTTCATCCCCATGTTGACTTAAATGAAAAGCAGTAATCTGTTGGCATCAGTTTCTTTTAGGAGCAAATAGCAATGAAGCTTGCTATTTAAATCTTCCTTCCATTGATGCACATGAGTATTTAAATTGCACAGTTAAAAGTAATGAGCACTTAGTACGATTTTCTGCCGGCATCAAACTGCTCTCTCCCATTATCTAAGAGAAGGTATTCCATTCCGAGCTTCTCAGATGAAATAGGAGAGACTTCTTACCTGTTTTTCTTTTTTATTCTCGTAATTCCTTGGTTCTCCCAAGTCTTAGCCCAACTGCTATTAATTCTTGCATGCTTTCTTTACATGCTAAAGACCTCCTTGAAGCTGTCTCAGCAATAATGCTTTCTTCTTGCTTTTAAAAGAGCGGTCAAGATAAGTCAATCCACAACATATGTGTTTTCTCTGTCATTCTTCCTCTAAATCAGTGATAGTAATTTCTTCTGCTGTGAAATCCTTTATAAAACAGTAAAAAAAAAACAAAAAAATAGCATATTTTACTTGTAGCTTAATATGTGACTTGCTGTTTTGCCAAGCAGTGATTTCCAGTCAGATGTGTCACAGTGAAAAAAAAAGTAATGATGACTTAAAAATAAGCTTGCTGATGTTTGATGACCCAGGCTTTGCAGGGTGGCTTCACCCAACCACTAATTCTCCACATTAAGAAGGACTGAGCCTCAAAGATCTCAGTGTCTATTCTTCAGTTACTGTGCTTTGTCTTCCCTCTTTGAACCAGTGAAGTCGCTCAGTTGTGTCCGACTCTTTGCGACCCCATGGACTGTAGCATCCAGGCCTCTCCATCCATGGGATTTTCTAGGCAAGAGTACTGGAGTGGGTTGCCATTTCCTTCTCCAGGGGATCTTCCCGACTCAGGGATTGAACCCAGGTCTCCCGCATATTACAGGCAGTTGCTTTACCAACTGAGCTACCAAGGAACCCTTGGTCTTTGGGCTGGATACATTGTAACACGAGGTGGGATAATGGCCCATCCAGACTGGTGCCTGGAGTCAGTGGTTCCTTTTATACTGAACAGTGTCCATCTGGCTGATGGTCTGCTCTCTGTCCTACCTCCCATCACCCCAGGCCGTCCGGAGCGGGTCTTCCTCACTGTTTCAAGGAGCAACAGGGAACCCACACATCTCACAAGTTTCTTCTGTGAACAGATCTTCACCTAACATACGCTAGGATCTGCTCATTCCCAGGAAGTCCAGCCACTAACCCACCACACACCCCTCACCTGCCCGAAATGACTTGGTATTACACTACAGTATGCTTTTTTTTAAATAAGAAAATATTTTTTTAAAACAGGAAAACCAAGTGTGAGTCCAACATTAACTCACTGTTTTTTGGAATATGCTAATATATAGCATTGAAACGACATAAAAATAGATATTTGTGAGTTTTTAACAAGCAGTCAAGGAAGCTTGAAAATGCAATATTTAAGTAATTTAACCAAGCATTAGTCTGTGTGTGTGTGTGTGTGTGTGTGTGTGTGTGTGTGTGTGTGTGTGTGTGTGTGAGTCACTTAGTCGTGTTCAACTCTTTGCGATATCAGGGACTGCAGCCCACCAGGCTCCTCTGTCCATAGAATTTCCCAGGCTAGAATACTGGAGTGGGTAGCTATTCCCTTCTCTAGGGGATCTTCCCACCCAGGAATCAAACCCATGTCTCCCGCATTGCAGGCAGATTCTTTACCAGCTGAGCCACGAAGGAGGCCCTCATGAGTCTATATTTAACATTAAACATTAAATACAGAGAGGAGAAAACTTCTCAACTCTCTCAATGTAACTTGCCAACAAAAGGATTCATGTTGTAGTTTCATTAATTTTTTAACATTATTTAATATTATTTTTAAATATATGTCAATATATATGATATTTAAAGCATGGTAAGACACATATCTACTTAGGTACCATTGTACATGATCAATAGCCTTGCTATTCTGTTGATTTTTTATAGTTATGTAAAAATATGAATGTTACTAAACAGTATGCTATTCTGAAAGAGATGGGAATACCAGACCACCTGACCTGCCTCTTGAGAAATCTGTATGCAGGTCAGGAAGCAACAGTTAGAACTGGACATGGAACAGACTGGTTCCAAATAGGAAAAGGAGTACGTCAAGGCTGTATATTGTCACCCTGCTTATTTAACTTATATACAGAGTACATCATGAGAAACGCTGGACTGGAAGAAACACAAGCTGGAATCAAGATTGCCAGGAGAAATATCAATAACCTCAGATATGCAGATGACACCACCCTTATGGCAGAAAGTGAAGAGGCTTCCCTCAAAAGCCTCTTAAGGAAAGTGAAAGTGGAGAGTGAAAAAGTTGGCTTAAAGCTCAACATTCAGAAAACGAAGATCATGGCATCCGGTCCCATCACTTCATGGCAAATAGATGGGGAAACAGTGGAAACAGTGTCAGACTTCATTTTGGGGGGCTCCAAAATCACTGCAGATGGTGACTGCAGCCATGAAATTAAAAGACGCTTACTCCTTGGAAGGAAAGTTATGTCCAACCTAGATAGCATATTGAAAAGCAGAGACATTACTTTGCCAACAAAGGTCCGTCTAGTCAAGGCTATGGTTTTTCCTTTGGTCATGTATGGATGTGAGAGTTGGACTGTGAAGAAGGCTCAGTGCCGAAGAATTGACGCTTTGAACTGTGGTGTTGGAGAAGACTCTTAAGAGTCCCTTGGACTGCAAGGAAATCCAACCAGTCCATTCTGAAGGAGATCAGCCCTGGGATTTCTTTGGAAGGAATGATGCTAAAGCTGAACTCCAGTACTTTGGCCACCTCATGTGAAGAGTTGACTCATTGGAAAAGACTCTGATGCTGGGAGGGACTGGGGGCAGGAGGAGAAGGGGACGACAGAGGATGAGATGGCTGGATGGCATCACTGACTCGATGGATGTGAGTCTGGGTGAACTCCGGGAGTTGGTAATGGACAGGGAGGCCTGGTGTGCTGCAATTCATGGGGTCGCAAAGAGTCAGACACGACTGAGCAACTGAACTGAACTGAACTGAATTCCCCTTTTATAATGATTGAATCACACTACAATATATGTGGAGATTTGTGTGATTTTCTTTTATTTCTCAATATTAACCTTTTGAGCTGCATGCATAAATTTGGGAATCTAATTTTTTTATTCTGTTCTTAGAAGGCAAAGAGTTGCTTCCAGGTTATTGCTTTTGTGCAAATGCAGCCATGACCATTATTGTACATATCTTCTGGTACATATAGCAAAAAAGTTTCTTTAAAGTATATTCCAGAGTGGAATTGCTGTTTTTAGGTAATATACATATATACTTTAACTAGGTAAAGTCAAAATTTTTCCCAAAGAACTACTGGTTAATGAGATTAATGAGATTAACAAGATTAATGAGAACCTAATCTTCTGAACACCTATAATCTTAGATTTAAAAATTATTCCAGAAAGTTGGATGTCAAATGTCAGTTGTGATTTTATCATTATTCATCTGATTCCTAAGTAACAGTTTTTTGTATCCTCCAGGAGTTGGTGATGAATAGGGAGGCCTGGTGTGCTGCAACTCATGGGGTTGCAAAGAGTCGGACATGACTAAGCAACTGAACTGAACTGAACTGAGCCATTAATGAGTCCTCTACCCTGAACTGCCTGTTCGCACTTTTACATATTGTTCTATTGGGTTGTTTGCTTATATATTCAATTTTATATGTTCTTTACACTTTTATTAGCTACAGTTTAATGTGTGGCTGATATTGTGTCCCGTTTGCAAGTTTTCTTGCTCTGTTTTAATCTTACATTTAAGTCATATTGGTTCCAAAGAACCATTTTGAAAATTTTACTGGCAATACCAAGAATCTGTGGACCAATCCGGGGGAAAACTGACAGATTTATGATACTGAGCTCTCCCTATCAATATACATGGTCTAATTTTTCATTTATTTAGGTCTTCTTTGATTTCATTCAGCTAATATCATTCTATTCTTCATAAGAGACTCATATATTGCTTTTAATTTTATTCTTATGACACATTTTTGCTGCATTTGTATGTGCTATCTCTTATTCAGCAAATCCTAAGCATTATTTGCTAATATATAAAAATAAAATTGACTTTAATACCTTGAATCTTCTATTCAGCAACGCTGTTAAATCTCTTATGAATCCCATTGATTTTGGGAAGACTTTGGGTTTTCTCCTCCCTTTAAGATAAGGATGGTATAGTGGTACACCCTGGAAAAGGCTGGGAGAAAAGAATAACCCCTTCAGATCTGAGATACATGTGATTAGCTATATAACCCTGATAGAGAGGAAAATGTGAACAACGCAAAAGCCAGTCAGGTACCCTCAAACTGCAGAATCTCTGAGGAGCTTGTGTAGAAGATGCCTAGGGATTTTTGTCGTTGTCCATTCATTGTTCAACTTTGAATCAAACCATTCAAGAACCTCCTCCACAGATTTGTTGTTCTCTGCTATCTTCTGGTTCAAAAATTGTTGACTAATTCATTAAAAATGTATTTTTTTTTACCTTTTAAAGAGTAAATTAAATATAGTAGTACATAAAATAGACAAAATGATAGCATTTTAGGTGAATACAGCATGTTTTGAAAACATCTCTATGTCAAGTTCAATTTTGTGCAACAAATATTGATTGAGGGCTTTCTATAGGCAAGACTCTGACCCATTAAGAAAAGTATTTGTTTGGTTATCCTGTGCCAGGAAAAATTAAGAAGACAGTAAATTTTACTAATATAAGCCATCAATCTCAGAAATAGAAATAACGCTCACCCCCATCTTTACTCTGTAATAGGTTTATCACCCTGATTTATTGGATAATTGACTAATCCATCTTGCATATGTAGACAAGAATTCATCAACCTGAGATACTTAAATGTATTCATCATTGAAAGAAAACTCCAACTAGCTAGGCATTATGTCCTAATTCATTAGCAATGGTCATCACTCAACACTTTCAAGAGAAAAGTCATATAAAAGAAATGCTTATGAGAATTCTTTTTCTGACTCAATGAAAATTCTAACATTTTCAATTCATGTCTAAAACGTGGAAATACTATGGTAATATTTAGCCTGAAAAGTGTTAGTTGCTCAGTTGTGTCCAACTCTCTGTTGACCCCATGAACTGTAGCCCACCAGGCTCCTCTGTCCATGGGATTCTCCAGGCAAGAATACTAGAGTGAGTAACCATTCCCTTTTCCAGGGGATCTTCCCAGCTCAGGGATTGAACCTGGGTTTCTTAAATTGCAGGCAGATTCTTTACCATCCGAGCCACCAGAGAAGCCTAATATTTAGCCTGTGTGTGTGTGTCCTAAGTAGCTTCAGTTGTGTCCAACTCTTTGCAACACCGTACGGACCTAGCCTGCCAGACTCCTCTGTCCATGAGATTCTCCAGGCATCAATATTGGAGCGGGTTGCCATAACCTCCTCCAGGGGATCTTCCCAACTCAGGGATCGAATCCACATCTCTTACATCTCCTGCAGTGGTAGGCAGGTTCCTTAATAGTTTTAGGGACATAATTTCTAGTAGCAAGGAAACAAATCTTTGTAAGCATAAGAAATTTCTGAACATGTTGTAGATTTTCAATAAATGTTATTTTCTCCTTTTCCTCCTTGTGGTGTGTGTTTTGGGGGAGTAGGGAAGTTATATCTTTCAGAGGAGGTAACACTTCGAAGACTCAATTAGATGTTAAGTATTTAAAATATTTAAAAGATTTAATGCTCTTCCATTTAGTTCATTTATTTGAGCTACTCAAGTCTTCTATACCTGCTACATCTGCTAGCAATACAAAAATATATTTATTTAGAATCAATGCAAACAATACTGAAATATATTTGGTAAAATTCCAAACCCTCCACTATTGCTACCAATCTTATTTCCCTCCCCAGAAGGAATAAAAGCAGTGTACTTTGTGACTTTAGAATGTTTCTTTATGCATTTACATAGATGGATTCATTGGAAGGACTGTTGTTGAAGCTCCAATACTTTGGCCACCTGATGCAAAGAGCCAACTCACCGGAAATGACTGTGATCCTGGGAAAGATTGAAGGCAAAAGAAAGGAGTGGCAAAGGATGAGATGGTTAGATAGTATCACCAACTCAACGGATATGAATCTGAGCCAACTCCAGGAGAAAGTGGAGGACAGAGGAGCCTGGAGTGCTGCAGTCCATGGGGTTGCAAAGAGTTGGACAGGACTTAGCCACTGAACAACAACAGAGTCATTCATAAATGGATAAAATGTTACATAATTTAGAATAACTGTGTTTCAGTATAAATGGAATCAAATATTTATGCAAAATTTAGGTCTTAAAATGTTTCCATGTTTTATTTGAAAAATATAAATATGGAAATATTGCTTTCTCAGCTGCCACAGAGTAGTTTAATATAGTTTAGGATATTGTCTAACCATTCACTTACTGATGAAAAGTTATAATATTTACATCAATCTATGAATATGTTTTAGATCATCCTGGTGTGAATATCCTTATAGATGCCTCCTGTAACAGAAGTGAGCAAGTGTGTACTAAAGATACTTGGACATTATATTTTCCCTAAGGGAAAGAAAGGCCTAGAAATTACATACGCTGTCCTTCAATCTACAGAACGCATCCAGAAGATTCCTTTAAATTCAGTTATGTGTTTCTCAACATGTCTGTCTAGTAAGTTCCTATGCCCGTGCACTCCGTCTCTTGCCAGTTCAGTTAGCTCTATCAGATTGTGGAAGATTTGTTTTCTAGATTAAAACTTTAGCCATGATTTCTAGTATCCCAGGACTGCCTGATGCGCGATACAAGCAATAATGTAGCTGATAGGAAAAAACTGCTTAAATTTGGCTGAATTCAGGTTAGCTGAAAATAAGCTATTTAACTCAACAATTTGTGCAAAAATGAATACATATAAGAACTGTTATTTTGTTAAATATTGTGCAACCACCTATTGACTTTTGTAATATTGTACAGATAATTTTCTAAAATGCAATGTGTATTATATCATATATAAACATTGATGTTTTGTCAGTAAAATTTATACAGCATTGTTTTTTTACCTTACCATATTTTATTTAGGCTATTTTGTTTCATGTTGCTAGACATTTGAATTTTTCCTGTATGTTAGTTTCTAAGCAAAATTTTCCTCTAATTTTGCAATAGCAATTATTAGGCATTCTCTGCTTATTTCATTATTTTTTACCTATACTTCTAATCCATTCTTAGATAATGCCCACTCTTTCAGCTTTCATGGAGAAACGTTGTTGTTCAGTCACTCAGCCATCTCTGAATCTTTTGAGACCCCATGGACTGTAGCCCACCAGGCTCCTCTGTCCATGGGATATCCCAAGCAAAAATACTGGAATGGGTTGCCATTTCTTCCTCCAGGGGATCTTCCCAACCCAGGGATTGAACTCATGTCTCCTGCACTGGCAGGCAGATTCTTTACTGACATTGCTATGCTAAGTCACTTCAGTCGTGTCCCACTCTGTGTGACCCCATAGACGGCAGCCCACCAGGCTCCCCCATCCCAGGGATTCTCCAGGCAAGAACACTGGAGTGGGTTGCCATTTCCTTCTCCATGCATGAAGGTGAAAAGAGAAAGTGAAGTCGCTCAGTTTTGTCCGACTCTTAGTGACCCCATGGACTGCAGCCTACCAGGCTCCTCCATCCATGGGATTTTCCAGGCAAGAGTGCTGGAGTGGGGTGCCATTGCCTGACATTAGATTAACTCATATAGCAAACAAAAGTGGCTTACATTAAAAAAAAACGAAACTGCTTAATTTTTTTTCCACTTGTACAAAAAGGAAAATAGAGTCAGATAAACAGAATAGGCATTCAGTTCAGTCGCTCAGTCGTGTCCAACTCTTTGCGACCCCATGAATTGCTACATGCCAGGCCTCCCTGTCCATCACCAACTCCCGGAGTTTACTCAGACTCATATCCATCGAGTCAGTGATGCCATCCAGCCATCTCATCCTCTGTCGTCCCCTTCTCCTCCTGCCCCCAATCCCTCCCAGCATCAGAGTCTTTTCCAATGAGTCAACTCTTCGCATGAGGTGGCCCAAGTACTGGAGTTTCAGCTTTAGCATCATTCCTTCCAAAGAAATCCCAGGGCTGATCTCTTTCAGAATGGACTGGTGGGATCTCCTTGCAGTCCAAGGGACTCTCAAGAGTCTTCTCCAACACCACAGTTCAAAAGCATCAATTCTTCGGCGCTTAGCCTTCTTCACAGTCCAACTCTCACATCCATACATGACCACTGGAAAAACCATAGCCTTGACTAGACAGACCTTTGTTGGCAAAGTAATGTCTCTGCTTTTCAATATGCTATCTAGGTTGGTCATAATTCCTTCCAAGGAGTAAGCGTCTTTTAATTTCATGGCTGCAGTCACCATCTGCAGTGATTTTGGGACCCAAAAAATTAAAGTCTGACACACTGGTCATAACAAACACCCTCTTCCAACAACACAAGAGAAGACTCTACACATGGACATCACCAGATGGTCTACACCAAAATCAGATTGATTATATTCTTTGCAGCCAAAGATGGAGAAGCTCTATACAGTCAACAAAAACAAGACCAGGAGCTGACTGTGGCTCAGATCATGAACTCCTTATTGCCAAATTCAGACTTAAATTGAAGAAAGTAGGGAAAACCACTAGACCATTCAGGTATGACCTAAATCAAATCCCTTATGATTATACAGTGGAAGTGAGAAATAGATTTAAGGGACTAGATCTGATAGATAGAGTACCTGATGAACTATGGACTGAGGTTCGTGACATTGTACAGGAGACAGGGATCAAGACCATCCGCATGGAAAAGAAATGCAAAAAAGCAAAATGGCTGTCTGGGGAGGCCTTACAAATATCTGTGAAAAGAAGAATAGGCATAACTGCCTTTAAATTGTTATTTTCAAAGTAGAAAAATTCTATCCTTCAAATTTCAGTTTTTTTTAAATTAATGATTCATTATTGGCTTATTTTCCTATTTTTCCATATTTAAAGAGAAATGTATATTTTATTTAAAATGGAAAAACATAATTTTCTATTTCAAAAATACAAGTTTTTAAGCATTTTAAAATAGAAAAATATAAAAGGGAGCACAAAGCTGTATAATCTTACCTATGCAAACTATTAACCTTTTAATTATCTGTACAAATTGCTTTCTAAATACAAAGTATGTTTATTATATATTATTTAAATATTTGTATCTCGGTTGTTAGCAAAATGGGGATCGTACCATTATTTTGTAACCTACCATAATTTATTCAGGCAATTTACCAAATGATATTTACTTTATTCCAACATCTTCATAACTTAAACAGAGTGTGCAGAAATAATTTTATTATGAATTTGAAATGTGAAAACAAAAAGACTGAGACTAAGGTGAATTGATTGGTTAAATATGAGAGAACATGACTGAAATGATATTAAATATTAAAAGACAAAAAAGTAGAAAAATACCTATCAATGGAAAAGAACATGTAATGATTTATTAAGGTCTGCAAAATGTCCCAAGGTGCACCAAGTATAACTAATACTAAAAAAAAAAAAAATAAAAGCAGTGTCTAGGAATTCTCATTTAAAGCCCATCATCATTTCAGCCAAAATGACCTGCTGACCAACTTGCTTTTAACTAAATTGCTTTCAGCGAAATTATGTTCTATAAAATTGCATTTGTCCACACTGCTTTTCCTAAGCTTTTTTTTAAATTATTTTTTAATGGTCAAATTATATGTTGCTGTTGGGACAGATTTGGGAATCTAGAAGCCACTTTTCCCCCATGCTTAGTTCTTTTCTCTATCTCTGCATCTCTCTGTCTCTCTGATCATCTTTATCCTCAGATTTCATCATTGATCAATTTCTATCCCTGGACCATGAGATTCTTCCTGTGAATATAAATGTCATTTGAAAGATTACCTTCTTCATACCAGACCTTCAGAAATAACTCTTTTGAGTTATGGCTGTTTAACCACAGAATATCTTAACTCACCTAGTTTTAGGATGTTCCCTTCAGTCCTTTTTCAAACGAAATTTCATGCCTCATGTTGTTATCTCTCCTTATAAGATAAAGACCAGGGCTTCCCTTGTGGTACAGTGGATGAGACTCTGCCTGCCAATGCAGGGGACACAGGTTTGATCCCTGGTCCAGGAAGACCCCTCGTGCCGCAGAGCAACTAAGCCTGTGCATCACCACTGCTGAAGCCCATGTGCTGCAGCTGCTGAAACCTGTGCACCGAGAGCCTGTGCTCTGCAACGACAAGCCACTTCCCTGTGAAGCCAGGCACCTCCATGAAGAGAAGCCCCGCTGGCTGCAACTAGAGAAAGCCCACATGCAGCTACAAAGACCCGGTGCATCCATAAACAAATACATACTTTAAAAATCCTTTAAAAAACAAAAAGGATGAAGACTAAATATTTTAAGTGAACTCCTGAATAAAACGTGGTGCTGTATAACCAACGAACAAATCAACTAGGCTACTCCGTCACTCACTGGAGCATTTTACAATAGCACACGCTTTCCACATATACCAGGAACACTCTATTCCCCCCACCTTCTGGCTTCATCCTCCAGTTCCCAAAGCTGTCTGCACAATGTTACTGCCATAATAACAATGCAATAGGAAAAAAAAAATTATCACTGTGCCAGTATTCACAGCCTTTCTCTCCTGAATTCCAAAGATTCTTGTTTGAAAGGCCATCTCTTGACTTCTTCTCTGTAGCTCCAATCCAAACAGCAGGCCGCCTGTGATACTGCGCTTTCCCAGTAGCTGTACCAAGAGCAAGAGAATGCTGAAGAGTCGCAGGGCAGAGGGTCTGGTGACTGAGGTGTGGTGGACACGGTGCATGAGAGTGTGAGTGAGGCTTATGAGGTGGGGGGAACAAGTGAAGCAGAGGAGCAAAGTGGCATGAAGGAACAGGAAATTTTTACTTTTGTGATGTGTGGTTTTCATGAATGTATAATATTGAAAGAGGAGATTATATTTGAAAGCATTTGTGATAAAACCTCCTATGTCATGGACAGAGTGAAATGGCCTGGCTGGATTTGTTAAGAAGGTGAAAAGCAAAATGATGCCTCAGAGCTTCTGGAGTCAGATTAGTGTTTCCTTTCAACATGATTTTGAGAGACTGGATCATGTGTAGACATGGCTTATAAATATCATCACCTGGTCAAGAGCACAATAACATGTCCTGACCACTCTCACACAGGTAAAATTAGAATTAAAAACCATCCTCCAATTGATGACAAATTCCCAGGGATCACTCTAATGCCAAGGGGCAAATCTGGCTCCCTTGCCATGTTTTTTGCTTCAACCATCGAACAGAAATTTGCACAACAATCACCAACTACATTCCAACTCAAATTTCTCTCAGCTCTATAACCAACCCATACCCTATTTTGTATTAATCCCTTTCAGCCTATCCACATCACACTCAGCATCTCACTTAAGAAGGGAACACAAATCTGTCATCTGAGCAATACTGAAGTCTTGCTGGAACATGACGAGCTGCAGTGTTTAGGAAATTGCATTGTTCTGGAGAGAGGAATCTGAGAAATCTACAAATCTCTCCATACCTTACAGCATCCTTTCATCACTCCCACGCCAAAGGGGACCAGAGCTCACACTGGCAGTATCGGGAGGGGAATAGCCCTGTAAATATATTAGATGTTAGGTTCAAGTGCTGCAACAGTGGCAGCAAGATTTTTGCACATATTTTCAAAAGAAATCTACCATAGTATAAGGCTACCCTCGAGAACTCATCTGGACCTACTTTGTAAACTCCCCGTATCTCTCACTTTTCCTTGTTACTGCTGTCTGTTATGACTCCTCAGAAGCATATCTTTATGTTTGCCCTTATTATTTCATTTTCAATATCCTGTCATATGAAAGTTGTCCTTAAGTTCATGTTTCCCCTAAAAATGCCTGTTTTGTTCACGGCTACATTCCTGGCACATAGGACAATGTTGGTACGTAGTACATGTGCCCATTTGAGAGTGCCTGTATCCTATCTCTTCTTTACTCCAAAAGCCCAAACAATACCTGCCATGGTAGTATAAAGGATCTGCACTGATTTTAATTATCAGAGGAAAAAATTCATAAAAATTCATAGTAGTTAAGTTAAAGATAGGAGAAAGTGCAGAAAAATCCTCTGTTAAGATAAAGAACTAGGACCAAATGATGTTTTGCAGTTGTTTACAATGCTCTAGGAGCTGAAGTTTGTAAAGAAACCATAACTAGTAATTTCGAAGAATGCAGTTACCTGCGTTAGGGTGGTCAGGAAAGGACCCTCTGAGGATCTTATTTTCATTACGAGAACCAAGTAACAAGAGCAGAGAGCCATGTGCAAACTTGAGAGAAGATCATTCCAGGTACAAAAAGAGCAAGTTCAAAGGTCCTGAGGCAGGGGGAAGCTCAGCAAATTCTAATAATAGGGCTGGCGAATCAAGTGAAGATAGATCTGTGGGGAGAAGAAGCATCATTAGTGTTTGCCAGTCTGAAGATTATTTTCCAAAGATTTGCATAATAATGTCTGCTGATCTCAGCATCTCTAATTTTTTTAAGTTTGTTACTTTCTTCCTTTAAAAAAAATTGTTTAAAAAGACTTACAAAGTTGCTTAACATACTCCAAGTTATCTGAAAAAATTTTTTCAACTTGAGTAGCAAGAGGAGATAAACACAATCTGTGAATTATCTGCTTGGGAAGGGCACTTAGAGAAAAAATGTAAAGAAAATCTATAAATAACATTTATAAGAAGAAGTTTTAAAAATTATCATTTTCCCCAAACCATTATATCACTCAACTACACAATTTTTGTTGGAACATAAGGAAGTGGACAAGAACAGGGAAGCTTGGAGCTTGAAAGGTAAGTTATGACTTCTCATTGATTGTTTCTAGGAGGAAATTAATTATGTCTTTCTTAATAGAGGGATAATAAGGGAAGTGGAGGTCTACGGGAGAGAGAGAAAAAGGCTATAAAATGTTTGATACTTAAATAAAGTATTTTAATTCCCAGCTGAGAGTCCAGTGACAACTACCATAAAATCAGGAGGACCCAGTAAAGACTTGGAATGAGCTAATTTTACTCAAGAATGAGAAAAAAAAATCAGCATGAATAATAATTGAAGATTAGAGGGAAATGTATTTAATACACTTAACTTTGTAAAAAAAAAAATTCTGACCTAAATTATATATTATTCATTTAAATTCACTGTATTTAAGTGCACTAGATAGTAATTCTCATATACACTAAATATAGCTCTGCTAAGCACTCTTCGTGTTTTAAAAGAGTGGAAAAGGGACTTTGGTTTAAATCTCTCAGTTAATCGCCCTTATAGGAAGTCTAGAGGTTAATATGAGGACTTAGCTATCTCCACACACCAGGTGGATAAATATGGACATTTGAAGTGTAATGTCCAGAAGATAAAAAATTTTTTAATCCTTGCATTGTAGCCTACAAAATAAAAATATTTTTAAAGTATTAGTGTAAATATATCCAAAGTCTTTATAAATTTTCAGCTAGATCAGTTTTGCCAGCTGGTAACTTCAGAAAACGTTGGGAAACCCATCTAATAGAGGAGAAGGAAATGGCAGCCCACTCGAGCATTCTTGCCTGGAGAATCCCATGAACAGAGGAGCCTGGTGGGCTACAGTCTATGGGATCACAGAGTCGGACACAGCTAAGCGACTAACACACACACACACATCTAATATAGGCTTTTATGACTATGATTCCTCATCTTTGAAGCATTCTTTCAGTGAAGAATATTCTAAGCTCTATATTAGGTTGGAGGAGAAAGTTAATTAAATGCGTGAACTTTCCTAGATGGACTCAGATGTCACAGTCTATTTTTTTTCATTGTTGGGGCCAGAGAGAAAGTCAAAAATGTGCTCACCGTGATAGGAAAAAGATCTACTCCCTCGAATTAATATTTTTAATACTGTTTATTACTTCCACATAGTATCAGTAACTGGTCTCCCAGTTTGCTTCCACATATTGACATGAAATACATCCCCATTTTACAGCCATTCTTCTTTTACAATGTTTCTACCAAAAAGTGATATTTCTAAAAGGGCTGTTTCTGGATTCTAGTGTTGGCAACAATTTAATTCTCCTTGTGATGTTCCATCTTCTACAGAAGAATCAGTCCCCTCAGAAAGCATATTGCATACATCCAACACTAAACCTGTGCTAATTTTGAAGAAGAGAATCTTCTACTCAGATAACCAGGACTTTTACTCTCACGTCTCATTTCAATTTCTGTATTCTCATCCTGCTCTTGAGTGCTCTCATATTTACTGTTAGCTGTCTGGTTTATAAATTGTAATGTCAGGCACAAAAATACCAGACATTTCTCATGCACTTTGGGCTCCATTTAGGATCTTAGGACGCTCTTTGTAGCTGAACTGTGAAAATACTATTTGTAGATTTATAATGAATTTTGAGTTTTGTGGAATCCTAAAAATCGAAAGTATTTACTCCATGGCCTGACGATAAAATTTAGTGGGTATTAATTTTTATATTTTAACTCTATATTTGACAAAAGTATACATTTATTAACAAGTTTCCAACAGTAACAGTGATACAGTGCATTTAGAATCTTTTTTCTGGATTTTTTTTCTAGTAATGTTTTTTTTCTAGCTGTAAAACAAAATTCTAATCCAATCCCCATTTCTTCTATTTACTAACAGTCAAATTTTCAACATTACTTAAACCTGGCTTCCTTGATCTGAATAGTAAGCATCACTGTCATAGGCCATTATAAAGATGCAATAACTGAATATAAAATAGATAACTAGTAAAGACCTACTGTGTAGTACAGGAAACTCTACTCAATACTCTGTAATGACCTATATGGAAAAAGGATCTTAAAAAGAATGAATATATGTATAAGTATAACTGATTCACTTTGCTGTATAGCAGAAACCAATACAACATTGTAAATTAACTATACTCCAATAAAAAATTGTTTTAAATTTTTAAAAAATCTTGAGAAATAAATAAGATACAAAGATGTAATGAACAGCACATGGAATATAGTCAGTATTTTATAATACTTTTAAATGGAATATAACTGGTAAAGATATTGTATGTTGTATACCTAAAACTAATATAATATTGTAAAGTCAATAAAAAATAAAGATTAAAAAGATTCAATGAGACATTATGCTCAGTAAACATTATTTTCCTTAATCTAACTTGCTGAAACTTTTTTATAATTATAAAAATTTGAGATAATAGGGGATTCACATGGAGTTGTAAAAAATGATACAGAAATTTCTTCTTACTTTTAAACCCATTTCCCTCAGTAGAAGCATTTTTCAAAGCTGCAGTACAGTATCGCAGCCAGGATGTAACACTGATGGAATCTACACACAGGTCTTGTGTAGATTCCCCCAGTTTATTTCTACTGCTATGTGTGGGTAGTGTGTATACATGTTTAAATTTTTATTTTAAAGTAACTTTAAACTTAAAAAAAACTAAAAGAATAATAGCAGGAACATTTTTTCCTTTTCCTAAATAATTTTAAGTTGCCAACCTGACGCCCCAATATATTAAGTATGAATTTCCAACAAACAAGGACAGTTTCACATATACAGAATTACCATCAAAATCAGGAATTTAACATGGATACATTATTACCATCTAATCTCCAGACTTGATTCACATTTCATCATTTTCCAATAATTTCCTTTCTAGGAAAGGATCCAGTTCTGTTTAGTTGGCATATCTGTTAAGTTCCGTTCACATTGGATCTGTTCCTCCATCTTGACTTACATGACTTGACACTTTTAGAAATTGTAGGTAAGTTATTTTATAGTATGTCCCTCAATTTGAGCTTGTGTGATTTTTCTTCATGACTAGATTCAAATTACGTATTTTGGGTAGAAGTATCAGAAAAGTAATACTGAATTATTCTCATTGCATTCTATCAACTTATAAGTAAGTTCAGTGCATGCCATTACTGGGGATATTAAACATAAGTGCTTGTCAAAAGGTATTTTCTTTCAGTTTCCCCAGTTGTAAAGATTTTCTCTTTTACCTTTGTAATTGATCAGTATTTCATGCAGAAGTGCTTTGAATCTAATATTGAATAGTAATATTTTGTGCATCATTTAACTCTCACCAAAATATTTTACATGCATTGATGTTTTGGGCTGAGTTACTTATTACTCTGATGATTGACAAATCATTATCTTATTCTATAGTTCTCTGTTACTTGGCATTCCTCTGTTTTCAAAATCTTTCAGCTCTTCCATTCATTTATTCATGCATTCATATCTGCATGAACTTGTAGATTTCCATTTTATTCCATCGATTCTAATATTCTAATATATTGCTAGTATTTCTTATTTTAATGCTCAGGTTGTTCTAGATTTGACTAGTGGGGATCTCAAAGTAGTTTGTGTGTCCTTTTGACATGGTTCCGTCACTAGGGGAACATTTATTTTCTGGCACATCAAGCTGTTCCTGACTCACTTGTTTCTTCCCTTTTTCAGCCCAGGAAATCAGAAATTCCTCCAAGGAGCTCTGGTTCCTTTTAGTGGAGAATGGTGTTTACAAAGGAAGATCTGAGTGAACGATATGCTCACTATTGCTATTGGGGTATCTCTGCTCCCAAGCTCTCTCAGACAGACCTAGGGTATATAAGAACTATGCTATATAGAATTACATCATTTATCCCCACATTCTCCCTTCCTTCCTTTGTTCCTTCCTTCATTTTTTTCCTTCTAATCTATTGAAAATTAAATTCACATGAATATTTCCATATTTAACACATTAATATTTCTATATTTCCAGCGTTCCAGGGTTTATTCTCATTTTCTCTTTTTCCATACTGTAACTCCCTTTTCCAACAGCAATAAACCAGACTCAGCTTTTCTCAGTATAAATAACTATTTGATTATTTACCTGCTTAAGTACTCAACTCATATCAGAGCCACCATCACCCTCCTCTTTATCCTCCCCATCTCCTCACCACTGATGCAGACAAACTCCCCAAGTTGCTTGGTTTCTGAATACCAAGCAGTGGTCTCCTGCCAGTGCAGGAGACACAGGTTCCATTCCTGACCCAGGAAGATCCCACATGCTGCGGAGCAACTAAGCTGGGGCGCCCCAGCTGTTGAGCCTGTGCTCTAGAGTCTCGCGGCCCAGACTACCGAGCCGTGTGCCACAAGTACTGAAGCCTGTGCCCTGAGCCTGTGCCCTGCAACGAGAGAAGCCCCGCAGTGAGAAGCCTGCTCACCGCAACTGAGGAGGAGCCCTCACTCACCACAATACATATATATTTTAAAGCCATCTATCAGGTATTTCCCACCCGAAAGAGGAAAGGTGGGACCCTGAGACCTTCTTCCCAAACTCTTTCTTTGAAGCTGTCCCTGAGGTTTTGGGGTTGGGGTGGGTGGATGTGTATGTGTGTGTGTGTGTGTGTGTATATGCAGTCAGTTGCTCAGTCATGTCCAACTCTTTGCCAACCCCATGGTCTGTAACCCACCCAGGCTCCTCTGTCCATGGAATTCTCCAGGCAAGAATACTGGAGGGGGTTGCCATTTCCTTCTCTAGGGGACCTTCCCAACCCAGCGATCAAAACCATGTGTCTTGCATCTCCAGCATTGACAGGCGGATTCTTGACCACTGCGCCACCTGGGCAGGCCTAAGGTTTTGGTGGTGGTGACAGAGTATGGTGCCTTGGGTAGCAGCCAGAGAGGGTGGCTGGAGACCTGGGCCTGCTTTGTCTCTAACCCCAGCTCCTGGCAGTTTCTGGCCCCACAGCAAGTGTTCAGTAATATTCGTGTTCAGCGTTAGGCTGACTGGACTCCATAAGTAAGAATTGTTAACTTACCCAAATACACAGAAAGAGAAACTTTGTCTCACTTTGTGAGATTTGAGGCTTTGAGGTTATTTAGCCTCAAGGACTGAGAAGGCAATGGCACCCCACTCCAGTACTTTTGCCTGGAAAATCCCATGGATGAAGGGGCCTGGGAGGCTGCAGTCCATGGGGTCGCCAAGAGTCGGACACAACTGAGCCACTTCACTTTCACTTTAATTAAAATAGAGTCAGGAAGCCAGAAGGGGGCGCCCTCTGGCCTAAAAGATTGCAGATCTCAACAGGAAGAAGAAAGACTTCCTCTTCTTGCCTGGCAAGAGCTCAGCCAATGAGAGACCATGGCAGCTCAGCAGGTGAAAAGCCATTATACTTTAGAACTCGGAATTCCTCCAACAGACTCTGTTTAGTACAGCTCTCTCAACTGGAGAATCCCATGGACAGAGGAGCCTGGTGGGCTGCAGTACACGGGGTTGCAAAGAGTCAGACACAACTGAGCGACTTCACTTCACTTCTGGTTGCTCTGAGTAGACTTAAGTGGCTCACCGTTGCAATTCCTTGCTGATTCTGATAAAAACCCATTTTTGTTTTTTTGGAGAAGTAATTGGCAGTCGAAGGTCAACACTCCCCATTTTGTGCTTTTCTGTCTCACATGCTGTGGACACCTCGCACCCTCATGGACTCTCCCAACCTATTCGACAAGGATCTGAAACTCATTCACATATTGTAAATAAACAAAAGCCAGGTTTTTTTTTCTCCCTTAGATAATGAAGACACAGAGACTAGGTGCTAAGTATTCTTTACCTACCTGACATCTTTTTTATAAACAGATGGCTTTCCTAGGCACTACGTTTGCCCAGCTTCTCCATCATGCTTCAAGTTGAGGTCATGGCTCCGTTTTTGACCTGTTTATCTCATATCTGGTTCTACCCTGTCCACGCTAGACCATACTCTTGCTCTAGATTGTATTCGTAGCTGGTTCTTGCTTGTTAATAAACAAGAAGATAGAAAGAAATGACTTCTCAACTGCCCCGGGGGAAAACTGATTGTGGACTGGATGGCTGAAGTTTGGAAAACTGAATAGACAATACAGCCTTTTGTGGTTTTTCTGATACAAGCTCCAGGAGGACAGTGCACCCGTTCGTCTGGCGGTGGAGCAGAGCGCACAGGTCAGCAGCGTTGATGCACAAAGACCAAGGCGAGACCCCAGGGAAGCGGTGTTTGGAAGCCGGAACACAGGCTCCTGTTGCCTGTGCTCGCGGTTGAGGTGATCTCACTCTCAGATCTTCCGTCAGATTTTCTTTAGATTTTCCTTCCCCTATGGTTTCTCGGCGGCGAAGTGTTTTATTGAACGTCTGGAGTAGCAGCATAGGAAAATGTCATAAAAACGGAGGAAATTAAACGAAACATGCCCGGTAGGAGCTGAGCATGAACGCGCCAGTTCCTGTTCTTCATTGCTGTTCTTTCCAGATGTGGAGAGTTTTCTTGAAATGGAAGAAATAAAAAAAGAATGTTTAGTGGTGTCTAAAAATATATAATTGGATTCGATGATTATTGTGCTGGAAAGGTGTTTTTCAGAAGTACTTCCTGGAGAGAAAAGACATACGAGAAATTATATTTTGGCTGGCCTGGCAACATGATTTTCCACCCTGAGGACTGCGACTGTTTTATCTGGCTGTCACCTTTTTGGCTTTGCTGACAGTTAACCCTCTGAATGGATATTAAGAACTGAGTGCCAAGGTAGCTGTTCAGTGTCTCCACCTCACCAGTTGGCTGGTGTTGCTGCATTAAAAAAAAAATAAGATATATTGCTGTGGAATACAGGGGAATATTTTCCTTATGGGTAGAACCTTCATGGAAATGTGGAAAAGAGTCACTAATATCTTTAAAGATTTTTTTTCTTTTTCTTTAAGTTGCCTGAAATCTTCTTACCCTTCACTCAGTGCTGTTGACTGGGTTTTACCTCCTGCTGTTGACAGGGTTTACCCTTTTGGAAAGAAAGTCTTTGTCTCAATAATCTTCTCAGTGGTTCTATTTTAATACCATTCATGATGAGTGATGATATTTCACTTGGTCTTTTTCCTCTTTCTAATTCCACTCACCACACAGTTTTTTCCTTACCTGAAGGGGGAAAAAGTTTTACCTTGATCTTTGAAACTGCTATTTCATGGAGTTGCACATGCTCTCAACAAACCTCCCAACTTTGTATCCCTACTGTTTTCTTGATCCTGTCATTTTCCAGCCCAAAGTCTGAAATGAAAGAAAGAAGTTCGATCAAAGGGAAGGGAGACAGAAGCACCCTGCTGCCAAGAAACCACTTGGACATTTTCCTCCTCTTCAGAATGTTCTATTCATTCTCCCAGTCTATTGAAATGTACTGGCTACAAGGTAGAGAGTTACACAATGAAGTGTCATTACACATTTGAGGTGTAAGGATCTACTAGACACATTCTCTGTCTTCAAAAATGTAAATTTCAGTAGGTGAGAAAAGATACTTTTAGAATAAGCTACAGGCTGCAAGAGAAGTCCCTGTTAAGTGCTAAAACTGAACAAATGAAAAGATCTATGGGTCGCCTGCATCAGGGAATTACTATATTAATTTTATTTTATGAATCAGGGAGTTATTTTATGGGGAAGTTCCATTTGATTTGGGACAGGAACACTGGATGAATTTTCACAGGTGGAGATGGGGTCAGAGGAGAGGGACTCAACAATGAATTGTATGAACATGACTGTGTTCATGTAGAGAAAACAAAAGTTTCCCATACCTGTATTGCTCCCCTTGATGGTTACACCTTTCATTTCTCATGTTGTTCCTTCTAGTTCTCCACCTTGACAGGGTCGTATGGAGCCAAGGAGAATGTGGAAGCTTCCATGTGCCCCCCACTACCCCCAGCCCAAAGCTGTCTGCTTAAACTGAAGTTTACACCCAATCCACTGATGCTTTGGGAAAGCAGTCGGGCCCTCTGAAAGCTTTTACAGTTTTTCTTTTCTTTTCTGATTACTCTAGTTGCACGAGACTCACTACTTTTAAAGAGAGTCTATTTTTCCTTCTGAAAACTCTATTACAAATTTACTTGTTACATGTTCATTAGAAACCTGATCTTCTTCTGCCCTACAATTCTGTTCCCAAAAGCAGTCACGCAATGAGAACATCCTCTTTTGCTAGAGATAAACTCTGTTCTCCTTATGTAAATTAACAGTAGCTTTCTCTCTACAGGGTGACACACACACAGAATGCTTCCTACCCTCTGACCCATGATTTGGAACATTGGATGGATTATATTATGCATTTACTCCTAAATTCCAAAGACTTGAAAAATACTTACTACAATAAAGCTCTTACCATTAAGAACGAATTATGTGAACAGAAAGGAATACTATCAATTCCCTTGGCAAAACAAACAATAATGGCTTTATGAATGTCTTTTCTTTATGATCCCTTCTCTTATAGAACCAGATATCTTGGGTTTGTAGAGCCTTCCCTCTAGGATGTTTAAAAGATAACATTGTAGTAATCGAGGAGGCAAGAGTGGCATGAATATTGTGTTTTCAGGAATTATTTACCACAGCCTGGCTTTGAGAGCCTATTTTGTGAAGGGAGATAATGTCAGTTAGGACACTGGGAAAAACCAGTGATTGTCAAAAGTACCGTCAAATCTTTCATAAAAACAAAAGAGTGAATCTCAACTCAGAGACCAAAATCCAAAGTGGATCCAAGTTTTGCTTTGGCTGCAGGAGTTTGTCTGCATCTCTAAATAAAACAAAAATAAACTCAACAGTTGTGTATTTCTCAAGGCTTGCTGAGTAATGCTTGTTTGTTGCCAGATACTTAGTCAAGCTGAGCCCTCCTATAGAACATCCAAAATGCTTTGGGTTCCTTTTTTTTGGGGGGGGGAGTATAATTGCTTTACAATGTTGTGTTAGTTTATGCTGTACAATGAAATGTATCAGCTATATGTATACATATATCCCCTCCCTCCTGAATCTCCTTCCCACCTACCCCCATCCCACCCACCTAGGTCATCATGGAGCACTGAGCTGAACTCCCTGTAAGGCTATGTCCTCAGCTGGCTAAAGTTTCAGACAAGTTCCTGAATACCAAATCTACTGGCCTCTTCTAAACCAATTCTCCCTATTTTTACAGAGTTGGACACCCTCTCTTAGAAAATCTAACCTCCTGAATGTAAACATTATCAAGAAGAGGTAGAAAAACAGAGAGCTTCAATTCACAGCTTGGATGCTTTTGAAATTAGTTGACTGATGATTTTTAGAAATCTTTTTACAAAAACTGATAAAGAGTCATATCTCTCATTAAAATTATAAATTTGCTCTTCAAATTTAGCTCTATAGACCATTTGGAGTTTATTTTGTAATATGCTTTGAGGTAGTCTCAAAGTCATTTTTCTCTACATAGTTTTTCCAATGTGATTTAACAAATGTTCTTTCCTTTACCATTGAGTTTTCATGCCAGCTTAAGTGTATACCAAATTCTCACATATATAAGGATTTGCTGAACAAATCTATTCTTAATTCAATATCTATTTCTATGCTCGTGCCATATTCTTTTAATATACTTTTGTGATGTCTTAATAGCTTTGTTGTTGTTTAGTCACTACATTGTGTCCAACTCTTTGCAACCCCATGGACAGAAGCCTGCCAGGCTCCTTCTGTCCATGGGATTTCCCAGGGGAGAATATTGAAGTGGATTCCCGTTTCCTTCTCTGGGGATCTTCCCTCAGGGAATCAAACCCATGCCTCCTGCACTGCAGGCAGATTCTTTACCTCTGAGCCACCAGGGAAGCCTTATACAATAGCTTTCTATTATTAAAACTGCCTAATTGTGAGCCATTGATCTTCAATATAATTTTTAGAATCAGCTTTTCAAATTCCCCAGTAAAATCTTATTAGAATTTTGTAGCAATATTGACTAATCAATATCTACATTAATTTGGAGAGAACTGACACAAAACAATGCTGCTTTCCACTTATTTAGGTCTTCTTTAAAGTTCTTTAGTAGAGCTTTTAAAGCATGTATGTGTGCATATAAGTCTTATGCATTCTCTGTTAAAATCAAGATATTCACATGAATGCTGTTTAATTTTCTATGTGTTTTAACTTGTTTTTACTGATGTAAAGAGGTGCTAAAGATTTTTAGCTTGCTTTAATTCTTGGAAATTTGCTGAATTCTTATTAACATGAATTATTTTGTGTCGATTTTCTATGTGAGTGACCAGAGCATCTTCTGACAAGAGTTTGTACCTCTTCACTTCTACCCTTGACTCTCTTGTTCCCTTTTTAAAAGTTATTTTTTGCATTGGCCAGAATCTCCAGCATCACCTTACCTATTTCAACTCCTAGTTCAAATATTACCTTTTTTATCCATTTATTTAAGCTTGTGACTCCCACCCAAGATTCTTTTACCCCCTTCTTGGGTTTTCTTCATAATATGCCATTACTTGGACTTCCCAGGTAGAACAGTGGTAAAGAATCTACCTGCCAATGCAGGAGAAGCAGGCTTGACCCCTAGGTCGGGAAGATCCCCTGGAGGAGGAAATGGCAACCCCCTCCAGTATTCTTACCTGGGAAATCCCATGGACACAGGAGCCTGGAGGGCTACAGTCCATCGACTCGCAGAGAGTCAGATACAACTGAGCAACTAAGCACGCACACACTATTACCCACTGTTAGACTCAAATATAGACAATTATTTGATTTTCTACTTCTTGTTAGAATGTAAGTTCTGTGAGGACTGGATTGTGTTGTCTGTTTTCGTTCCAGTGGAATCCTCAGTGTCTAGGAGAGTACTGGGAGGATGGTGGGTGACAGACAGTGATCTGTTGAGGAATAAATGCTGGACAATTGGAATGGTAGGGGGTATTTCTTATTCCTTAAATCTAAAAAAAAAGTATAACATATGAAAATTTCTAGTGAACGTAGCTTTTTATGTAAAAAAATATTTTATTCTAGTCCTAGTGTTCTATTAGTATGTTTATACTAAACATTTAACTTTATCTAATAATTTTGTGCATAAATTACAAAAGAGGCAGCATAAATAAAAAGATAGTCTTAGGATCCAGTGAAATGAATATGATAATAGGAAATGTAGGTAATTCTGCAAATTGCTCATCCAAAATGAAAATGAAGTTAATTCTATCCTAGGTGGACCTCAAAATTAGAAGGCAGAGAGGGCTACTTATGCAAAAAGAAGGCTCTTGATCACTGGTATTTGATAAAAGCCACTTAAATCCATATAACAGAGTCTGATGTAACAGTTAATACTGAGGAGTGGGCTGGGGAATGGTTTTACTGAGACTTTCTCATGAAAAGTCAAAAAGTTGTAAATTATAAAATAAGTTAATTTTACTTTTAATAAAAATAAGATTATAATATGTTAGTTCTAAGAATCAAATTAATCAAATGTTAGTTAGATGAATTGGGCTTTTATTTTTTCTCATAATATTATGTTATAGAGATATAAGATTTCATACTTCATTTATTATTTAAAAGCAAAATTAAACCATTTATTATTTTTTAAAAGAATTCTTAGTTTTCATCAATTTTTCCCATGATCTTTTAAAATTATTTAATGATTAAGTCATTCTGTTTTACTTACCTATTATGCATCAACTTTGTTTCCTTTCCTGTTCTTCAGTTATTAGCTGGAATAGACAGATGGGCTTTCATTTGTCGTTGGGTCTGTTGTGATCTGCTCAGTTCTTTCATATCACTTTTATTGACTGCACAAAATATTGCATCTTTTACTATGGTCACCCTTTCACTTTGCAAAAGCTTTCTGTTATTTTCCATTGTATTACTGAATATCTAACAACTTGCAAAACTACTCCCTGTCTCATGGCAAAGTCAGATTGTAATATTAAACCTCAAATGTAAAATCTTCCAGAGCAAGGATTTTGTCTGCTTTGTCTATAAGAGTCTCTTCCAAGACCTTAATGTGAAAACCTCACTTCCTATTTTGAAATCTACCCTACCTTCTATTTCTAGCCTCATTTAACCACAATTTCCTATCCCTTCTAATTCTAGTTCTCTGGAAAAATATACATAAGTTAAGTCCACGGGCTAGAGTTTCTTGTAGTACTTACGGTTGGGGAGGGATTACTTGGTACTTTGTCACAGTTTCAATCATCTCACAGAGTGGTCTCTATGAACCAAGAGAGAAGGAAAAGCTTCAATACTTTAAGGGCTAACTAATAAAACCAAGGAATATACGTTTATATCTATTTGTTGTCTTCTGAGGGTAATAGCTTTACCACATCCATAACTCTATCTACAATATAAATTGATATAATATAAATGTTGAGTATGAAGTTATTCTCCTTTCCTCTGCAATCATCCCCTTTGTCCATTTCCACATTCCCTGTCTTCTGGTATATGACACGATGCCTGGCACAAAATAGCTTCTTAACGAAGAGCTGTTGAGTTTGTTGTTGCTTTTAGTCACTCAGTCGTGTCCAACTCTTTGTGACCCATGGACTTTAACCCACCAGGCTCCTCTATCCATGGAGTTCTCCAGGCAAGAATACTGGAGTGGGTAGCCATTCCCTTCTCCAGGAGATCTTCCCAACCCAGGGATCGAACCTCCTGCACTGTAGGCAGATTCTTTACCATTTGAGCCACCAGGGAAAGTCAAATACTCTCAAGCCAGAAAACTAGTAATATTTTGTATGTTTTTACAGAATTATATATAAATATTAGCTGTAATCATTTTCTTCATGCCACCATGAACACATGCAAGTTTAGGTGTAAAAAAATGTCACTGAAGAGAGGAAGGATTCCAGGGAAAGTTTTGCACTTTATGTGTTGAAGGAGGTTAATATTGTATAACTCTGTGGGGTCCATTTACATCAAGCAAGTAAATGACAGGCATATATATACATGGAATCAGTGATTTTTTTTTTTAATATGGGCATGAATAGACTTGATTTTCTTATAATCAAATATGGACAATAGTGACAAACTTGAGTACCACTGACTCTGGGAAAATCCAAGTCTTCCTAATAGATAAATGTATGGTATATATAGTTCATTAGTTTGGTTCATTAGAACACAGCAAAGGCCCCAATCAGAAGCTGAATTCCTGTGGTGATCAAATTATCTCCACTTTATACCACGGCCAACTCTTAACTCTGAACAACAAATCTGAGTTGGTGGTCTCAAGATGATCTGAATGAAAACAGTGTGCAGTTTTAAACTTGTCGAATCAATCACAGCTGTAATGATTGTCATTCTGGGCTATAAAGACTTTTCTGCAATCATCGTTAATCCAAAAGAACAAAACAAAAAACATTTTATAACCTTTAAATAAGGTACTATGGTAGCATTTTTCTTTGTTACCACTGATCTGAAAATAATCTATCAGAGCAGAGTGACATCTTTGTTAAAGTCTAATTTCTAACCCATTAAATTTGCTGTTAGGGTAAGTAAAATTGAGTCAGTTTTCATATGCAAAATGAAAATGGCAGCTACATTATTGACTAGAAAACAAAGAATAATTTAGATGAATAAACTGAACCCCAAGCCAATGTATACAGAAAATTTCAATCCAAGAAAAGAGTTACAATATAATGAGTCTTTTTCTCTTTTGCCTTCATGTAACACTGGAAAAGGTCAGTTTTCATTCCAATCCTAAAGAAAGGCAATGCCAAAGAATGCTCAAACTACCGCACAATTGCACTAATCTCACACGCTAGTAAAGTAATGCTCAAAATTCTCCAAGCCAGGCTTCGGCAATATGTGAACCGTGAACTTCCTGATGTTCAAGCTGGTTTTAGAAAAGGCAGAGGAACCAGAGATCAAATTGCCAACATCCGCTGGATCATGGAAAAAGCGAGAGAGTTCCAGAAAAGCATCTATTTCTGCTTTATTGACTATGCCAAAGCCTTTGACTGTGTGGATCACAATAAACTGTGGAAAATTCTTCAAGAGATGGGAATACCAGACCACCTGACCTGCCTCTTGAGAAATTTGTATGCAGGTCAGGAAGCAAAAGTCAGAACTGGACATGGAACAACAGACTGGTTCCAAATAGGAAAAGGAGTACATCAAGGCTGTATATTGTCACTCTGCTTATTTAACTTATATGCAGAGTACATCATGAGAAACGCTGGACTGGAAGAAACACAAGCTGGAATCAAGATTGCCAGGAGAAATATCAATAACCTCAGATATGCAGATGACACCACCCTTATGGCAGAAAGTGAAGAGGAACTCAAAAGCCTCTTGATGAAAGTGAAAGTGGAAAGTGAAAAAGTTGGCTTAAAGCTCAACATTCGGAAAACAAAGATCATGGCATCCGGCCCCATCACTTCATGGGAAATAGATGGGGAAACAGTGGAAACAGTGTCAGACTTTATTTTCTTGGGCTCCAAAATCACTACAGATGGTGATTGCAGCCATGAAATTAAAAGACGCTTACTCCTTGGAAGGAAAGTTATGACCAACCTAGATAGCATATTCAAAGGCAGAGACATTACTTTGCCAATAAAGGTCCGTCTAGTCAAGGCTATGGTTTTTCCTGTGGTCATGTATGGATGTGAGAGTTGGACTGTGAAGAAGGCTGAGCGCTGAAGAATTGATGCTTTTGAACTGTGGTGTTGGAGAGTCCCTTGGACTGCAAGGAGATCCCACCAGTCTATTCTGAAAGAGATCAGCCCTGGGATTTCTTTGGAAGGAGTGATGCTGAAGCTGAAACTCCAGTACTTTGGCCACCTCATGCGAAGAGTTGACTCATTGGAAAAGACTCTGATGCTGGGAGGGATTGGGGGAAGGAGGAGAAGGGGACGACAGAGGATGAGATGGCTGGATGGCATCACTGACTCGATGGATGTGAGTCTCAGTGACCTCCGGGAGTTGGTGATGGACAGGGAGGCCTGGCGTGTGGCGATTCATGGGGTCGCAAAGAGTCAGACACGACTGAGCGACTGATCTCATCTCATCTGAACACTGAAATAATAATATCAGTATATTTCCTTTGCTTTTGTTCCTGTTGCTGCTGCTGTTTTTTCTTTTTTTTTTTAGCTCAACTGCAACTAGATCATTCTCATTAAGTAGCATGAATATGTTAAATTGGTTACTTTACTCAAACGAAGAACATCCTTGCTGCCATTGAAAGTTTAATATGCTACAAATTTAGTATCACTAAGCCAAGAAAAAGCAATAATCTGACCAATTATTTGCCATTGTTATACTACTACTCTTTTTTTCCTGGAATATTGACAGGGGCTATAAAGATTATTAAACTTTCTGAAAAATATAAAGCAACATAGGGTAACTTATTTCAGGCAATTTTGACTATAAAAAGACCAGAAAGCCCAAAGGAAAAATATAATAAAATCTTAGAATAAAATTAAAATTTTTATAATAGTTAAAAATACTGAAATGTAAAACTTTACCATTATAATCACTATTTACAAATTATACTTAAATACTGAATTTTTATGACAAAATATTTGATCATTAATTATTTTCTACATAAATGTTTTGTTATAAGTGAGTGTGAGCTAAAATTTCAATCATTTCTGTTTAGAAATGAGTTTTCTTTGAAATTAGCCAATGTATACCAGTCCTAGTAGAGTCAGTTACAATTTTTTTTTTTTTTCTGGTCCAGGATCACACACTGCTTTTAGTTTTTTTTTAATGTCCCTTTAGTCTCTGCAATCTAGAATAGGGCTTCATTCCTTCTTTGTCTTTCATGGCTTTGGTATTTCTGAAGAGTATAGGTCAGCTGTTTTGTATACTGGCCCTCATTTTGAGTGTGTCTAATGTTTTCTCATGATTAGAGTCAGTTTATGCATTTCTTGAGCTTCCCTGGTGGCTTAGAGGGTAAAGTGTCTGCCTGCAATGCAGGAGACCTGGGTTCAATCCCTGAGTCGGGAAGATCCCCCGGAGAAGGAAATGGCACCCCACTCCAGTACTCTTGCCTGGAAAATCCCATGGACGGAGGGGCCTGGGAGGCTGCAATCCCCGAGTCTGGAAGATCCCCTGGAGAAGGAAATGGCACCCCACTCCAGTACTCTTGCCTGGAAAATCCCATGGATGGAGGGGCCTGGGAGGCTGCAGTCCATGGGGTCGCAAAGAGTTGGACATGACAGAGTGACTTCATTTGACTTTTGACGCATTTGATGGAAGGGTATTGCCATAAGTGATGTTGTACCCTTCTCAGTCCATTAAATCAGGAGACCCATAAATGGAAATATTTTAAAGAAGAAATTTAATAGCAATTGTGCCATCTCAATGAATAAGCTAGTTTCTCTTTTTCTATGAACATTTCCATAATTTTTCATACCTGTAACACAGAATGATAGAATTTTTTATTCTGCTTCCTTTTTCTATATTGTAGCATTTTTATGTTTCTGTAGAACTTTATAATTTTCACATAATAATTGTATAGTATGCTGCTAAATTCATGTGCCATCATTTAACAGGTAATCCATTCATTGTTGGGCATTCAGGTTGTTTCAGATGCTTCACTATACTCTTTATTAAGTGAACAAAAATGATACATGTTGCACTGCTGATGAAGCTATTAAGTTCAACTGGACAAAAACTTATGACAAAACGTTATGCTAACGTAACTGAAATTCTCTGTTCAAGTCTTCAGCAACATCCCCCATTTTCTCAACCCACAGACTTACAGAAACAAGAGCTTTGCAACCAGCAGGATTTGGCAGAGAATAAGGGTGGAACCAACTTGCAGTCATTCCCAATCGTAGAAAATAATTTTAAATGTAGACTGTGTCATTTTTCTTGATGGACTACAGAATAGCTTGGTATGTAAATGTGCTTAGGGAAAAATGTAATTTACATTGGCTTAAATATGCTTAAAATTATTCTTTTTTTAAAAAAAAGAACATTAGAAAAAGCTTAGATGGGAATTTTGCTCATGCGTTTTCCAACTTTTATGCTAGAAAAGAAGATATCCAAGAGAAATCTCTGCATACCTATGCAAGTGGAAAGAGAATAATGTTTGACACGGGCCAGTTATTGTGAATTATTGTGAATGCACCCGGAATGCTGCTGGGTGATCAGAAAGAGCATGCTGATGCTCTGTAATGAAGCTCTGCAGATCCTCCATCCAACATGGGTCCTTCGGAAGATCTCAGACATAAAACCTTAAATCAGAATGCCAACCATCTTTATGCCCTGCCAGACTCCCAGGAGAGGAAGTTAGAGGGAAAGGATGAGAGAAGAAGGCTATTGGTGATCCCTCTTTAGGCTGCACTCTTGCCTAGGTTCACAGCAATTAATTGACTAATTAATTTCCAAAACTGGTCCAACCACCAGCTTGCAGAAGAGCCTGTGAGAGAATCATCTGCTGAGTGGGAAGGAAAGAATTCATGTAACTCTTGCTGGTTATATCACTGCTTAATTTGACTTCGCTGTATCTAGTCAACTCATTATCTTCTGTAATGGGTCTCAGAGGGAGGGGTGGGAATGGGTAGCTGTGACACAGATAATACTGAATAGCAAAGACAGCAGACTATTTCCTGTTAGGCTTTTGCATATATCATATGCTTAAGAAGGAAGTATGTTTATCTTTCTAATTATGTTTTGCTTAGACTAATTTTCTTTTTAATTCCCATGCCAATGAAAAAGCTATTTCGTATTACATGGATAGTAGGGGAAAACAGCCTAGGTTTTAAAATCTTCAAGATAAAATTGACAAAATTGGTAAACTACAAACCTGAAATATATTTTTTCTGAAAATGCGGCCTCTCCAGTGCCTCAGTCTGAGCCTTCAGTAACCAGACTCTTCAACAGACTCCCCAGTATGGGCTTCTTTTCTCTTCCTCCTCTTCAACCCTGCAGCCAAAAGGGAGCCCAGTGGTTGCAGAAGGAAGTGACGCTGGGTTCACACTGTGGTCCTGACTCACCCATAGTTGAGGTGCTGGAGCTGGGGGAGGGCTCACTGCCCTCGCTGCCACTAATTTCTCAAGGTTTTCCTACTCTGCATCCAAGGGCCTCTGAGTGTGTTAACCTACTGAAAGAAAAAGCCCAGACAGCACAGTGCAAGGGGCAAGTTTTGGTCCTGCCCTCCTCCAACACAGCAGTGCATCCGTGTCTCCTCTCCCAGGATACCTCATTTTATCAGAAGTGACCGTCACTGTGCGCCTGCTCTTTCCCCAGTTTAAAGTGTTTAAATAAACTTTAGTTCTTTCTTTATTAAGGTCCTGCTGTTGATCCTCAGGAATCTTATCTTCTTTCCATAAATCCATCTTTTGCAAAGGAACTTGTTTTGTCTTTCAAAAGTATTGATGGGAAGCTGGGTGAGCTTCAAGAAACTACTTTGGAGAAAACAAAACACCAATACTCACTTTTTTTCTCTTTACATTTCTGGTATAGTGACGCAGCTCTCCTTTGGCAGGCAATTGGTTGTCGCTCATCATCTGGTAGATAGGAGATCACTTACAAGAAAGTTTAGAAAGAAAAGCATCGGTATAAAATGTAATCTGTCATTTCAGTAGAGGGATTGTTTGAAAGCACATCTCTCTATACTAGTCTCCTGTTTAAAACCCTCCAGTGATCTAGCATTCATGGCATTAAAACTCTATGTCTTATAGTTGCAAAATTTCCAGCTGGTCTTTCTAGTTTCATCTGTGTGATGAAACTAGCCTCCCCTGCTAGGCTAATGCAAAAGTCTATTTTCCATTCTCCTAAGGCGTCATGTGTTCAAGTCAATATAATTTAGGATAATGTCATTGTTGACAGAACATGGGCTCACAGCCTGAATATAGGCTCCAGTCGCACATCCATCAACACATTTTTTGGGAGTAGGGGGGCAAACCTTATTATCCTTGAAAAAGCAATACTGAATGCTACCACTCACCCTGCCTTTTCGGTCCATTTCTTTGTGAATTCAAAAATAGCATAAAACTAAAATGCTGCCCAAATGCTTCTTGGGTGTGCAGTTCCCTGGGCTTGTGGTCATAATTAACATGGGTGAGAAGACTAACTACATTTCTCCTCTCCATGTCCCTTCCCTATGCCAAAGAGAAGGTGATTTTATTACGGATAAATTCATCTTTTTCCCCTTTTATTAATGTTTTAATAAATTAAAATTTATTATTTTTAAAATTAATTGACCTATAATAGTATGTAAGGTTCAAGTTACTACATAGTGATTCAGTATTTTTATACATTACAAAATGATCACTGTGTTTGTCCCACTGGTTGTAAATGGCAAGATTTTTTCTTTTTTTAAGGGCTGAGTAGTATTTCTTCCTTTTACTCCTCACATATTAGAAAATCCAGTTGGCTCCTCTCCAAACTATACTCAAAATTGACCACATCTCCACCACCTCTCCTCCAGTCCCCCAGACCCCACTAAAGCCCCCTAAAGGTGCTGCTTTTCACTCCATTGCTCCTTTAAGGTCTTCCTCACAAACGAGTCAGAGTGATCCAGTTAAAATGTGAGTTACATTCCATCCCTCATCACGGAGCACCCTTTAATAGCTTCCTTCCGTCAAATCCTGTGCTGAAACTCATCCTACAACGTGCAACCTCATCTTTCCTGCCACCTCTTCCATCTCATCTGCTTCATTTCCTGCTACTTCCCCTGCTCATTGCACTCCAGCATCAGACCAACCACTTTATATTTTCTCAAAACACTAAGCCCCGCCATGGGCCATTTTCAATTGTTTAGAATCTTCCTCCAAAACTTCCTATACAATAGGATTTACTTATTTGTCATGCTCGCTGCTCATTTTTATTTCCCATCTGTAGAATGTAAGCTCCCCAAGGGCAGAATTCTTTGCTTTATTTACTGGTATATGTTAAGTAGCTAGCTAAATAGCTCAACACATTTTTGGAACTTCTTAAGGGTTGTTCATTGAATGAAAAACTATTGGCTATTATTGTTGATACTATCAATAACACAAGCTACACTTGTCTTTTCATACATACACAACAGTCACACAGCTTCATTTCTTTTTAGCATCAAACAAAGGACTCCCGTCACAGATTTAACATTTTTGAATATCAATCTTATAAGAATGAAAGAAAAATAATTAATTATTTTTGTACTGGGTTAGTCAGTCAGGCTTACATAATTAAGGTTTCTCAAAAAATTTCTCCTTTTCTAATAAATGATAAAGCCTAACATTTATGTTTCAGGCTTTGTTTCTATTATAATCCAAATGGATATTTATCATCAGTATTCAGGGCATGTTTTATAGAAAAGTAATAAAAAATACCTACTTAGACATTTCAGAAAGCCATTTCTGTATGACGAAAATTGCAGGCTCTTGGGGACTCAGTGAAATGAATGTCATTTTATCTATTACTGCTCCAAAGAGGGCTGGTTTGGTATGTGGAATCTTTGCCCACACTCCTGAGGCATTCTGGTTTGGCATTTTTCATTCCGAATATTCAGATGAGCCCATTCGAGACCATGGAGGCTATATGTTTGATTATTCAACTGTAGGCCAGGTGAGCACAGGTGTTGACAGTACGGGAATCCTATCGTGATAATTCCTGCCCATGTTAGCCATGGTTTTCCCATCATTGCGATGATGTTCAACTGTGTAATCAGTTAGAATTTAATTCAGTTCAGACTTAATCTAGAAGTCTGAGCATTTCTCTGGTGTACCACTGCTGAAGATTAGCCAAAGCTGGATTCTAAGTTCAGAGATCAGGACCAACAGGGGAGAGAGGGGGAGCATAAGGAAGGACTGCCAAAATAAAGGTTGGCTTGCATGAGTATGTCTGCTTTATCCCCTTCACAGCTATAAAAATCTGGAAGACCAGTTTATTTTGGAAAATCAATCTTTAGTATACATCACATTTGGGGAAAAAAATGGTTTATATAAAAATGTCTATACCAAAGTTGCCATGGTATACATTACAAGTGCATATATATTATGTATAAGGAGAAAAATAAAATCTGCTTTGTATTTCTACCTTTGGGACGACTCCAAAAACCATTCCCCCAAGCAATAGGCTATTTGATCTCCACTTTGTTTTGCTGCTTTTGGAAGCAGTGAAATTTGTACGATTAAGATTTAGAGAAGTCCTCAGGTGGTCACGTGCCAGAGTACTTTAAGCACCACTGTTCTACGTTAGTTAGCTATTCCTCTGGGTTTTGTTTCTTTAAGTGCGGAGCCATCCTAAATACAAAACAGAGAAGAGCCTCAGCGTGGCCAGCTCACTTTGGTTGAAAGAACCTAAGCCCTGGATTACGTTGCTTGGGTTCAAATCCCACCCCTGCCACTGACTGACTAGTCAAGACTGAAAGGTTACTTAACCTTTCTCTGTAAGGATAACAATAACACCTTCCTTCAGGGATATCTTAGGATTTAACTTATTTTAAATAATGCTGTATTCGTCTGCTTAGGCAGCCGCAATAAAGTACTGCAGACCATGTAGCTTAAACAACAGACACTTATTTTCTTACAATTCTGGAGGCTGGAAATCCAAGATCCATGTGTTAGCATAGTTGGTTTCCAGGGAGGACTTTCTTCCTGGCTTGCAGACAGCAGCCTTCTCGTTGCAATCTCATCCAGCCTCTTCTTTGTGTACATACACTCCTGGGGTACCTTCTTCTTAGAAGGACCCCAGTCTTAATGAACTAGAGCTCCATTCTTGTGAGCCCATTGTAACCTTATTACTTTCCTGGTAGCTCAGATAGTAAAGAATCTGCCTACAATGCAGGAGACCCAGGTTCGATCCCTGGAATAGTGAATCCCTAGAATGGCTACCCATTCCTCTATTCTTGCCTTGAGAATTCCATGGACAGAAAAGCCTGTCAGGCTACAGTCCATGGGGTCACAAAGAGTCGGACACGACTGAGCGACTAACATTCTCTTAAATATTTCTAGTCAGTAAGGATCTATTTATAAAAATACAGGACTCCTAGGTGGCCCTGCTCCAAATACAGTCATAGAAGGGTTTAGGGCTTCGGCATATGAATTTTAGGAGAAGACAATTCAGTCCAGAGTGACTACATATACGCTATCTGGCACATAGTAACTTCACAATAAATACCAGCTCTTATTTTGTGACATGCTTTTACTTTTCTCTCAGGTGTGTATGAGTCCTACTTTCCACACTTACCACTTTGGTTCATGAGAAATCCAGTTTATAAGTAGAGGCACATTTACATGAATCATCCCCAATGATTGCATTATTTAAAATGACAGGGAGTGTAGTTCTGAGATGACTCGAAATGCAGACATATACACCTGTCCCATTAATTTATGTAAATTTATGTAATTTTGTAAAAGACACCTGACTGTCATCTCCTACAGTACGCCATTGCTCAAAGTCAGCAGACTGTGGTCTGTGGGCCAAGACTTGCTTTTGTGTGTCACGTGAGCTAAGGATGTTTTCTACATTTTTAAAGTGCGGCAAAACACACACACAAAAGAAAAACATGTGACTAAGACTTCATGTGGTTCACAAAGTTGAAAATATTTACTATCTGGCCCTCTACTGAAAGAGACCGCTGGCTCTGATACACAGAAGGAGTTTAATTTGAGCCCTTCAAATACATTCATTTCTTGTCATGTGAACACCTTGGCTTTTCTCTAACCTGAGCCAAGTCTTACTAGTTACTCCCAACATATTCTCCTCATCTTCTTTATTTTGGGGAGGTGTGTTCTACAGTCTCTAGCATGTCTGACCAACTTGGGAGAAATGTACCAGGCATTCACGTTCTCTGTTTTCTGGGACCCACTGAAGGCCTCAGCAGTGAGCAAGGACCACTAGAGCTGCTTTTTCTGTTTGTGCCTCTTCTGATCAGACTGGAGCTCTTATTTCTGGCTGCTGTTGTCCTGCGCATCTTTGAAAACTCCTTCCCTTCTGCTGTGGGCTGGGAAAAGAAGAAAACAGAAATCATGACTGAAGAACACTTTGTATCTATCGGGTTTCATCAGATTCTATTCATATGTTAGGGTCTTTGATTCTCATAACTTTATGACTATACATAAGAACAGGAAAAGCTAGAAAAAATTTTGTGAATTTAGAGTTAAGGTTGCAAATTGAAATACCTCACTGGCTCGTGGAATCCAAAGAATACATTTATTAAAAGTTAGAAGAAGGGACAGGATAAAATTAGGCCAGAACATCCCTTACCTGTTGCTTCTGCTTCAGTCTCTTTCACATGACAATAGCTTATTTTCTTATAGAGACTTGGCCTTATGATCATTAACATCTCCTAAACTCTATGTGTCATAGCTTCCCAAACTAAAAGGGGACTGGATCATTCAGTTTCAGTAAAATACACACACACACATACACACCCCCCAAAATCCAAGCAAACAAAAAACCCAGAAAGGACTTTTAATTGGCTTGATTTGGATCACATATCCATTCATATACCAGTGAAGAGGAAAAATAATTTTAATTGGCCAGTTTGGATCCTGTAAGAACATGGAATCTCCCAGTTTAGCACATGGAAGTATTTCCTAGGAAAAGAAGAGTTCCTAGCAGATAATAGCAATAGTAATATTTTGGCGTATCTAGTAAGCCAGACACTAGAATAGATACTTGCATGTGTTTTTAAAAGGATCAGGAAAAGAAATTTTTGTTTGTGTGAAATAAGTAAAGTGAGGAGATATCCTATGATATCACTTATATGTGCAATCTAAAACATGATACAAATAAACTTGTTTACAAAACAGAAATAGACTCAGAAAACAAACTTATGGTTACCAAACAGGAAAAGGGGATGGGGAGATAAATTAGGAGTTTTGGATTAGCAGATATAAACTATTATATACAAAATAGATAAAAACCAAGGTGCTGCTTTATAGCTCAAGGAACAATATTCAATATCCTTTAATGATGAAAGGAATATGAAATGTATATGTAACTGAATCACTTTGCTTTACACCAGAAACTAACACAACATTGTAAATCAACTCTACTCAGTTGAGAACTTTTTTAGAAATACCTTTTTTCCTACAATCCCAAAGGAATTGAGAATTACATTCTTATCATTATTGCCATAATATATAATTGGTACATAAAATTTTTGCCTTTAGAAAAATGTACAATTACAAAATCAAGATTTATGAAATTATAAACCTTTGGTAGACGTTTTGTCTTTTGCTCATTTTCTATAAGTCTATTTGTCCAAGTCAGAGTTTTTTTTTTTTGTTTTTGTTTTTTAATGGAACACTTTCTCAGAGTTCTAGGCAGCCTGCTGCTGCTGCTAAGTCGCTTCAGTCATGTCTGACTCTGTGCGACCCCATAGATGGCAGCCCACCAGGCTCCCCCGTCCCTGGGATTCTCCAGGCAAGAACACTGGAGTGGGTTGCCATTTCCTTCTCCGATGCATGAAAGTGAAAAGTGAAAGTGAAGTCACTCAGTCGTGTCTGACTCTTAGCGACCCCATGGACTACAGCCCACCAGGCCCTCTGTCCATGGGATTTTCCAGGCAAGGGTACTGGAGTGGGGTGCCATTGCCTTCTCCGCTAGGCAGCCTATTACCCCATTTTACATAAAATGAAAAAACAGAAATGCCAAAGTAATCAGAGTCTCATGGATGGATGCTCTCTAGACAAAGAGTTGTGGTTTTACAATCTTGGCTGCCCACTATAATCACCTGGGAAATTTTAAAAGGTGCTTATGACCGGACCACGCCCCCCAGAGATGGTAATTTAATTGGTCTGATTTAATTATCTGGTACAGGGAGTGTTAAGAGCTCCCTAGGTGATTCGAATGTGCAAGCAAGACTGAGAATCATGGCGTAGGTGGGTACTGATTAATTCAGGGTCAGTTGGGTGTGTCTGTGGGGCTGGGCACTGGAGAGAAAGACTTTCATAATCAGTTGACTCTCCAAGCCAACTGAGTCACTTGCCACCAAGTAAACTGGCTACAGAGCCTCTGAAGACTGGAACCAAAGCATCCAATTCAGCTAGACTTTGCAATATCTTGAGGTTTTTTTGCTCTGGACAGTTACTTTCACTTTCAAAATTTTCTTTTTCTTAAAAATCAACCCAGATGTTACCTTTGCATTTTCCTAGTGGCAAAGATCATACCATAACAGATATTTAATGTTATTGACTATATTTCTTCTGTATTTTGCTGCTACTGATGAAGCAAATGATCACAGAAAGATTAAACACACATGAAATGACCTGGATAACATGCATTGTAGGCACAATGGCTTTGCTCTTTTGTCTGATTTGAGTTTGTCTCGAGATTCAGTATTATAGGGAAAGAATATTTCACTTGAACTACAAACTATAAACTGAAATTGTCCTTCAACTGGAAATAGTCAACCACAATGGGATTTCAAGGGGAAGATTTAAGAGCAGCTTCAAAGAAGTCAGAAATTTAAGGACAAGAAGATGCTGATGTGTTAGGAAAGTCTACAATATTTGCTTCTGTGGTTTTGAAGATGTAAATAGAAACAGCCATGGCAAAGAACTTCTATAATTAGCTTTCATCCTGATTCCAAAAGTTGCTTATTATAGAGCTTTTAATAGTATGTGAAAACCACGGCTTAAAACTCTTGGTTTGAATTTTCTGGCGCTTTAATGAAAAAATTAGTATTTTCAAGCTTGGGGGGGTGTTTCTCTAAAGTCATGTGCTAAGCAAGTAAAAGTCTTCTGTTGCCGAAAGGTTTTGGGGGGAGGGTGGATGCCCTGGTAATTTTCTCCTCCCCGGACATAGTTTTCCTAAGAGTCAGAGAATGCATTTAAATCAGAAATGAAATGAATTACTAATCTAAGCTGTGGGTGTAGTTATGGACAGACACTGGTATTTAGACCAAACAAATGTGCTCTTTAAACACAGTGATCATACCCAGTTGTTCTTCCAAAACCACAACAGAGAACGATCTTGCTCAGTTAATCATACCTCCCTGAAGAGCCACCACCTCCAAGGGTGTCTGTGTTCAGCAGCAAGATGGAGCGACCACATCCTACCTTGAAAAACGAACCCTCCTCACTGTCCCTCAATCCAGACTGCCAGGCAATATCAGGTCCATCTTGTGAGCTCACCAGATGTGCTGTCTCTTGTTTCTCCACCCTGCTGAATTCCTTGTAGGTCTAAACCCTATAGGATTTAAGTCAAATCTGGAGAAAGACTTTGAATAAGCCTCCACCACCTCCAACCAGATTTTATCCACATGCAAAGTAAACCAGGTGGGAATTTGTGTAGTCGCTAAGTTGTGTCTGACTCTTTTGCAACCCCATGGGCTGTAGCCTGCCAAGCTCCTCCGTCCATGGGATTTCCCAGGCAACCATACTGGAGTGGGTTGCCATTTCCTCCTCCAGGAGATCTTCCAGACAGAGGGATTGAACTCGTGTCTCCTGCATTGCAGGCGTACTCTTTACTAAATTCTGTCTGTAACTGAAAGAACACAGTGTTATTGGTGAGTGGTCAAGGAATATTTATGGCATTCTTGAGTTCTATTCAACATTTTGCTGAGAAGTTTCAGGAAAAAAAAAAAAAGAAAGAAAAGCAATGGTGACTGATGGAATCAAATAAGTGAATCACGTAAAACTACAATACTTTTTACAAACCAGGGGAAAAAAATTAGTTCTGGATTAGTCTCTCGGATACCACATAGGGAAAATCTAGCCTGGCACACCCCCTAATTTGCAGAAATGGCAGTGAATCTTGGCATATACCCTATAGAAATTTGTCAAATAAGATTAGTTCTGGGTTCCGCCAAGAATTCAGGATGCTGCTTGATGATCACTGTGGGATTCTCTTGGACGGCCTTGAATCCATCCAATACAAACTGAAAAACTTGCAGCAATGGTGAAATAAAGAACCTTTATTTCTCAAACTTGTCTGTTCAGAATTTTTAAAAATTATCCATACTTATAGCCCTTCCCAGAATGTCTGAATCAGAATCTCTGGTGGTACATATTTTGAAAAAATATTCATAAAAGTTTCAGATGAACAGCAAAGTTGAGCATCTCTGAATTTAGGTGAACAGAAGGGATTAAATTTCCCACAGGAAACTAACTAGCTCTTCTAAGGGTAGACGGACTAAAGATTTGAGGGGATTGTTCCAGATCATCTCAGCAATCCTTTCAGGGGAACTGAAATCATTCAAGATGTTCTAATGAACAAGACTGGTTACAGAAAGGACACTCTTTAATGGTAAGAAGTCTTTGAACATCAAAGAACTGTACACTTGAAAGCATTATTCCAATCAACTTTGTTCTGCAAGAATTAAGTTTGGAGATGACTTTTATTTTTGCTGTTTGCAAATTTTACAAAAAAAGAATAACACTTTCAATTAGACAAACTTCTATTCTCTGTAATATACCCTTCATGTAAATATTTTCCTGTTTTTATATTTGTCATATCTCATTCTCAAGAATGCTTCCCTTAGAAAATGTTTACCAAAATATGATCCTACAGTTCATAATTAAATTTTGTACAATTTCTTTGATGAAAAGGAGTATATATGAGAGAAGTTTGGACTAACACTTATTGATCTCCTCATATGCATCCATTTAATTATGGACTCATTAGTATTCTTCTCATTTTACTGTTGAAAAAAATTGAAGTTCAGATCAAGAGTCATCTCCAACACTGTACAGCTGTTAAGTTATAGTATCAGTATTTAAAACTCAAGTCTGGCTGATTCCATAGTTCCTATTTGCCAAATTGCATTAAACCAGGACAATCCATAGAGAATTAGGCATCTTTCTTATTCCTTAAAAGCATGTCATTTAATAATTCATTTGGAGGATTAGTCTGTATTCACAGCATGGCCATAAAGATTAGACAATTGGGAATCTAATAAGACTTTTTCATCTTTTCTATTTTCCAATTTTTCACGAAGGAGTATATAGATACTTTAAGGAATCATTAAGAGGATCCAATTTTTAAAAATATACTGTCTTCCTAGCCAACTAAGAAACAATACAAAAGATTAAAGTAGGTGGAGACCAAATTTTTGCCTTTATTGTGGACAAAGTTTAGGCTGAAGGATATGACTTAACTCAGGAGGAAAGTGGGCCTCCTATAATTGAATTCCAGTTTGAAACACTTATTCAGGTACAGGCAACCCTCAGAACACTGCAAGTTTGAAGGAACAGAGTTAAATGTATACTTTCTATAGCCAGGCTTCCTTTTAAGAGAAAATTCTAGATTTCTCCAAACTCACCAATCAGATAAGTTGTTCCACTGGCAGTAGACAAAGTCCAGCACAACTACAACTATGGATCTCCCTTCAAATGGGGTGGGGGTGGGGGTGGGGGTTGTGTGTGTGGGAAATCAGAATTTAAAAAAAGAAAAAAAGTACTTCTCCTGGTCAGAAAACTGTAACAGGAAGTTTTTCACATGCTTGATAAAAATATCTAAGGACACTTAAGGTTAAACTTTATTTGCTGAGTTAAAGGAAGAAGCAAAAGGCTAGCAAATCAGCTCCCATATTTTTTTACAGACCAGTTCACTGAAGAGGAAAACAAAAAGCCTCAGGTGGAAAATCATTTAATATCACTGTTTTGGTAGGTACTAGTCAAGCCCATATGAAAATCAAGGGTTTGAGGTGACATAAATACTATCAGTATCAGAGAAGTTAATCATTAGGATATTTCTATTATACTTTAAAAAAAAGTCTTGCTTTGTGTTTCCTCCATCTCTGTGGTAAAAATGTGCCCTAAATTTAGGTATCTTTGAGGACACATTCCTCACCATAAGTCCTTGGTTGTGTACTAAGAGACTGCAGAAAGTGCCGTATCCACATAGCTTTGGATGGTCTTTCGATTCTTCTTTAGTCTATTTGAAGAAATATCCCCATCAATTAATATTCATAAAATGTGGGGTACTTGTTCCACTGGTACAATGGTTCCACATTCATACCAGCACACAACAAATGAATTCATAATTAATGTAAATTAAATGAGTTAAATAATTTCTAACAATTTCTTTCTCTTCATGAGTTTTTAATTTATCCTTCAAAATGATGTGTAATATGAAGTCAGATTTCTGAATAATTTAGGCCAACCTTCCTACCCCCTTCTCATAAAAAGTTCTATGAGATTCCTTAAATTTGAGCCAATATTTGTTTGATATAACATCTCAAAAATCAGGAAAATACTAGTGCCAGAAGGCACTGGGTCTTAATACCCTAATTTTGTAGATAGGGAACCTTGGACTTGAAAAGATTAAGTGATATAATGAAGATCGCAGAATAACTTCTTTAGTAGAGCAGAAACTGGAGTTAAGTTCCTCCAACCCCTGAAAGAGCTTTTCAACACCAGACGACTTTATTTTTCAATTTACTTTCATACTACTAATGTCTAGCTTAAAAATTCTATTTCCTAGGGCTTCCCAGGTGGCTCAGTGGTAAAGAATCCACCCGCCAATACAGGAGACACAAGAAGCGGGGATTTGATCTCTGGGTCAGAAAGATCCCCTGCAGGAGGAAATGGCAACTCATTCCAGTATTCTTGCCTGGAGAATCCCATGGAGTCTCAGAGAGTCAGACATGGCTGAACACGCACGTCTGACCAGGATGGTATTTCTCAATCCTGTTTGCTTTGTTTTGAAGTTTAATTTGATAGTACCTTTTTTTGCTTTAAAATCTGGTGTGATTCTACAGAAGGAGGGAAATGTTCTTTTATTGCTTTTATTGTTGCTTTTTATACTGTAATATAAAAAAAACTTAAAAATATTTAAATCGCATATCAAAGTTCTTAGAAAACCATTTGGTTTATCTCCATTCAGCTCTAATTGTAACAGTGAGTTCTAACCTCATGAAGGGTCTGCATGTGCACTTTCCATTGATTAAACATTTCGGTGCTTGGCTTCGGTTTCCCAGACTTGGTATTTCATTTGGATTTGACTCCCGTCACCTGCATTTTGCAGGGGTTCCCTTTGCAGTTTCCAATGGTACATGTCAAATTGGGAGAAATGTCCCTGCCTGTTTATTACATTAGAAGATATTTAAGTGCATTTCCCAAATAAGATGTCCTGTTTCCACCTGACTGCTGCCAGTAACTTCAAAATCTCTGGGGATGACCAAGTCTGTTCTCAGAGGTTCTCCTTGGAGTCTGATTGTGTAAAACAAATCTGCTTCTTTTCCGGACGCACTTGGAAATCTCTCTTTTGTTCCCACTTCATTTAAAAACATGTTCAGCTGCTCCACACCAGAGGAAAACATTTCTGTTTTACCCAAAGATTTTTGCATCCACCAAGGTTAATTAGATAGATTTGTTGTCCAAAATTTGAAATCGGGTTTTGTGCCTCTTAGCAATGATTTCCATCAGCATAATGCAGCCATCATACTTTTCCAACACAAAACATATGAATCAGGGCATCGAAATTTCTTGATGTAAAGTAAACTGTAAAATGTAATATCATGTACCATATGTCTACGCAGTGGGAAACAACCGATTCCAAAAGAAATAAGCCTAATTTTCTGACCCACTGGTGTGAGAGGGACTGGACTTGGATGAGGCACAAAAGAAGCCATCTGAAGATGTAGCGTGCCAGAGGAAAGGGACATTTTGATAATGCTGCCCTGCTCAGGAGCACATCCACTTTGATAGGAGACCCACTCTGATGTGAGCACAGAAGACAGAGTGTTGGAAACGGACCTGTTCTCTGGTCAGTTTCCTCCGGCTCCTTTCACGGCTGCAGCAGCAATATCCCATGTACTCCAGTGGAGCCTTCACCAACAACTTCTCTCAGGACAGGGGAAGTTGGAGTCCTCATCTAGGAGCCAGATTTCCTCTGGATTAAAAAAAAAAATCATATAATTGAAATAGGATTACATGTTTAGTGTTGAAGTATTGATGGATCGCTTTCTTCCTTCTGCATGTATGGACAATCTGAACTGCAGTTTATACATGGTCTAAATGTCTCTCCCCAGCCCATTTTGGTCTTTTCACAACCTTCAGCCAAAAAAAAAAAAAAAAGAACAGGATTTCTCAGGAACTGTGAAGGAGCCAAAAAATATGCTAGACGCATTAGATTTATGCCGGATGTAGGATCTAAGAGAAACAAGAAATCCAGGAAAAGTTTAAAAATCAGATTGAGTCTAAGAGGAAGCAGTCTCTGGCGTGGCGCCTGCATGGATAGGAGGAATGATGCAAGGAGGGCTATAAGTCACTCATTTCCCAATTAGACCTGATTTTCCCTGATGGCACCATAAACCCATGTCTCCACACAGCAGTAAAATTCATATTCCACTGATCAGTCAGGTTCTTTATTGCTGATGAGGTTTCCTGAGTAAGTTCAGTAGTAGCCCTAATGAAATAGCTTCAGATTTGATGGATGGAGAGAGTTGGAGCCTTGTTTAATAGTACTGTTTCAGTTAAGACCTTCACAATTCTTGCCAAATGGAAACTGAAATAAAATTTCAGTATATCGAACCTGGCCCTTTTCGTGACAGACAGGTTATTGGTTCTGAAGCACCACCAAAATAGCAGCATCATAGGGGAATGACCAGCACGTCTGGACTGTGGCCCCAATCTGTCCAGAACTGTTCACTTCATTCCATGGTGAAGAGTTTCCTTTCCTGTAAAACAGGAACCAGAGGTCTCCTCCAGGTGTAACCACTGTGGTCCTGAGAACAGGACAAAACAAATGTTCTAATCACATTGAGTCTGGTTTCCTTCATGAGAATGCTTCAGCCAAAACAACCACAATTAAAATAGTGTGTGAGAAATGAGGTTTGGGGTACCACTATTTATCAGGCAAAGCTATGGTTTTTCCAGAAGTCATCTACAGATGTGAGAGCTGGACCATAAAGAAGGCTGAGCATTGAACTTTGGTGCTAGAGAAGACTCTTGAGAGTCCCTTGGTCAGCAAGGAGATCAAACCTGTCAATCCTAAAGGAAATCAACCCTGAATTGTCACCAGAAGGACTGATGCCAAAGCTCCAAAACTTTGGCCACATGATTCAAAGACTCATTGGAATGACTCATTCCAATGACTCCTTGGAAAAACCCTGATGCTGGGAAAGATTGAAGGCAGGAGGAGAAGGGACGACAGAGGATGAGATGGTGGGGTGGCATCACTGACTCGATGGACATGAGTTTGAGCAAGCTCCAGAAGAGAGTGAAGGACAGGGAAGTCTGGCATGCTGCAGTCCATGGGGTTGCAGAGTTGGACATGACTGAGTAACTAAACAACAACAAATTTATCAGGTAAATGGATCAAATGTCTTATGGGCATTTTGGATAGCACCATCATACATACTGGCATGAACTAAGCATCTAGAGGTGTTCAGGCCAAGACCAAATATTCTACAAGGGGAAAGGAGAGGAGACAGGCAAACACTGACTTGAAGTGGGGAGGCTGGACAGCAGGCCCCTAGACCAGTTTGCACAGAGGACATGATTGAGAGAAAGCCCTGTATCCCTTCCACTGCCATTACAACCAGGAGGTCACTGCTGTGCAGAGAGGGGGGTTAAGGGCAGCATGCACAGCTCTGAGGGTACCGGCCCCACCCAGGCCTTCACAAATGCAATGTAGGCAGAGCTCTGTTCTGGCCGTGTTCATCTTCCTCCATGAAATCCTCTTTTTATGTTCTCTTCTCTCCACGATCAACAACACAAAACACCCAGACATTAGTCCCAAGGAAATCAGTCATCCCCACCCCAACCAGGAACCCAGACTCCTATCCACTTCTACTTATTTACTATAAAACATTCCATTCAGAGATCCTATGCCAGTATGTATATTCATGTGATTTTAATAATTTGCCCATGAGAATATGAAAAATGATCTTTAACCTTCCAACTGGTGGATGTTTACATCCTGAAGTACTTCCTGTGTTCCCAGGAGGAATTCTAATTTGTAATATATGGAGATGGTACGTCTGAGTGGTGGCTTTTATGGTACCAGAGTGCCATTCATCCAAACTCCCACAGAGAATGAAACAAAGAAATTAACTTTATTTATCTCATTTCATCTTCACAAATTAGTGAAGCAAGCTTTATATATATATATACACACACACACATATATATATATACTTTTAACTTTTTATAATAGACTGAAATTCAGAAAAGTTTAAATGACTTGCCCAGAGCTTAGTAACTCCATGTTCTAAACACTCAACATGTTTTTGTACTTTATTTCAGAATTCTTAATATGAATATTCAGAAGTATTAATTTTGAAGGCAAATTAAGAGTATTTTCTGTGTATGATAGTAGAACATGGGACTGTTATTCCTAAAGAGCAAGTGCTTTTAGTCTGGGAAGACCTGAGTTTGAATCCCCTGAGTTTGATCTGAGATTAAGGGAAGGGTCTTCAGATGTTCTGAGAATCACTTTTGTCTCTAGAGAAGGGAAACGGAAGTTTAAATAAATTGGTGTATTTAAAGACCTTGTACCGGTAGACACAATCCCTTTTTAATGTTTCAAATTTTGAAAAGTAAAAAAAAAAAAATCCTGTCTTTGGAAAATTATACTTAGATTTCTAAAAATTATAAAAAGCTGTTCACAATTGTTATCATAAGGGCCTACTCATTATATCTTCATTTTTAAAATGTACCAGTTAGAGCAATTTTAAAATTATTTCTTGGAAACCTACCACATAAACAACTGGCGTTAAAAACAAAAAAAATACATTGCTCTATAATTGAGAAAGTGCTCCTGAATAAGAGAAAAAGATGTTATAGTAATAATACAGGACACTGAATTAGTGCTACAGAATTAGAGTGTCATAGATCTAGAGGCAGAAGTTATAGCTTGGTAGCCAATTCAATGGCTGGTTTAGACCAATCTCACAGCTCAGAAACTGAATTAAAGGAAGTGATTAGTCTACTTTTTCAGGTTTTATTATTTACAGCCTTCAGATAATAGTTTTTATTCATTTATTACCATTTTATTTTATTTATCCCCAAAAGGAAAAATAATGCTGAAGGCCAAGTTAAGAAAAGATTTTATAACAAGGCAGTTTTCTGTGACTGAGCCCCTCAGTAGAAAAAAATCACAAAAGTGAACTGGATTCAGGCAAAGAAAGAAAGAGTGAAACAACGCAGCATTTGGAAAGTAGGAAATACTGCGCATGCTTCCTGGGGAATGTAACAAATCCCTCCTTTCTCTCTCTCAATATATGTAAAAACATATACAGAAAAATAAACAATGCTCTTTTCCCTCTACTGCTGACTCCGTTCTGAGAAACAAAACCAGTAAGATACATACACATATATGTATGTATTCAGAGTGGAAGGGGAAAAAGTATTTGTTCAACTTAGGTTTAATTGTCACAAAAAATTGTAAGATATTTAAAGGATACATCATGAAAGCATTGCTCCCATCTAGTTAATTAGCACACTCATCACCACACCTATTTACATATTTACCTGTTTCAAAATGTTTTATTTCTCTTATAGCTGAACCTCTGTTCCCTCCTTTTACCAACCAGTAGAAAAGCAACCACTTTCCTACTCTCTGTTTCTACGAATTTGACTTTTTTAATCTTTTTCAGATTCTACATGTAAGTGATCGCATGTAGTATTTGTCTTTTTCTATCTGGCTTATTTCACTTAGCCTTCAAGGCCCACCTGCTGCTGCTGCTAAGTCACTTCAGTCGTGTCCGACTCTGTGTGACCCCATAGACGGCAGCCCACCAGGCTCCCCCGTCCCTGGGATTCTCCAGGCAAGAACACTGGAGTGGGTGGCCATTGCCTTCTCCAAGGCATGAAAGTGAAAAGTGAAAGTGAAGTCGATCAGTCGTGTCCGACTCTTTGCAACACCATGGACTGCCGTCTCCCAGGCTCCTCCATCCATGGGATTTTCCAGGCCTATGTTGTTACAAATATCAAGATTTCCTTCTTGCCTCCTGGCTGAATAATATTCCACTCTGTGATATATCACACAATGGAATATATTTACATATTCCACATCTTCTTTATCTACTCACCCATTGACAAACACTCAGGTTGCTTGCATACCTTAGCTGTTGTGAGTAATTCTGCAATGAACGTGGGAGTGCAGATATCTTTGGTATCCTGTTTTCATTTTCTTTGGATGTGTACCCAGGAATGACTTACTGGATCATAAGGTAGTTCTATTTTTCATCTTTTGAGGACCCTCCATACTGTGTTCCATAGCGGCTGCAGCCGTTTACATTCCCATCAACAGTGCTCAAGGATTCCCTGGAGAAAAGGCATTTTTGATGATAATTTTTAATCAGATCATACCATATCGAAGCTAGTCATCCCTGGAATGTCCCAATTGAAGAGCCTATCGATTTCTATATAGAAAAATAGCACAAGTGATCTTCTGAACCCAGATCTCCCGCACTGCAGGCAGATTCTTTACCGTCTGAGTCACGAGGGAAGTCTAAGAATTCTGGAGTGGGTAGCCTATTCCTTCTCTGGGGGATCTTCCCAACACAGGAATCGAACTGGGGTCTCCTGCATTGCAGGCAGATTCTTTACCAGCTGAGCTATCAGGGAACATAAATATTCCTTAAAACACTGAAGGTGTCTAAGTGAGAAAACCATTCATAAAGGCAAAAATAGCATTCAATACACATACCCCTATATAAATACTATCTCTGTATCTGAAGCTGCCGAAAATTCCAACCAACAGGATAGGTACCCCTAGGCTTTAATGCACCAGAATTGTTTCAATTCCTTGCTTTCCATAAGAAAGATTTTATTTCCCCGGTTGATCAGAGAGCATTCTTGGAGAAAAATCTGTTGATATTCCCCTTGCTGAGTTTTAAATAGCCTGAGTATGTGTGATATATCTTTTGTAGTGAGTACTTTAGAGAAAAAGCATTGCTTTTAAATCTCATGCATGCCCCAAATGTAATGTGAAATAAATTCCACTGTGAATGAGCTCCTGCCATGTCTAAAAACTGAATTGTAATATGCAAGTTTCTCCGAGACAGGTCATTTTTTTGTGGTCTTAAAAGCAGCAAAGCTAAGAGGACTGATAAATTTTAAATCTCTCTAGCAGATTTCATGTAAAGCAGTAAGTTTACATCTCTATGCAACTCTAGTAGCAAAAACATGAGTAATTCATTCTGAGTCTTCCCTGGGAATTCAAGCCTGTTCAATTAACAGGGTATATTTTACTCAACATAGGAAAGAAAGTTGTGAATAAAAAATAATAATGATACCAACAGCCTTGAGTCTGCCCTCCAGGAATTTCTGTTTCATCTTTGAGATGAACCTAGGGTCAGAGAGTGTAGTCTCTCAATTTTTCCATCTTATTTTTGGCATTCTTCTGAAACTATCAGATTGTAAATAAAAGCTCCAAATCAGGGCTTCCCTGGTAGCTCAGTGGTAAAGAGTCTGTCTGCCAATGCAGGAGACATGGGTTTGATCCCTGATCCAGGAAGATCCCACATGCTGCGCAACACCCAAGCCTGTGTACCCCACAGGATTAGTTGTTAAGCCTGTCCTCCAGAGCCCAGGAACCGCAACTACGGAGTCTGCTTGTAACTACTGGAGCCCACGCTCGCTAGAGCCCATGCTCAGCAACTAGGGAAGCCCCAGCAACCAGAAGCTGGCACATGGCAACAAAGGGTAGCCCCCACTTGCCACAACTAGAGAAAAGCCCAAGCAACAGCAAAGACCCAGCAAAGCCAAAAATCAAGCAGTGGAAAATGTTTATTCAATTAACATTTATGGAGATAATGTTTTTAAAAATCTGGGAATCCATCAAATCACTATTTGGGGGTTCACTGCCATAGGAAGTAAAGAGCTGAAGTTCCCTTTGTGATTCTCTCATCCCTCAAGGATGAGGGGTCTTCTTTGAACTCTCAAAGAACATCTTACCTTCCCTGGAGACCCTTCTCAAACGCAATAGGAACCTAATTAAACGGCAATATCAGCCATCGTTTATTGAGCAGATCCTACATACCAAACACTTCACTCACTTTTCATATAGTATCTCTCTTTATACATCATTATCATCTTTCATGTATCATGTTCCTTTCATATATTGTCTTACCACACCATAATCTTTCACATACAGGTCTTGTTATTTCCAGCTTAAAGACCTGAAGATCAGTATGTATCTATGTGTGTTAGTTGCTCAGTCGTGTCCCATGCTTTGCGACCTCGTGGACTATAACCCACCAGGCTCTGTCCATGGGATTTCCCAGGCAAGAATACTAGAGTGGGTAGTCATTTTCAGGGGATCTTCCTGACCCAGGGATTGAACCCGTGTCTCACACATTGGAAGCAGATTTTTTTTTTTTTTTTAACCATCTGAGCCACCAGGGAAGCCCAGTGAGGTTAATTAACTGAACTAAGGTCACGGGGTCTTTAAAGGAGCCAGATTCAAACCCCGAGCTATCTGTCATCAAAGCCCAGGTTCTTTCCACTCCACTGTGCGTTCCTGAAAACGTGCCTCCAGGGCCTCATACTGAAGCTGTGAAGTAATACATTAACACAAATACAGTCATAGCGGCCCTGACTGGCTTTTTTCTCCCTCACCTCAGATCATTCCGCAAACTACTAAAGTGTAGTCTGTAACCTGAGAAAACGTCTTCCCAGAGGCATTTCACCTGCAATCACCGAAGATAAGAAAGCATTCCATATGCCACGCCACTTTTAACTCAGTCCACAGAGGTCAGCCCTTCACTGTTACCAGAGTTTCACGACTGAGCAGAGGGGAAACCAGTGGACCAAAGGGACATTCATCTAACAGATAAGACTTGCAAAATTCAGCTCCTGAGTAACAGTCATGTACCATGCACTGACTGCTATGCATGTCCTGTACCAGTTGAAATATGCAAAATAAATAGTTGAGCACACAAACTGTTTTTCCAAAAACAAGTCTTTTGCAAATGCAAATTGAGGTCACACAGGCATGAACTGTAAAATAAGCGTTAGGACATTCATGTTTTATCTCTTCAGCTCCAAGAACTTCACAGCTGCTCTTAATGGGTGCGTGAATATTTTACGTGTGTGTTTTGAAAGTAATGTATTACCTTTCTTAAAATTCTCTATAAATGGCAGATTGTGGCAGAAATGTTTTTCTCAAACACCTAAGCTTTCCTAAAACACTGAACCTTATTCTCAGAACCCAGTGTGCTAGAAGTGAGGTAAGAAAGTGTCATTTCTTCTTAAAAAGAAATGTATCATTTCTTTCAAACATAAGTGTTTCCCTTTAATTTTATTGGCCTCTGGAAAACATTTGTATAAAACATTACGTTTTATAGATTTTTAAAAATTTGCTTTCCATACTCTTATCAGTTATATGCCATTGAAACTGACTGAGCAGCTGTATTGATTAAAATGATAGAATAAGAATGTATCAATACCCTGTAATGACCTATATGGGAAATGAATATTTTAAAAAGTATATATATATATCTGACTCACTTTGCTGTATAGCAGAAAGTAAAACAACAGTGTAAATCAACTCTGCTCCAATAAAATTTTTTAAAAAGAATATATTATAGCGTTAAATTCCTCTATAGTAAGCTATGTGTTTTTTAATTGTGGCAAAATACCTGTGACATAAAATTCGCCCTGTTAACCATTTTTGAGTGTACAGTTAAGTAGCACTAATTACGTTCACATTGTACTTAATCACCACTACCTATCTCTAGAACCTTTTATTTTTCAAAACTGAAACTGTACGTATTAAATAATAATGCCCCATTTCCCCCTCCCCAGTCCCTAGAAACTACCATTCCATTTGTCTCTATGAATTTGACCTACTCTAGGTACCTCATGTAAGTAGAATTGTACAATATTTATCTTTTTGTGATGGATTATTTCACTTAGCACAATGTCCTCAAGTTTCATTCATGTTGCAGCATGCATCCGACTTTTCTTCCTAAGGCTGAATAATAGTTCATTGTATGTATACGTCACATTGCATCCACTCGTTTGTGGAGGGACACTTGGGTGGCTTCCTTCAGCTATTGTATGTAATGGTGGTATAATCACGTGTGTGCAGACGTCTCTTTAGGATCCTGCTTTCACTTCTTTAGGTCTATGCCAAGAAGTAGAATCGCTGAATCGTATGATGCATGCTCAGTCGCTTCAGTTGTGTCCAACTCTTTCAAACCCATGGAATATAGCCCGCTGGGCTCCTCTGTCCAGGGGGTTTCCCAGGCAAGGAAAGCAGGGTGTGTTGCCATTTTTTTCTCCAGGGGATCTTCTCGACTCAGGGATAGAACCCAGCTCTCCTGCATTGCAGATGGATTCTTTACCAATTGAGCCACCAGGGGCTAACCCCTATTAAATACATGACTTGCAAATATTTTCTCCCAATCCATGCATTGTCTGTTTACCCTTTTAATGGTGTCCTTTGATGCAGTTTTAAATTTTTCATGCAGCACAATTATCTTTCATTTTGTTACCTGTGCTTTTGGTGCTATATACAAGAAATCACTGCCAAATCCAATGTCATGAAGATTTTCCCCTAAGGGTTATTCCAAGTTTTTTAGTTTCAGCTCTCCCTTTTAAGTTTTTAAGCATTTTGAGTTAATTTCTGTATATGATATAAGGTAGGAGCTCAATTTCATTTTTTGCATATGGATATGTGTGTGTGTGTGTGTGTGTGTGTGTGTAGGCCATCAATTCTCATTATTCATGGAAGTTTTGTTCTACACAGTCATTACAAACACTGAATTAGGGAATACTGAGCCATTGCTCTAGGAGAAATACAAGATTAGTCTCCTGAGAGCCTGTGGTCACATTTTTGTCAACTAATCAATACATAATCTTGTATTATGTGTGTTTCTGTTTAAAGATACCCTATTCAATGTACATTGTTGATTTATTAATGTTGAACTCAGAGCCAACAGCACTGTGACTCATGGCTGAATGAAGCTTATCTAACATACTGATTTTCTCTATAATATAAGCCCTGCTCTTAGGAACACTAGAATGCACTTCAGCACAATGTTTGGGGTGATTTTAAACAGAAAAATCACCAATGAAAAATATAAAAAATGAGGAAAAGGTGGCACTAATTGGACTGTGAAGAGGACACTTGTGTCCAGTTACAAGAGCAGAAACATGAAGGCAGAGAGTCACCTTGTTCCACTTTACTTGGGCACTCGTGCACAGACTGACTGAAATGTTTTGCTACTCTGCCTGGTTCTGCAAACGACCATGAAATCCCCACATGTATTGATGCGGGGATTACAAATACATTTTAGTGGGACTGCCCTAGTGGTCCAGTGATTAACAATCTGCTATCCAACACAGGACACAGGTTCCACCCCTGATCAGGAACCACATGCCATGGGCAACTAGAGAAAGCCCACACATCACAACAAAGACCCAGCTCAGCCAAAAATAATAATTTAAAAACACACACGTAAATACATTTTAGTGAGTAAGCAAATTTGAAAAAATTGAATCCATGGATAATGAGAACTGTGCAAATATGTATTTCAACTTTGCTTCAGAAATCCTTCTCTCTCTGACATCCACTGAGAGCAAGAACTGGATACACATACGCTCTGAGAATGATATGTATGTGCTTAGTCTTTGTTCCATATCAAGGACTCTGATATAATTTAGTTAGGTTCCTCCTCCCCGCCGAGAACTAACTTACCCTCTCTCACCCACAAGCACCATTTCAGAAAGCATTGAGAAAAAGATGTTCATTCTAATTCTGAAATTATACTCTATGTGGTTATTTGATCCAAATCATTGACTTTTCTGAAGACAGGTCACATTGACTCAAGTAAATAAATACCTGTCTACGGGGGAGATAGATGCACCTTACTCGCAAGACCCAATGTCCTCAAACACTTGAGCAGGTGACTCAGATACTTCATCTGGCTCCAGTGTAGCTTCTGACAGGAGGAGACACCCCTCTTTAAAAAATGTACTAACCAAGCAAGAGAAGATATTGCATAGAAACCAGGAATGTTAGGTCCATGAATCAAGGTAAATTGGAAGTGGTCAAACAGGAGTTGGCAAGCATAAACATCAACATTTTAGGAATCAGTGAACTAAAATGGACTGGAATGGGTGAATTTAATTCGGATAACCATTATATCTACTACTGTGGGCAAGAATCCCTTAGAAGAAATGGAGTAGCCCTCATAGTCAACAAAAGAGTCCAACATGCAGTACTTGGGTGCAATCTCAAAAACATGAATGATCTTTGGTCATTTCCAAGGCAAACCATTCAATAGCACAATAATCCAAGTCTATGTCCCAATCACTAATGCAGAAGAAGCTGAAGTTAAATGGTTCTATGAAGACCTACAAGAGCTTCTAGAACTAACACCCCAAAAGATGTCCTTTTATCATAGAGGACTGGAATGAAAAAGTAGGAAGTCAAGAGGTACCTGGAGTAACGGGCAAATTTGGCCTTGGAGTACAAAATGAAGCAGGGCAAAGGCTAACAGAGTTTTGCCAAGAGAATGCACTGGTCATAGCAAACACCATCTTCCAACAACACAAGAGATGACTTTACACGTGGACATCACCAGATGGTCAATACCAAAATCAGATTGATTATATTTTTTGCAGCTGAAGATAGAGAAGCTCTATGTAGTCAGCAAAAACAAAACTGGGAGATGACTCTGGCCCAGATCACGAACTTCTTATTGCAAAATTCAAACTTAAATTGAAGAAAGTGGGGAAAACCACTAGACCATTCAGATAGGACCTAAATCAAATCCCTTAGGATTATACAGTGGAAGTGACAAATAGATTCAAGGGATTAGATCTGATAGACAGAGTGCCTGAAGAACTATGGACAGGGGTTCATGACATTGTACAGGAGGAGAGAAGTGAGAGACAAAGGAGAAGAGGAAAGATACACCCATCTGAATGCAGAGTCCTAAAGAATAGCAAGGAGAGATAAGAAAAGCCTTCCTCAGTGATCAGTGCAAAGCAATAGAGGAAAGCAATAGAATGAGAAAGACTAGAGATCTCTTCAAAAAACTTACAGATACCAGGGGAAAATTTCATGCAAAGATGGGCTCGATAAAGGACAGAAATGGTATGGACCTAACAGAAGCAGAAGATATTAAGACAAGATGGCAAGAATACACAGAAGAACGATAAAATAAAGATTTTTATGACCCAGATAAGCACGATGCTGTGATCATTCACCTAGAGTCAGACATCCTGGAATGCGAAGTCAAGTGGGCCTTAGGAAGCATCACACCGAACAAAGTTAGTGGAGGTGATAGAATTACAGCTGAGTTATTTCAAATCCTGAAAGATGATGCTGTGAAAGTGCTGCACTCAGTATGTCAGCAAATTTGGAAAACTCTGCAGTGGCCACAAGACTGGAGAGGGTCAAGTTTTCATTCTAATCCCAAAGAAAAGCAATGCGAAAGGATGTTCAAATTACCACACAATTGCACTCATCTCACACACTAGCAAAGTAATGCTCAAAATTCTCCAAGCCAGGCTTCAACAGTACGTGAACCGAGAACTTGTTCAAGTGGGTTTAAAAAAGGCAGAGGAACCAGAGATCAAATTGCCAACATCTATTGGATCCTAAGAAAAGCAAGAGTTCCAGAAAAACATCTACTTCTGCTTTACTGACTATGCCAAAGCATTTGACTCTGTGGATCACAACAAACTGTGGAAAATTCTTCAAGAGATGGGAATACCAGATCACCTGACCTGCCTCCTGAGAAATCTGTATGCAGGTCAAGAAGCAACAGTTAGAACTGGACATGGAACAACAGACTGGATCCAAATTGAGAATGTCAAGGCTGTATATTGTCACCTTGCTTATTTAACTTATATGCAGAATACAACATGCAAAATGGCAGACTGGATGAAGCACAAGCTGGAATCAAGATTGCCAGGAGAAATATCAATAACTTCAGATATGCAGATGATACCATCCTTATGGCAGAAGTGAAGAAGAACTAAAAAGCCTCTTGATGAAAGTGAAAGAGGAGAGTGAAAAAGCTGACTTAAAGCTCAACATTCAGAAAACTAAGATTATGGCATCTGGTCCCATCACTTCATGGGAAATAGATGGGGAAACAGTGGCTGACTTTATTTTTTGGGGTTCCAAAATCACTGCAGATGGTGACTGCAGCCATGAAATTAAAAGATGCTTGCTCCTTAGAAGAAAATCTATGACCAACCTAGACAGCATATTAAAAAGCAGAGACATCACTTTGCTGACAAAGGTCCGTCTAGTCAAAGCTATGGTTTTTCCAGTAGTCATGTATGGATGTGAGAGTTGGAATATAAAGAAAGCTGAGCACCAAAGAATTGGTGCTTTGGAACTATGGTGTTGGAGAAGACTCTTGAGAGTCCCATGGACTGCAAGGAGATCAAACCAGTCAACCCTAAAGAAAATAAGTCCTGAATAATCATTGGAAGGACTAATGCTGAAGCTGAAGCTTCAACATTTGGCCACCTGATATGAAGAACTGACTCACTGGAGAAGACCCTGATGCTGGGAAAGATTGAAAGCAGGAAGAGAAGGGGACAACAGAAGATGAGATAGTTGGATGGCATCACCGACTTGATGGGACATGAGTTTGGGTAAACTCCAGGAGTTGGTGGTGGACAGGGAGGTCTGGCGTGCTGCAGTCCTTGGGGTTGCAAGGAGTTGGACACAACTGAGTGACTGAACTTTTCTGAATCAAGTACTGTTAGTTTTTTTCAGCTTGGCTCTAAGGGGTGTTACTGTAAATGGATGGGACACTGTATTGCTATATTCACTTTCCTTGAACCACACTAACCTAAGGTTGCACATGGGGAGTCCCAACAATTGGGAAATACTACTAAGATCCCATTCTCCAAGAATTCAAGACTGAGGGCAGTCATGGGCCTGTGGTGAGTCCAAGTTAAAGGTCAGATCATGGAGGCTCAGCTGACTTCTCCCTGCTGAGACCTTCCTTCATGCCTTTCCATGGAAATGAGTTGATTTCATTCAAACTAAAATAGGCTTTTCTGTTTTACTGCATATTTCTAGCATTCACAATGAATGTCAGTTTATGTCTATGTATGTGTACATACTTTTATACCAATAGATATGAAATATATTCATATCATGTGTCCATTATTCCTCCCTCACTGTGTCTAGATATCAGGATTTAATCACTCCTTTATTTGAGACTTGTGTCTCCTTCAACAGAAATAGACTGTGCCTTCTGGTGTTCCTGTGGGTTCAGCTGTGTCTCCTAAAAGATGCATTCAATTCTTAAACCCCAAGAGCTGTGAAGGCGACTTATTTACAAATAGAGTCTCTGCAAATGTGCTCAAGGTAAGATAAGGTCATACGGGATTAGAATGGTGTCCTTATAAAAAGAGAGAAATGTGGACACAGAGGCATTGACACCCAGGGAGAAGATTACAAGAAGACAGAGACCGAGATGGGAATGACGCAACTATAAGCCAAAGAACAACAAGAATCGCCATCAATATCAGCAGTTAGGGTGAGGCGAGAAAGGATCTTCCCCTCAAGCCTTCGGAGTCAGCATGGCCCTGTCAATATCTCTATTTCCAATTCCCAGAACTATTGGGTTGGCCAAGAAGCTCATTTGTATTTATCCATAAAATCTTATGGATAATTTGAATGAACTTTTTGGCCAAGCCAGTATATGCGAGAGGGCTTCCCTGGTGGCTCAGACAGTGGAGTCTGCCTGCAATGCAGGAGATCCAAGTTCGATCCCTGGATCAGGAAGATCTCCTGGAGAAGGGAATGGCTACCCACTCCAGTATTCTTACCTGGGAAATCTCACAGACAGAGGAGCCTGGGAGGCTATATCCATGGGATCACAAAGAGTTGGACACAACTGAACAACGAACACACACAATATATGAGCGAATAAGTTTTTTTTTTGTTTAAACCATCTAGTTGGTGGTAATTTGTTAGATCAACCCTAGCAAACTAATACAGATGTCTCTTCTGGAAACAGTACTGCTTGTATAATGCTTTGTCTCTTTCATCTCAGAGAATTATTTCTTAATTAAATGCATCATAGAGAACATCTATCTAATTTTCTGAGATCCAAGAACATTATTTGTTGCAGATCACAGAAAGATAAAGGGGAAGAGTCAGAAGAATAACACAATCTCTTGACTACTTGATTTGTGTTTCTTTGTGATGCACACACTTGCAAACAAATTTTAAACAAATGGTAGAAAGAACAAAAACATAATTCTTTATCATCCTGTCAAACTACAGTTATAGATTTAGCAGCAATGAAGAAATATATTCAGAGCTACAGGAGCTAGTGCCTTACTGTGCCAAATGTACATTAAGATTTGGCTTGGTTCAATAAATAATTTTTAAATACAACCTATCACGTTGTCTTGGATTTTGCTCCTTATCATAATAGCACATGCAATGGGATTCAGACCTGCATCATTTAACTCGTGACTCTCACAGATTAAATATTTTCTATCTTCCGGGACTTCCTAGGTGGCTCAGTGGTAAAGAACCCACCTGCCAATGCAAGAGATGCAGGTTGGATTTCTGATCTGAGAAGATCCCATATGCTGCAGAGCGACTAAGCCCATGCCCACAACTACTGAGCCTGTGCTCCAGAGACGGACCCCCAGCTACTGAAACCCATGCTCCCTAGAGCCCGTACTTCACAAGAGAAGCCACTGCAATGAGAAGCCTGCACACCACAACTAGAGAAAGCCAGCACAGCAATGAAGCCCTAGCACAGCCACAAATACAGTAAAATTATATATATATATATAAAACATCTTCTACCTTCCTTTTCCCAAATGTACCCCTCACCACATAACATGCAAACCTACAGTAATGCTTAGACCTTGACTGAAGCATTAGGTGTATGTGAAAAATCTATACATCTATGTATTTCCCAGTGAATAAGACCTATTTCTCTCCAAATTATTATATATCTACAGAGCAAATACTGACAAGGCAAGGCTCAGCATCAAAGATAAAAAGTGAGGGGGGATATGCTATCCTTGGTGACGGCAAGAAGCACCATGTACCATCACTCACAAACACAGATTTCAGAGCTTGTTGGTCATTCTGTTTTCCTAAAACTGAACAGTATATCTTATTTCACAAGACTGATCGGAGAGAAAGTTTGAGTGATTTTATTAACAATTTAGATCAGCAAGATATTCCTCTCATTCACCTGTTAGTAGGTATACAATATTTACTTTTCTGAATGCCAGAGCATGACATTGAATTTTCTTCAAAATTACTATTTGATTTATAGTTCGCTTCTTCTTGGTGAACTGTCTTCAAGAATTATGGTTACCTTCAGAAGAATTCAATCAAACTTATTTTACAGTGCCTTACATTTTTAGTTATCAAGATTCATTAAAATTCAGTACCACCTGTCCTTTTTGGTATTGCATGTATGGTGGGATTTATTTTTAAATTAAATTTTTTGTGTTTCATTGCTAGATATGTACCAGTACTCACTGACAACATGTTTTTTTCAGCCATACAACTTCTTCAGTTTTGGGGTAATATTACTACATAACCAAGCTTTGCAAATTTCTTTCTGGTTTATATATAAATATATATGCATGAATATGTATATTCAATACATCTTTATATATGCTACTCTATTTTAAAAGTGCTTTAAAATTAGTTCAATATATGCATGACAAAAAGTTCTTAATATCTTTTCAAAAAATTATCCTTGTATAATTAAGAAACATCTTGCACTTCAGCTACTCTTTTTTTTTAATTGAAGTATAATTGCTTTACAGAATTTTGTTGTTTGTCAAAGCCCAACATGAGTCAGCCATACGTATACATATTCCCCTCCCTTTTGAACCTCCTCCCATCTCCCTCCCCATCCCACCCCTCTAGGTTGATACAGAGCCCCTGTTTGAGTTTCCTGAGCCATACAGCAAATTCCCATTGGCTATCTATTTTACATATGGTAATGTAAGTTTCCATGTTACTCTCTCCATACATCTCACCCTCTCCTCCCCTCTCCCCAAGTCCATAAGTCTATTTTCTATGTCTGTTTCTCTACTACTGCCCTATAAATAAATTCTTCAGTACCATTTTTCTAGATTCCATATATATGCATTAGAATAAGATATTTATCTTTCTCTTTCTGACTTACTTCACTCTGTATAACAGGTTCTAGGTTCCTCCACCTCATTAGAACTGACTCAGATGCATTCCTTTTTATGGCTAAGTAATATTCCATTGTGTATATGTACCACAACTTCTTTATCCATTCATCTGTTGATGGACATCTAGGTTGCTTCCATGTTCTAGCTATTGTAAGTAGTGCTGCAATGAACCATGGGATACATGTGTCATTTCCAATTTTTGTTTCCTCAGGGTATATGCCTAGTAGTGGGATTTCTGGGTCATACAGTGGTTTTATTTCTAATTTTTTAAGGAATCTCCATGCTGTCTTCCATGGTGGCTGTATCAATTTATACTCCCACCAACCGTGCAAGAGCGTTCCCTTTTCTCCACACCCTCTCCAGCATTTATTGTTTGTAGACTTTTTGATGATGGCCATTTTGACTAGTGTGAGGTGATATCTCATTGTAGTTTTTATTTACATTTCTCTAATAATGAGCAATGTTGAGCATCTTTCATTCAGTCACTCTTAAACACTGAAAAATTGATACTTTCAATAGTCTGGTGGTGGTGATGGCTTAATGGCTCAGTCATGTCCAACTCTTTGTGACCCCATGGACTGTAGCCCACCAAGCTCCTCTGTCCATGGGATTCTCCAGGCAAGAATACTGGAATGGGTTGCCATTCTCTTCTCCAACAGTCTACAGCTATGCTAATATGGTGGCTACTAAATTTAAATGAATTAAAACTCGATAGAGATGAAAATTCAGTTCCTCAATCACAGAAGTCACGTTTCTGGGGTGTTCACTAACTACATGTGGCTAGTGGTTACCTTATTAGTGTGGCTATACAGGATTTCTATTATTGCAGAAAGTTCCATTGGAGAGTTCTGGCCTATAGCATTAAAACTTGGAATTTAAAGTTAAAAAAATAAATTTGAAAAGAATATGATTATGGCTTACTTACATATTGCAAAGAATAGATTTTTAAGACTCTAAAACAAAGGCCAAAAGAAAAGGGAAAATAAAGGATCTACTTTTTCCACTTATTTCAATCATTTGCATGCTTCCTATCACAGGGAGTGATAATCCTTAGTTGCTTAGAGTGTTTATTTCAGTTAGGGATTTAGCTGGCTTTCTGAGAATATCCAGGTCTAATTCTAAATCTCCTGGTACATGAGATATATAATATGTGAACATTATATACAGTCACATCATTCATGTTATAGATGAATGTTAGACAGATATAAGGATACAATATACTTATATGGTAGCATTCATGTCTTAAAATTCTATGTATTATTTTTTAAATAATGACTTACCATTATTATCTGTTAATGCACATTGTACTTTAATTTTTATATAAAGTTTTAATCCACACCTGGAAAGAGGAAGGAAAAACTTAAGAAAATTCACACAAAGTAACACCTCTGCTAATGAAAAATATTTAAACAGAGTAAAAAAGCTAAATTTGGGCCCTCATTTAAATTTTCCCTTCTTGTCATTCATTTCTAAGTTTTAGTTTCAATGTGACTATTAGATAAGGAAAATGAATAAAGCACACCTTTAAAGATCATTAAATAATATGTCATAAAAATTGCTCAAGGTCAAAGCTCAAACACCATTGGGAAAGCTGCTGGCTCTTCAGGGAACTTCTGAGTAACAACCAAAATAATCGTGTCAAAGATGCAGGGGTGCCTCCAGCCAAAAACAGGAAGGTTTTCCTACAGAGATTATTGTTGTAATGGTATGTGCTCCTAGGAAAGAGATGGACTTTAATAATGTAACAAGTCTGTCAAAACCCCACAGCAATGTCATTTGGTGTCTGGCCAGAGAGATGTACTCTCTCTAACACTGGAAATGCTACTCCCAACTCTTTCCCCAGTCATTGAAACAAAAAGTTTCACTTCACTGTTTCTCAGTGGACAATTCTTTGTTATACAAATTAAAAACAGGACACAGAACATGTTCAAGTTGGAAAGCTCACTAAAGTTATGTGAATTTAACAGTACAGGCTATTAAATTGCTTCAGCCTTATAAGAATGCTCATTCAACCACCTTGCACAAAACTGCCATAGGAAAAGGCTAATGCTCATTGTTATACAAAGAAAGATAAACGGAATTTATGAAAGTAATAAGGAAGAGAGAGGGACTAACTGGGTATCAATTATTAATACCTTTTAAAATTGTTTCCATTTTCTTCTCACTGTCTTCTGATTTCTTTGACATCTTCAGCTATATTCCCTGGGAGATTCATAAAAGAAAAAAAAGATGAGCAAGATAATTAAAAATAAAGTATGTTTAGGGGAGATATAAGTTGGTTACAGGGTGAATTTAAATTGATCGTTTGTGTGGGCTTCCCTGGTGGCTCAGTGGTAAAGAATTCGCCTACAACGCAGGAGACGTGGGTTTGATCCCTGGGTCAGGAAGGTCTCCTGGAGAAGGAAATGGCTATACACTCCAGTATTCTTGTCTGGAGAATCCCATGGACAGAGGAGCCTGATAGGCTACAGTCTATGGGGTCGCAAAGAGTCAGACATGATTGAGTGAATGAACACACACATACCCCTTATGTGTACTGATATTTTACTGTATCTCCAGCACCATGCTATGCCCTAAAAAAAAGGCACGGATTTCAGCACATTAAATCCAATTATAGTGCAGTTTTATATGGTTTACCCTAAATAAGTTCTGGAATCAACTAGGGCATTACTTAATTAATCAGACTCTATGAATAATTATCGGAGAAGGCAATGGCACCCCACTCCAGTACTCTTTCCTGGAAAATCCCATGGATGGAGGAGCCTGGTAGGCTGCAGTCCATGGGGTCGCTAAGAGTCGGACATGACTGGGCGACTTCACTTTCACTTTTCTCTTTCATGCATTGAAGAAGGAAATGGTAACCCACTCCAGTGTTCTTGCCTGGAGAATCCCAGGGATGGCGGAGCCTGGTGGGCTGCTGTCTCTGGGGTCGCACAGAGTCGACACGACTGAAACGACTTAGCAGCATGAATAATTATATCATAAAAAGTATGTTACATTTAGTGCCACATCATCTTGCATTGAGCTTCACTCATAGCTCAGTTGGTAAAGAATCCGCATGCAAAGACGACGACCCCGGTTTGATTCCTGGATCAGGAAGATCCACTGAAGAAGGCATAGGCTACCTACTGCCGTATTTTTGGACTTCCCAGGTGGCTCAGCTGGTAAAGAATCTGCCTGCAATGTTGGAGACCTGGGTTCAATCCTTGAGTTGGGAAGATCCCCTGGAGGAGGGAAAGGTTACCCACTCCAGTATTCTGGCCTGGAGAATTCCTGTATGGTCCATGGTGTTGCAAAGAGTCGGACAGGACGGAACGACTTTCACTTTCACTTTTCATCTTGTATAGATGTGGCACTAAATGTAATATAGACACATGTGTCCTGTATACACACACGTCTTTATCATGTAATAACACTCCAATTAAAATTCAAAAAAGGGAGAAAGTTGCAATTAGCTGGATTCACCTTGACAAAGGAAACTAGATTTCATGTGGCCTTGATGGACTGTTCACATACACAGAAGACAGTGGGGAGGATGGTCTTTGAGGTCTACAAAGAAACAGTCAAAAGTGAGCATCTCAGCTCAGAAGACAATTCGGTTTCTATTGGAGACATGGGACTTCGCATATGCGCTGTATGGCTGTGGAAACCAGGTTACAAATATGAGACAGAGGTCCATATCAAGGAGCCAAATACGCCTTCCAAAGTGGGCAAAACTTATTAAGATAAATGGCAGATTAGGCATTTGCATTTGCCCTCTGTTACTCTAGGGCCTCAATGATATAAAAGTCCAGAAATACAATAAGGAATAAACTTAAACTATGAAAAACAACAATGCAATTGGGCATCAGCCATAAAAAGTGATCACAACAGACTTGTGGAAATTGTTGAGGGGCAGGGTGTGCACAGCCTACTCTACTGCTGTGTGCTGAGAGGCTGAGACCAGGGGAAGGGTTGTCCACCCATGAGGCTCTGAAAGGTCCCAGGCTCGGGTCTGCAGGGACTGCTGAGGGCTTAGGTCGTGGGGTGCAGCCAAAGAGAGAGAAAGAGACGAATCGAATCAGCACTTACCTCCCTCCATCTTTATCCAATATGGAAAGCAGCTGAGAGCTGCTATTACCCCAGTGTCAAACCCTAGTTCTTCTCTGGACAAATAGAAAGTGTCTGGGGAAAGCTACTGCTCGCAGCATGGATGCTGACATTCCAGAATAAATCTTTCTTTGTTCTGTTCCTGGGGGATTTGGAGTTTGACAGCTAGCTCCTTATCTATTCACTGCAAAGAGGGTTTACTAATCAGCATGACATCACCTCTGTTCATAGGTCCCCGGTCATGTTTTTCAGTCGGGTGGGAGACCAGGCTAGAAAAGAGCAGCAAGTGAAGTTCCCACCAGATTCCCACCTGCCGATTAGAATGCAAATTCAACAGCAGTTGTGTGAGCTGCTTGTGAGCCTCTCAGAAATGTGTCTGCTTCCCTTTATGCACAGGCAGGAAGCCTGGAAAGTACATTTCCTAGACTAACTCAGAGGCGGCACCTGCACAAGCTCTGGAAGGCAGGGGAGAAGAAGACAGGCATGGCTTCTGCAGACGGCGGAAGTGAGCGTCTGCCAACCTGGCTCACGGGTCCTCTTGCGAGTCACTCAGTGCTCTGGTCCCTAAATGTGCTGATTTTCTAAAGACCAGGACCAACTTCCTGGATCTAAAACACACCTCCAGTGCTTCCTATGGTTTTGTAAGCTTCTAATTTCCTCTGTTCACTTACCTCCTGTCTCACTTTTCTGAATGAAATTTGTCCCATTCACAGAGATATATGAAGAGACTCATAGATTACTCTTACTCTTATACACAAAGGTAAAATAAATTTTAAAAAAACAACGTGAAAAAGAATAGCTTACATTGGAGTAAAGAGACTTAATTTAGACAAGACGACACCAGAAAAAAATAAAAGCTGGATTCCTATTCTTAGACAAATTTTAAAATATAATACATCCTTGAAACAAGATACTATAAAAATGGAGAATAAGAGATGTTTAAATACAATAGCTGAAGAGGGCTCAACAGGATTTAAAAAACAAATGGAAGAAATTTAAACTAAAAAGCATAAAGACAGCAAGATTCGGGGATACAAAGAAAACAGAAAAAAATTAAAGCAGTGAATTTATCAAAGAAATTATAAAACGAAAAGTCCGAAATCTAAAGAAGTACACTAGGAGATCTGGTGGGGGCGGGCGGTGGGTTTATGCTTGATCTTGGTCACCTAAAGGTTATTTTCATTCTTTAAACAAGTAACCGCCTTCCCCCATTGTCGACACCCAGTGGTGGCTCAGACAGTAGAGACTGCCGGCCATGCAGGAGACCCGAGTTCCATCCCTGGGTTGGGAAGAGACCCTGGAGAAAGGAAATGCTACCCACTCCACTACTCTCACCTGGAAAACCCCATGGACAGAGGAGACTGCTGGGCTACAGTCCATGGGGTCGCAAACAGTTGGATACAACTGAGTGACTAACACTTTCACTATTCCTAGTACATTTCTTTCTCAATTTTATTAAAAATTTAGTCTCTAGCACCTCTGCTGTTTTATCCAGTCTAAATTCCCTATAATCAAATGACAGTAAACATTCGCTTTTTAGTAATATTTTACCTTTCTTGTTCCTTTTTCCTTTTGTACCATTCACCAGGACCAAACCACAATCTTGGACCAACCCAGAAACCTTCCTTCTGTTCCCACATCATGCTGGGGAGGAAGCCATGCAAACAGATGCAGTGTAGTAATAGCACGAGGCAGATCATTCTTCTGAGAGCTAGCGATTAAATTCCCAAAGAAAGGCAATGCCAAAGAACGTTCAAACTACCGCACAATTGCATTCATCTCATATGCTAGTAAAGTAATGCTCAAAATTCTCCAAGCCAGGCTTCAGCAATATGTGAACTGTGAACTTCCAGATATACAAGCTGGATTTAGAAAAGACAGAGGAATGAGAAATCAAATTGCCAACATCTACTGGATCATCAAAAAAGCAAGAGAGTTCCAGAAAAACATCTATTTCTGCTTTATTGACTATGCCAAAGCCTTTGACTGTGTGGATCACAATAAACTGTGGAACATTCTGAAAGAGATGGGAATACCAGACTACCTGACCTGCCTCTTGAGAAATCTGTATGCAGATTAGGAAGCAACAGTTAGAATTGGACATGGAACAACTGGTTCCAAATAGGAAAAGGAGTACGTCAAGGCTATATATTGTCACCCTGTTTATTTAACTTATATGCAGAGTACATCATGAGAAACACTGGGCTGGATGAAGCACAAGCTGGAATTAAGATTGCTGGGAAAAATAACAATAACCTCAGATATGCAGATGACACCACGCTTATGGCGGAAAGTGAAGAAGAACTAAAGAGACTCTTGATGAAAGTGAAAGAGGAGAGTGAAAAAGTTGGATTAAAGCTCAACATTCAGAAAACTAAGATCATGGCATCCGGTCCCATCACTTCATGGAAGATAGATGAGGAAACAGTGGCTAACTTTATTTTTGGGGGCTCCAAAATCACTGCCTGTGGTGACTGCAGCCATGAAATTAAAAGACGCTTGCTCCTTGGAAGAAAAGCTATGACCAACCTAGATAGCATATTAAAAAGCAGAGACATTACTTTGTCAACAAAGGTCCATCTAGTCGAAGCTGTGGTTTTTCCAGTAGTCATGTATGGAAGTTAGATTTGGACTATAAAGAAATCTGAGTGCAGAAGAATTGATGTTTTTGAACTGTGGTGTTGGAGAAGACTCTTGAGAGTCCCTTGGACTGCAAGGAGATCCAAGCAGTTCATCCTAGAGGAAATCAGTCCTGAGTGTTCATTGGAAGGACTGATGCTGAAGCTGAAACTCCAATACTTTGGCCACCTGATGTGAAGAACTGGCTCATTTGAAAAGACCTTGATGCTGGGAAAGATTAAGGGCAGGAGGAGAAGGGGACAACAGAGGATGAGATGGTTGGATGGCATCACTGACTCAATGGACATGAGTTTGGGTAGGCTCCAGGAGTTGATGATGGACAGGGAAGCCTGGTGTGCTGCACTCCAGGGGGTTCCAAAGAGTCAGACACGACTGAGCGAAAAGCAATATTCAGAAATTTTGCAAGTGAACTGTTAAACCATTGACATCACACATGTCGGGAAATTGACAAATACCACAAATCTAGACATTCATTTCTCCCCAAAGAGCCAATGTACCTACACACGACTGCCACTTTTTTGCTCTCCATACCCACCTGGGCTCTCTTCTCTACTAGATAATCCTTTTTAGTTTCATCATCAACCTTCCACTCCATTCTCCATGAATTATTTTCCAAAATATCCATTCTCCTCAAACTTCTTACTCTAGTCCTTCCTTCACTCTGGTCACATTTCATAAAGAAAATAATTACATCATCTGCCAATTCTCTCACCACCCTGTCATATGTACCCTGTAATTTCCCCACATCCTTCCATTCTAATTTTTCCTTCTTCCTTCCTGGTATAAAATTTTCCCCTTTCACCTGGATCTCACCTTCTTCTGCCTCCTGAGAAACTTCTGTTCGATTATCTCTTTTTTTTTCCTGTGTTGATACTAGCTTCTCATTAGTTTGTAAATATTCTCAAATTTCTCCAATTAGAAAAAAGTATGTCTTAGCCCCCTACATCCCTCCTACTATGATAGTCTTTCTGGAGCTTAGGACCATGCCAGGCTTTCTGAAGGGAATCTCCCACCGACAATAGTAGCTGCAATAGTAGCAGTAATAATAGTAGTGTCTACAATAGTAGCTCTGGAGCCAGAGAGTTGGGGCTGAGGTTCGGGGTCTGTCTCTCACTATGTCTGCTACCTTAGACAAGTGACTCAACCCCTCTGTGTCTCTGCTTCTTCATCTGAAAGCTGGGGAATACAGTCGTACTTATCTTAATAAAGGGGTTGACACAGCTAAAGCACTTAGATAAGTGCCGGACATAGCAAACAGCAATTATCAGTTATGCACGATGAACTATTGTTACTCTTCACTTCACTGCCCTCCACTGCTCAGGTCATCAGCAGTCCTCAAGTTGCTAAATCTAATGTGCATATTTCAGGCTTGACATTCTCAAACTGTTCTGCAGCATCTGACCCTGCATCCTGGTAATTCCCCCTCCGCTTGAGTTCCCTGCCACACCATCCTCTTTTCCTTGTAACCTCACATACTGTGTTTCCTATTCTAAAAAGCCAGTGTATATACATACTATATACACTACCATGTGTAAAACAGCTAGCTAGTGGGAAGCTTCTGTGTAACACAGGCTGTATTCTGTGATGACCTAGAGAGCTGAGATGGAGGGTGCAGGGAGCAAGGTCCAGGAGAGCAGGGCTATATGTATACAGATAGCTGATGGATGTTGTTGTACAGCAGAAACTAATGTAACATTGTAGAGCAATTAAATTCCAAAAAAAAACCCAAAATAAACAAATAAAAACAAAACAAACAAATGTCATTATCATGACATTATGATAATGATAATGTCATGTTCTTCCTTGACTCCAGGCTCCTTGAAAATGTCCTAAGTCAGCTGGCTCACAAAAAAATATTCTGGGGCTCTTATTATTAATAACAATTATTGTCAATAGATAGAGTTAGGTGAGTGACAGATAACAGGTTCAAAACCATCCTTACTATGTGTTGTATAAGCTAATTCCCAGCTTCCTGTCCTGCTTGGTGTCACTATACTATTCATGAAATGTTCACTGTCAGGAAAGTGACTATTTAAAGGTCACTCTATGTTAGAAGTAAGAGCCAGTTCATATTAAAGTTCATATCCTATTAAATAATAGTCCAACACAGAACCATCAATGAGTCAGGCCACAAGCATCATCCCTAAAGGAACAGGTAAACAGGACTGAATCACAGCTACACTGTGTTCTTACAAGGGTGGGAATGTCTCCAGCACACTTCTGCCCACTCACTCCTTGAATACCACTAATGTTACCCATGTAAGTTTCTAACACCCACTATGTTATCCTGCACATCTCAAATTTTACCAATGAAAACTCATTTCTAAGGTTAATTATACTAAATAATAGTGACTGTAACCATGAAATGAAAAGATGCTTGCTCCTTAGGAGAAAAGCTATGACAAACCTAGACAGTGTATTGAAAAGCAGAGACATCACTTTGCCCACAAATGTCCATATAGTCTTAGCTGTGGTTTCCCCAGTAGTCATGTACAGATGTGAGAGTTGAACCATAAAGAAGGCTGAGTGCTGAAGAATTGATGCTTTCAAATTGTGGTGCTGGAGAAGACCCTTGAGGGTCCCATCCATGGACTGCAAGATCAGCCCTGAATATTCACTGGAAGGGTGGATGCTGAAGTTCCAATACCTTGGCCACTTGATACGAAGAGCTGACTCATTGGAAAAGACCCTGATGCTGGGAAAGATGCAGGGCAGAAGGAGAAGGGGGCGGTAGAGAGTGAGATGGTTGGATGGCATTACCATCACTCAATGGACATCAATTTGAGCAAACTTCAAGAGACAGTGCATTACCGACTCAATGGACATGAGTTTGAGTAAACTCCAGGAACTGGTGATGAACAGGAAAGCCTGGCGTGCTGCAGTCCATGGGGTTGCAAAGAGTCAGATGTGACCAAGGGACTGAACTGAACTCAGAAGGTAGTGGAGAACAGAGGAGCCTGGTGTGCTGAAGTTCTTGAGGTGGCAACAAGTCAGACACGACTTAGCGATTGAACAGCAACAACAAGCCCCTTAGCTGTTGATGGGAAATAACCAAGCTGAAACACTTGTAGGAGCTGCTTCTGAAGAATGATCTTCCCCATCAACTGGATACACCCTGAAGTGTGAGCTCCTCATTAAAGCAACTGGCCATTCCCATCTAACATGGATAGTACTTCACCAGCTCCAGGGAGGTTTTGTAAAGTTCATAAGCATCACAACAGGTCTTGTCATATCCTTTTTCAAAGTGAACCATCCTTCTTCCTGCACCTCCTCCAGCCCCTCTGCTCCTGGAGAAATTCCATAAATATCCCAGATCAAGATTCAGATGTGGCTTTCTCAGGGCCGCCTCCTCAGCTCCAGGGAAGCCTAGTAAGCTCCAGGGAGCCTGGACTGTGAGCTCTGCTCCACTCTGCAGTGGCGCAGTTGCATTTAATTGAAATTGTTTATATACTTATCTTTTTTTTTTTTTACCTTTAAGACTGTATGTTCCTTAAGATCAGAGGCTGGGTCATTCATTGATCATCTATTTATTCCCAGGGGACCTCCATACACCTGGTATCATGTAGGTGCCAAGTGAGTGATCTTGGAATCGACGAAAGGAAAGAAACCCAATAGCAGTTTACATTGGAAACTGCTATTTTGTTCACAATGATCAAACCTTTGGAACGTCTATGATGCAAAAGGATGTGAATTACGATCTGGAAATATAAAGAGGAATGAGTCAGGGGCCCTTATCTAATGAATTCACACTCAGATAGATAGACACACAAAATGGGCAATGGTCATAGAACACAGATCAAGATACACAGCCCTACTTCCAGGGGAACTGACTGATGGGGTCAATCAGGGTAATACCATCACCTTGTTCTTAAAACTGATTCTGTTATCCAGGTTTAAGTCCAAAAGTTCTGACATTACCCTGATCAGACCTTGCTTTAGAAAAGGGCACAGGATATACTATAGGGCCAACAAGACACACGGGGAGTTTGGCTGGGATTTCTGAGATAGAAATCTTACTCTTTTAGAGCTTTCAAGAGAAATATTTCCTCTTCTAGTCTGTCTGTGATGCACAAAAAAAGCCTGGGACTTCAGCATTTTGCTGTCACGGAGGCAGCCAGTCTTATGCAAGTCTAACAGAAGGCAAAGAGAAGAGGGAGAAAGAACCGGTTCCTTCATACACAGTGATGTGCTGCTGAATCAATATAGCTGTGTCTCATATAGGCTTTCTATTATAATTGAATTTTTCCTTATCCCAGTCTTCTCCCTACTTTTCATTATTTATATTTGAAAACCATTCATTATAAATGTGAAAATAGGGCACATAATCCAGATTTCAAGATTTATATCTCATATATTCCTCTGTATGCACTGGCTAATAAAGCTGCTGTTTTGACCGATATGGCTAGTCATTGAAATTAATTGTAATAAGAACACTCAGACACTAGAGTGGTCTGGTGGCATTAACCAAACCACCCGTAGTTTTGGCATCAGGTAAACACTCAACCTGCTTTGAACTGCCAGGCATTTGCTTGTAAGACAATTAGTTGCATTAATAGAAGAAAAAAGAATCAGGGTGGGGAGAGAAAAATGGTAGCAAATGGAATAACCAACCCTCAATGGCAGAATGCTGCCTTCTATAAAAAAGGAGTTTCTGTACAATTCATAGAGTAGAACATAAAAAAAAAAATCAAGAATAACTATAAAATCACTGTAAGATGATTAGGAGCCAAACCTTTTTGAGGCAGGATTCAAATGTATCTACTACAGAGTGACCTATCTGCCAGCGCACAAGGGTTAGCAGCATTCCTTATACGACTGGAAGTCAAATAAAATATATTTTTCAAGTGCTTTGAGAAGCTCTCCTCATGCTTGTTTGGAAAATTTAGCACAGCAACAGCATTCAGAAGTAAATCCCCACCCTACAGCCTACATAGAAAGAAGGTGTAAACTGAATCTTATTATTTCTGCTACTTCTGTTTCCTACCCAATCCAAGGTAACTGAAAAGAATTAATTTAACTCTTACAGAACATCTGTTTATTTCAATCAATTTCAGCAACATTTTGTACGTGATTATTTTAGAATACAAATGTTTAACAATTACTCCATCCATAAAAAAAAGCCTGAATCTATAGCCTCAGTTCAAAGTGCATTAGTCTTATGCACTAAATCTCACTGCCAACCACACCTGGCCTGTTACCCTAGCAAGGCTTGTAGGTGCAATGTGAAATAAGGCCAGTGCATGCCATAAAGAGCTGGTGAGTTGTGGCAAAGAAAAAATGATGGGCCCACATTAAAAAGGAAGACTGAAAATAGTCTTAAAGCAGGGTTCCTCAAACTCTACACTATTAACACTTTGGGTCATGATTAACATCTTTTGCTGTGAGCCATTGTCCTATGCATTGTGAGATATTTAATAGCATCCTGGCCTTCACTCACTTGATACCAATATCCCCTAGTTATGACCATCAAAAACATCTCTAGGCACAGCCAAAAGGCCCCTGTCCTGGTTGAGAACCACTGGTTTAAGTAAAATAATTTCCAAATGAAATGATGACAAGTTGGTGTTTTATGAGCACTATCTAACTCTTACAGGGCCTTCAAAAGTAGTTCATCTTAAAGGGAAATGCAGTTAGTGTGAGATGGAACAAACAATCATCTAAGGCCCGACGACAGTCCTGGATTCAAAGGCTAAATGGTACTGTTCTAGGCCCTGGACATTGAACACGGACTGAGATAATAATTTTGTCCTGAAGAACTTCCTAGTTGACTCCCAGCTAAGGTGGGGGAAGGAAGACAGAGAGCCCTATGGAAAGGCACGGGAGACTCTGCATGCTGCCTTGGATTTGGGAGGAAATGTGGTCAGAGGAGGGGTAAACTGGAGTTAAGCAGATTAATGGAGGGCAAGACGGGTTTTGGAGGCCAGAGCAGAGAGGAAGTGATTTCCATGAAGAGCAAAAAGGATTTACAAATACCAAGAATGAAAAGAGAAGGTGGCACAGATCAGCGGGACTGGAGAAGAGGATGGGGAAGGGCTGACTGGCTTCTCAGTGTGTCTTTGAGCAAAGTGATGAGCTGGAAACAAGTGCAGTTATCTTCTAGGACCCTCATTATCTGCTGGAAAAAGCTTACCTGTTCTTCCAAGGAAATCCATATCTACACATATGGAACAGCCATGGTGTTTGTTTGATAACAGAATCAGTGCTGTGTTCTTGACTACATCAAAAAACAAAAGCACTGGGTTGGCACCATTTCAGCCTGTTAAGCATTAATATTATTTAATTTCATTTGTGTTCTTACCTCCATATAGCTTGGCACTTTTCTCTCCATAATATTCTTACACACTCATCTAGTAAAAATATACATAATTTCATCAAACTGCTGCTGCTAAGTTGCTTCAGTCGTGTCCGACTCTGTGCGACCCCATAGATGGCAGCCCACCAGGCTCCCCCGTCCCTGGGATTCTCCAGGCAAGACCACTGGAGTGGGTTGCCATTTCCTTTTCCCATCAAACTGTAGATGCTGTCTAAACTGTGCTGCTCATATTACTGAGCAAGATGCATGGTGGGGCACAGAGGTCTATTCAGAGCCAGAGGGTATCAGAATTCCAGAAGCTCTGACATCCAGAGCTGGTTTGTTGTTGTTCAGTCACTCAGTCGTGTCCGACTTTGCAACCCCATGGACTGTAGCACAGCAGGCTTCCCTGTCCTTTACCAGGACAAACTCCAGGAGTTTGCTCAAACTCATGTCCATCGAGTTGGTGATGCCATCCAACCATCTCATCCTCCATCATCCCCTTTTCCTCTTGCCTTCAATCTTTCCCAGCATCAGAGTTTTTTCCCGTGAGTTGACTCTTCGCATCAGGTGGCCAAAGTATTGGACTTTCAGCTTCAGCATCAATCCTTCCAATGAATATTCAGTGCTGATTTCCTTTAGGTTGACTGGTTTCACCTCCTTGCTGTCTAGTGAACTCCATGAACAGAGCTGGTTTAGGGGAACTGTAATGAGAAGGCAGACCAGTGGAAAAAAGTTTAAGAGCAGACAGGTATTTACAGTGTTCTTCAATTCACGTAAAAGACATTGCAAGTGGACTTTATAAGCATACTTTGTATATTATATTTAATTTCCTTTCCATGACTGTAAAGAAAACATCTGACCGGGCCTCAAGATGTAAGAGAGCCAAACCTAGCCCTTGGTGTATTTTCACTGTCTTCAACCCTTTTTTAAAGCTATGAACTCCATCATTACACCTAGTGGATTTAGGAGACTAGGGAGATGTAGTGTGATATTAAAAATGCACTGGCACCATACTCAAGAGATCTGGGTCTCTTGATATTTTCTACATAGCATGATGGCAGAAATCGAAGAAGAGCTAAAGACCCTCTTGATGAAAGTAAAAGAGGAGAGTGAAAAAGTTTGTTTAAAACTCAACATTTAGAAAACTAAGATCATGGCATCCAGTCCCATCACTTCATGGAAAATAGATGGGGAAACAATGAAAACAGTGGCAGACTTTATTTTGGGGGGCTCCAAAATCACTGCAGATGGTGACTGCAGCCATGAAATTAAAAGATGCTTGCTCCTTAGAAGGAAAGCTATGACCAACCTAGACAGCATATTAAAAAGTAGAGACATTACTTTGCCAGCAAAGGTTCATCGAGTCAAAGCTATGGTTTTTCCAGTAGTCATGTATGGATGTGACAGTTGAACTATAAAGAAAGCTGAGCACTGAAGAACTGATGCTTTTGAACTGTGGTGTTGGAGAAGGCTTTTGAGAGTCCCTTGGACTGCAAGGAGATCCAACCAGTCCATCCTAAAGGAAATCAGTCCTGAATATTCACTGGAAGGACTGATGCTGAAACTGAAACTCCAATACTTTGGCCACCTGATGCAAAGAACTGACTCATTTGAAAAGACCCTGATGCTGGGAAAGATTGAGGGCAGGAGGAGAAGGGAATGGCAGAGGATGAGATGGTTGGATGGCATCACTGACTCAATGGACATGAGTTTGGGTAAGCTCTGGGGGTTGGTGATGGACAGGGAAGCCTGGTGTGTTGCAGTCCATGGGGTCGCAAAGAGTCAGATACAACACAGCAACTGAACTGAACTGAATTAGCATGACTGACACTGTGTTTCCATAGATAAAGCACGGGAATTGATTGACGTATGTTCTGACAACCTCACCAGCTTGTCATGGGGATAAAAATAATAAAACCATATAAAAGTGCTTTTAAAACTTAGACCTTCTAGAACTTCAAGACCTTCTAGAACTAACACCCCAAAAAGATGTCCTTTTAATTATAGGGGACTGGAATGCAAAAATAGGAAGTCAAGAAATACCTGGTTCGGCTCAGTTTAGTTGCTCAGTCATGTCCGAATCTTTGTGACCCCATGTACTTCAGCACGCCAGGCTTCCCTGTCCATCACCAACTCCCAGAGCCTACTCAAACTCATGTCCATCAAGTCATCCAACCATCCATCCAACCATCTCATCCTCTGTCATCCCCTTCTCCTCCTGCTTTCAATCTTTCCCAGCACCAGGGTCTTTTCCAATGAGTCGGCTCTTCGCATCAGGTGGCCAAAGCATTGGAGTTTCAATTTCAGCCTCAGTCCTTCCAATGAATATTCAGGACTGATTTCCTTTAGGATTGACAGGTTTGATATCCTTGCAATCCAAGGGACTCTCAAGAGTCTTCTCTAACACCACAGTTCAAAAGCATTAATTCTTCAGCACTCAATTTTTTTATGGTCCAACTCTCAAATCCATACATGACTACTGGAAAAACCACAGCTTTGACTAGGCAGACTTTTGTTGGTACGGTTTTTAATATGCTTTCAAGGTTGGTCATAGCTTTTCTTCCAAGGAGAAGTGTCTTTTAATTTCATGGCTGCAGTCACCATCTGCAGTGATTTTGGAGTCCCCCCAAATAAAATATCTCACTGTTTCCATTTTTTCCCCATCTATTTGCCATGAAATGATGGGACCAGATACCATGATCTTCATTTTTTTAATGTTGAGTTTTAAGCCAGATTTTTCACTCTCCTCTTTCACCTTCAGCAAGAGGCTCTTCAGTTCCTCTTCGCTTCTGCCATAAGGGTGATGTCATTTGCATATAGGAGGTCTTTTATATTTCTGCCGGAAGTCTTGATTCCAGCTTGTGCTTCATCCAGCCCAGCATTTTGCATTATGTACTCTTCATACAAGTTAAATAAGCAGGGTGACAATATACAGCCTTGACGCACTCCTTCCCCAATCTGGAACCAGTCCATTGCTCCATGTCAGGTTCCAACTGTTGCTTTTAAACCCTCATACAGATTTCCCAGGAGGCAGGTCAGGTGGTCTAGTATTCCCATCTCTTTAAGAATTTGCCACAGTCTGTTGTGATCCACACAGTCAAAAACTTTGGCATAGTCAATAAAACAGAAGTAGATGTTTTTCTGGAACTCTCTTGCTTTCTCTATGATCCAACAGATGTTGGCAATTTGATCTCTGGTTCCTCCACCTTTGCTAAAACCAGTTTGAACATCTGGAAGTTCACGGTTCACGTACTGTTGAAGCCTGGCTGGAAGAATTTTGAGCATTACTTTACTAGTGTGTGAGATGAGTGCAACTGTGCAGCAGTATGAGCATTCTTTGGCATTGCTTTTCTTTGGGATTGGAATGAAAACTTATCTTTTCTAGTCCTGTGGCCACTGCTGAATTTTCCAAATTTGCTGGCATATTGAGTTAAGCACTTTCACAGCATCATCTTTTAGGATTTGAAATAGCTCAACTGGAATTCCATAACCTCCACTAGCTTTGTTTATAGTGATGCTTACTAAGACCCACTTGACATTGCATTCCAGGACCTCTGGCTCTAGGGGAGTGATCGCACCACTGTCATTATCTGGGTCATAAAGATCTTTTTTGTATAGTTCTTCTGCATATTCTTGCCACCTCTTCTTAATGTCTTCTGCTTCTGTTAAGTCCATACTGTTTCTGTCCTTTATTGTGCCCATTTTTGCATGAAATGTTCCCTTGGTATCTCTAATTTTCTTGAAGAGATCTCTAGTCTTTCCCATTCTATCATTTCCCTCTATTTCTTTGCACTGATCACTGAGGAAGGCTTTCTTATCTCTCTTTGCTATTCTTTGGAACTCTGCATTCAGATGGGTATATCTCTCCTTTTCTCCATTGCCTTTTGCTTCTCTTCTTTTCTCAGCTGTTTGTAAAGCCCCCTCAGACAACCATTTCGCCTTTTTGCATTTCTTTTTCTTGGGGATGGTCTTGATCACTGCCTCCTGTACAATGTCACAAACCTCTGTCCGTAGTTCATTAGGCACTCTGTCTATCAGATCTAATCCCCTGAATCTTCCACAGTGGAATTTGTCACTTCCACTATATAGTTTTAAGGAATTTGATTTAGGTCATACCTGAATGGTCTAGTGATTTTCCCTACTGTCTTCAATTTAAGTCTGAATTTGGCAATAAGGAGTTCATGATTTGAGCCAGGGTTATCCCCCAGTCTTCTTGTTGCTGACTGTATATACCTTCTGCATCTTTGGCTGCAAAGAATATGATCAATCTGATTTTGGTGTTGACCATCTGGTGATGTCCATGTGTAGAGTCTTTTCTTGTGTTGTTGGAAGAGGGTGTTTGCTATGACTGGTGTGTTCTCTTGGCAAAACTCTTTTAGCCTTTGCCCTGCTTCATTCTGCACTCCAAGGCCAAAGTTGCCTGTTACTCCAGGTATCTCGTGACTTCCTAGTTTTGCATTCCAGTCCCCTATGATGAAAAGGACATCTTTTTTTTTTTTTCGTGTTCATTCATCAGTGTATATTTCTCAGTCACCCACTGATGAACTGTGCTCCCCACTCTATTCTGAAACTAGTGGGTGAAGAAACCATATTTGTTATACTCATTCTTAAACTCCCCTTGTCTAGCAGAGTTCTTGCCACATAGTAAGCACTCCATAAAAATGGATTAACTGAAATGATTAAGGGACTGAGTGTAGAAATGAATGGACGGTAAAATTTCCACAGATTGTAGGACAGCAACATCAATCCTAAAGGAAATCAACCCTGATATTCATTGGAAGGACTGATACTGAAGCTGAAGCTCCAATGCTTTGGCTACCTGATGCAAAGAGCCTACTTATTGGAAGAGACCCCGATGCTGGGAAAGACTGAGGGTAGGAGGAGAAGAGGGTGACAGACAATACAATGGCTGGATGGCATCACCAACTCCATGGACGTGAGTCTGAGCAAAATCCAGGGGATAGCGAAGGATGGGGACATCTGACATGGTGCAGTCACAAAGAGCTGGACACGACCTAGGAACTGAACAACAGCCAGTGTTTTCTCTATTTCTCTGATTATAAAAACAATGCTGCTGCTGCTGCTAAATCACTTCAGTCATGTCCGACTCTGTGCGACCCCATAGACGGCAGCCCACCAGGCTCCCCCGTCCCTGGGATTCTCCAGGCAAGAACACTGGAGCGGGTTGCCATTTCCTTCTCCAATGCATGAAAGCGAAAAGTGAAAGTGAAGTCTTTCAGTCATGTCTGACTCTTCACGACCCCATGGACTGCAGCCCACCAGGCTCCTCCGTCCATGGGATTTTCCAGGCAAGAGTACTGGAGTGGGGTGCCATAATCCCTCAACTTATTCAGGTCTCTATATATTACCTTTGGAGAAGGTCTTCATTGACTGCCTATGCTAAAATGTACCCTTTCCCATTATCTGCTCTCCCCTTTGGCCCTGCTTTATTTTTTGTAAAACTTACCTCTATCTGACTTACTTGTGTGTAACTTAATTGTGTGTTTATTTCTTTATCCCCAGACTAATAAAATGGGTAAGAGGGAAGTGATGGTGGCGGCAGTATGCTCCAGGAAGAAAGAGTATCACTGAAATTGTTCAGAATTGAGTGATATTAAAAATGATTGACTTTTGGTGGTTGGTTTGTTTGTTTTTTAATTCTCTACAGACAGTGCACCCTTTATTACCTGCATTCACGATGAACGATCCCTCTGCTTCACCCTTAGTGCGTCAATGCAAACCCCACTAGAACAGAGATAGCTTTTGGTTTTTTTTCATGGCTTTCCCCCTACATTAGGTAAATTTAAGGGCAGTATAAGCATTGGAAAATAAATATTGACATTTAAAAATAGCCATTCATAATCCCTTCACCCAAAAGTTAAATGGTTTTTTAAAAACATTTTAACATGTTTTCTTCCACCCTTTTCTGTGTATTTTTTTAACATAAATAAGAGCATGAAATGTAACTCCTATGCCTGCAGTTTGTTTTTCCTTAATAGTTTCTAAGTAGTTAAATGAATACAATCTGAAAGCAGACAGCCACAGTTCCAATCCCTGATCTGCCACTTACTGAAATGTGAGCTCTTAAGTCACATACTTAACATCTTTGAGCCTCAGCTTCCTGATTTTAAAAATAGGCTAATCACATAACTGCCTCGTTGGGCTGTTAAAAAGATTAAGCGAGATAATCTATGCGCTTGGCTGGTGGTATGTGAATGTTAGTTTGGGGCGTGGACAGCCTCTAATATGGTCTGCAGTGATCCTAGCCTCCGGGTATTTGCATCCTGTGTAATCTCCTACCTTTGAGTGTGGACCATGACTCAATGCCAGAGAAGTGACTAGTGACTCACTGCCAGAGAAAAGAATATAGCAAAAAGTAATCGGGATGCTACTTCCGAGAACTGGTTACAAAGAGACTGTGGCTTCTGTGTGGGACCACACTCTTGCTCTCTCCTTAAACTCTGAGCCAAGCCAGCTGCCTGCCACATGTGAGCTGTTAGGTGAGGTTCCTTGTAGCAAGGAGCTGAGGGAGACCTCTTGCCAACAGCCAACAAGATACTGAATTCTGATGACAACATGAATGAGCTTGAAAATGAATTCACCTGTTGAACCATCACGTAAGACCACAGATGCAGTTCAAATGGATTGCAACCTTTTGAGAGACTTTGTCGCATTGGCATTCAGATTAACTGTGCCTGGATTCCTCATCCACAGGGATTCTCTGGTAGCTCAGACGGTAATTTGCCTGCAATGCAGGAGATCTGGGTTCAATCCCTGGGTCGGGAAGATCCCCTGGAGAAGGAAATGGCAACCCACTCCAGTATTCTTGCCTGGAAAATCCCATGGCCAGTGGAACCTGCTGGGCTACAGTCACGAAGAATTGGACATGACTGAGCTACTTCACTTTCACTTTAAATTTCCTCATCCACAGAAACCATGACATTAAAAAGTGTTTGTGATTTAAAATAATTTCTACATTTTGATGGAAGTCGTTATGAAATTTCAATATAGGAGAGTGTAGAGAGTCCCCTGGAAGGTAACATTTTTCTTCCCCACGAAGTTTTTGAAAAAGATAGGAAACAGGACTGGGAGATGGGAAATCAACATACCTTTTTATTAATAAAAGCTAAGCTTTGGTATGTGACTTGGTATGATAGCCGCATAATCTTTCAACTGAGTCACAGAGGTAGGCAGACTGAGAATCCTGTCTTGGACAGTACTGGATAAAACAGGCTTTTTCATGGGGCTGGAAAGAACAGGACTCTGGAGAAAGATTCTGTTACTGGGAAGAAACAAGAAAACAGAAGTCTTCCAGCAGCCAGATACCCGAAGGGAAAAAGGATTGAGTAGATCATGCTCAGTTTTATGACTCAAAGTTACTAGGTAACTAGGAGCAGCATGGATAATGAACAGGGCAAGTAAACCCAGGAGCCAACAACCATGGAGTCCGCTGCACCTAGAGGGAACTTAATCAGTATTGATTGAGTAGCACTCCTGGTCTCATTTCAGCCTTTACAAACTACTTATGAAAATCACCGTAATCACTGTACCATATTCATCATGTGGTTGTACTCCAACTTATTAAACTAATCACATCTTGTTAGAAATTTAGATTATTTCAAGTTTTTAGCGTTGTAAGTATTGCTGGTGTGAATATCTTTCTTATTTCCTTAGCATAAGTCCCCAAAAAGAGCACTGTTAATTCACAGGTTAAAGTGAAGTTGCTCAGTCGTGTCCGACTCTTTGCGACCCCATAGACTGTAGCCTACCAGGCTTCTCTGTCCGTGGAATTTTTCAGGCAAGAGTGCTGGAGTGGGTTGCCATTTCTTTCTCCAGGGGATCTTCCCGACCCAGGGATTGAACCCAGGTCTCCCACATTGCAAGCAGACACTTTACCCTCTGAGCCACCAGGGAAGTCATTCACAGGTTATGAGCATTTAAATGTTTCCTCTATTCCTAGGGTTAGTTGTTCAGTCCTGTTCAACTCCGTGCAACCCCATGGGCTGTAGCCAGCCAGGCTCCTCTGTCCCTGGAATCAGGCAAAAATACTGGAGTAGGTAATCATTCCCTTCTCCAGGGAATCTTCCCAACACAGGGATCAAACCCAAGTCTCCTTCATTGCAGGTGGATTCTTTACCATATGAGCCACCAGGGAAGCCTATTTAGCAGTATATTGCTAAATAGGTCTCAAAGGGCTGATTAACTTTTTCTCTCATCAATGGAGTATAAAAATATGCTTCTGACCCTTGAAACCTTGGATTTTAGATGTTATTTGATAATCTTTGCTAATTTGATAAGTGAATCATATCTTGTCCTTATTTTAATTTGCAGTTCCTTGGTTATTATTAAGGTTGAAGACTTTTCATTGTTAATCGGCCATTTGTATTTCCTTTCCTCTAAGTTATCTGCATGTTTCTGGTGTTCATGGATCCATTGGCATTATCCATCTTCATCCTTAGGGCAAACACTCAATTGCCCTCTCTTCTGGAGCTGTGTGATCCCACAGAGAAGAGGGACTGAGAAAATGCCACAGGATGTTTTCAATTATTCGTAATATTTCTGGAATAACCTTTTTTTGGACTTAGTTTTTCAAGAGTGTTTCATACTCTGTTGTTGTTGTTTAGTCACTAAGTTGTGTCTGACTCTTTTGCAACCCCATGGATTGTAGCCCACCTGGATCCTCTGTCCAGGGATTTTCCAAGCAAGAGTACTAGAATAGGTTGCCGTTCTCTTCTCCAGTGGGTCTTCCTGACCAGGAATTGAACTTGTGTTTCTTGCATTGCATTGGAGAAGGAAATGGCAACCCATTCCAGTATTCTTGCCTGGAAAATCCCATGGATGGAAGAGCCTGGTAGCTACAGTCCATGGGATCACAAAGAGTTGGACACGACTGAGCAACTTTCTTTCTTTCTTTTCTTGCATTGCAGGTGGATTCTTTACCACTGCACCACCAAGAAGCCTCATACTCTATTATGGCGCATCAGTTCAGTTCAATCGCTTAGTCGTGTCCGACTCTGCGAACCCATGAACCGCAGCACGCCAGGCTTGCTTGTCCATCACCAACTCCCGGAGTTCACCCAAACCCATGTCCATGGAGTCGGTGATGCCATCCAACCATCTCATCCTCTGTCGTCCCCTTCTCCTCCTGCCTTCAATCTTTCCCAGCATCAGGGTCTTAATGACATTGAATGTAGCATGATACAATGTCAGGTTTTGTTCTATGGGCTTTGCATAGATTAATGCACTGAATCGACTACCAAGTAGCTACTATTTTTATAACCATTTACAGAAGAGGAAGCTAAGGAGAAAAAGCACTGAGTATCTGTTTTGCCCCAGGTAAAACATAACAGGTGGCAGAGCTTGAGACTTTCCATGCCAGGGCGTGAGAGTTTATCCACTGATCTACCCAGTACAACACTGTGGTTAACCCTAGAGGATAATGGACTTAATTTTCCCTAACAAGTCATCCTCAATGAATAATGTGTCTCCACATCAAAAGGATAAGTGTTCTACATCACTCTGATAAGTTTTAATAATAAAATGGTTGTTTTCAAAATCGAAGAAGTTTTTTTGTGATTATAAAGGATCTGTTTATTTTTATGTTTAAAATGTTCAGAGAGTTCATAAAAAAACAAAGAAAAATGATGTAAGTTCATCCTCCAGAAGTAGAAAAAGTACAGTATAAAAAAATTCAAGCAATCTGAAATTCTACTTTTATATTATGGCAACAAAATCTGATGGGATGAAGGAGGGGATTAAAAGCATAAATCTTACTTGCTCTAAAAGACTTTCACACCACCCATTGAATATATATATATATAAAACACTAACATTTAGATGTTACTAAAGGAACATACAAACTGGGGGAAACTTAATTATTTAGGTACAAGCTTTTTAAATTCAATTACAGAAACGAGATTTCACTTAAACAGAAGGAAAAAAGCATTTAAAAACAGCCCAGATAACCTCGGATATTTGGGTTGCTTCCTCTAATTCTATTCCCCCTTCTGTTTAGAACACTAATTTGTTGCATTTACTTTTACAAAAAGAATGTACCACACACTTAAGTTAATCAAACTTACATAGTAAATCATGGGTGAATGCAATTTAGATGTACACTGCAGACCTGAAACCATGCTACTGAAAACTGATGACTTCCATTTTATGAAGTCATGAAATGACTGGCTGCTCTAAAAACTACGCCAAATATTTAAAATCAACTGAGATAGATTTTTGGTTATTGGGGCTATTCAAAAATCATATAATCCTAAAACTACAAGCATAAGCACACTGTTCACATTTAATTTTAAAAATTTAAACAATAATTTTTAAAGCCTAAAATAGTCTTTACTCGAAAATCCTTTAAAACTAAACATTGATTATTCTTCTAAAATCATTAATTATCTCATGCCTTAATTGTCAGTGTTACCAAGTGAGAATTGATCCCAAATATATATTTTCTGGTGTTAATATCTATTTCACCTGTTTGAAAATACTGTGAAAAATTATACTTCACAATGTAGGGACATGATATACTCAAGTAAAGGCAAGCACCATATGTTCATCCTCTTGTCTAACAATATACCTGGTTCATAGTAGACATGAAGCCAGTAATTGTTGTCCATATTTTCTATCTAAAGGTAAATATATTAGACCTTGAATATTTTCTATTTTCATGCTAGTATATCACTAAACTTCTCTTTCACTGGGTGTTTAAAATGCACAGGCTTAAGAAGAATAAAAAAATAGGATCAGTTACTTTGGCAGCAATCCAGTGATACCTCTGTTCTTGACCTCTTTTGAATCTCTTTGATTAAAAATCAAATATTTGATTGGATTTAAACTGTAGGGTTTTTTTTCCCCCTTTCTCTGTTTTTACTTTATCTTCCACCCAATGTGGTAAGTACTGATCTATACAGAGTTGCCCATACAGAAAAAAAGAGCAGAACCAAGGTATATCCTAACTTCACTTCTCACTAATCTGTAACTCTGAGCAAATTTCCCATTTGCAAAATAATAGGATCTAATATTGTTCCCTTATAACATCACCTAACAAAATCATAATACTACCCATCATCATCATGTTTAACAACTTCCACAATCCTTGCCTATTCTTAGGTACACTGTAATTTCTTTTCAATGTTATTTTTATTTCTAATTATCCAAGGTAATCAAAGATGTGCTTTTATCAAAAATAGACTTCCACCAAAAAATAGAAAAATTCTAAAAATGTGGATGGGAAAAACCCAAAAAATATAAACATTTGGAAAATCTGACAGAGTTGAAATGTTCCAAAATCGATGACATGATTTTGACATACTATGTGACAGTGAGTAAGTCCTGTCTTTTCTATTTCTGGTTTTGTTCAGAGCCAGCCAGGGGACAGGATGGAGTCAACAGCTCACGTGATCTTACATTCCCTAGCTCTGTTGCTGGGCCTGAAGGTGCTTGGTGTCTCTCTCATTTCTAAGAGAAACGAGATGCGCCTTAGTCAGTGTGAGGCTAGCCTGTAAGATGGTATGGGCTCATCCTGGCACTGGGGTGCTCTGGATTGTCCCATCAGTCCAGCAGCCACGAGGACTTGTCCGTCACTAGATGGGGGAGCAACCCTAAGTACCGTATTTCCATGCAATAGTGCGCAAAGGTACCCAGCAGGTGACAGCATGGAAGAAAGAGTCTCCTCGCCCCCTTCTATCTTTGCAGGGAGGCCCTAGAAGTCTTCCTGTTTTATCTCATTGTCCAGTGGAGGTTATACCTACTTCTTGAACATACCTCTGTACCCTAAGATCAAAGTAACCTGAACCAAATCAGGGTTTTGGTGGGAAAGAAGGGGGTCAGAGGTAGGATATTTTAGATTGGCAATATAGTGTGCCTAATTTAGATGAACATATTTAATACAACAAGGTAGGGGAAGATTTTAATTTTTTTAACAACAGCAACAAAAACCCTGAGCTTCAAATACAATAAGTAACTTGTCATAGACCACAAGACAACATAGGAATGGAGCAGGATTGAAATTCAAGTTTCTCTCGCTAGATATAGTTTTATTCTTAATATCAAGTTCACGGATTAACTCCCCTTTGACTGTTAAATAATTTAACTGAAATGAGTACGTTTGTTTTAGCTTTGTATGTGTACAAATTTATGGGATAAATAAAAATAATTCCCTCAACTCTATTTGGTAAGATATTAATTTCCATAAAGATACTGAAAGGCTTAAGTAGAATTTACAAAAGAAAGAGGCTAGAACATAAGGAAATAGTAGAGTTGAACACCGAGTAGATAGAGAGCCATGGGACTTACTTTGTTTTAAAAGACAAAACCAGCTACTAGTTATAAGGCAAGAAAATTATTACCATTAATAATGAATGACAGTAATACACCAGCAGATTCCTACAAAGTCTTTTATGTTAGTTAAATGATGTAGGAAACAAGATACTATTTATTCTAGTTTTGCTATTGACTTCTACATTTACTAGTGATATATTTTAACAGATTTCAGTATCACTTGTGATCATCTAAATGGTGATAAGAGACACCACCATCTATTGGAGACAGTGGGTGACCCACAGACCTTTCACAGGAGAATGTTTTTGAGGCAGACTTGTTTTACTTATGCTAATGTTAAAGCGAGTTTCCTTTTTTAAAGCACATTTCAGCTGGTCTAAATACAGCAGAGTCCCTGAAGGAAGCCATATTTAAATTAACTCTCCTTTGTATGGCTTTAAATTCTCACACTGACTGTTTGATTTTGCAATTTTTCTTACTGCCTGGCAAGGGCAAGTAATTCTGTATGCTAAAATACTATGTTCGAAATTGGCACAGTTATCAGTAACTGCAAGAATTTACCCAACAATTATTTGTGCAATTATTTATATTTCAAAAAATACCTTTCTGTTGAATGAGTACTTGCAATATAGATTTCCATCATTAGAATTAATTAGGCATAAAAAATATCAGTGTGCATTCACAAAGACGCAGTGTGGGTTTGCCTTCCATAAAGTCTCATGTTCAAAGCAAGGATTTATGTAGAATTTCATGTAAAAATGTATCTATAATCACTGTGTTTCTACCTTCAAACTGAGCATAAGGCTTAGGGCGGCAATATCTTACACCTACACACTGCAGCTGTGTTAGTTCTCTCATCTTTTTTATTCTTTTCTTACCTTTAATTAAAATGCATTAAAGAAAGAAAAAAGACACAAATGGTTGTAGAAAGCAGCATTTAAATGGAAACGATTGCTCTAAATGCTGCTGTTTAGGAAATATATGGCGTGGTGTGCAGCTTTGCAAGGCGTCAACAAGTACACACGAGATAACGTTAAGGATTATCGATTATGATACTCGTTAGAGTAAAAGGACTATTCCTGGGATCTGACTTCCAGATGGAATTTTTCAGTCTATAAGCCAAGGCAACTCCTGAATCTTTCACTTTTTGAAATCATGTGTGTTTTCATAAAATTTACAAATGCATGTAGCATTGAGTTACTTTTCCATTGCTGCTATAGAAAGTTACCACAAGCTTGGTGGTTCCCAGCATACAACTAATGTATTAAGAGTTCTGGAGGTCAGAAGTCTGAAATGGTTTTTCTGGGCTAGAGACAAAGTGTTGGAAGGATTTTGCTCCTCTCTGGAGGGTCTGGAGGAGAATCTGTCTCCTTGCCTTTTCCAGCTTCTGCAAGCTGTCCTTATGGCTTGGCTCCCTTCCATCTACAAAGCAAGCAATGGCCAGTCCACTCATAACCTATTCCTCTGACACTGACTCTTCTGCCTTCCTCTATATTATGGCCCTTGGTGATTACACTGACCCCAAATGGACAATCCAGGATAATCTATCTCAAAACCAGCAGATTAGCAAATATGACTTCATCTGCTACCTTAATTCCCATTTCAGTTCAGTTCAGTCGCTCAGTCATGACTGACTCTTTGCGACCCCATGAACCACAGCACGCCAGGCCTCCCTGTCCATCACCAACTCCCGGAGTCCACCCAAACCCATGTCCATCAAGTCAGTGATGCCATCTAGCCATCTCATCCTCTGTCGTCCCTTTCTCCTCCTGCCCTCAATCTTTCCCAGCATCAGGGTCTTTTCCAATGAGTCAACTCTTTGCATCAGGTGGCTGAAGTATTGGAGTTTCAGCTTCAACATCAGTCCTTCCAATGAACACCCAGGACTGATCTCCTTTAGGATGGACTGGTTGCATCTCCTTACAGTCCAAGGGACTCTCAAGAGTCTTCTCCAACACCACAATTCAAAACCATCAGTTCTTTGGCACTCAGCTTTCTTTATAGTCCAACTCTCACATCCGGACATGACCACTGGAAAAACCACAGCCTTGACTAGATGGACCTTTGATGACAAAGTAATGTGTCTGCTTTTTAATATGCTGTCTAGGTTGGTCATAACTTTCCTTAAGGAGTAAGATGCTTAAGGAGTAAGCATCTTCTAATTTCATGGCTGCAATCACCATCTGCAGTGATTCTGGAGCCCCCAAAAATAAAGCCAGCCACTGTTTCCCCACCTATTTGACATGGAGTGATGGGACCAGATGCCATGATTCTAGTTTTCTGAATGTTGAGCTTTAAGCCAACTTTTTCACTCTCCTCTTTCACCAAGTAATTTAACATATGCAAAGGTTGCAAGTATTAGGTCAGGGCATTTTTCTAAGAGGCCATTGTTCTGCCAACCACACACAGACACAGATATACCCCACTCTAATACAATTAGAAGTATAAATATTTAGTAGTCCAATATTTTCACTCAAAGATTTGACATATTTAAATATGTATAAACCACGCGTATTTGAGCACTATATAACCTATGTATGCAAGTAATTACCACTTTGTATAATAAATGTACAGGCAAATTCATAAATACTCCTAAACAAAACAAGTCATGTGTTAAATGCACAAAATTAAGTCTAAGCTCTTCTGCTTCACTTCCCTGGTTTTTACCTTGGCTGCTGTGTCATACTTTATCCACCTACTTGTTCTAATAAGGTGTTCACCACACACCTCTGTTTCAAAAAACAAAGGCATATAATCACATATGTACACATACAAACCCACTTATGAGCACACATCCACACCCCTAATCAGGTTTCTGAATCAGTCTAAGGGAAGGAAAGCTTTTTCATCCTGATTTCCAAGGATTCACCTTGCAGTTGGCTGTTGCGAAATCCACTCCCATGATGTTTCCAGGACTGAAGCCACTCTAATCCCACGATGACTAATTCTAAGAAGGCTATGGTTACACCTGCATTCAAAGTCTGAGTCCCCCATCTCCTTGCAATGTAGGCATACACCATACATCCTGGTTCACCTCTAAGCGTAGACTCACATTCTGAGGAATTGTATTTTGATTTCTAGGAGGATCCTAGAATCCTGACTGCGTGTTGACGGCATTAGGGTTAGATTGTAAGATCTTGCGCACTCAAATTAATTTCTGGCATGGCTGCTGCTGCTGCTGCTGCTGCTGCTGCTGCTAAGTCGCTTCGGTCGTGTCCAACCCTGTGTGACCCCATAGATGGCAGCCCACCAGGCTCCCCCGTCCCTGGGATTCTCCAGGAAAGAACACTGGAGTGGGTTGCCATTTCCTTCTCCAATGCCTGAAAGTGAAAAGTGAAAGTGAAGTCGCTCAGTCGTGTCCGACTCTTAGCGATCTCATGGACTGCAGCCCACCAGGCTCCTCCATCCATAGGATTTTCCAGGCAAAAGTACTGGAGTGGGGTGCCATTGCCATGGCTACTGAGAGGAAAATCATATTTATTACACAATGCATTTTGTTCTATTGAAAATGGAAGAGGAGTTACACTGGCAGAATTCACTCTGTCTTAAGTAACATGCTCAACCTAGAACAGCTTATTAGGCAACTAAATTCCCTAAAACTTTTATTCTTCTAAGACATTAAATCATTGCAATAAATATTTACTAAACACCTATTAACAGCCAGGCTCAGCTCTAGGCACATGGGATACATGACTATACAAAAGAGAAAAATGACCCACGTCTAACATGTGTCATGTCACAGAGCAGAGCAGCACACTCAGGCCACCTCAGATAAGGGGCTTCCCTGGTGGCTCAGACAGTAAAGAACCCACCTGCAACGCGGGAGACCTGGGTTCGATCCCTGGGTTGGGAAATACAGGACTTTGTCATAAGAAGCCACAACGCAGGAAAAAAACAATGGCAGACTGCCTTTCTCATGGTCTTGTTCTTCCCTAGACCTGCTTCTCTTTCCATTCCTATTGTAATTTACCTTTTGGTGTATTGTTTTACATACTCACTCATCACTAGAACGTAAGCTTCAAGACAGCAGGCAGGGGATTTCCTTGATGTTGGTCATAGCAGAATCTTCATGGCTCATAACAGTGTCTGGCAGATAGTAGATTCTCAAGAATTTATTTGTTGAATGAATGAATAAATAAATAACTGAACTTTGCCTCTTGGTCCATTCCTGATTACTCTCCTCCTTGGCTCCCATGTCATACTTTATGCAGTCTCTATGATCTGTCTTTATTGGCATATACTGAAAAAAGAGAAGTAGCATTTTGTAACTGTAGCTCTCTTAGTTTTCATTTCTTCATCTGTAAATTGAGAGTAAAAAAGCTTTTACTGGCTATCTACTGCTGTATAATAAATGACCCCCCCAATTTAGTGGCATATAACCATAAAAAACAATAAAAGTGTATTATTTCATATAATTTTTAGGTGCCAGGAATCTGGACTTGGCTTCGCTGGGTTCATAGCACCAGGGTCTACTAGCCAAAGGCTCTCATGAGGTTGCACTTAGGAAATTGGCTAGAGCTGCATTCATCGGAGGCTTAACTAGGGTTGAAGCTTTATTTCTGGGCTTATTTCTGCATTGTGGGCAAATAATGCAGGTTGGTGATCGGAAGCCTCAGTTCCTCAGTTTGTGGTCCTTTTCACAAAACTGCCTGGAGTGTCCTAATGACATGGAGCTGACTTCCTTCAGAGTGACCCAAGAGTGGGCAAGGCAGAAGCCACGTGGCTTGTGTCACCTAGCCTCGAAAGCCACACACCGTCCTTTCTGCAGTATCCTACCAGTTACACAGGTCAGCCCTGTTCACTGTAAGACAAGACTGCACAGAGACACCAATACCGGGAGGCGAGGATCACGGGGGAATCATCTTCAAGTCTGGCCACCAGAAGATATTTAGCAGGATGGTGGCTGGCATTTAAATAAATCAGACATGTCAAGTACCTGGCATGGTGCCAAGTACATAGTTATTAGGAAATATCAGCTCTGTTAGGTTGCTCAGGTTTCGCTGAGCTTTTTTTTTTTAATATGTATTTAGTGATAGAAGATTCTCAGTGCTTTCTGTAGACATCTGCCTTTATCTACGGAATTCACTGTCTTTCTCATCCATTCATTCAACAAGTCTGCCTTCCTCAAATACTGTAGAACGTGTCAACCTTATTCACCTAAAATAAACATTCTTGACACCAACCACAAGGTGAAGTAATGACCCTCGATGGTATGAGAATGCACTATTTCTTGGCATCTGTGCAATGATATTATCTCCTGGATTTCCAGGGTACACCTGAGGTCTGGCGGCCGTAAGTAAGTTGGCCACCTTCTCTAGCTCACCCTGATCACTTTGACCCTTTCAACATTACCTTCTCTGCTTCCAGCCTCTCTGCACACAAAGAGAAGTCTATCACGGCCTCAGTCTAGATGTCATGAAAGCAGACCTCTGTGGCCTCAGTAAACAGAGCTGTGCAGAAATAAAAGGGATAAGGAAGTGGATGAGTACAAGACTTTGACAGAGGACTGAAGACCAAGCTGGGAGCAGAGGAAAAAAAAAAATCTTTCTAAAACAAACTTTTCACCAAATCTGAGATCAAATCATAGGAAAAGGAGAAATCTTGAAAACCTCATTCTCCTTGATTTTGTTTTGAATGATAAGCTGTTGATGAGTGCTCTCCTATATGCATTATTTTTGCACATTTGAAGAAACTAATCATAAGCCTCCCCTGAAGCTGGCACTTGTTTAACTCTGTATTGCCAGCAAGGGTGCCACAGGAGCAGAGGCCTCACTTCGGGTAGTTAGCCCAAGATTAAACTTCAGCTGGAACACTGGGAGAAGCTGGTATGCTGAGTCAAAGCAAGTTCCAGGTTTAATTTGATGTTTTCCATGCACGATCAAAACTGTGGTTTTCCCTAACTGTGGAGATATTGCCTCCTCTGCTTTCTTTTATGGGTTCCCCGTAGAGTGTGTGTTATGTTCTGATATTTGAAATTGATCGTGCCGGTTCTATTTCAAGGGTGATAGTAAACCTGGTACCAAAGCTGCGGTTAGTGAAGGTGACTTAACCTTTCTTCTAATACGGTCAATTGATTTTGCCTTGTGGCACAAACTGATTTCCACTATGATCTGCTGATGACTTCAATTTAAATATCACATACAGATGAAGAATTAGAAATGGAAGAGAAATCGTTGTCTGGATTTTTGCACGGAGAGCTGAAAAGAGTTATCCCTCCTTACGTCCAGACTATTATTATAAGTGTTGCCATTAAGGAATTCATAGACAAATTAAAACCTTTTATTATCTGCTATGTGGGGATGAACATGTACAGAATATCAGATTTTTCCATTTACTTAGGAAGGTAAAGATCAACATGCCAAAAATCTTGAAGCAATTTTAAGATCAAAATGATCCTTGCCATTGTGTGGTGAAACAAAGTTAAGTTTTAGAATTAGATAAAACAGACTTACTGTCCTCAGTTTCTTTATCTGCTGAGAAAACAAAGAATTCCTGCTTGTTAGTTCTGTGAAGGTTAAATTATTTAACATCTGCAGCACCTAGAAGAATACTAGGTGAATGTTGAGTAAAATGTGAGTTCTCTTCTTTCTTGGAATGGTTTTTACAATATATGTACAATTGTTGTTATTGTTTCTTCATTTCTGGGTCTAAATAATCTCAGGTATTATTCTCATTTGCTACAACAGATTTCCTTCATATCCCGTATTGGCTGGGTTACAGATGAGTTACCCAGTGACTGATTGAGAAATAGATCTCTGAACATTTTATTGTCATCTTAAAACGTGAATATAGGTTGGATCACAACTGCTTTGGCATTAATCAAAATATATGCAACACTTACAGTTGTTCTTTATATGGCAGTTTTCACTGGTGCCTTGTGACCTGTTCACTATCGTGGGTGAAAGTCCGGTAAATTTCATTTTTGTGGTTTAAAAAGCTTTATTTCTAAATGATTAGTTGGCTAGAAAAATGATAAACATCCTAACTCAAGACTTGGGTGAGAAAGAGATCTGATACTACTTGTAAATTCTCCACTGCAAACAAAACCAGCATTTATATGACGAAAGAAACATGTCGACCCATTATCAGCCCTTGGCTTCCCTGGAGGCTCCCATGGTAAAGCGTCTGCCTGCAATGCGGAAGACCCGGGTTTGATCCCTGGGTCAGGAAGATCCCCTGGAGAAGGAAATAGCAACCCACTCCAGTATTCTTGCCTGAAAAATTCCATGGACTGAGAAGCCTGGTAGGCTACGGTCCATGGGGTTGCAAAGAGTCAGACACGACTGGGCAACTTCACTTCACTTCACACATGATTTTAAGTTTCCGAAACTGGGATTAAAAAGATATCCAACAAGGACCAAATGGGAACATGATACATGTGTTTCTAGAGTTACTTAGAAATTACTTTGTAAAACGAACTTTGATATTCATGGATTGAGAAATAAAGATGCCTCTAGATAGCTTAAAGCAGCATTATGAAGGTGGACACATGCTATATTAGCATAGTATTTACTCCTGTTCAAGTAGAAGCCAAACTTCTATTTCTTTATATTATGACTTCTGGAGACCGGGAGGAGAAAACCAATTTACTTAAGAATTAAAACAATAACTTTGAAAACAAAGCCCCAGGAAGCTCAAGGACATGGTAATAATTGTACCTCCAGAATGAGGCAGCAAAATCTGTATCTTTTATTGAAAAAGATTGGGGTGGACAACGGCTGTAAAAACAATGAGATTTTAGTGACTTAAAAATGGGAAGACAAATGCTATGAGGTTTTCACTGAAAACCTTGTGCTAAAGAAATTAATACATATCCAGAGCTATGGCATATGCATATTGTGTTTGGAAATATCCTGATGTGTTTAATGCAAATTCTTAAACACATCAGGATAAGTTTGGTCACTAGGTCATGTCCAGCTCTTTTACAACCCCCATGGACTGTAGCCCACCAGACTCCTCTGTCCATGGGATATCCGAGGCAAGAATAATGGAGGGGGTTGCCATTTCCTTCTCCAAGGAATCTTCCTGATCCAGGGATCAAACCAGGTCTCCTGCTTGGCAGGCAGATTCTTTACCATTCTTTACCACAATATATTACCTAAAGTAATACATTCAAGGCCCTGTATGCATCTCATCCATGGTTTAAATTTGGATTAAGGGGCAAAACAGAAGTCCTAGTTTGTTTATTATATGAAACATAATTTAATAATCAATATAACTGCTAATTGACTCAACTCAGTAAAACATCTTTTTACACTAACTCTCAGTAGTCAGTTTCCCTGAATTTGTTATGCCTGTGAATGTTGGAAAACCATGGCCTTCCTTGGTATGATAGCTGACACGAGTTTGACTTCTCGCTGTATTTGCTTGCTCAGTTGATTTGGTAATATTCATTTCTCCTTAGATTTTCTGTATTCATGTTCTGAAACACTTTTTCTCTTTACATATAGACTTTAATTATCAAAAGGTAAGTGGGCTTCCCTGGTAGCTCAGCCAGTAAAGAATCTGCCTGCAATGCAAGAGACCTGGGTTCGATCCCTGGTTTGGGAAGATTCCCTGAGAAGAGAATGGCCAACCACTCCAGTATTCTTGCCTGGAGAATTCCATGGACTAAACGAACCTGGTAGGCTACAGTTCATGGGGTTGCAAAGAGTCTGACACAACTGAGCAGCTAACATAAGAACGACGTTAAAGTACAAAGACAGTATGTTTGTTGAAGGAATTACCTGAGGGGCTGAAGATAGCAAAATGTTTGTGTAAACTAAAAAATGCTTTCTTACAAGAAACTCGTTCAACAACTTAAATCTGTGTGTCTGTAGGCAGATTTTATAAACTCAGGGCTGGGACTACTAGAGAGACTAATTTTGTTGCTTTGGCCTTGGTTCTAGAAAGAATTACTTAGTTTTTTTTTGTTTTTTGTTTTTTTTAATTGCTTGAAACTTTCACAGTCCTCTAGGAGTTAAGAACGTAGGCTCATTGACTTTATATGAGCCGGACCTGACTCTCCTGATCTGGCCATGTTTGTTTGTTTGTTTTACCATACCAGACAGCATGTGAGATCTTAGATCTCTGACCAGGGATGGAACCCATGTCCCCTGCAGTGGAAGTGTGGAGTCTTTTTTTTTTTTTTCTTTCTTTTTTTTTTTTTTGCTTTAATTTTATTTTATTTTTAAACTTTACATAATTGTATTAGTTTTGCCAAATATCAAAATGAATCCGCCACAGGTATACATGTGAAGTGTGGAGTCTTAACCACCAGGGAAGTCCCTCTGTCACTTCTGATGTGACCTCTGCCTCATTCCCTCTTTAAGCCCCTGTTTCCTCATCTGGAGAAATCACGCCTAGTAGTACCTATTCTTCATGTTGTAAGGATCAGATTGGGTTTCCTTATAACAGTACAAAGCACAAGTGATTGGTGCATTTAAGTTTGCAAAACTTTTTACCTTTCTTCTCTGTAGATGTTGGTTTGATTCATTCTTTCCTGAAGAGTTCTGAGCAGTCTTCTTGCCTTTTCATCAATGTCTTCACTCTGTGGAAACTGCTCTTCCAGGTATTGTGGAAACACAGCAAAGGAGATCTTTGACTCTCCAGAGCTCCTTCTCTAGTGGGGGTAAATATGCACAGAAGCAGCTCAGAACAACAGTGTGGATGATAACTGTTAGAGCAGAAACACAGCATTGTTAAATTAACTTCAGGAGTTCAGGAAGAAGGCTGGTTGTATAACTTTCAAGTCCAGAGCAAAATGAGAATGCAGAGGCCCTTGTTCAAATTTCAAGAGCAGAGTATGAAGCTAGCACTGGCCACTTCTGAGCTTGGGGCCATGTGTGACTGTGTGTGTCCCACACCTAAGAGGTGGATCCAGACTGGATGGGCACATTCATTTCAGGCAAGAAAATTAGAGATCTATTTGTTGAGAGATCTAGCGGATCAACTAGACCTTGGAGGATGGAAAGAACTTTGAAGAATGGATAGAACGGTCTGGACAAAAGAGAAAAATTGTGTTGTACCTCCCCTCCCCCACTTCATGGAATTAAAAATAGTGTTTTTGTTTGTTTGTTTGTTTGTTTTTAATGAGACTTACTAGGGAAAAGAGATTTTGACAATAGAAAGGGAAGGGAGATGAGATAACAGAACTAAATTTGAATTTTCTAATAAGAAAAAAGCAACCCAAAGGATTTTGAGAATTGATGCAAGATCAGATCAATTTAGGAAGATGTCTCTGGTGGCAGCAAAACAGAAGAACTGACTTGATGAAGGAGGCACAGGCAGCGGGAACTCTGCAGGTGAGAGTGACGTATTCCTTAACTGGGGAGGGGCAAGGTTCTCTGTTTCTATTCTCCGCAATGTGATGTGTGCTTTTTCCTTCCCCCACACAAAGCAACGATCTGTTTCTGTTCTGAAGACATCTCCAATTATAGAGTGCCGGCTAGAGAAAAACATAATGGAATTTTAACGAGATTTCTTTATCTCTGTAGACAGCTTTTCAGGAACATCTCCATTGGGGTTATAGAAGGAGAGCCTGAGAACACCCAAATGTGCCTTGTAAAACCTATCATCTTTTCTTGGCCTTTCAGATAGAATTGCATTCCAGAAACACCGGGTCACTCTGTATGCCAGGTCATGCCTTGAGGACAGCATGGGTAAGCCCTCGCCCTCTCCGTCGTCAAACATAAGAGCAAGTCGCTACACGTTGCTGCGTCTGCCTCTCATCCTGACAAACTCTTCAACACTGGGAAATGCAAACCTTCTTCTTTCCCTTTCTGTTTTTCTTATAATAACTCAGCCTTGAGTCAGAGGTACAGGTTCAGCCTCCCCAAAGCGCTGCTGTCAAATAGAAGGAGTTCCTTTTGTCCCCTAATTTACCATGTCTTGCTGCTGCAGCTGCTAAGTTGCTTCAGTCGTGTCTGGCTCTGTGCGACCCCACAGACGGCAGCCCACCAGGCTCCACCATCCCTGGGATTCTCCAGGCAAGAACACTGGAGTGGTAAGGAAAGCTAAAAAGTTCAGGACTACAAGGATAGGATCAGCTATCCCTGAGAACGGAGAATGAGCACAGGGAGCTGTATTTCAGCACCTACGAGATACAGGGAATGGAATCTTCTCCTGTGTCACATCCCAAAGAAACGGGAGAAAAAGACAAATATAAGTTAATGTCAATGGAGTATTAAAACTAATTAATAATGTTAAGGAAGAACTCTCCTTAAAGTAATTTCAGAGCTTTTTTTCTTTTCTTTTGCTCCTCCATTAAACTTTTACTATTGCTGCTAAACTTAAGTCTTTTCAAGCCTCAGATTCCTTACCTGGGAAAGGAACAGATACTTGCTAAGATCCCTTCAGCATGAGAACATGGCCTTGACATTATCTGGCTTGATGAATCTCTGTCTCGGGTGCCTGTGTAGGGGGTGAGAGAAAAGGGTTCACATTCCTGCCTAAATACTTGCCTGCAAAACGCCCATTCCCTTGACTGCAGCACTCACCTCCATAAATGTATTTCTTAAACACAGGTAGTTACCTTGTTATTTTCTCCAGGATAATGTGTAGATTACAGGCAATAATTAACATTCCTCCCACCACGTGCAGCCAGTTGAGGACTGAGTCAGCAGCTGCCCATCCAGCTCAGAGTGTGGGGTGCAGGTAGGGGGCAGAGCAGATGTATTCAGAGGAATCAGAAAACACGTGCATTTCCAGGGCTCTAAGAATGGAGGCTCAGCAGCCCCTTGAAATAGAATTTCCTCTGCAGGTCTTTTTCATAATTCCAACCAGACTTTAATAAATTGTTTTCATTTTAGTTGCTCTTTTAAAAACTCTGACCATTCAGTTTTTGCATTTCTAAGATGCTATACACACATAGAAAGATGTCTGATATTTGCACAGAGATAATTTTGCTATTTGGAATATGCACAGCAATAAGAGCTAAGAGAAATGGCCCTTGGGAAATCTCTATTTTCTGGAATCTGGATTGTAGAAAAAAGCTACATCAGAATCCCATAGTATGCCGAAGAGTGAAGTGAATAATGGGGCAGAGATCTACCATGGTCCAGGAAGCAAAGCCTTCCCAAGGTACCACAAAGGTAGTAAGCGTGGTTGGGAGATTGTGAGTATGAGAAAGCTGTAGGCATTTACTGCTCCCCTAGAAAAGGCTTATGGGGTGAGGATGGGCAGTTTCTTAGAGCATTTTCCACTCACTGTGGTTCAGTGGCTCGGTTGTGTCTGACTCTTTGCGATCCCATGGACTGCAGCACACCAAGCTTCCCTATCCTTCACTATCTCTTGACGTTTGCTCAAACTCATGTCCATTGAATCAGTGATGCCATCCAACCATCTCATCCTCTGTCATCCCCTTCTCCTCCCGCTTTCAATCTTTCCCAGCATCAGGGTCTTTTCAAATGAGTAAGCTCTTCACATCAGGTGGCCAAAGTATTGGAGTTTCAGCTTCAACATCACTCCCTCCAATGAACACCCAGGACTGATCTCCTTCAGAATGGACTGGTTGGATCTCCTTGCAGTCCAAGGGACTCTCAAGAGTCTTCTCCAAAACCACAGTTCAAAAGCATCAATTCTCCAGTGCTGAGCCTTTATGGTCCAGCTCTCATATCTGTACATAACTACTGGAAAAACCATAGCTTTGATTAGATGGACCTTTGTCAGCAATGTGATATCTCTGCTTTTTAATACTCAGAACTACTTCCAAGAAGGTGCCAGGAATAATTCTGAACTTCTGTCATTGAGCTGCAGAAATAGAGCAAGAAACTGCGATTTTAGAGGGCAAGAATACTATAGCTAGTTGTCTAAAAATACTAATAACCATGATGCCAGTGCTTCAGTGTCTTTAGGTTTTTTAGTCACTGGGATATGGAGTGCAGATATCTATTGATAAACAATAATAATAGAACCACACACCAGTAACCTGCCTCCCAGTCTGTGTACTCGCACGTGTAATATTTCCCGCCTTTTTAATTTATATTGAAAACAAGGTTCAAAGAAGTTTATTTGTATACATAGAGCTGATTCACTTTGCTGGGCAGTTGAAACTAACACAACATTGTAAGACAACTATACTGCAGTAAAAACTAATTTTAAAAAGATTTTAGCGACTTTGCCCCCACGTCACTTAGAAAAGGGCAGAGTTTATAGATCCCAAGGCGTAGACAGTCTTTTATTTTTATAACTGGAAATGCAAATCAAACGTACAATGAGGTATTATGTCCCACTGGTCAGAATGGTTATCATCAAAAAACCTACAGACAATAAATGCTGGAGAGGGTGTGGAGAAAACATTACCCTCCTACCCTGTTGGTGGGAATGTAAGTTGGTGTGGCGGCCATATATTGAGCGAAAACCATAATTCAAAAACACACTGCACCCCAATATTCACTGCAGCAGTATTTACAACGCATGGGAAATCTTGTTGACTGCCTGCATTATAACAGCTTTACCTCTCAAGTAAGGATGGTTTTACTTGAGCACAAGTCTTCTCATTTTCTTTAAACCACTCACCGTGTTGTTTCCATCTCTTTCTTCTTAAAAAGTTTGTCAGTTTTAATTTGTTTCAAGTAGAATATTATGCACAGATATGAACACAATGAAGAGGAATTTCTCTTTTGCTTCTATGTTTTGAAATTCCGTTTGATGACGATATTAGTACCTTTGAATTTGTGATTATTTTTGTTTTCTTTCATTTTTGCCTCTATTCTGGTATGCCTACATAGAATCAAAATGCAAGAATTTGCAGCAGAAGGGACAAAATGGTTCAATCCAAAGAGTCACTGATATTTGGTGAACTTGGCAAAATGCACAAAACATAAGTCATGAGTTTTAATTTCTGCTCCATTACCAATTCAGTTATATATTTTTTTTTTTACTAGAGTCAGTGGGTGAATTTGAATTAAATACCAAAGTTTACGTTGGTTTTGCTTGTTTTTTTCCCCTGTATTGTTGTACACCTGTGCACACCTGTTTTTTTTTTTTTTTAATGCTACTACATACAAGCATCTTCTCATTTGAAAGAAAGTTTGCATTCATTTGAAAGGCATGAGCTGCCTAGAGTACTTCTCTCCTTTTACCTTTACCATCTTGCTGTAGAAGGTCATGCATCTCACAGTATGTATGTCTCTGTTACAATTTGCTTCCAGCTGAGCAGAAAGGCTCAGCCAAGTTCAATGTGTCTAAAACACCTCTCATGGGCACGGGAGGCTGCAGATGCTGGCAGAGTCAGAGAAGCACTGGATCCCTCTTTATTGGCATGTTGCAGCTAATTGATGCTCCGTGGATTCCTTGCTCCATGTCTGATACAGCCCTTTATAATCCTTCCAATTTCGTTGAGCTGCTGAAGCTGACTGTCTCTGCTGGAGCTCAGAGACACACAGGTCAGTGGTCAAGGAGAAAGTCTTAAAGAGCTCTGAGTCAATTTGCTTCTTTTGTGGCCACTGTGGCAATGTTACAATGAAAAGAAAGAAAGGACAGTTGTATTCATCAACAAATTCTAAACATGGACTAAGTAAAATATGTCAAAGCCAAAGAGCACATGATTTCACTATATGTGGAAATCTAAACAAAACAAAACAAATGAACAAAGTAACAAAACGGAAACAGTGTCAGAGAACAAACAAGTGTTGCCAGAGGGGGACAGGGGGTTGGAGAGAAGGTAAAGAAGTGGGCGGAGGTAGGGATGGGGAAATGGAGGAAGGCCATCAAAAGGGACAAACTTCCAGTTATAAGACAAATAAGCTCTAGGGATGTAATGTACAACATGATGAATATACTCGATCTTTAATAAAGATAAATATAAATCATTTCAAATCTTTAAATGTATTATTTAACAACACTGCTGTATGTTATGTTATTGTCCAGTTGCTAAGTCGTGTCCAACTCTGCGATCCCATGAACTGCAGCTCACCAGGCTTCCCTATCCTTCACTGTCTCCTGGAATTTGCTCAAACTCATGTCCATTGAGTAACTTTCATATGTTACATATATGCTGTAGGTTATATATAAAAGTTAAAGGAGTAAACCCTAAGAGTTCTCATCAGAAGGGAATTTTGTTTTCCTTTTTCCTCTCTTTTGTATCTATATGAGATGAGGGATGTTCACCAAACTCACTGTGGTCATTGTTCAAGATGTAGATAAGTCATATCATTATGCTATATTCCTTAAACTTATACAGTGATGTATGGCTATTAAATCTCAATAAAACTGTAAGAAAAAAAATGTTTGTAATAAAATAAAAAATAAATTCCAAACATACAAAGGAGTTTCAGAGATACGAAGAGAACTACCTCAGCCCTGGGCCTACTCTTTACTAAGACTATTAACCAGGACCAAAGGCTAAAACCTCTGTGAGACGTAACTTTCTCTTATATAAAATGGAAACTGACAAGAATTCCCCAGCAAGACAATATATAGTAATTACATAAATGGAGGGACATATTAAAGTATTGGAATTTTACTGAAGCATCAGAATATCCTTGGGCTTTTTAAAAAGTGGTCACATTAGGGAATTTAAAACTTTTATTTAAATACGACAGCTTTGACATAACCTGAACAGTTTCAAAATAATGTTATAAGAAGCCACATGTGCCACAAATATAAAGTTAAGGGTAGGTTGTATATATATATAGCATTTCTTTCCTTCTTGGACTATTTCTTTTCTCTGTTGCTTTTTTACTTTCTTGATAATTTATTTATTCTTTTGATGACATACATGGACCAAGTTTATTTTTCTTTGTTTAGCTTAAAACATACAAAACCAATGTGCCACACGTATGCATTTTTCTATCAGTCAGGTGTATATTTTTAAAAAAGTCTTAATTTTTTGATTCCCGCTTTTACCAGAAAACTCAGTAACAGAATTATAGCCCCAGGGGTAGATATTCACGTTGATATATTTGTAGAGCTCCGATTAGTGATCTGAAGTATATAAACTATGTTTTAAAAGGTTTTCCTATCCTCCACTCACCCCTTCATGACCTTTGCTCAACCAGGGTGCACCAGCTGACTGCCCTGAGGGCTGGGCAGTCACGCTACATAAAGACAGCATTTTTTGAAAAGGGTAAAGCAAGGTGTTGAACTCAGCCTCTTGGCAACCTGCAACCTTCCTCCAAGACTGCAGGACTCGAGAGGCTCATAAAGTGCATTCCTCTTCCTCGCCTCTTAACTCCGCAGGCACCGGTGATAAGAACCTAACAAGAACCGCCTTTTCACCACTAGAAAATGCTAGAGTGGATCCAGAGAAATCAGAAGTCAGAGAGTCAAGCTGCGCACGGGAATGTTTCCTTTCGTTACAGGAATTATTCTGTGTGTTTTGACCCAGAGTTGGCTGTGTTTCAGTTTTCATGTTGATGGCATCTGAGGGAAGGCTAACGGGGCAGTCAGGTGAAGCAAACCCAAGGTTCATTTTACTGTGGTGGCCTGTTACTGATCGCTGCAAAAGAACTTTTGAAACTATCATCCTGATGTGCAAGGAAAAAAAAAAAAACCTCAATCAGAAAGCCCAGCAAATAGGCTGAACTCTATAAAGCCATTTTCTACACACACACACACATCTGAACGGAATTAATTAGCACTCTCATTTTCACATGTTTTAAAGGCTCAGCCTTAGCTCTGTCTAACCCTTAGAAGTTCATTTATTTCCCAAGCATAACATCAGAAAATGTGAATTCTTTATACAGACATGAGAGCTTGATTTCTACTCCTGTGAACATTAAAATAAACAGAAGATAAAGGGGAAAAGAGAAAAGGAGGGAGGAAGGGAAGGAAGGAGCCAGGGAAGGAGGAAAGGGAGGAAAGAAAAAAAGAGGAAAGGTATTCTTGGAACAAAATGAAAACCTTAATGTCAATTTTCTCTCCTTTGGGTATGTTTCAAGTTGATGGAAGGTGGGAATTAGAAAGAAACAAAGGAAAAAGCCAAGCTACAAGGATGTTAGACTGTAACTTTTCAATCAAAACATAATATTTGAAAGTAAAAATATGTTATCATATGACATCACAGTCAAAATCTTTGTAGAATTCTCCATATATCTCCATCCAAAAACTCATGAAACTTTACTATGCAGAGAAAAATAGGGTAGAAAAAGGAAGATGATTCCTCAAAACTGTCTTTCTTATTAAAACCTCACTTTTGGAGAGATTGACATGACTGCAAATAAGCACCTGGAATTTGTCAATTGAATATTTCTTATTTCAATCCAAATACACGGCATTTGTACAGTTACCTAAAAGTATATTTTGAGAAAAACTCTGCAGCACAAAAACCATGCTTCCTCTTCAGAAAATGTGTTATCTCATAGTTTACTTTTAGAGACCCAGGCTGCAGAACTGGTTTAACATCATTCTGTGGTCATAAGAGACAGTCTTGCTACTACTGTAAAGATACAGAGCACAAAGTCGAGACTATACCCAAGACTACTAAGATTCTCCCAGCACTGCGGAACTAGAAAGTGGAGAGACCCCATCACTGAGTATATTCAGAAGCTTGGCTATGGCAGCTCTTCCGGTTGGGTAGACATATCCAGGAGTAAAACACCCCCGCCCAGGGCCTGGGGTTCTTTCAGGGGTTCTAAACACTATATGTATCTTCCTAAGTGTCTCCTTTACTACTGAAGAATGATTTGACTTCTGGAAGTAATTTAGTTAGTAAATAAGAGATGATGATCAGGATAAAGATGGTCTGTAATTTGGGGTTAGACGCCATGACCCAACATAGCAATTTCCCCGTAGTTTATAATTTTTGCTTCCAATCTTGAACTGGATAGAGTACAAGTGTAAGAAAACAAATGACTGTTTTTCCTTCCAACATTCTAAATACTTGATTTTGATTTGGGTACATGTTTGAATCTTTAGTGTGTTAGCAAAGATATTATCTGAAATCATTTTTCTCTCTATGCCTACTCATCAGATGGGCACCAAAAATCTTCATATTTTTAATATTGTTTTGTAAGTTTATCATATTTATACATATAAATGCATACACATGAATTACTTATATTTATTTATCAGTCATATCAGTTGTAATACAACATTTGAAGCTTAAAAACTTTATATTTGGGTAAATATTACATTAAGTAAAAGTATACTTTCAATGAATAGTGTTTTAGTTTTTGCAAAAGAAAGTTGGAAAAAGTCAAGTGAATCTTTGATAGGCACTATAGTGTTTTACTTATGAACACCAAAGGACCTCATAAAATCAGCAGAGGTTCAGAGAGCAACTTGTTGTGTTAACGTTATTTATATTCTTATCTAACTTACTGAAAATGTTTTATCATAGTATGTACCCAAATAGTTGTTAAGCAGCAACTCTTTAGAAAATGCTAAGTTGCGCAATAATAATAACCCAAGAAATTATGTATCATTTGAGGTTTGGAACTGAAATAAAGTACACAATTTGTAATAACCACCTGCAAATTTGCAAAGCCACCACACAATCGTACCATGTGATCAACTATCTGAAAAAAAAGGGATTTCAAAGATGAAAGGAAAATTAAGGTAGGTATATTCTTTTCCAAGAAAATAAAGATAAAACAGAAGTGTGTGTTTTGTATATTTTTATTACAGAAACAAACTGACCTCTTATTTTTGAAACAGTAAAAATTATTTGTAGAAGTTAGTGACTGTCATCCTTTTGTGCCCTTCTTCTCCCCCTTCCCTCAAACACACACACACACACACACACACACACACACACACACAGAGTTTTTTCTCAGGAAATGTATGGGGCTCTGAGGATTTTTCTTAATTGAGGTAAAGAGGCTAAAACATCTAGAAACCATAGTCTCTTTCCATTTATGTACAAACCTTTACATTTTGTGAAGCTAGCAGTTTAGTTGATCGAGTAATGAGTATAATGAAACAGTTGGTTTATTGAGCATTTTGGGTAATGGTGTCATCATTAACTCTACTAGGAACGGAATACATAGGTTACAAACTCCCATCACTGTATGTATTGGAGAAAAACAGGTTTTTAAAGTTATCGTTTTTATGGTAAATGTAGTAATCAAATATAATCATAGAAGAATTAACGTGGCGTAGTATTTTGAAAGGCAACACACAGCATTACATATAAGTAATGCTGTTTATTTCAGAAAGAACTCTGTCTAACCAAGATAATTCCTACACGTCTTTAATGAAGGAAGCTTAGCATTTCCCCTGGTAATTATTCCTACAGTCTGACAATAGCTCTATTCAAGAGCTTTTGTTATATATAATAAAATAGTTGCTCCAATTTTACCAGTTCCTCCCTGAAGAGAAATAATTGATTCCCATTCTTTAAAAGCCTTAAAAGGCTTTCAGATGAATGTTTCTATCTTCTGACAAGCAAGGAGATCTCTGGGACCATGGCCTGGTCTCCATGCAGTTCGAATGGATCGTGTCTATAAGCCTGCTGCAGTAGAGAAAGGGGAAGAATCTATATAAATTGCAAATTATGATCAAATCAGTCACAAGTAACATGAAACAATTTGAAAAATGAAAAGTAGAATGTGTCTAGTTGTTCTGATTATGCAATTATATCATTGTGCGTAGATCTATAACCGAGAATCATTTTCTTATTTCCTATTGATTGAGGAGCATATACGGCTATAGAGATTCTTTTAAGGGCAATAAGATACGATTTTGTCCAGAGTTTCAAAGGACACCTGAGTCTTGTCATGACCCAGCCAGCCCTTCTCCAATGGGGTATCTAAGTGGCAGATATAAAAAGGAAGTCAAAAGATTATTTAGTTATTAACTAGGCTAAACTAGAAAACCCAGTTATTATTTGGTAAAGTGAACTGACCAGATGGTTCAAACTAGACCCAAGTGGAATCTCTTTGCCTCCCAAGAATGGCTCTCACCACTGGATGGCCACAAAAAACTAAAGCAACCAGTGTTTACATACAAAGAAAAGGAGAGACGGACTTCCCTGATGACCCAGCGGTTAAGACTCTGTGCTCCTCGTGCGGGGGCCTGGGGTTCCATCCCTGATGGGGGGCTGGATCCCATATGCCCCAACTGGGAGTTCACATGCCACAGCTAAAGGCCCCATGTGCTGCAAGAAAGACCGAAGACCCTGTGTGCCACAACTAAGAGCCGGCACAGTCAAATAAATAAATAAAAATAAAACATTCAAAAAAGAGAAAAGATATTAATGTCTGCTGGCTTTCTTATCCAGCCAACTCTAAGAAACAGGAAGCTAATAAACCAGCCTTCCCTAGTGGCTCAGACGGTAAAGAATCTGCCTGCAGCACAGGAGACCTGAGTTCGATCCCTGGGTCGGGAAGATCCCTTGCAGTAGAAAACGGCAACCCACTCCAATATTCTTGCCTGGAGAATTAACCAGGGACAGAGAAGCCTGTTCAGCTACAGTCCACGGGGTCACAAAGATAGATAGCACACAACTGAGTGACTAACACTTTCACTTTTCAAAGCAAATAATAAATAAATGTGGCCAATCAGATTTGTATTTAATCCACTTGACAAAGAACAAAAAAGGGTGATGGGTAGAGGGGCAGGAACCTTAACTCCTCTCTTGCAGGACTTAGAGTGTTGAATTCAGGCCTATTCTCTTCCCTGTAAGTAGGATACAATCCTCTCTCAATATCTGCAAGGAATTGGTTCCAGGACTCTGGGGAATACCAAAATCTGAGCTACTCAAGTCCCTTATATAAAATGACATATATTTGCATATAACCTATACACGTTCTTTGAATCATCTGTAGATTACTTATAATACCTAATACAATGCAAATGCTATGTAAAGAGTTGCTGTTATTGTTGCTTAGTCCCTAAGTCCTGTCTGACTCTTTTGGGACCCCACGGGCTGTAGCCCACCAGGCTCCTCTGTCCATGGGATTTGCCAGGCAAGAATACTGGAGTAGGTTGCCATTTCCTCCTCCAGGGGATCTTTCTGACCCAAGGACTGAACCCATGTCTCTTGCAGTACGTGCAGATTTTTTACAACTGAGCCACCTGAGAAGCCACAGACAGTTGCTAGCATGTAGCAAATTAAAGTTTCGCCCTTTGGAATTTTCTGGAATTTTTTTTCAAACATTTTTGATCTACAGTTAGCTGAATGTAGAACCCTCAGATACGGAGGGCTAGCTGTACTCTGCAAAACCACATAGAAATATCAACTCCTCTCCAGGATATCCTGCCATAGCCCAAGTTTCACAGGCCTTCTCCACAACAACTAAACCGGGAATCAGGAAACTCCAGGCAGAACTCCCAATCATCTGGGGAAGCTGCCCCAAAAAAGAAATTTCAGGCCAATGATCTAAGGTTGGAATCCTTTACTCGGTGAGCAAATGTTCTACTAAGCAGAACAACTTCAACCTTCTTCCCTAGTGCTGTCTACTGGACTGCATGTTCTTTTCAATTATACAATACAGAGTTATCAGCTACCGTCACCATGTGTCCATGGACAGATAAATAGACAAAACATGTGGTATATACATACAGCAGGCTATTATTCAGCCATGAGAACAGAAGGAAATCCTGATATTTGTGACAACATGGATGAGCCTTGAGGCCATTACGCTAAGTGAAATTAGCCAGATAGAGAAAGACAAATACTGCATGGGATCACTTATATGTAGAATCTAAGGAAAAATGTCAAACATAAAACATGACAATAGAAAACTGATTGTCATGGGAAGGGGGTGTAGGGAAAATAGGAGAAGGTTAGAAAAGGGTAGAAACTTTCATCTATAAGATGAATAAGGCCTGAGGATTTATTTTATTTTATTTATTTTTTTTTAGGCCTGAGGATTTAATGCCTAACAAGGAAGGTCTGTTCTTCCTGATATGTGTATGTCTGGCTAAAAATGTTTGATGAATGAATGGAGTAATGAGATATATAATTAATTTGGAGGCAAAGAGTCATTTGAAGAAAGATATGCAACCAAACACATTAAATGTAACAATTATTCATTCTTGTTTGTAGGCTGAAAGATAATGATATAAACTATTTGCATATTTTATTAATTACACATACATGGCTGTTGTTATTCAGCTCCAAGTCATGAAGTAATATGAGAAGATACAAAAGAGCATCATCAAGACTTCCAAGGGGACATGAATATTACTAAGACTGTCTTAAAGTTTCAAGCTATAGAATATGTCTAAATAATTAGAGGAATAATTTTAAGAGGAGATATGGAGGCTTCTATCCTTAACATGGATGCTGCGGATATTCATCCAGCCATTCAACAAAATGTCAGGAGCACTATGTCCCGGGGATTCCATTAGACATCAAGGGATCAGAGATAAAGAAGGAATAACTCTCTGTCTCATGGAAATTCCATTTTACCCAGGTATGCAGCATGAGAAAGCATAGTCTACAAATATTTGAGAATGTGGGAAAGGAAGTATCAATTTTCTATATGTGTCTAGGTGAGCAATTTGGGGGATATTTTTATGAGATTTGAAGCTTGATTGGGATATTTCTTCATGTGAACTTTGGGTGGGAAAAAATGGGTAATAGGCAAAGCTAGGGTAAGTAGAGCTTCCTTCGTGGCAAAGAATCCACCTGCAGTGCTGGAAACCTGGGTTCAATCCCCAGGGAAGATCCCCTGGAGGAGGGCAGGCAACTCACTCCAGTATTCTTGCCTGGAGAATCCCCATGGGATAGAGGAGCCTGGAATACAGTCCATGGGGTCGCAAAGAGTCAGACATGACTGAGAGACTAAGCACAGCACACAGGACAAGTAGAAATAGGGGTCGGGGCAGTTAGTAGAAACAAGGAGAAGAATACAGCATAATGAAGGCATGATATTTTCTGGAGTCTGAGTTCTCTGGTGGTTAAAGCAGATTGTGAAGATAAGGAAAGGGGTAAATTTTTCAGAAGACAGAGTGGTGAAAAGTGATACTTGAAGGTAGTCCCAGGACAGCTTGTAAAGGTTCTTGGATCCACGTTGAGGAGTTCGGACGGCTATCCCCTTGATGCTGCTCTCTGATTAACTTCTACCTCCAGATCAGACTCCTCTGCCGTTCTACCTAGAGACATTCATCTCAGTTCTTTACCTCTTCCCTGGATCATGCTTAATGAACTGACTCCTTCGGCATCAATCTCTCCTTTTTCTTGTATTTTCTCTTTAGTGTTTGAACAGCCTCATGTATTTTGCATAACTAAAAAAATAAAACATCTGAATGATCTTCACCAGCCACCAAGCTCTCTTTCCTACTCTTTACTTCTGAAGATTGATCCGTATAATTGCATTACTCCTAATACCACTGTAACTGGGATTCTGCTCCACCAGTGAACACCTCCTGTGTCAAGACAAACATCATTGCTGACCCTGTTGTTGTCAACTCTAGGGGACATTTTAAAATTACTTCAGTGAGGTCTTCTGCTGCATTTGTTAATGTCATACATGTACTCTATGCTTTTTAGTATCTTGGCATCACCTGAGTTCTTTTTTTTTAACCATTCATTCTCTATCATAGGATATTTCTCTCTCTACCATTTAATGTTGATATTCTTCAGGATTCAGCCTTTATCCTATTTTCTTCTCATTCTTCACACTGTTCATGAGTAATTTCACATTCACGCATGGTTTGAAATGATAAATATCCATCCGATAAGGACTCTGAAATTGGTCTCTCTGGCTTGGTCTTCCTTTGTTTTAGATTTCTTTATTTAGCCAACTTTCACTTGGCCATCCTACAGTATATCAGACTCTAAAAATCCAAGAAATAATAGAAGGACCTCCTCCAAACCTTCCCTATTGTTTGTATTCTCCAGTATCAGCTCATAGTCACCATATCATGCTAGACTACTTCATCTCCACTATTATACCCTCCCTTACAATAGTCTGGGGGTTTTATTCCTACGTATATCTTAAAGTTTTTCTTTCCTGTATACAAATACCAGCCTCATCATCTGTGGCTTTCGTGACTACAATATCCTTCCAGTCAAGATCTTTTCCCTCCATCATTTTTCACATTTATTCCACTCTTTATCCAACACTAAAATGACTCACCTTTAACAGAACTATAAGTTTTCCTAATTAGAACCTACTATCAGTTACCCATTACTCAAGAAATGCAGCCAAACTCCAACTCATGCTATATTCTTGCTTGTTTTAGACCATCTAAAGGTTTCGATTAGACTTAAAATAAAAATCATATAATTCACCGAGACACAGAGGGCTTTGCCAAGGGGGTCCCTCCCTATCTCGTCAATCTCATTGTTAGCCACCGGGCCACCCTTGCTTGCTATAACCATGTTGGTCTTCTTTTAAGTTCTTCAAAGAAGCCAAGCTCTTTCCTACTTCAGGTCCTTTGCAATGAGACTCTTTCCTCCAACTTTGTAAGTGTTAGTTCCTTTTCATATTTAAGTGGAACCTGATCAGAAAGTCTGAATATGTCTGCTCTCTCACTTTTTTCTGTCAGCCATTTGTGTTTTCCTTCAGAGCACCCATCAGAACTTACACTTGCTTTCGTATTTTTTTTTGACTCCTAATGTGTACAATGTGAGCTCCAAGAGAGCTGAGACAGCTTTTCTCAGATTTACTCTGTATCCACAGAGTGCCTGGTGGTCAGAAAGGCACTCAGTCAATGTTCTTGAATGGTTGTAAGTTGTATACTCATGACACCTCTTTCTTATCTTCTTTTCCAGCCTTCTGAACCTCTATTTCCTACCTCGCAGTTATTGAGAAGTGCCATGTCACACCCTATTAGAGGGTATGTAGAAGCAGAAAAGGGCAACAGAGGACGAGATGGTTGGATGGCATCATCAATGCAGTGGACATGAACTTGGATAAACTCCAGGAGATGGTGAGGGATAGGAAGCCTGGCATGCTACAGTCCATGGGGTTGTGAAGAATCAGACACGACTTGGTGATTGAACAACAAAAACCCTTCGATACATTTTCTCCTGCTCCTATATCTGTCTGGATAATCACCTATGCTTCCCTTCCCTCTAAGCCTGCATGATCTATTAAGCCTCAACTCAGGGATAATCCCACCAGGAAACTTCCCTGAAAACTTAGGCTATGTTAAGTCTTCCTCCATTGAGCCCCATGACACTCTGGGTTCCCTCTATAACATGTTCCATGTTATATTGAAATAATCTGCTTTTGGCTGACTTTCTACCTCCCCAATCGTATATCCATATTCATATTCCTTTAAGGGAAGGCTCCCATCTTATTCTACTTTGTATTCCATCTCCAAGTAGGGTGCCTAACAGATACTTTTGGGCAACCTTATTTTTAAACTTTATGTTTTAAATAATAGGCATTCAGGATACTTAATAGGAATTAACTGTGACATAGTCAATTCTGTGCTTTTAAATAATCTCTTTGCTATATGGAGGCTGGATTGTAACAGACAGAGCCTATTAAGCCTAATAAGAGGATGAGACAGTGATGGAACAAGAGATACTGAACTAGGAGCAGTGACCAGTTAAGAACCACTAGAGGATGAGGGAAATACAGACCTGTTGGTTAAAGGCTACAAACTTTCATTTATAAGATGAAAAAGATCTAAGAGTCAGACACGACTGAGCCACTGAACTGAACTGAAGGACCTAATATATAAAATATGAGGATTTCAGCTGGTAACACTGTATTTCATAATTGAAATTTGCTAAAAAGGTGGAGATGAAATGTTCTCAGCAAAAATGGGGAAAGAGGGTAAGCAAATAAGTGAGGTGATGACTGTGTTAACTTAACGGGGGGAATCCTTTCACAATGTGTAAGTATATAAAATCATCACATAGCACACTTAAATACCTTAAATATTGTCAGTTATATCTCAATAAAGCTGATAAAAGCAATGTATAAGACACAAGTAAGTTGAAATGGTAATGACAGGAAAAGTGAACTGAAAAGAGGAAAGAATCTAAGATGATTAAATTTTCTGATTTGATTAATGGAATAGTGTAACTGTCTATAAAAAAGCAAAATGATATATGAGGAGGCTGCTAATGTGCAATTCAGCATTCATAACCTTTGGATTCAGTCAATCTTTCCTATAAGTCAAAGAATAGTTGAGTTTGTTCCTTCTCATTTCTGCATTTGCGAACGTGAAGTTTGACTATTGATGCATTCTGAAATACCAACAGTGTGAAATGAGAACATATCTTTCTTTTTTTCTACCCATTAGTCCATTAGCCTTTCATGTCCATTCTGTGTAATTCAAAATGCAACCAATATAGGAGAGGATAATTTTTTTATATTTTACTTTCATAAAAGATGGTTCACTCTCTTGGTAATCAGTTTTACACATTTACTTTAATTGTATCAATTTCCGAGTGTTATGAACCTTTCCCTTGACATCTATATAATTCTACATAATTTTCAATTGCTTTCAATTCCATCACTTAGCTGAGCTTCATTCCAGTTAGTAAAAAATAAGTTTTTAGAAAACCAGAACAAAAATAAAATTCAAAGCATTATGCTAATGTAATGTGTTTTTTCCCTATGTGGAAACTTGGATATACACCAAAGAAAGAAAATGCCGAAATACTTTATTTACAGGAGAAAAAAAAAATCATCAAAACAATTGTCATGTTAGTCCATATCAGACCTATTCTATTTGCCATTAGAGTAAAATTTTGAAAGGAGTATTTCATGAAGATGAAACTTCATGGAATAATCCATGAAGATTTCCTGAGGGTGCTGATCTACTGATAAATAAGAGCACAGGACCTGAAGTGAGAGAGGCTTCCTCAAAGTTTTTCTTTCTGGCAAATTTCTTCATTTCTCTCTGAGCTATATCACATTGTAAAATGAGAAAAATAATTGACTTAGTTAAGATTTCATAGGATGCAAGCTTTAGAAATGCAATTCAAGTTAGTTTCAGTGCAGAAAGGAATTTATTATGGCAGGTTACCCAGAGTGTTAAGATGCTAAGTGCTAACTTACTTGAGCGGTGTCCATTAGCTCAAATAATGGTTCTTTCTCTCTCTCTCCATCGCTAGTGACTGTTTTCTTACGTTGGCTTCATTCCCAGCCAGGAGCTACTGCCTATATATGTGGTGGGAAAGTTGCTGGCTCATTCTTTCTGTTTTGTCTTTTTTTTTTTGTACCATGAGTTGAGAGGACTTGTGTAATTCTGGAACTGACAGAGAAACAAAAAAATAGCAACTTTCCCAGAGCAGCGCAATTAGTCATGCTTGGGCCATGTGACCAGCCCTGAACCAATTGTGGTTTCCAGAAGAAAAGTAATTATGATCATCCAGGCCATGGGTTCAGCCAGCATTTGGTCCTGGGGAGCAGATCAATTCCACCCAATCACAAGATTTCTGCGGAGTAACTGCAGAATAAGGAAAGGCTGCTCCCATAAGGAGGAGATGACAGACAGGCAAACAACATTATAAAAAACATTATTATAATACACATTCCAAGGTGGCTGGCAGGTTAAATTGGATGATACACCAAAGCACATCAGAAAACTCAAAATGGGTTTATTATTAATTACTGGCATACAGTATTAATATAATCATAGGCTATTCTTATCTTCTGCCTTAGAGGACATACCAGTCTTTGCCTGACCAATTCTGGGACTTCATTATTCAGGCTAACAGTATAATAAGAAACACAGGGTTGAAGAATTGAAGAGGCAAGGGATCATATATTGAACAAATATTTACTGAGTCTCTACATTGTGCTGAGAGTTCTAGGTGCTAGGATACAGTGCTGAAACTAAACAGGTGCCCCCTCTTGTGTAAACAAAATAATTTCTGGAATTTAGAAAGATGGTAACAATAACCCTGTATAAGAGACAGCAAAAGAGACACTGATGTATAGAACAAAAAAATAATAATAATAATAATTTCAAGTATGATCAAAGATTTCTAGGAAAATAAGACAAGGTAATAATGCTTTAAAAAGTGCCTAGGAATGAATTACTTTAGACTGGGTGTCATGAAGAGGCCTTGGCAAGAATGTGATCAGACAATGGTATAAGACAGTCAGTACCTGTTGGCTAGAATGCAGTGAATGAGAAGGAGCAAAACAGAGATGAAGATGGGGAGAAAACAGGTGCCTTGCAGGTTATGGTGAAGGATTTTAATTTGATTCATTTGAACCTATTGGTAATAGAAGTCACTGAAAGGTTTTTGATCAGGAATAAAATGTGATTTGCTGGTTACTGAAAAATCATGCCATCTTACTTGTTAAAAATTATTAATTGGGGCAAAACTAGAAACCAGAACACCAATTAGAAGGTCTTTGCATTCCGTACTATAATGATGGTGATGAGAAACACAAAGATCTCACTCAGTAAAGGTGAAAAGTGGATCAATACCAGATAATTGTGGAGATAAAATTTACAAAACTCTGTGCTGGATTGAGTGTGGAAACTGAGGGCAAAAGAAATACCAAGAATAATTGATAGGCTTCGGTCTTGAGCAACTGTGTGGATGAAAAGATAGGAGAAGAAATAAACTTGGGGATAAAAGAATCAGTTTGTTTCCCATGCTAGATTTGAGCTTGCTCTTAGACATCGAGATGGCAATGTCAAATAGCAGGTGGTCACGTGAACCTGAGTGCAGTCCCAATCTGTTAGCCCCGCCAACCCTCTCCACGCTCACTGCCCCCAACTCTCCTTCCAGCTAGTGGGGTCCACTTTATTCACAGCTACTGGGGTCTGCTTTCTGTCCCTCCAATGCAACAAGTGCCTTTCTGCCCTCTGCCTTGGCCACAGGCCAAGAACACTCTGCCCTAAATCTTCAAGTGGCTGGTTCGTCTCACCATCCAAGCTTCAATCTCCACATCTTCTCCCAAAGACCAGCTCTGTGGCACTGCACACCACAACACAGAGCACTTAGGACTATCATACTTATTTGTTTTTCTACTTTCTGCTTCTCTCCACGAGAATGTACATCCTCTCGGGATGGGACCTATATTTAATTTTTTGTTCCCTACTTGTTATCCTCAGTACATCTTCCCTTGTGGCTCAGCTGGTAAAGAATCCGCCTGCAATGCAGGAGACCTGCATTCAATCCCTGGGTTGGGAAGATCCCCGGAGAAGGGAACGGCTACCCACTCCAGTATTCTGGCCTGGAGAATTCCTTGGACTGTACAGTCCATGGGGTCGCAAAGAGTCGGATACGACTGAGCACCTTTCACTTCACTGTAAGCCTAAGAGTCTAGAGCCTGGCACAGAGGAGGTGGTTGTGAATACTGGTTAAATAAATGAAAGCAAAAGACATATTTTTGCAATACTGCTCTGAGGTGCACCCTCTACGCAGTCTCCTGTGGTGACCACCCTTAGCGCCTTCTATTTAGTGCACAGATTCCAGAACCACACTGCCCCTTGCCAGATGTGTGATCTTTGATAAACTACTTAACCTCTATTTCAGTCTCTCTATTTAGAAAATCTGGAAAAGATAGCCATCCCAAAGTGTTATGGGGATTGAAAAAAATTATGCATTTTAAGGGCCTCAAAGAGTGTATGGCTTGTGGCAAGCCATGAACAAGTGATGGCTATTTTTAGCATCACCATCATCATCATCCCTAGACCAACTGACTACCATCAGGGAAGCATTGTCACATAAGAACACAAAAGCTTCTGCCACATTAAACTCCAGACCATAAGGCTGGAGAGGAAAATGTTCAGAGAAGACATGATAGTGTGTGATCATCATTTTCAGTCTTATTTGAGTGCGAAAAATAATGAATTAGCAGAAAGTTAACAACCTTACTTAGAGTATATTTCAACTATGTGGGGATTTGGGTGTGCCATTTTACTTGTTTTGATCTTAATTCTCTCATGTGTAAAACAGATTATTCCTAAGATCTTTCCAGCTCTAAAAGTTTATGACTGTTTCATAACCACAAATCCACATGTAATACAAAGGGGGGAAACTTAAAATTAATTTCGTACTTAGTTTTCAACAAAGTCTAACTTTGTAAGGTATAAGACATGCACCAGTTTTTATTTTCATCCTGATTTCTATGAACAATATTTCTGGATCTCCCAAAATTCTATGCCGTAAATAAAGCATTATTGTTATTTAGTCACTCAGAAGTGTCCGACTCTTTTGAGACGCCCATGGGATTTTCTGGGCAAGATTACTGGAGTGGTTTGCCATTTCCTCCTACAGGGGATCTTCCAGACCCAGGGATCAAACCCAGGTCTCTTGCATCTCCTGCATAAGCAGGAGGACTTTTTACCACTGTGCCACCTGGGAAGTCATGATTGCAGTCTATTTCATGAGTAGGTGAAAGCATGCTAAATGACTTTTTCCAAGGTCTTTCTAAAAATATTTTAGAAGACCTGAGATTAAAATAAAATTATTTATTCCAAGTTTCTTATCACTTGGCTGAATTAGCTCTCATTTTCTTTCTGGCACAGTTAACTTGGTAACATTCTCCTGTTAAGAGGGTAATCTTGGATGAAATAACCATACATCACTCCAAAGAGATTTCAAAGTACCAAGAATGCTTTCTGGATTATAAATTCCTGGGCGACTTTACTTCGTGTAGACCACAAAATACATTCAAATTAGCCAGTGATGAGTCAAAAATTACTTTGCTCTAGGAATTAGACAGGTGTCAAAGGGAAATTATAAAATGTAACCACTGCAGAAACCTCTTATTTCACATTCAGTGGCTTCTGCTCCTTTCTGTCCAATTCCTCACATAGATAATGATTTCAGTGGCTGTAAATACTTGTCTTAACATCGCTATTCTCAATTTTGGGGGGTTTATTTTCTCATTTAGATCTCATTGAAACAACGGACATTTAAAAACAGCTATTAAAGATGATATTCATGCAAAAAATCACGTACATGAATGTAGTATTTGTCAAATATATTTATGCTGCATTAAAAACTGCATTTAAGTAAACAAAACAAAAATCCTATTTGTTGACCTTTTTCCAATCATTAACAAAAGGATTAACAGGGTTCCTGTGGTGGTTCAGTGGTGAAGAACCTGCCTGCCAGTGCAGGAGACGCGGGTTCAATCCCTGATCCATACTACGGGGCAACTAAGCCCGTGTGCCACGACAACTGAGCTTGTACTCTACAACCTGGGAGCTGCAACTGCTGAGTCCATGTGCCTCAACTACTGAAGCCCACGCACCCCAGAGCCTGTGCTCCACACCAAGATAAGCGACCGTAATGAGCAGCCTACGTACCACAACTAGGGAGTAACCCACACTCGCAACTAGAGAAAGCCTACGCAAAGCACAAAGACAAGCACAGCCAGATATAAATACATAAACAAATAAAATTTAATTTAAAACCTTCTCATCCTACATAACACAAAAGGACTAAGAATAACAAAGAGAAATAGATCTATGATTATACATAGATAAATCTGCCTCACAAAATAGCTAAGTGAAGATGATGAAGATGTAAGGAACATCAATATGTGGATTATTTTCATGAGCTTTATTCGTCTTTAAGAGAAATAAGAATCTTAAAAAGACAGTGAAGTTTATTATCACCACTTCCTGGTAATTTTTGTCCTTCTGAAGCTTGGAGCAAACAAAACAGTAAACCCTCCTTGGAATCTACATATCACTGAAGTGTCAGACATGCCAATAATATTAAGGGCCTGATGATTTACAGGAACATCCACACTTCGCCTGACAACTTTCTATCCCCACAAGAATCTATGGATCATTTCTCTTTAGGGAAACCAAATCAAAACAAAAACAAGACAAGCCACACTTTCCAATTTTGCAGCCTCTTGGAAGGAAAGAAAAACCAGGAGGCATGTATTCTGCAGTAATGTGAATCACAAAACCCTGAATTTAGGTTTTCTATCATCACTCAATGTCCTGCAGGTGATACTTGTCATTGTCACAATTATGAGACTCTTCAAATAGAGACATGTTCCAGAATCCTCCAGGAGATGGATTTCAATAGCACTTTGGGCAATTTACACAACCAGCTTCCCCACTCAGCTGGAAAAAAGCCATCATCTCTTTAAGGGTTGCTAAAGGGAAGGTGGATCTTTAGGTAACCTAATTGGCTGGCATCTGGTCCCATCACTTCATGGCAAATAGAAGGCGAGAAGGTGGAAACAGTGACAGACTTTATTTTCTTGGGCTCCAAAATCACTGAGGATGGTGACTGCAGTCATGAAGTTAAAAGACATTAGCTCATTGGAAGGAAAGCTATGACAAACTGAGACAGCATATTAAAAAGCAGAGGCATCTGCTTTGCTGACAAAGGTCCGTATAGTCAAAGCTATGGTTTTTCCAGTAGTCATGTACAGACATAAGAGCTCATTATAAAGAAGGCTGAGAACCAAAGAATCCATGCTTTTGAATTGTGGTGCTGGAGAAGACTCCAGAGTCCTTGGACTGCAAGGAGATCAAACCAGTCCATCCTAAAGGAAATCAATCCTGAATATTCATTGGAAGGACTGATGCTGAAGCTCCAATACTTGGGCCACCTGATGAGAAGAGCTGACTCATCAGAAAAGACTCTGATGCTGGGAAAAATTGAAGGTAAAAAGAGAAGGGGATGGCAGAGGATGTGATGGTTGGATGGCAGCACCGACTCAATGGACATGAGTTTGAGCAAACTCTGGGAGATGGTGAAGGACAGTGAAGCCTGGCATGCTGCAGTCCATGAGGTTGCATAGAGTTGGACACGATTAAGAGACAGAATAGCGACAAAAAGTAGCTTCACTCGGAGAAGGCATTGGCACCCCACTCCAGTCCTCTTGCCTGGAAAATCCCATGGGTGGAGGAGTCTGGTAGGCTGCAGTCCATGGGGTTGCAAAGAGTCGGACATGAGAGCGACTTCAATTTCACTTTTCTCTTTCATGCATTGGAGAAGGAAATGGCAACCCACTCCAGTGTTCTTGCCTGGAGAATCCCAGGGACGGGGGAGCCTGGTGGGCTGCCGTCTATGGAGTCGCACAGAGTCGGACACGACTGAAGCGACTTAGCAGCAGCAGCAGCAGCTGCCCCACCCGAGTAGATAACATCCTCACAAATGGCCTGATCTGTTTTCATCCCACTCTCTTCTGTCCCTTTCCTTTCCATTTTTGAGTTTCCTTGTTTCCTACATGTATCTCTCTGTCTGTATCCTCGTAGCAAAAAATAAGAGGATGTGATTTAGAAGTGGTGAATATGAATTGACAAAGAAATACTATTCAAATGCCTTTCTTTCTTCCAGTTTGTGACTGTATCATCTCTTTGTGAAGGGCAAAATACACAGCCAACAGGGGTTGTATGGGTGAAACAGGGTATTAATAGGAATGTTCTTCTCCAATAACGTTTACATCATGGTTTAGAGAATGTATAAAATGAGAGACTTATCTACTGTTTGTAACTTTGCTAGAAAAACATGTGGGTTACCTAACAGGGTAAGAGTAGGCCAAATTATAGCTGACTAACTTTATATGAACTGATTTATGGGGGTGAAAGTTTGGATTAGGCTCCATGATGCAATGTAGAATTCCAGGAGTTTTATAGTTTTTACAACCCATTACAAGGGCAGAAGGAATATATTTTATCTTATAACTTGTACTTTCTACTTTTGTGCATGCATCATGAAAAGTGAAAGTGTTCGTTGCTCAGTCATGTCCAACTCTTTGTGATTCCATGGACTGGAGCCCACCAGGTTCTTCTGTCCATGGAATTCTCCAGCAAGAATCCTGGAGTACGTTGTCATTCTCTTCTCCAGGGGATCTTCCCAACCCGGGGATCAGACCCAAGTCTTCTGTATTGCAGGCAGATGCTTTACTGTCTGAACCACCAGGGAAACGAATATGTATTATGTAAATGTGTAATGTGTAAATATATATATATATATATAGGCATTAGGCAATTGAAGTTTTAGAAGACCTCTAGATAACAGTATCTTCTGTACCTAAAATACTATTTTTTCAGTTCAGTTCAGTTGGTCAGTCATGTCTGACTCTTTGTGACCCCATGGACTGCAGCACACCAGGCCTCCCTGTCCATCACCAACTCCCAGAGTTTACCCAAACTCATCTCCATTGAGTTAGTGATACCTTCCAACCATCTCATCCTCTGTCGTCCCCTTCTCCTCCCACCTTCAATCTTTCCCATTTTTACCCATGTCAAATAAGACCTCTTATAATGTTCTCTTTTCAAGATTTTTGAATGGTAATTTTCAGTTTGGCTTAAGTTTTGGCTATTTACAGACTTGTCATAATTAATACATGGGCTTAACCAAGGTCTTTTTTGAAAGCTATAGATAGATCCCCATATCTGATTATTGATCATAGTGAGGTTAATAATGTTAACCACGCAGCAGATGGCATTTTCATTTGTTTTAATCTGAATTCATCATTCTCACTTATCCATGTGTGTAGCACCACAATCTGCTAATCAGTGGGATTTGTGGAAGACACAGCCCTACCTGTAAAGCATTTTCTGAACAATACTTGTCTTGGCATCCACAGGTAACTCTCTCAAGGTACACAGTTGGGAACCTACAGGGAAAGGCAGATTATAATGCATAAGGCTCTGTTCTCACCTCATGTGAAAAGCAGGAGTGAGATCTTTAATTTCTCAATGAGATGTTTGGTGAAGAATTGTGTATTTTCAAAATCCTCTTTGTATAAGTAATTACTACTGATTTCAAAATCATTTCAAGAGTCACCATGATAACTCTTGGTAAAACAAAACTCAAATGCAATAAACGTAATACCAAGGGCAGGTTTTTAGAAGAAAACTAATAGGGAAATATATAATGTTAACCGGGGGTGGGCAAGTTTTAAAATATTAGTTTAACACAGCCGCTTACTAGCTGTAAGACTTTGGGTGAATCTCTTAACCATGACATAGTATATTGCCTCTCATTTGAAAAACTTGGATAATCATAACCTACTTAGCAATGTTTCTGTGTAGATGAAAGCCTAGACTATATTTCACAATCAGTAAAGCATTATTGCAGTCACTGTTGGTATTATTAATATTACATTGGCAATGGAGAAATTGACCAAAATGACAAGTCTTTATCTAGCTTGGTAGTATATTTTGGATTGTAGACACATGCTGTGCTTAGTCATTCAATAGTGTCTGACTCTTTGCAACCCCATGGATTATAGCCTGCCAGGCTCCTCTATCCATGGGATTCTCCAGGCAAGAATACTGGAGTGGGTTGCCATTCCCTCTTCCAGGGGATCTTCCCAACTCAGGGACTGAATCCAGGTTTCCCACACTGCAGGCATATTTTTACCATCCAAGCCACCAGGGAAGCACAGCAGGGTTAATTGTAGCTCAAATTTCCAATGTTTGTACTTGGGTTGAAAATGCCCATTGATATTAACATAAGAATTTTGTTTACCACAGAATTAGCTTACATAATATTCACAAAGTCTAGGGAAAATAGAGGCACATACACTTGAACTTCTCTGATCTTCCATGACAAGGTAAAGGTCAGAAAAATTCTAAGTGTCACTTACCAAGTAGTAAAACGGAAGAGAAATGCTGATGAGATGTCCAAATCTAAGCCAATGCAGGATAAATGAAAGAACGTGCTGCTTTGTCACAACTGTGGGCTTTACAACCAGACCTAAGTTTGATCTCAGTTTACCCACCTCCACATAGGATGCTCCACTGAGTCTATTTCCTCCTTAAAAAGCACACTCCCTTCTAGCTATTTCTGAAGTGCTTCCCGGAGGATCAAATGAGACAATATCATTGAAGATGCCCATTTCCTTCTCCAGGGCATCTGCCTGACCCAGGGATCGAACCCAAGTCTCCCGCATTGCAGGCAGACTCTTTACCCTCTGAGCAATCAGGGAAGCCCAGAAGATGCCCAGGAGAAGGCTCAAAACTCTCAGATGCTATTTAATATTGGTGAAGCTTTTTTTTTTTTTCTGTTTTTCCACAGAAATGCTTGCAGACTATTGTGCCAGTTTATAAATAACACATCTCAAAAGAGTAAGGTGAAAAGATAGAGTGCAAGTAACAAAGGTGCCTGAGGGGCATGCCCATCAAGCAAAAGAGTCCTTGATAATTAGGGAGGGAATTAAAATTCCATATTTAGCTAACAAATACTAAAGACAGATAAAGGTAGTGCTGAACAGCCCTCAGAATGCGTTGTCTTTTCCTCACTTCCTACTCAGCTGATTACTAAGGACAACAGAGCCGTTTCGTTAACTCATAGCAATGATGAGGAGCCCCACAGCAAATAATTGAATATCACAGAGTAATCACTAAATAAATAAGTCCCACTTTAAAAAAGAAATGTAACAGTGCTGAGATATAGGAGGTAATATGTTCATTCTATAATTGCAGCTGAATTTTAATTATTTTGGATAATAATCTCTTCCACATATATGGATGCTCTAATGCATTTGAGGTATTATCGGATGGCTCCACCATTTCCATATCTGAATAATTATCTAAGTACTGAATGAGTTCATTAAGAAATTTGGATGGCTGATTTACATTAACATATGCCACATTCCTATTTTAAAATGGTTTTCATTATCATCTCAGTTTCCAAGTTTTAATCACGCCTCAAACTTGGGCAAGCCACAATTACCAATGAGTAAAGTCATGTGAGTTCAACCAAGAAGCAGGCATAACAGGATTAACTGCTTCTTGTAGTCTATCTTCACAATCAATAATGATCACAATCACTGAGCCAATATGTGATCATCTGCTGTGTCTGTTAAAATGGCAGTAATAAGTGATTCAGCTGTCCTCAGATCATTCAGTTTTACATAAAAAGTATACTGTCTCTCCAGCAGACCAAGGGTGTTCAAAGGAGATAGAAACAAAAGCCAAGTTTACACATGAAAGAAAGCAAGCCATTATTCCAGAACCCCGAAGCACTCTAACCCACCTTACAAGGTTATCACTGAAAACCTTACCCATATCTGATCCACTAACATCAACTTATTTGATAGTAAATAGTGTATTCTTGAAGAGAGGGCCCCAAATTCAATTTATACCTCACAGTTGAAGTAAATAATAAAAGACTGACAAATCTCCCTGCATACATCCCCACAATTTCATGTTCCTTTTGATCAAATTCGGGGAAAGACAGAGCAGAAAATGAGATTTTTGCTTGGTTAGAAGGCTGCATAAGTGGAAAGTGTGTTTTTAAAGGTCTGCAGGAGAACAATTATATCAAGGATATAAATATGACAGAAATAATATTTGTAGAAAATTAAAGGGGATTAAAAGGAAAAAGAATCAAGTCAATAAAACTTCTTAATCAAAAAAATTATGACCTAGTCATTAATAACACGTGGAATACAGGATCCTGTTTGTTTGAAACGGCATAGATTGTCCTTCTGAGAGAATACATGCTACCAGTGAGCAAAGGAAAACAGATGCTCTTCATTTCTGGACACCTTGTAGAGTTATATCCTAGCTCAGGATAAAGTGAGCAGGTGCACAGAGAGGAACTTCGTACACTGAGACTCTGAGGACCAGAAGGCTCTGGTCACCATCATGGGCTGTTTCACAGACAAGCTTATGCCTTGTAACTGGTCGTTGACTTTGGCCTGAACAGCTGCTGGAGGAGGAGACAACTTGTCTTACCCTCACTTTCAACAACTTTTTTCTAATGTAGCTTGACTACATTTTACTACAAAAGTTTTAACCATTGTACTTCATTTTATTAAAAGGACCTTGATTCTACCCTCTACCCTATTGATTTTTAAAAATGTTTTGGATCTTTTAAAATTGCAACACAACATGGATGGATCTAGTGATGATCACACTAAGCGAAGTAAGTCAGAAAGAGAAAGATAAATACCATGTGATGTCGCTGAAATATGACACAAAAGAACTTATCTATGAAACAGTAACAGAATCACAGGCATAGAGACTTGTGGTGGCTGGTGGCAGGCAGGTGAGGGCGGGAGGGATTGGGAGTTTGGAGTTAGCAGATACAAATTATTATACATCAGACAGATAAACAACAAGGTCCTACTGTTTAGCACAGGGAACTATACTCAATATCCTGTAATAAACCATAATGAAAAAAAAGAAAAAAAATATATACATGAAGCTGAATCACTTTGCCGTACACCAGAAACTAACACAACACTGTCAATCAACTATACTTCAATAAAATAAAATTTTAAAAAACCACTAAAATTGCAAGACAAAATATCTTTACTTTTGGTTCTTGCTTTGATTACAACCTTAAAGCTTACACTCTCCAATTCTTACTAAGGAAAGAGCTAGAATTCATACATATATCTGCATATTCTAAGTTTTCTAAGATCAACCCTGACCATCAAAATAATATGTATTTTACACTATTTTTGTTGCCTCTTAGAAAAATACTCACAAACAAAGCTTCAGCACTCTGCCATTGACATACACTTAGAGATGTTATCTACTGAGAGTAAACCTATGGATCACTATTTATTCATTGTAGTGATCATATTAAAGATATCACCAGGGATCACCTAAAAAGGACTAATGGGAAATATTTCTTCTGACTGCAACATGTAGGAAAGCAATGATTCTTATAAACAATTGAGTCATATTTATTATCTGGATATTATTTCTTGTAAATAGTGGTGTCCCTCTCTGCTTTGGCTCTCCATCAACTTACACAATACAATATATGTACTGATGTGTTAATTTTATTCCTAAATGTATTAGTTTCTTATTGCTGCATAATAAATTATCTAAAACATTAGGGCTTAGAAAGCAATAAACATGTATTACCTGATAGTTTCTGTGGGTGCAGCTTAGCTGAGTGTCTCGGTTCCAAGGTCTCATACATGTCTGTGATCAAATTTTGGCCAGGGCTGTCTTCTTGACTAAGGGCTTAAGGAAAGGAGCATCTGCTTTCTTGGAATCACTTACCTGGTTGCTGATAGGATGTGACTTTTCACAGGATGTTGGACTGAAGTCCTTAGTTTCTCATCGTTGGTCAGAGGACTCACTCAGTTCCTTGCTGAAGTGCCTTGATCACAGGTCAGCTCACATGGCAGACTGAGAAAGCAACAGAGAAGATGTAAGTTACTGCCTTTTTGGAACCTAATCTCAGAAGTGATCACTTCTGGTACATTCTATTCAATTAAAAGGAAGCCACCAGGTCCAGCTTACATTCGAAGGGATGGAATTGCACAAAAGCATGGAGACGAAGAGGTGTGGTCCTTGGGGGCCAATGCAGAGGCTATTATTTTTATTTTTTTATACAGATTTCCCCTTTGCCTTAGTCCTCATTATTTTTATTCTTTGTACTATGCGTACTTAATAACCTTCCTTAAAAGGCAAACACATATCATATGAACATGTGATATGTCTTCAATAAATGTCTACAGTGTTAGACTGAACAGCCTCAGTCATTCACTTTAACAACTGCAATAATTATTAATCCATCCATTAGATGTAGATCTGTTTTGAGAAGTAGGCATACCATCATTTTTAAAAAGGAAGAAAAAAGTCCTGCCTTCCAGAGTGGGTGTGGGGAGTCAGTATGGAAAGTAAAAATTCTAATTATCATCCATTCAGTCCTTTAAAAGTCATCAACCAGTGCCCACTATTTTTCAGGTACCCTTCCGGCCATAAGGCATTTTGATTCTCTAAGATAGAGTATCACTCAGGGAGAAGTTGGAGCTTAGGTTCTAGTTGAGAATCAGAGATTGGAGGAGCCTGTAGGTTTCACACAAAATTTGATAATGCTTTGTAGTGAAAAGTTTAGTGGTTTTCTATTTTTCATTATGACATCTGCATAAATATCATGTACTCCATGCAAAAAATGCAGTGTCCGAATAATTCTCAAGTGAACATGCCCATGTCAGGGCAAGCATGATGGAATGACCACATCAAAATGCCACACGGTCAGAAGGGAGGGCCTTGTGGTTCCTTGTGGGCTCTTGATTATGGAAGTTAGAGGCGTCAATTCTTGAAACTTTTTTTTATTAGACAATGGGTACTACACAATTTATCAAAAGTGATAGAAGAAATTTTAGTTGGTGAGTTTTATTAAAGTACCACAAATACAAAATGTGCATGAATTGTTCAGTGTTAAACAAATATATGTTTTTAATCTAGAGAGCTCAAAACTCTAGGGAGGTGAAATAAATGATAAAGATTATAATTTTGTATTTTAGAAAGATGGGATGCAAACAAGTCAAAGAGTCCTTAGCTCATTTAGTAATGAAAGGGTCACAGTTTCCTTCCTCATGCCTCTTGCCCCAAGTGACTTCTAATGCATCACACCCTGATGTTCTAAAAGAAAAATTACATATATAGAATCTATCTGGAGAGACTCAAACATTTTTTATATATTTACAGCTTAAATATTCAGTAACAAATGCTTAAGTAATTCATGTCCTGAATATTCATTGGAAGGACTGATGCTGAAGCTGAAGTTCCAATACTTTGGCCACCTGATGCAAAGAGCCGATTCATTGGAAAAGACCCTAATTAATGCTGGGAAAGATTGAGGGCGAGAGGAGAAGGGGATGGCAGAGGATGAGATGATTGGAGAGCATCACTGACTCAAAATGGACATGAGTTTAAGCAAACACAGGGAGATAATGAAGGACAGGGAAGCGTGGCATGCTGCAGTTCATAGGGTCGCTAAGAGTCAGACACGACTTAGTGAATGAACAAGGAGAACGATAATTAAGTGTTCAAGGAAAATCTGAAAAAAATCCTAGTTGAACAAATTTAAATAGGTTTTTTTCTATGGAAAGATTTCTCTGAGCCTCTAATATGTTAAAGCTCAATGTTAATTTTATTTACCATCTAAATGTTTATTAATGGGAATTATATTTTTTTTAATATAAATCCTCTTTGCTGGCTGTAAATAAACCCAGTCTCGTCTGGGTACATTTTCTTTTTTTAATATACGTTGGATTTGATTTTCTAGTGTTTGAATATAAATTATTTTTAGAATTTTTACACCTATATTATAAAGTAAAATTGATCTGCACATTTTCCTTTTACATGGCTTTTTTGGTTTTTGATATAAAATGAGTTGGATATTCCCTCTTTTTCTGACAATTAAGAAGAGTTTGTTAAATTAAAAATTAAGGATACTCTACATTTTGAACATTTGGTAGAAGTCACCTATATAATCACCTGATTCTGCAGTTTTAATTGAAGATTTTTATTACTTATCTGTTTTTTTAAGACTAATTATTTTAATACTTACAGAATTATTCAAGCTTTTAATTCTCTTTAGATCTCTTCTACACATTTTCTCAGGAATTTGGCCATTTCAACTCAGATTTCAGAATCATAAGAATATAGTTGTTGCTAGTGTTGCCATTATCTTTTAAATTTATCTTTAGAGGAGGGACCTCTTTTCACTCATAGTGTTATTTATGTGTCTCTTCCTTCTCCTGATCTCCTTTGTGGGATTTTTATTTTCATGTATTCCAATTCTGGATTCTTGGATCCCTCATCTGACTTCCGTGTTTCTACAATATATTCCACAATTCTAGTCTCTCCTCTGGATTATGAACACCAGTATCCTGCATGGTCCTCCATCTCTCTTTCTCCTTGGGCTAGGATTTCCCTGATTCATTTTGGATCAGACACTTCCCACTACTTCAGGAATATGCTCTAAGCCAATCCCGTCTCAGTCAGAAAACACACTCAGGATGGAACCAAGCAAGTCTCTGAGTCTCGGGAGCTACTTTCCATCTTCTCCCGACTTGTCTGCCCCTCACGCGGTAGCCTGGCCTCTGGAGCTTTGAATTCTCCACGATGCTATCACCTGCGCCTGGCCAAGGCTTAGACCCCCCCCTGCTTCCTTCTGGCCTTCATCTACTTAGCTATCATCCAGGTTTGGCCACCCCTGACACCCTCAACCTTGAAAACAGCCCACTCCATTCTCTTCCTCTATTTTGCCTTCCAACTTTTTGTGTTTGTAAGGGGGTGTGAGCCACTGAGACAGAGACAAGATGAGTCCAGAGGAAAAAAGGGAAACGGACAGGCACTGGGAATGGGTGCTTGAAAAGTGTTCTCCTGACACTGAAAATAAAAGCCTGAGACTTGGGATCGACTGTCCTCTCATGCCAGTCTTCTCATGGAACATTAGCAGCTATCATATCTCTACTGGGCATCCCAGGTAGCTCAGTGGTAAAGAACCCTGCCAATGCCAGAGACATGGGTTCCATTCCTGAGTCAGGAAGATCCCCTGGAGAAGGATCCACGGGGCTGCAAAAAAGTCGGACACGACTGAGCATCTGAGCATGGTATGTCTCTACTTAAAAGTAGGTTGAATCATTTTAATACAAAAAGGAAAATTTTGAATGAAACAATCTTTTGAAATTTTCTGACATATTTTAAGCGGATTTTTCGTTCTGCATCATGTACTTTCTACCTAATCTCTGACATGCCACTCACTCACATCTAAGAAATATGAGATACTGTACTGCCTGGTAACTGGATAAGCCTCTCTGGCTGTCTGTGTGCCCAAAGTTCCCTTATGATTTTCTAATGCCTGCACTTCATCTTGATATGGCTTAGTACCCATGTGACAACAAAAGTCAGGCTGTTTATTTCCTTGCCCTTGACATCATTTTGTCAAATGCTGATAGCAGATGTAAATATGAAAATGCCCAAACTAAAGTGACTGTGATAGTTATTCTGTAATTTTTCCCCATTTTTCTCCATTCATAAGTTGGCAAAGGATCTCATCAGTCAAAGCCTCAGAAAGAAAATTCTCCAATTCTTTTAAACTGTTTAACAAAGGCTATGTCATTTTTAATCTCCTATGCGGGGATCAATGCTAAACGGAATAAACAGATACTCTCCCTGAAGAAAACTGACGTTAAATGCACCTAAAAGTTCATCTCTGGTTTGGTATCAATCATTTGCTTAATTATCACCATCTTCAGGGCTTTTTGAATTAGACACAAGACAATAGTGTGACAGAGAATATAGAAGGCACCCTCTGTTCCCTGAGTTAAGGGCCGTTCCGCAGTCTCTCTCCCTCTTATTTGTTACATCTAACAATCGGGAGGTGAACGTGCTTAATAGGCTTTGTGAAAAGTTTCATTTCTTTTTTCTGAAGGAAGCTATAGCTTTGGACTCGTCTCCTCATGCGCTCCACCTTTTGACAGCACTGAGCCTTCACTTAAGAAAGAAGTTTAATTAATGCCCTTGGATATGCTGTTAACCTTTGAAATGGTTTCCTGATGCATGGAGGGCCTTTCTCTTCTGCCAGGAATTGATTTTAGAAATGGCCCTGCCTCCCTGTGCTTTGAGATTCAGAGCAAGGAAGAGACCATGCGAAGTGTAGCAAGGCTGGTATTAAGAGCCCCGTGAAGTACAGCGATGAAGCCTTTGCATCCGTATCTGGAAAACACAGATCACTGAAAATGTGGGAAATCCGCTACAAAGAGAGATGATGGTCTTATGAAGAGGTTATAATATCGTCCCACTGAAACAGAACCACAACACTGAAAATACAAGGCAAGTTTCAAAGAAACTAAAGAAAGGCCCTCAAATTTCTAGTAAGATAATAAAGTTTTGTTGTTTTTTTTTTTAATGGCATAGACAATGGAGACACAGAGTAGGGAAGGAAGGACACAACTTTAAGGCTAGGAAATTTTATTGTATTTTCCTGGCATGGCTCCCAGAGTCCTTGGCAAAGAAAAAGATGCCAAAGAGTTATTCTTCAGAGGCTTTTTTCTGTTAATGTAGTTTTTATTCAATGTACAGTTGTTTAATGGGACAGATGTTATTTAATTAACTGCTATTGTAGAAAAGTGATTTTTTTTTCCCAAAGCGGAAGCAGTGTTTGGGGGCAAAGGGTGTGGTGAGAAGTACTGCAGAAGGTTCTTCGTGTCTGTGCTTGCTTACTCCAATGGTAACTCTTGGTATAATTAAACTACTCTGGCCCTCAATTTGATCTGTGCATCAGGAAGATTCCCTGGAGGAGGAAATGGCAAACCACTCCAGTATGCTTGCCTGGGAAATCCCATGGACAGAGAAGCCTGGTGGGCTACAGCCCATGGGGTCACAAAGAGTCAGACGTGACTTAGTGACTAAACACCCACCCACCCACCCACCCACATATGTGTTTCCATGGTAGCACAGTCAATGGAGACACCACAATTTTGTCATCTCAATTACCACCTTCAGAAGAAGACCATATTGGTTTGTTTGCATGGAAGTTACCAAAAAAAACAATCTGCCGCTGATAAAAAATAAATGAAATTCTGTTCTCAGTTATATTATCACTTCAGTTTTTCTGAACTTCACTTATGAAACCTATTTGTCTTCTATATTAATGATACAGGTTGCTTATTGAATTAATAAGGACCAAGCAATAAAGATCTGAGGAGAATTTGGAGCCCACTGGACTATAAAACAATCCCATTTTCTCAATCAAATTGCTAAGTGTTACACTATTTCCTAATGAGAAATACCACTGCACCGTGTTTCCCTTCTAAAACCAAATTAAGAAACGGGTATGCTTGAGGCTATGTTATGTACCCTTACAGGTTTAGCTGACATGGCACACTATGAGGAAAATGTTGAAAACCAGCTAGCAGAGGCTAGGCCAGTGCCTCCAGCCCCATCACTCCTCACTAACTGGGAGCCACAGTGGAGCCCTTCTGGTAACCAGGTCTCTCCTCTGCTGGTGAGGACCATTCAGCCAAGTGCTGCTCTGGCATGCGTTCGCTTGGCAAGGTCTGTTCAGAGGAGTGCAGCCCAAGAGATGTGGCCTGGCCAAAGGCTGTTCACGTGTGGTTCTAAGAACATTTGAAAGCCAAGTGAGTTACACCCAAGCTGGTATGGGTATGGAACAATAGTGTCCTGGAACATAAAACTTTTGGCTCTCAGTAAAAACAAGATTTTATTCTTCCCCAAGTGTTCCCAGATTTTATTCTAGTAGGTACTAGAGGGGACTTCCCAGGCAGCACTAGTGGTAAAGAATCCACCTGCCAATGCAAGAGATGCTAAAGACACAGGTTTGACCCCTGGGTTGGGAAGATTCCCTGGAGTAGGCAATGGCACCCCACGCTAGTATTCTTGCCTGGAAAATTCCATGGGCAGAGGAGCCTGCCAGGCTACAGTCCATGGGGCGGCAAAGAGTCGGACATGACTGAGCACACACACACAAGTACTAGAGAGTAGGTATTTAACACAGGTAGATTGAAACTTCAGGCTTTATCCTTTCAGCGAGTCAGCAAATACTTTGCACACTGACCTTTAGGCAGCAGGGCAGGGCTCATCCATCTGCGAAGGTGTGACGCTGAATAGGAAATGGAGCTGTCCCTGGGGCTCTCGCGAAGGAAGGGAGTTTTTCATTGTGGCCTATCATTTGTTCATAGTACAGGCTCGCTTCAATATGAACAAAGTGTTCATTAGGCAAATTGAAAAATGAATGACTTGCAAGACACTGTGGATATAAATATTATGCCCTTTTTAACTGACAAGTGAAATGAAGGCAGGAAAGATGAAGTACAGTCCCACAGGCCACACGGTCAGTGACAGAAGCATACTTCAAAAGTTTTGCATTTGAGTCCCCATCAGCATTTACCTTCTACGTCAGGGGCGGCTTTTCCTCCTCTTGGCTTCAACGTTGACTAATTGGGGTCCTGTGAGAAGGAATCTCTTTAAAGATAGGAGAATTGGAGAGTCTTCAGCAAAGATTCTCTTTTATAAATCTTGATTTAAAATTAAGAGAAGCTGCTATGAAAGCCAGAAAGAAAATGAAATGTGGTTAATTAAGCATGTAAACTAACCGCAGAGATGTGTAGCCATGTTAATAGTATATTAGCCGTCATGTCCGATTTGTTAAACTTTAAAATTTATATGACAGAGTTACAAATGAGGCAACAAGAATTACCTCTTTTGCAGTGATGATGGTGTATGAAAGGCAGGTACACTCCAAAGACACTGGAATGTAATTTAGATTTCTAGCTAACATCCTTCATACTCAGAAAATCTACAAAATGCTTTCAAATGAATGATTTAAACAGATAGGGAGAATGAACACTTTCTCTAAAAATACGTCTAAGCATATTTCCACAGCCTTAGTATTGGAATGCTATTCAGATAACAAGTTTATGTATGCACATATAACAAAAGATTCATTGTTGAAATGCACCAAAATTAGAGACAGAACTGAATCTCAACAAAAATTAGCCACTTTTCTATATAAAACTGGCATTTCTAGGGATAGGTTCATATTTGTAATATATTTGATACCATCTAACAAAATTCTAAGAGGACATGGCAACCCACTCGAATATTCTTGCCTAGGAAATCCCATGAACAGAGGAGCCTGGTGGGCTACAATCCATGGGGTCGCCAAGAGTCAGACACGACTTAGTGACTAAATAACAACAACAAAATTCTACCTATCGGATTAGCCCTTAACACCCAAATTCCCAACCCACTAAGATACTACAGCAATGGTCTTTATCTCTACAACTAATTCTACATTTCAAGTCCTTTGCTTAAATATTGTGTAGAATAAGAAACTATTGACAAAAATAAACAAAAACCAAGTATTTTAGGGTCAGGTGAGGAAGAGTGGAATTGAATTTTTATGATCCACTTTACCTAAAAACCATTTAGGAGCCACTTAATGTTCGTTCAGCTTTCAATTCATAAGCTGTGTTAGGAAATATCTCATAGAAAGAGGATGCATGAAGGTCTGGATAACAGGGGTCAAGTGAAGTCATATTTTCCTCCATCACTAGGAAAATGACAACAGTGACTGTAAGATCCAGGTTGTCAACACACCAGCGCTTTCAGAAATCTCTGCATAAGAAAGAAAGTTCACACGCACACAAAAGCCATACAAAGACCATCCCTCGGAAGAGTTGCCTCTTGGTCCAGAGGACCCAAGTTTGGTCAGACCTGAGAAATACCACAAGAGCTCCTAAAAACAGAACCTCAGAATTTCCCTGAAACATGTCTATAAAGACTATGATTCGAACTTCCCTGGTGGTCCAGTGGTTAAGAATTCGCCTGCCAATGCAGGGGACACAGGGTCAGTACCTGGTCTGGGAAGATTCCAGATACTGCGGAGCAACTAAGCCCACAGCCGCAGCTACTTAAGCCTGTGCACAGCCTAGAGAACATGCTCTGCAACGGGAGAAGCCACCACGGTGAGAAGCCCGCACATCGCAACTAGAGAGAAGCCGCTGCTTGCCGCAACTAGAGAAAGCCCATGCGCAGCAATGAAGACTGAGCACAGCCAAAAATACATAAAAAATTTTAAAAAGAGTATGATCCCGCTTTCCTATAGTTTACACTAGGATCCTACTTGCTCTAATGTCCATTCTTATGCTTCACTTCCTTCTCTGTATTCCTCATGCCAAGCTGAGATATACAATTATCTTTGAGAGTCCCCCGTTCTAGATTATTTCCTTGGGGGAATGAAAGGAATGAAAAATGGAAAGTGACAAAGGACAAAGATATGTCAATATTCAGTAGATATATTGTACTATGCACCACCCAGTGTTATTGACACTGAAACACAGCCGCACAGCATCTCATACACAGCAACTGCAAACCCCCTGTTGCATATGCTCTGTGAGTAGAGTCATCTTGGTCTTCAAAAGTCTGTGTGTGATGTTTAATTCCTGTGGGCTCGTTCTATCTAAAATCTCTTAATTTTACACATGAAACTGATAACATGCATTATTGTATTCTATAAAATGCTTGTTGTTTAGTGGAAGCCAAGTTCTGTGAATATCTTATGTTCTTAATTCTCCTTGCTGTTGTTTAGTCACTAGGTCAGGTCTCATTCTTTGTGACCCCATAAACCGCAGCATGCCAGGCTTCCCTATCCTTTACTATCTCCCAGAGTTTGCTCAAACTCATGTTCATTGAGTCAGTGATACTATGCAACCATTTCATCCTCTGCCACCCCCTTCTTCTTTTGCCCTCAATCTTTCCCAGCATCAGGGGTTTTTTCCCAATGAGTTGGCTCTTTGCATCAGATGGCCAAAGCATTGGAGCTTCTGCTTCAGCATCAGTCCTTCCAATAAATATTCAGGGTTGATTCCTTTAGGATTGACTGGTTTGATTTCCTTGCTGTCCAGGGGGACTCTCAAGAGTCTTCTCCAGCACCACAATTCAAAGGCATCAATTCTTTGGCACTCAGCCTTCTTTATGGTCCAACTCTCATGTCTGTACATGACTACTGGAAAAACCATAGCTTTGACTGTAGGGACCTTTGTCAGCAAAGTGATTTCTCTGCTTTTTAATACACTGTCGGGGTTGGTCATAGCTTTTCTTCCAAGGAGCAAGCATCTTTTAATTTCATGGCTACATCACCATCTGCAGTGATTTTGGAGCCCAAGAAAATAAAATTGGTCAGTTTCTACTATTTCCTCTTCTATTTGCCATGAAGTGATGGGACTGGATGCCATGATATTAATTTTGTGAATGTTGAGTTCCAAGCCAGCTTTTTCACTTTCTTTCAGCCTCACCAAGAAGCTCTTTAGTTCCTCTTTGCTTTCTGCCATTGGAGTGGTATCATCTGCATATCTGAGGTTATTAATATTTCTCCCAGCAATCTTGATTCCAGCTTGAGATTTATCCAGCCCAGCATTTCACATGATGTACTCTACATAGCAGTTAAATAAACAAGAGTGATAATGTGCAATCTTGCTGTACTCCTGTCTCAATTTTGAACCAGTCAGTTGTTCCATGTAAGGTTCTAACTGTTGCTTCTTGATCTGCATACAGGTTTCTCAGGAGACAAGTAAGGTGGTCTTGTATTTCCATTTCTTTAAGAATTTTCCAGTTTGTTGTGATCCACACCATCAAAGGCTTTAGCATACTCTGTGAAGCAGAAGTAGACATTTTCTGAAATTTCCTTGCTTTCTTTATGGTCCAGTGGATGTTGGCAATTTGATCTCTGTTTCCTGTGCTTTTTCTGAATTCAGCTTGTACATCTGGAAATTCTAGGTTCATGTCCTGCTGAGGTCTAATTCTTCTTGCCCCATAACAAATAAGTGTCTATTTCCTTGAATGCTCTAGCTTTGAGCACTTGAATTCTATTTATCTTCTACCATAGAGGGCTGACCTAACCTCCTTTCCTGAATTAGGTTTTAATATGTATATATTATGCTCATAATTCCAACTCTAAGTGCTAAGCAAAGGAAATTCTGTATGAATGTACACTTTGAAACCAAGCCTTGTAGTATTACAATGTCTCCAGGGATTTATTTGTGTATAACAGCTAACTACAAAGTAGGGTTAGAAAGGTAAGGTAGATTATTGGAGGAAGAAAGATTTATTATTTTATCACTTTAGTTATATATTTTTCAGCATCCAAATGACATTAGTCTCATGATTTTAAAAATTAGCAAGTGGTAAATAATATATTAGGAGCATTTGAGAAATTAAAAAGATTCTAGTAGATAATAATTCTTTAAAAGCTCAATAAAATGCCTCCAGAGCACTTACTGTTGGATTAATCAGACAATTTTAATCAGTATATTCAATATACATTATTAACACATATTTCTTCAGGATTAACGTCCATATTTTGCAATTAACGCATACAACAACAGCATTTACAATCTGTCTGGTACCCCAATGTTAATATTATGTGTAACCTTTACTAAAAAGCTCTTGTCTCAGGCTTCCCCTGTGGTTCAGTGGTAAAGAATCCAGCTGCCAGTGCAGGAGTCGTGGGTTCGATCCCTGATCCGGGAAGATCCCACGTGCCCTGGAGCAACTCAGCCCACGTGCTGCCACTATTAAGGCTGTGCTCGAGACCCAGGAGTTGCAACCACTGAGCCCATGTGCCCACAACTACTGAAGCGCTCACGCCCTGGAGTTCATTTTGCACAACGAGAAGCCACCACAGTGAGAAGCCAGTGCACTGCAACTAGGGAGGAGCCCCCGCTCGCCACAGGCAGAGTAAGGCCCGCACATCAGTGAAGATCCAACCTGCTGCTGCTGCTAAGTCGCTTCAGTCGATTCCGACTCTGTGTGACCCCATAGATGGGAGCCCACCAGGCTCCCCCGTCCCTGGGATTCTCCAGGCAAGAGTACTGGAGTGGGGTGCCACTGCCTTCTCCAGAAGATCTAACATAGACAAAAATAAACAAATTAAAAAGTTGTCTCATGTCAAATGCTCTGTTATTATTAGAAAGTATGCAGGAATTAGAAATTAAAAAGAAAGAGGCAATAATGTGCATCTTTACCAGAGTTCTTGATGTATTTCACTGAAATTATAAATTCATATTCTAGGCATTATAAAAGTTTAAATCACAAATTTCCATGTCTCTTTTTTCACAGCTCTTTAGATGATATGATAAGCTCCTCAAAGACAGCGAGTCTATTTTATCTGACATAGAAACTGGGACTACGTCTGGCGCAGAGTATGAAAGCAATAATGTTCTTGCTAAACTAACTTAAACCAGTGGGTAAGAGGTTAATTATCATAAGTAGAAGTGGTAAAATATATCACTATAAAGAAGGCTGAGTGCCAAAGAATTAATGCATTTGAACTGTGGTGCTGGAGAAGACTCTTGAGAGTCCCTTGGACTGCAAGGAGATCAAACCAGTCAATCCTAAAGGAAATTAACCCTGAATATTTATTAGAAGGACTGATGCTGAAGCTCCAATACTTTGCCCACATGGTGTGAAGAGCTGACTCACTGGAAAAGACCCTGATGCTGTGATTGAGGGCAAGAGGAAAAGGGGTCAATAGTGGATGAGATGGTTGGATGGCATCACTGAGTCGATGGAAATGAGTTTAAGCAAACTCCAGGAGATGGTGAAGGACAGGGAACCCTGGTGTGCTACAGTCCATGGGGTCACAAAGAGTCAGACACAATTTAGCGACTGAACAACAATATATCAGTACATTCTGGATGAATGGAGGGATGAGTGAATGAAAGAATAAACTCCAGAAGCAATTTTACTTCTGTTTCCAACTGTCCCATTAAACCTAGTTGGTACTTACAGTCCACACCCTGCCCTTGGCAGAACAACAAGGACATTTGTACAACTCGTATGGTGATGTAGATAATAGAAAGGCCCGTGAAAACTTTAAGTAATGAGTACAATCTCAAGGAATGTAAATTTCCTTTCCTAGGTAATATTGAAAAATTCTGAGCTGATTCAAGTGAAATTTCAGTTCCTCCCTCAACTGCAGCCTGTAGCTAGCAGTGGAAGTGAAATTCCTTTCCTGTTTTTACCAGACGGGTTGGAGAAGGTTGGATATAAAAGTGACAGGAATACTCATGCTCTTTACATGACCGCTGCTGTCACAGGCCTGCCTCATGCTCTTCAGCCCTTGCACATGTTTTAAGGCTGACTTCCTTGTGCAAGTGCTTGTGTGTGTTCTCTGATGATCCCTCTGCTGGGCCCCTTCACTTGCCACTCCTGTGACATGGGCAGTGTCTTTCCTTGAGTCTTCAGCTTTGAAAATCACACATCAGCTTCTATCCGTGGGGTACACCTTTCAGCCACTTGGGTCCCTGGTAGGAAAAGCCCTCAGGCAAGATTTGTTTTGAAATGGCATCATCATGACATCCTCTGGCCAAGTAGCCACACCTCTGTTGACTTGCACTAATGGGGATTCATTTTCTTCCCAGATACAGAGTTCTTCTCTTCCATACAAACCTCTTTGACTTTCTTGAGCATGATTGTGGTGCTATGGCCTTTTAACCACAAACTCGTCAAGTTGTCCCTGAAAATATCCCTTAATAACCTGGAACGAAGGGAATGTGACTCCTTAAGGGGAGTGTGGTTCCTGATGCCTTCTCAACACAGAAAATCGTTACTTGACAAAATCCTGTCCCAATCTTATTCAACCTTTCAATATTTTATCTTGGTGAAGAGTCGCTGGAAAGAGACTCAAAATCATGTAACTGGTTAGCAAATAAAAAGTTTGAACTTTATTTAATCATTTTCATCTTCCAATTTAATAGTCTGCCTGGTCATTAACATAGAGCCAGGGATGGCAAATCAATTTCAACTCCCATGCCAGCTCTGATTCAGTAATGGAGCACTGAATAGAGGAGATCTAGGCTCTAGGGTGAGAATGTCTTTATTGACTAGTGATGCCTGCAAAGGGAGCAGGAGTAGAAGATAGGGACATCCCTGTGCCAGGCAGGATCTATGAGGGCAGATACCTTCATGCTTGTCCTGTTCAGGTTATATTTCCTGTCCTAACAACATGCCTGGAATCAGGTAAGTTCCTGTTAAATGTGTTGAATACATGAATAAGAGTGTGTATATGTAAATGAGGATGATGCTGTGAAAGTGCTGCACTCAATATAACAGCAAATTTGGAAAACTCAGCAGTGGCCACAGGACTGGAAAAGGTCAGTTTTAATTCCAATCCCAAAGAAAGGCAATGCCAAAGAATGCTCAAACTACCACACAATTGCACTCATCTCACATGCTAGTAAAGTAATGCTCAAAATTCTCCAAGCCAGGCTTCAGCAATATGTGAACCGTGAACTTCCTGATGTTCAAGCTGGTTTTAGAAAAGGCAGAGGAACCAGAGATCAAATTACCAACATCCGCTGGATCATGGAAAAAGCATAGAGTTCCAGAAAAACATCTATTTCTGCTTCATTGACTATGCCAAAGCCTTTGACTGTGTGGATCACAATAAAGTGCGGAAAATTCTGAAAGAGATAGGAATACCAGACCACCTGACCTGCCTCTTGAGAAATCTATATGCAGGTCAGGAAGCAACAGTTAGAACTGGACATGGAACAACAGACTGGTTCCAAATAGGAAAAGGAAGGAGTACGTCAAGGCTGTATATTGTCACCCTGCTTATTTAACTTATATGCAGAGTACATCATGAGAAACGCTGGACTGGAAGAAGCACAAGCTGGAATCAAGATCGCCGGGAGAAATATCAATAACCTCAGATATGCAGATGACACCACCCTTATGGCAGAAAGTGAAGAGGAACTAAAAAGACTCTTTAAAGTGATAGTAGAGAGTGAAAAAGTTGGCTTAAAGCTCAACATTCAGAAAACGAAGATCATGGCATCCGGTCCCATCACTTCATGGGAAATAGATGGGGAAACAGTGTCAGACTTTATTTTTTTGGGCTCCAAAATCACTGCAGATGGTGACTGCAGCCATGAAATTAAAAGACGCTTACTCCTTGGAAGGAAAGTTATGACCAACCTAGATAGCATATTCAAAAGCAGAGACATTTGCCAACAAAGGTCCGTCTAGTCAAGCCTATGGTTATTCCTGTGGTCATGTATGGATGTGAGAGTTGGACTGGGAAGAAGGCTGAGTGCCAAAGAATAGATGCTTTTGAACTGTGGTGTTGGAGAAGACTCTTGAGAGTCCCTTGGACTGCAAGGAGATCCAACCAGTCCATTCTGAAGGAGATCAGCCCTGGGATTTCTTTGGAAGGAATGATGCTAAAGCTGAAACTCCAGTACTTTGGCCACCTCATGCGAAGAGTTGACTCATTGGAAAAGACTCTGATGCTGGGAGGGATTGGGGGCAGGAGGAGAAGGGGACGACGGAGGACGAGATGGCTGGATGGCATCACTGACTCGATGGACATGAGTCTGAGTGAACTCCGGGAGTTGGTGATGGACAGGGAGGCCTGGCGTGCTGCGATTCATGGGGTCACAGAGAGTCGGACACAACTGAGTGACTGAACTGAACTTAACTGATACAGATATAGTTAGATCAATTAAATATGTAATATTTATGTTATTTTATATATATGATGAATATTTAATAAGCTAAATATTGTTTCATATACCACAGTACAAGTTCAATTACTTTTTCTCTTTTGGCTGTGCTGGTCAGCATGTGAGATCTTAGTTCCCCCACCAGGGACTGAACCTGTGCCCCTGCATTGGGAGCACGGAGTCTTAAACCCTGAACCACCAGGGAAATCCCATCACTTACTTTCAACTAATTGTTTCTTATCTTTATAAGAGTAAATTATAAAACCTTAAGGCCATACAAGCCCCTGAGGCATAATTAAAGATATAAACTTGAATTCAACTCAAATGATAATTATGACCATTTTAATATCTCTTTCAAAGAAAAGCCTAAACATGGCTGATTACTGGCTATGTTATCATATAAAATATGATTTTAAATAAAATTAATTTGGGTTTTCAGAGTATGTTAGCATACTATCATCTAAAAAGAAAATGATAGAGATAAAAGTTGGTAACTTTTCATGACTTGAGGTATACATTGTTTGATAATGATTGATAATTATTGCCAGGTGGGGCCTTAGTTAAAGCTAGAAAAACACTCCTGTAATAAACCATAATGAAAAAGGATATGAAAAAGAACATATATATGTATGTGTGTGTGTGTGTGTGTGTGTGTGTACACATGACTGAAACACTTTGCTGTGCACCTGAAACTTACATAAGTTTGTAAATCAACTATACTTCAATTTTTAAAATATAGATTTAAGACCAAAAAAACCTAGAACACCCTAAAGCTTAGGTGATAGCATTCCCCTCGCAGCCTCCTTACCCCTGTCTAGTGACTTCCTACTTCACTGTCCTAGACAACAGATCGGGGACCTCTGGAATAGAAAGCCAATGCTGCCTATCATCAGAGTCACCACTGTTCCTCAGAAACTGTTAAATATAACACCAGCCTTCCCCGTGTGCCACATGGGGTACCCACAAGGGGTACCCACTAGCCTGATTCTATTTTATTTTTCCTCTCCATCTCTGTGAAGGTCCCTGCATGTCTCACAACTGAAAAGAAACAATACAATGAAACAGAATGTAAAGCAAAGATTTTATGATACTTGATCAAGTAAATACAATTGAAGACGAATTCATACAGTTCAGTTCAGTCACTCAGTCATGTCCGACTCTTTGCAACCGCATGAACCACAGCACACCAGGCCTCCCTGTCCATCACCAACTCCCAGAGTGCACCCAAACCCATGTCCATCAACTCGGTGATGCCATCCAGCTATCTCATCCTCTGTCGTCCCTTTCTCCTCCTGCCCTCAATCTTTCCCAGCATCAGGGTCTTTTCCAATGAGTCAGCTATTTGCATCAGGTGGCCAAAGTATTGGAGTTTCAGCTTCAACATCAGTCCTTCCAATGAACACCCAGGACTGGTCTCCTTTAGGATGGACTGGTTGGATCTCCTTGCAGTCCAACGGACTCTCAAGAGTCTTCTCCAACACCACAGTTCAAAAGCATCAATTCTTCGGCTCTCAGCTTTCTTCAAAGTCCAACTCTCACATCCATACATGACCACTGGAAAAACCATAGCCTTGACTAGACGGACCTTTGTTGGCAAAGTAATGTCTCTGCTTTTTAATATGCTATCTAGGTTGGTCATAACTTTCTTTCCCAGGAGTAAGCATCTTTTAATTTCATGGCTGCAATCACCATCTGCAGTGATTTTGGAGCCCAGAAAAATAAAGTCAGCCACTTTTCCCACTGTTTCCCCATCTATCTGCCATGAAATGATGGGACCAGATGCCATGATCTTCGTTTCCTGAATGTTGAGCTTTAAGCCAACTTCTTCACTCTCCTCTTTCACTTTCTTCAAGAGGCTTTTTAGTTCTTTACTTTCTGCCGTAAGGGTGGTGTCATCTGCATATCTGGGTTATTGATATTTCTCCCAGCAATCTTGATTCCAGCTTTTGCTTTCTCCAGCCCAGCATTTCTCATGATGTACTCTGCATATAAGTTAAATAAGCAAGGTGACAATATACAGCCTTGACGTACTCCTTCCTTTTCCTATTTGGAACCAGTCTATTGTTCCATGTCCAGTTCTATCTGTTGCTTCCTGACCTGCATACAGGTTTCTCAAGAGGCAGATCAGGTGGTCTGGTATGCCCATCTCTTTCAGAATTTTCCACAGTTTATTATTATTATTCATACAGTACAGCCCTCAAATGTCAAAGGAGAACATCAAATGGAACATATTTAATTTCATCAGTATTCACAATTGCCAGGACATGAAAACAACCTGCTGCTGCTGCTAAGTCGCTTCAGTCATGTCCGACTCTGTGCAACCCCATACACGGCAGCCCACCAGGCTCCCCCGTCCCTGGGATTCTCCAGGCAAGAACACCGGAGTGGGTTGCCATTTCCTTCTCCAATGCATGAAAGTGAAAAGTGAAAGTGAAGTCGCTCAGTCATGTCCGACCCTCAGTGACCCCATAGAGGGCAGCCCACCAGGCTCCCCCATCCCTGGGATTCTCCAGGCAAGAACACTGGAGTGGGTTGCCATTTCCTTCTCCAATGCATGAAAGTGAAAAGTGAAAGTGAAGTCGCCCAGTCGTGTCCAACTCTAGCGACCCCATGGACTGCAGCCTACCAGGGTCCTCCATCCATGGGATTTTCTAGGCAAAAGTCTATTAATGGATGAGTGGATAATGGATTATTATTCCATCATAAAAGGAGGAAATCTTGCTATTTGTGACAACATGGAGGGACCTGCAGAGTATTACGTTAAGCGAAGTAAGTTAGACAGAGAAAGGCAAATACTCTATGATTACATTTACATGTGGAATTTAAAAAAAAACAAAACCAGATTCATAGACAAAGAGATCAGGTTGGTGGTTACCACAGGCAAGGGGTAGTAAGTGGTAGAAATGGGGAGAGGTGGTCAAAAGGTGCACACTTCTAGGTATAAAATAAATAAGTATTGAGATGTGCAGCATGATGGCTATAGTTAACGCTGTTGTATGCTATACTTGAAAGTTGTTAAGACAGTAAATCCTAAAAGTTCTCATCACAAGGGGAAAAAAAACATTTTTGTGTATTTATACAAGATGATAGATGTCTACTAAACTTATTGCAGTAATCATTTCAGACGATACATAAATCATTATGCTGTATGCAAACTTCTACAGTGCTGTATGTCAATTATATCACAACAAAACTGAAAAAAGTAAAAATATAAAGAGAGCAAAAGTAAAAAAAAAAAAAAAAAGAGGTATAAATTATGCACATAATATAAAAATTTTCTTAATGTAGGGAAACTGTTATTCCAAGAGAATTTACAGAAATACTATTAAAAATAATATCAGATACCAGGAAAAGGAACAAATTACATGTAAGTAATTGCATAACTTCTCTATCTACACTAGCACTGTGGACCATTCCCGATTGCAATGATGCACCATGACTCCTCATCCATGGCATGTGTAAAATGATGTTACCTCTGAGATGGAACTTCTTTGGATTACCATTTAAATATTAAATTACCATTTAAATAATTTAGATTCTGGAAAATATTCACACTACAATTCCTCTCAAAGTGCAAAAATACCTTCCATTAGACTTCATGATGAACATACTAAAGCTTTTAAAAACACCTAAAAGTAACATTATTCAAAACTCGAGTTGAGGTTATTTACGGGAAGCACTTCAGTATGGCTCTTTTAAGTTTGCAGCTGCCACTTGGTTGAAATGTGAATGAACTCACAGACGTGTGGCTATTATTCAACTGAAGACAGTTTCCCAGAAAGCTAGATTAACAAAGCACATCCCATTAGGTTTTGCTTCGAAGGTTGAATCTTCACAGTGAAAAGAAACAAACTTCAGAGGTATAAAATGTAAGACTACTTTACCCCAAATTGCAGAATCCAATGATTACTATTACTTTCAGTAAAAAGACTAGCCTCTTTCCCCCTATGCTGTCTCCGTTTTTTCCTACTGTTTTAGAGAATTCCCTGGAGAAGGAAATGGCAATCCACTCCAGTACTCTTGCCTAGAAAATTCCATGGATGGAAGAGCCTGGTGGGCTACAGTCCATGGGGTCACAAAGAGTCGGACACGACTGAGTGACTTCACAACAACTTAGAGAATTATTCTAAAGGCGTTACTATTCATAATTGTCTTTCCAAAATATCTTTGTCTAAGCAGGTCACTGTACCTTTTTTTTTTTTTTTTTTTGAAATTTAAACATTTTCATGATTGTGGTCCTGAATATCTTCTGAAATACTTCTATTCCCCTAAATTCAAAATGTCTCATCTACTCTCAAGTTGATCTAGTGTTTTTCTTGTGCCACATTATTCCCCTAAGAGCACCTTGGATGAGAACTTGAGAAAATTTGCTCAATAACACTTTCATCATATTTTAAGCTCAGTCCTACTAATCAAGAATTGGATAGTAAGTGCTTCCCTTTAGATACATGTATTAAAACATATAATATTTTTAAAGACCCAAGTTGCAGCATAGTGGAGTTGATTACTCTGAAAGTCTTCAAAATCAATGTCTGGACAAACCATTTATAATCACATATAATCGTTAAGACAGGACAAATCACATTAATTAGGGCTGTGGAAGGAATCAAATCAGCAAAGTTTCAATTTGACTAATTCAGTAATAATCATGCAACTGTAATTTGGGCTCTTTGGGAAGTTTTCATTCCAAACTAAAGATGAAAGTGCAGAGAGAAAAATAAATAAATACAAACAGCCTAACATCCACAGTGAGATCAACGCTGTTATCGGAAGCAGTATAGAGGAGAGGTAAGGCAGGGAAAGTGCTGGGCAAATGGGCAACTTTGACTCCTCGACTCGACTCGCTACTGTGTGACCTTGAGCAAGTTATTTAAACACTGTGCCTCTTCTCTGCTATGAGCAGGGAGAGACTGATGGCCTTGCTGGGTGTGGGCCATCTCTTACCTGCGGAGGTATGTGCCTAGGGCTACTCTTCAGAATCACGGGACACTTTCCACCCGTGTATGTCATCTTTGGGGGCTCAGACACAAAATGAGATAATTCAACATCCTGTTTCAATGGACTCGCTGTTGTAATTATTTTCAATGTACTTATCTTGCATTCCTGTAGCACTGTATCACACATTATTTATTCTATTTTAATTTGAAAAAATGCAAACTTTAAGTTGTAAAAGCCATAAAGAAATAACCCATATATCACTTTCACCAACTGTAAACATTTTGCTACATTCTCTCTCTCACACATATATATGTATATATACATGGTGTGTGTATGTATATGTGTGTGTGTTTGCGGAATCATTTGAGATTAAGCTGCACATTTCATGACCCGAAATACTTTAACACATCTCCTAAGAATAAGAATATTCTTAAAAACCACAATACAGTTACCACATTCTATAAGTTTGATACTCATTCAGTACATTTTCCCAACCATGCTCATTACAGCAACTTTTTTCCTGATTCGCTATCCAATCCAGGACCTTGCTTTACATTTGGTGATATTTTATTTATTGTTACATTGCTTTACTAATTTTATCACTAGTCTCCCAGTATTAAGCTAGATTATAAACTCTTGATGACACATACTGTATTTTAATATTTATTTTCATCTTTGTATTTTCGGCATAAGCACAGTTCTCCCACATAAAGAGACTTGGTAACTATTTTATGAAAGACTTGTTGGAAGCTACTTGTCAGTTTTTCCCATATTAAGTACTAAGCCAAAAATTTGATAGTGATATTTTTCGTTTAGAAAGTGGGACTCAGAAGTTATTTCATCCAAGCCCTTATTTCTTTGATGAGATCGCAAAGAGTCACTTACTAACATTACGCAACTGGGAGGGTCAGAGCAAAACTCGAGTCAAGTTTCGAACTCTCTAGAGCGTCATGCACTCTGTCATGCCATGCTAGCTTTCTCAGGCACTCGCAGAATCAAGCATGGATATGTAAAATGTTGTTTCCTTGCTCAGCATCTATTAATCTTGGGCAACTTCACCAATGAGAAGAATAAGCATAGTTTAATATCTTGAACTACCCTTCTCTAATCTGAGCCATTCTCATTTAGAAAAGCAATCAGGGTACAGAAACCACCTTTCACAACTGTGATAGATGTGGACCTGCTATCACTGTGCATCAAACAGCAGCTATTTTCCATCATCATGTGGGACATTGTTCAGTGTTGGACTGGAGTGTCGGAACATGAATATCACAATCAATTTAGCAATTAGCATTTTCCAAGACAATAGACACATTATTGGTTGGAACAGTAGCACACACTTTAAACAGAGAGCCATTGAACCACTACTTAATGCCTGCTTCAGTCTCTTTTATGTAGGCTTAATGAACAAGGATGAACATTCGGGGAAAATTTATTTGGAAATTCATTAAAAACATATTTTATTCAAACCATATCATTTTCCATATCTCTTCCAAAACTACACATAAAGAAAATAATATGGATTTTTAAGGATGAACTCTCTTACTGATTTTCACTGGCATACATATAAAATTCTCCAACATTATAGTATAATATCATAATATAACAATCAGATCAGATCAGATCAGTCGCTCAGTCGTGTCCGACTCTTTGCGACCCCATGAATCGCAGCACGCCAGGCCTCCCTGTCCATCACCAACTCCCGGAGTTCACTCAGACTCACATCCGAGTCAGTGATGCCATCCAGCCATCTCATCCTCTGTTGTCCCCTTCTCCTCCTGCCCCCAATCCCTCCCAGCATCAGAGTCTTTTCCAATGAGTCAACCCTTCGCATGAGGTGGCCCAAAGTACTGGAGTTTCAGCTTTAGCATCATTCCTTCCAAAGAAATCCCAGGGCTGATCTCCTTCAGAATGGACTGGTTGGATCTCCTTGCAGTCCAAGGGACTCTCAGGAGTCTTGATACGTGCTATCATTTTACCTGCTCAGAACATGGTTTACCTCCTTAAGAGGAACCTCATTCATGTTGTATTTCACAGTTTCACCCTAATAAAGTTATCCATTCTATACATATATTGTTAAATTGCAGTTTTCTCTGTGATAGGAAAGGGAAAGTCAAGTTTCTCTGAGATTTAAAAATCAAAGCGATAACTTCCATTTTATCCCTGGAGTCATTAGGTGGATAAAGTCTCTGGAATATTGCTCACTTGACTAAGGTATTTCCTTTCTCTGATAAAATTTGCAGCCATCAATGAAAGAAAGGGCCATGTCACCTCGTCTATAGAGAAATCAAATAAAGGGGAAGCAGTGTCTCAGGGGAGGGGAGAGAGGAAGGAATCCCTCAAGACATCAAGATCAAGAGGCTAATTCAGTTCTGACCATCAGAATGGGAGAAACACAAAGAAGTTTCAGCAGAGGGCTATGTGTGTGTGTGTGTGTGTGTGTGTGTTGTCTGAGTTTCTCGTCTACCAGACTGTAAACAACCTGAGAATAGAAACTATCTTTTTTTGCCTGTTCTCCGCACAGTGTCTCACTCAGCGCCTTGAATGTGAGAAATGCTTAATAAATGTTTGCTGGAGAAAGAAAGCAAAGAAGGAAGAGGGGGAAGAAGAAAGAGAGGGAGGGAAGAGGAAGAGAAAGGAATCACGAAACCTCCCAATGAAAAATAAAAGCTTGTCTCTACCAGTTGTGCAACTTCCTTCAAATCCTGTTTGCAGGCTTCTTTCTCCGACGTCCTCACCCTCTGCCTGGCCTCACAGAGACGCTCACCTCTCACAAACACAGCCAGTGTTTCTTCTTCTAGACCTTCTGACTCCTTATCCCGGTCACATCTAACCCCTAACTGCAGTGCTCTTGAACTAACAGAAACTTAAGCGTTGGATCTCTAGGGAATTTAAGACAAGCAAGTCCAACTCCTTCATTTAAGAGATAAAGAAATGGAAACATAAGGGGATGAAGTGCTTTGTTCTCCTGCAAAGACTCAGGTCACTGCACAGCCTGCTCCAGAAAACAGATAGTTTCAGATTCCTGATGTTTTTTCATTTTTCTTTTCCTTTCTAAATGGTTTCAAATTTCAACAGTTTTGCTGCCTTGATGCCCTGTTACCCTCAATTACTGTAGAATGTGTTTCCTACAAGTAATATCTTTTCCTACAAATCTCTGATACAGTAATTAAAACAGATAATTTAGTGTTAATATATTTCAGCCATCTATGTGCTGTGCCTAGTCACTCAGTCGTGTCTGACTCTGCGACCCCATGGACTGTAGCCCACCAGGCTCCTCTGTCCATGGGGATTCTCCCGGCAAGAATACTGGAGTGGGTTGCCATGCCCTCCTCCAGGGGATTTTCCCAACCCAGGGATTGAACCCAGGTCTCCCACATTGCAGGCAGATTCTTTCCCAGCTGAGCTACTGGGGAAGCCCTCAACCATCTCATCCATGTTCAAATTTCTCCAGTTGGCCAGAATTTGTGTTTCAGCAAAAGGTTCCAATCTAAAACTCTATTTGGTGACCATGTCTTTTAATGTCCTTCAATCTCAAACGGTTTCTCAAGGTTTCCCTGGCTATCACGACAGACATTGAGACATTGGAAGATTACAGACCAATTATTTAGAAGATGCTCTTCACTCTGGCTGTTTGATGCTTCCTCAGGATTATTTATCAGACCCTTTGCAACCCCATGGACTGTAGCCCACCAGGCTCCTCTGTCCACGGAATTCTCCAGGCAAAAATACTGGAGTGGGTTGCCATGCCCTCCTCCAGGGGATCTTCCTGACCCAGGGATTGAACCCAAGTCTCCCACATTATAGGCAGATTCTTTACCATTTGAGCCACCAAGAAAGCCCTATATATTTTTGGTGGGAATTTCAAATGAGATGCTGTGCTCTCAGTGCAGTCTATCAGTGCTTTATCATTTTGCTTTGTCTCATTTGGTAATGTTCACCTTAACCCCTTGACTAAGTTGTAGTCCACCAGGCTTCTTCACTATAAAATCACTCTTTGTCCCTCTGTGAAGGTACTTTAAGACAATAATCCATTCCTCATCAAAGTTTCTACCACTAATGAATAGTGTTTCTGGCCTGCATTGTTACTATGATGGCTGCCAAATGACGCTCTTCTTTTTTAAACAGTAATCAGTCAATAGTCTACTGTTAGGAGAAGGTCAACTATCATTTTTTTTATTCTGATGCTAAAATTGTCCCTTATTTGGCTGCCTGGCTTCTATGTCCTTTTGAAATGTCCTGATTGTTCTTTCAGTATTTTCTTATTTTCCAGTATAATGAGATGCCTTACATTTATTTTAAAACTTCCCTAATCCCACCCTACATCAGCCATTTCTCTGGGGAGTCCTGGTTCTTTGACCGGGTGGATTTCACATGGCAACATCAGGATGGCACTGGTGTGTCCCTGTTCTCAAGTCCTCTCATTGGACAAAGCTAGTTAATATATGCATGTATGTGCATACACATACATTATATTATATGTTGTTGTTCAGTCACCCAGTCGTGTCCGACTTTGTGACCACGTGGACTGCAGCACGCCAGGCCTCCCTGTCCCTCACCATTTCCTCGAGTTTGCCCAAGTTCATGTTCATTACATTAGTGATGCCATCCAGCCATCTCATCCCCTGATGCCCTCTTCTCCTTCTGCCCTCAATCTTTCGCAGCATCAGGGACTTTTCCAATGAGTCATCTGTTCACATCAGATGACCAAAATACTGGAGCGTCAGCTTCATACACACATGCATATCTATCTATCTAATATCTATACATTGAAAACCATGAGTTCAAACCCATACCTCAATTCCAAACTAACACCGCAGAGCTTATTCTGGTGTTTTCTTTTTCCTTATTTCCTACAATGAGAAACCTGTTTCTATCTTTACTATACTTATTTATTCACTCAGTCCCCCAGAAGGTAACCAATTCCTCATCAAACCAGCCTTATCACCAATCTTCCTGCCGATGTCCTATTCCCCACCCTGCCCCCAGCCACAATGAGTGCACAGGTGCCCCGCACACACGGCTTGGGCTCCAACACTTATACATGGATGTTGCTGTCATTACCTCTATCTCCCACCAGAATGCTCTCAGCACCTTGACCTCAGCCTTCACGACCCATGGTGGGTTTCATCGTCAACACCCACACGGAGGCAACCTCCTCCTCTCTTTTGGGCTCTGATGCTTATTGTCAGACTATCCACATGCCCTTTGGACCCTCTGAAGCACCACCTCTCCCCCAAAAGTAGGAGGACTTTCACCTCTCAATTTTAAAGCTTACGATAAAGCCACAGTAAACAAAGCAGTGTGACAAGCATAAAGACTGACACATAGATCAATGGAACAGAATAGAAAGTTCAGAAATAAACCTTTATATTGATATGTATATAGTCAATTTACTTTTGAAAAAGAGCCAAAGAAATTTAGTGGGGAGAGGATAATTCTTTTCAACAAATGGTGCTGGAAAAAATGGATATCCATGCAAAAAATCACGATAGTAATCACCATCTTAGCTCTTTATAACACAAAAAAACCAACTCAAGATGGATCATGACCTGAATGTAAGATAGAAAACTATAAATATTCTAATGTAAACATGAGAGAAAATATTTTTGAAACTGGGTTAGGCAAAAGACTTTTTTTTAGATGGAACACTAAAGCTGTGATCTGTAACAGAAAAATGGATAAATAGGACTTTAGCTCCCCCACACTGCTCACATGGACTTTCTCCTTTTCCTTCAATTGGCCTTTTACACCCATCACTGCCAAAACCTCTGTTTTCTTTCAAGGAGACCTTCTTCACTTGATCTAACTCCGGCACCCTTCACTGGGTTTCCCACAAGCTCCCACCTACCACTTCCTGTGCAGAAACCCACTCAGCCAACTGAGTTTTAAAACGTCACCTCCAAGGGCACAGATACCATGTGCAACTTGCTCAAGCAATAACCTCTTTACTGCATTACAGCCCCTCCCCCCTGACAGGCGCACGCCTTGATCAGCCCTGTCTAAAAGCTTCCGGACAGAGAAGGAAAGAAAAAAGGAAGAACAGACTTTGAACTCAAACAGTCAGTGTTCTCCTTGATTACTGTTTGAGTCATTAAGTGTCTGTGAGGAACACACATCAGCATATCTTCATTAAAAATCTAAGACAAGTATCCTATCTATTCACCGTATCATATTTATTCCTGGAAAAAGATACCAAATGCACAGCACAGAATACTGCATCTTATGGGGTTCTCAACAAATATTCATTGGCTAAAAACACATATCTTTCCTTTGCCAAACACGTAATAGTTCAATTGAAATCGAATTTCACATCATAGAGAGCTATAAATTATATATTGTGAATAACAATTAATTAATTAAATACATAGAAGGAATTAGGTTAACAAATTTAACTGGAGACTATCCCAGAAATTGTTCATTGCATCATTTTGTTTTCTAGCCATGAGCACCGAAAACAATTCTTTTCTCTTTATAGAAAATTTTAATAAAAAATCTATACTGAATATGTTGTTTTATTTTGAACTAAATCATTTCAATAGGCAGGGTGACACAAGTGTGGCTAAAATCTATGACATTGACTTGACAATAAAATGTCTATTTTTTAAAAAATGATTTGATTTTAAATAGCCGTAACCTTCTGTTATAATACTGGACCCTTAAAATGATTTTCTTATGTCTCAGCATTTGCCAAACTGAAGGAAAATCTATTCTTATAATAAGCCCATACTGAAAATAAAAATTTAAAATAGTCGATGCCAGATATTAGAAGACTAAGTCAATATAAACTATACCATTTTTTATTTAATTTATAATTGAATACCTTCTAAAAACTTCAATTATGATTTGTTTTAATAGTGAACCTTTGTTATGGTTTCTGCTGGTTTATGGTTATCTAAATATTACAAAAGCCTCATAAACAATGCACCATATATACATATAGAAAATACTGGAGACAGATGACCTAGTATAGAATTCAGTTTTTGAGGTGATTGGAATCTTTACAAACCAGAAAATGGGAGAGAGGGAGGGCTGGAAACTGGTGGAAAGAAAATGGACAGTTTCCATCTATCTACATCCATAAACTAAAGTTAGTTCTATACAAAGTGAGACCAAGAAACAGAACACTGGAGAGGACGCACATGATAATATAATGGTATGATTTGTACTGCACTGAATTGAACAAAACTGCATTTTTCCCAAACCACAATATACTTGGATACCTTTTTCTAAATGTCTCAAATGGACACTGCCTTCATTGTGTAGGTTTGGATAAAGCAAAGCACAGGCAGCTCATAACCCTTCTACTCTACAGACCGCATAAATTTGAAATTTTGAGAGGCTCGGCCTCTACTTGCTAAAATCTTGCTCAGCTAGTGAAAGCGCTGAACTTAACATTTAGCTCCTTTTATTGCAGTTGGTCCTGTATTTTACAGCCCTCCTTCTAGAAAGAAGGCTTTTTATCAATTCAACAATATCTCATGATTTTCAGGCTGTTTTTCAGGCATATTCCTTCAAACATTCTGGCAATCCAACAGCAGCTCCGGGTTTAGTTATCATTTGCAACTACCCTCTTCTTTCAGGGGTGCTCCTCGGTGGCTCAGCAGTAAAGAATCTGCCTGCAATTCAGGAGACACTGGTTTGATACATGGGTTGGTAAGATCCCCTGGAGAAGAGCATGGCAACCCACTCCAGTATTCTTGCCTGGAGAATCCCGTGGACAGAGGAACATGGCAGGCTACAGTCCACAGAGTTGCAAAGAGTCGGACTTGACTGAAACAACTGAATACACACACTGCACTTTCAAACAGATCCCTGCATCTTTCCAGTCTTAGTCTGGTGATTCTCTATTATCAAGTATCCTATAACAATATTGTGATGCTAATCAGATTAGTATGCTTTAATCACTATATTTCTGTGGCTTATTTTCTACTAATTAGAGCTAGTAAAATGTGCTGTTAATTTAATTAATGAAGGAACTCATCATTGACAGACATCATCTTTCTTGCTTCGTCCACATATTTAAACAGAGCCTGAAGTCCGCAGGTGATTTAATCGATCACCACCGTAGACAGCAGCAACAACGCCTATCTCGGACCAAGGGAACGCCTCCATTTCTTCATCATTTCAGTTCAGTCGCTCACTCGTGTCTGACTCTTTGCAACCCCATGAACTGCAGCATGCCAGAACTCCCTGTCCATCACCAACTCCCGGAGCCTGCACAAACTCATGTCCATTGAGTCGGTGATGCCATCCGACCATCTAATCCTCTGTTGTCCCCTTCTCCTACCTTCAATCTTTCCCAGAATCAGGGTCTTTTCAAATGAGTCAGCTCTTCGCATCAGGTAGCCGAAGTATTGGAATTTCAGCTTGAACATCAGTCCTTCCAATGAACACCCAGGCCTGAGCTCCTTTAGGATGGACTGGTTGGATCTCCTTGCAGTCCAAGGGATTCTCAACAGTCTTCTCCAACACCACAGTTCAAAAGCATCAATTTTTCAGCACTCAGCTTTCTTTATAGTTCAACTCTCACTTCCATACATGACTACTGGAAAAACCATAGCCTTGACTAGATGGACCTTTGTTGGCAAAGTAATGTCTCTGCTTTTGAATATGCTATCTAGGTTGATCATAACTTTCCTTCCAAGGAGTAAGCGTCTTTTAATTTCATGGCTGCAATCACCATCTGCAGTGATTTGGGAGCCAAAAAAAAAATAAAATAAAGTCATCCACTGTTTCCACTGTTTCACCATCTATTTGCCATGAAGTGATGGGACCAGATGCCATGAACTTCGTTTTCTGAATGTTGAGCCTTAAGCCAACTTTTTCACTCTCCTCTTTTACTTTCATCAAGAGGCTCTTTAGTTCTTCTTCACTTTCTGCCATAAGGGTGGTGTCATCTGCATATCTGAGGTTATTGATATTTCTCCCAGCAATCTTGATTCCAGCTTGTGCTTCTTCCAGCCCAGTGTTTCTCATGATGTACTCTGCTGCTGCTGCTGCTGCTGCTGTGTCTCTTCAGTCATGTCCGACTCTGTGCAACCCTGTAGATGGCCGCCCACCAGGCTCCCCCATCCCTGGGATTCTCCAGGCAAGAACACTGAAGTGGGTTGCCATTTCTTTCTCCAGTGCAGAAAAGTGAAAGGTGAAAGTGAAGTCACTCAGTCGTGTCCGACTCTTAGCAACCCCACGGACTGCGGCCCACCAGGGTCCTCCGTCCATGGGATTTTCCAGGCAAGAGTACTGGAATGGGGTGCCATTTGATGTACTCTGCATTTAAGTTAAATAAGCAGGGTGACAATATATAGCCTTGACATACTCCTTTTCCTATTTGGAACCAGTCTGCTGTTAAATGTCCAGTTCTAGCTATTGCTTCCTGACCTGCATACAGGTTTCTCAAGAGGCAGGTCAGGTGGTCTGGTATTACCATCTCTTTCAGAATTTTCCACAGTTTATTGTGATCCATACAAAGACTTTGGCATAGTCAATAAAGCAGAAATAGATGTTTTTCTGGAACTCTCTTGCTTTTTCCATGATCCAGTGGGTGTTGGCAATTTGATCTCTGGTTCCTCTGCCTTTTCTAAAACCAGCTTGAACATCTGGAAGTTCACGGTTCATGTATTGCTGAAGCCTGGCTTGGAGAATTTTGAGCATTACTTTACTAGCGTGTGAGATGAGTGAAATTGTGCAGTAGTTTGAGCATTCTTTGGCATTGCCTTTCTTTGGGATTGGAATGAAAACTGACTTTTTCCAGTCCTGTGGCCACTGCTGAGTTTTCCAAATTTGCTGGCATATTGAGTGCAGCACTTTCATAGCATCATCTTTTAGGATTTGAAATAGCTCAACTGGGATTTCATCACCTCCAATAGCTTTGTTCATAAGGCCCACTTGACTTCACATTCCAGGATGTCTGGCTCTAGGTCAGTGATCATACCTTCATGATTATCTGGGTCGTGAAGATCTTTTTTGTACAGTTCTTCTGTGTATTCTTGCCACCTCTTCTTAATATCTTCTGTTTCTGTCAGGTCCATACCATTTCTGTCCTTTATTGAGCTCATCTTTGCATGAAATGTTCCTTTGGTATCTCTAATTTTCTTGAAGAGATATCTAGTCTTTCCCACTCTGTTGTTTTCCTCTATTTCTTTGCACTGATGGCTGAGGAAGGCTTTTTTATCTCTCCTTGCTATTCTTTGGAACTCTGCATTCAAATGGATATGTCTTTCCTTTTCACTTTTCTTCTTTTCACAGCTATTTGTAAGACCTCCTCAGACAGCCATTTTGCTCCTTTGCATTTCCTTTTCTTGGGGATGGTCTTGATCCCTGTCTCCTGTACAATGTCCATAGTTCATCAGGCACTCTATCAGATCTAGTCCCTTAAATCTATTTGCCACTTCCACTATATAATCATAAGGGATTTGATTTAGGTCATACCTGAATGGTTTAATGGCTTACCCCACTTTCTTCAATTTATGTCTGAATTTGGCAATAAGGAGTTCATGATCTGAGCCACAGTCAGCTCCTGGTCTTGTTTTTGCTGACTGTATAGAGCTTCTCCATATTTGGCTGCAAAGAATATAATCAATTTGATTTCAATGTTGGCCATCTGGTGATGTCCATGTGTAGAGTCTTCTCTTGTGTTGTTGGAAGAAGGTGTTTGCTATGACCAGTGCCTTCTCTTGGCAAAACTCTGTTAACATTTGCCCTGCTTTATTCTGTACACCAAGGCCAAATTTGCCTGTTACTCCAGGTGTTTCTTGACTTCCTACTTTTGCATTCCAGTCCCCTATTATAAAAAGGACATCTTTTTTAGGTGTTAGTTCTAAAAGGTCTTGTAGGTCTTCATAGAACCACTCAACTTCAGCTTCTTCAGCATTACTGGTTGGGGCATAGACTTGGGTTACCGTGATATTGAATGGTTTGCCTTGGAAACGAACAGAGATCATTATGTCATTTTTGAGACTGCATCCAACTGCATTTCGGACTCTTCTGTTGACCATGATGGCCACTCCATTTCTTCTAAGGGATTCCTGCCCACAGTAGTAGGTGTAATGGTCATCTGAGTTAAATTCACCCATTCCAGTCCATTTTAGTTCACCGATTCCTAGAATGTCAACGTTCACTCTTGCCATCTCCTGTTTGACCACTTCCAATTTGCCTTGATTCATGGACCTGACATTCCAGGTTCCGATGCAATATTGCTCTTCACAGCATCAGACCTTCCTTCCATCACCAGTACCATCCACAACTGGGTGTTGTTTTCGCTTTGGCTCCATCCCTTCATTCTTTCTGGAGTTATTTCTCCACTGATCTCCAGTAGCATATTGGGCACCTATCGACCTGGGGAGTTTCTCTTTCAGTGTCCTATCTTTTTGCCTTTTCATACTGTTCATGGGGTTCTCAAGGCAAGAATACTGAAGTGGTTTGCTATTCCCTTCTCCATTGGACCACATTTCTTCATAAACTCCTTTAAATAATGATAGCCATGACCATCAACACTAAGAAACTAGTCTCTCACTAAGTACCTCGAGTGATGTAACCTTATAATAGCTTAAACGTTTTGATCCAATTCCATATTCACAATCCCAACATAATACACTTAAGTAATCATTTTAATCAACAAACTTGTCAGATAAAAATGAAATCAAGGAGCTGTGTTTGAATTGCCCATGTGGAATTGAAATAATTGGTTAGATTAGCTAAAAAGTCTATCCAACTTCTCATATAAATCCAGCTGTTATCTATATATTCTGAAATAAACACACCTCAGGATGACCTTAATTTACAAATGGATCAGTTTTGTAAAATAATTTGCTCAATTATTTTTTTCCAATATAAACGCCATTGCTAGTTGGTTTTCCTGGTTGGCTCAAAGAGTATATTTCATCCATAACTACTGTTCCTAACATAATAAAACTACTCATTGAAGCCACACAGCTCTACTTGACGGGCTATGTCCAGACTACTCAGTTTCCTTCTTCTCATCTACTTTCAAGCCTCCCTTTGCTAAAACATTTCAAGTGTTTTCATAAAAGCAGTGTCAGCAGAAATACTAAAGCCAATGGTCGATCCATAGCATATAAAGAAAGAAACAATAATGAATTAATTTAGACTAATGTGAATTTGGAAATAAAGCTCTGTCTTCCCACCAAAATACTGGTAGCTGCTTGTAATTGTTTCCCAGAAAAGTACAGGAAAATATTGTATGACTTGGTTATTTATGCAAAAGTAGTGGATCCTAATGTCAGGATGTCTATCTTGTTGATGGAGCTGTAAGGTACAACCTTCGGATTTGGGTCTATATGACCACTAGGCCCCCTGATGCAAAGAGCTGACTCATTGGAAAAAACCCTGACGCTGGGAAAGATTGAAGGCAGGAGGAGAAGGGGACGACAGAGGATGGGATGGTTGGATGACATCACCCACTCAATGGACATGAATCTGAGCAAACTGCAGGAGGTAGTTAAGGACAGGAGAGCTTGGCATGCTGCAGTCCATGGGGTCTCAAAGAGTCAGACCTGACTTAGCAGCTGAACAACAATGACCATTGTGCTGTGCCTAGTCACTCAGTCATGTTTGACTCTTTGTGGCCCCATGGACTGTAGCCCACCAGGCTCCTCTGTCCATGGAATTCTCCAGGCAAGAATACTGGAGTGGGTTGCCACATCCTCCTTCAGGGGATCTTCCCAACCCAGGGATCAAATCCAGGTCTCCCACATTGCAGCAGATTCTTTACTGTCAGAGCCACAAGGGAAGCCTCAGCAATGACCACTAGGATCTCTTGACAGAGAAGGCAATGGCAGCCCACTCCAGTACTCTCGCCTAGACAATCCCATGGACGGAGGAGCTGATAGGCTGCAGTCCATGGGGTTGCGAAGAGTCGGACACGACTGAGCGACTTCACTTTCACTTTTCACTTTCATGCATTGGAGAAGGAAATGACAACTCACTCCAGTGTTTTTGCCTGGAGAATCCCAGGGACGGGGGAGCCTGGTGGGGTCACACAGAGTCAGACACAACTGAAGCAACTTAGCAGCAGCAGCAGCAGGATCTCTTGAAACTACATAGCTCTAAAAGTAAATCATATTAAGTTAAGAAAGAATGGAATTGGAAATTCCTAATTGTTCTTATTGAGGAAATATTTTTGTTTCTTTGGGTTTCCTCAAAGCTTTGTGATCTGAAGGAAGATTATAAGGAATCATTTTATTTTTCTGTATTCTTCTCTAGGATTAGCTACCAGATGATACGTGGGTCTCAGTGGATTAGGAATCTGTGTTACAGTCAGTTCCAATGACAAAAAATGGTTGCTTTGAAATAACTGGTTTGGCATATCCAGAAACATGATTCTCTTCACATTCAAAGCATTTTTTTCCTCCAGGTTGCTAAAAACTGTGTGGATGGACCCCAGTAATGCCTTCAACTAGTTCCTATATAATCTTCTATTCTCCTTTGGTAGATCCCTCACAGAGGATGCTGGTCTTGGCTTTGTCACTTGCTTAACTAATGAGACATTAGCAAAAGTGATGTGAACAGAGATTTCAGAAGTCTTTCCTCTCGCTGTTGTGGGTACCCTGCTGCCATGGGAACAAGCTCAGTCTAGTCAGATGTATGATGAGAAACACATGGCCCAGTTACCCACACTGCCGCAGCTGCCACCCAGTTAGCCTCCAGAAGCACAACAGTCACGGTGACTGGCAGCTGACCACAGACACATGACCGAGATCAGGGGAAAAACTGTTCTGTTAAGCACATCTCAGATTGCTGACTCAGAATTGTAAGCCAAACAAACGGTTGTTTTTTAAGCCACTAGTTTTGAGATGGCTTGTTTTGTTGCAAAGACCAATTTACATGAAAGCACTTTTTCATGATTTTTTATAATTCTTTTAGGACTAGAAATGAAACTATTTCCTATGGTGGAAGGAGTATTACTAAGATAAGATTTGGCTCCACTTAGAAAAAAAGAGCAAAGTAGGAGGACTTTATTCAATCTCAAAACTTCCTATAAAGCTACAATAATCAAGGCAGTGTGATTAGCGTAAGGACTGACACATAGATCAATGGAACAGAATAGAAAGTTCAGAAATAAATCCTTATATTTATGGTCAACTGATTTTTGACAAAGAGCCAAAGAAATTTAGGGGGAAAGGATACTTTTTTTTCAACAAATGGTGCTGAAATTATTGGATAACCATATGTAAAAAAATAGCAATAGTAATCATTATCTTAGCTCTTTATGAGATGCCAACAAAAATCAACTTAAAATGGATCATAGACCTAGATGTAAAAGAAAAATTTTTAAGATTTCTAATTAAAACATGAGAGAAAAGCATATTTGAAATAGGTTAGGCAAAGATTTATTAGCTATGACACTAAAATTATTATATATAAAAGGAAAATTGATGAATTGGACTTCATCAAAATTTCAAAACTTTTGTTTTCTAAATTTTAAAATTAAATACAAGTCACAGATTGACAGAAAATAATGCAATCATATATCTCAGAAAGGACTTGTATCCTGAATCTATAAAGAGCTTCTACAGCTCAATAATAAAAACCTCCAGTTGAAAAATAAGGAAAAGATCTAAATAGACATTTATCCAAAAAATAAATCTAAATGACCAACAAGCATTTGAAAAGATGCTCAACATCATAAATCATTAGATAAATGCAGATCAAAATCACAGATACCACTTCACACACCCTAGGATGGCCATAATCAAAATCCAGACAATAAAAAGTACTACTGATGAAAATATGGATCCCCCTGCCCATTGCTGAAGCAAATGAAAAATAATGCAATCACTTTGGAAAACTATTTTTCTTTCTTAAAAAAGGTTAAATGCAAACTTATGACACAAAAATTCCTGTACTGTTTATCCATCCAATGAATATTGGCCATTCGTCCAAATGAAAACTGACATTCATACAAAGATTCATACAAAAAACTGACATTCATACAAAAACTGACATTCATTCATACAAGCAGCACATTCACAACAGTCCCAAATTGTGAGCAATCTGAATGTCTATCAACTGGTAAACTGATTGAAAAAAAAAAATGTGGTATACCCATACACTGGAATAGTATTCACCAATAATAATAATTAAAAAAAACACAAGCTACTGGTACAACACTACAGGTAAACCTCAAAAATAATGTGTTAAGTAGAAGAAGCATTTCAAAAATCATATTGTATTCTCTTATATGCTATCTATACATTTCTTTTTTGTTGTTGTTCGGTCACTCAGTCATGTCCAACTCTTTGCAGCCCCATGAATTGCAGCATGCCAGGCTTTCCTGTCCTTCACCATCTCCCAGAGCTGGCTCAAACTCATGTATATTAAGTCAGTGGTGCCATCAAACCACCTCAACCTCTGCCACCCCTTTCTTCTTTTGCCTTCAGTCTTTCCCATCATCAGGATCTTTTCCAATTAGTCAACTCTTCACATCAGGTGGCCAAAGTATTGGAGCTTCATCATCAGTCCTTCCAATGAATATTCAGGGTTGATTTCCTTTAGGACTGACTGGTTTGATCTCTTGCAGCCAAAGGGACTCTTCAAGGAGTCTTCTCTAGCACAATTCAAAAACATCATTTCTTTTGTAATTAGCCTTCTCTACGATCCAATTCTCACATCTGTATATGACGACTGGAAAAACCATAGCTTTGACTGTACAGACTTATACCACCCACAAAGTGATGACTCTGCTTTTTAATACAGCCTAGGATGTCATATCCTTTCTTCCAACGAGCAAGTGTCTTTTTAATTTTCAGCAGTGATTTTGGAGCCCAAGAAAATCAAATCTGTCACTGTTTCCACTTTTTCTCCTTCTATTTGCCATGAAGTGAGGGGACAAGATGCCAGGATCTTAGTTTTTTTAATGCTGAGTCTTAAGCCAGCTTTTTCACTCTCCTCTTTCACCCTTATCAAGAGGAAAAGTGAGGTTACTAAAGAAAGCAAAAGGGAAATCAAAAAATTTCTAGAAACAAATGACAATGAAAACACAATTCAAAACCTATGGGATGCAGCAAAAGCAGTTCTAAGAGGGAAGTTTATAGCAATACAATTCTACCTCAAAAAACAAGAAAAACATCAAATAGACGAGCTAACTTTACACCTAAAACAACTGGATAAAGAAGAACAAAAACCCCCAAAATTAGTAGAAGGAAAGAAATCATAAAGATTTGAGCAGAAATAAATGAAAAAGAAGTGAAAGAAACAATAGTAAAGATTAATAAAACTAAAAGCTGGTTCTTTGAGAATATAAACAGAATTGACAAACCTTTAGCCAGATTCATCAAAAAATAAAGGGAGAGAAGAATCAAATCAACAAAATTAGAAATGAAATAGAGAGGTTACAACAGAAAATGCACAAATACAAAGGATTATAAGAGACTATTATGAACAACTCTATGGCAATAAAATAGACAACCTGGAAGGAATGGACAGATTCTTAGAAAAGTTCAATCTTCCAAGACTGAAACAGGAAGAAATAGAAATTATGAACTACCCAATCACAAGCACTGAAATTGAGGCTGTAATGAAAAATCTCCCAAAAAACAAAAACCCAGGACCAGATGGCTTCACAGGAGAATTCTATCAAACATTAGAGAAGAGAATGCCTATCCTTCTAAAACTCTTTCAAAAAATTGCAGAGGAAGGAATACTTCCAAACTCATTCTATGAGGCCACCATCAACCTGATATCAAAAGCAGATAAAGACAACACAAAAAAGAAAACTACAGGCCAATATCACCAATGAACATAGATGCAAAAATCCTCAACAAAATTTTAGCAAACAGAATTCAACAACACATCAAAATGTTCATACACCATGATCGAGTTGGGTTTATTCCAGGGATGCAAGGATTCTTCAATATATGCAAATCAATCAATGTGATACACCGTATTAACAAATTGAAAGATAAAAACCATATGATCATCTCAATAGATGCAGAAAAAGCCTTTGACAAAACTCAGCACTCAATTATGATTAAAACTCTTCAAAAAATGGGCATAGAAGGAACCTACCTCAACATAGTAAAGGCCATATATGATAAGCCTATGGCAAACATTATTCTCAATGGTGAAAATCTGAAAGCATTCCCCCTAAGATCAGGAACAAGACAAAGGTGTCCACTTTCACCACTATCAACATAGTTCTGGAAGTCCTAGCTACAGCAATCAGAAGAGAAAAAGAAATAAAAGGAATCCAGATTGGAAAAGAAAAAGTAAAGCTCTCACTGTTTGCAGATGACATGATACCATACATAGAAAACCTTAAAGATAGTATCATAAAATTACTAGAGCTAATCAGTGGATTTAGAAAAGTTGCAGGATACAAAATCAATACACAGAAATCACTTGCATTTCTATATCCCAACAATGAAAAATCAGAAAGAGAAATCAATCCCCTTCACCATTGCAACAGAAAGAATTAAATATCTAGGAATAAACTTACCTAAGGAGACAAAAGAACTGTACACAGAAAATTATAAGACACTAATGAAAGAAATCAAAGACAACATAAATAGATGGAGAGATATTCCACGTTCCTGAGAGGGAAAAATCAATATTGTGAAAATGACTATACTACCAAACACAATCTACAGATTCAATGTGATCCCTATCAAATTGCCAATGACATTTTTCACAGAACTAGAACAAAAAATTTCACAATTCATATAGAAACACAAAAGACCCTGAATAGCCAAAGCAGGCTTGAGAAAGAAGAATGCAGCTGGAAGAATCAATTTTCCTGACTTCAGATTATACTACAAAGCTACTATCATTGAAACAGTATAGTACTGACACAAAAACAGAAATATAGACCAATGGGACAAGATAGAAAGCCCAGAAATAAACCCATGGGCCTATGGGTACCTTATTTTTGACAAAGGAGGCAAGAATATACAATAGGGCAAGGACAGCCTCTTCAATAAATGGTGCTGGGAAAACTGGACAGCCACATGTAAAAGAATGAACTTAGAACACTTCCTAACACCATACACAAAGATAAACTCAAAATGGATTAAAGGCCTCCATATAAGACCGGAAACCATAAAACTCTTAAAGGAAATCATAGGCAGAACACTCAATGACATAAATCAAAGCAAGATTCTCTATGATCCACTTCCTAGAGTAACGGAAATAAAAATGAAAGTAAACAAGTGGGACCTGATTAAACTTAAAAGCTTTTGCACAGCAAAAGATACTATAAGCAAGGTGAAAAGACAACCCTCAGAATGGGAGAAAATAATAGCAAATGAAACAACTGACAAAGGATTAATTTCCAAAATATACAAGCAGCTCATACAACTCAATACCAGAAAAACAAACAAAAAGTGGGGCAAAGACCTAAGACATTTCTCCAAAGAAGACATACAGATGGCTGACAAACACAAGAAAAGATGCTCAACATCACTCATTATTAGAGAAATGCAAATCAAAACTACAATGAGATATCACCTCACATCAGTCAGAATCAGTTCAGTTCAGTCGCTCAGTTGTGTCTGACTCTTTGCGACCCCATGGACTGCAACATGCCAGGCCTCCCGGTCAGAATGGCCATCATCAAAAAGTCTACAAACAATAAATGCTGGGAGAAAAGGGAATGCTGCTGCACTGTTGGTGGGAATACAAACTGATACAGCCACTATGGAAGACAGTATGGAGATTCCTTAAAAAACTAGGAATAAAACCACCACATGACCCAGCAATCCCACTCCTAGGCATATACCCTGAAGAAACCAAAATTGAAAAATACACATGTATCCCATTGTTCACTGAAGCACTATTTACAGTAACTAGAATATGGAAGCAACCTAGATATTCATCAACAGATGAATGGATAAAGAAGTTGTGGTGCATATACACAATGGAGTATTACTCAGCCATAAAAAGGAACACATTTGAGTAAGTTCTAATGAGGTGGATGAACGTAGAACCTATTATACAGAGTGAAGTCAGTCAGAAAGAGAAAGACAAATATCTTATTCTAATGCATATATACAGAATCTAGAAAAATGGTACTGAAGAATTTATTTACAGGGCAGCAGTGGAGAAAAAGACACAGAGAACAGACTTATGGATATGGAGAGAGGGGAGGAGAGGGTGAGATGCATGGAGAGAGTAACATGGAAACTTACATTACCATATATAAAATAGACAGCCAACGGGAATTTGCTGTATGGCTCAGGAAACTCAAACAGGGGTTCTGTATCAACCTAGAGGGATGGGGTGGGAAGGGAGAAGGGAGGAGGTTCAAAAGGGAGGGGATATATGTATACATATGGCTGATTCATGTTGAGGTTTGACAGAAAACAACAAAATTTTGTAAAGCAATTATCCTTCAATAAAAAATAAGTTTAAAAAAAAGAGGGAAAGTGAATCTATGGGGCAGAAAGTAATCAGTGCTTGCCTTGGGCTAGAGGTGGGAGATAAGATTGACAGCAAACGGGCACAGGGAACTTACTGGAGTGATTTTTAAAACATTTTTAAACTGGGATGTAGTGATAATTACACTGTTCTATAAATCCACTAAAAAAAAATCAATTTGCACGCATGCCTGCACTTTCACATAATGTAACTAATACCTTAAAAAAGCTTGGCTGTTAAAAAAAACAGACTAACTTTGGACTTCCTCTTGAAAGAGAGGAAAAAAGGGAACTGGTAAATATGAGAATAAATGTGATTTGGAATTTGCCCGTAGACAAAATATAGTTTTTAAAAATTGACCAACTGTCATCTTCTGTGTATGCGTGTATATGTGAGTTAATGATCAACATACTGAAATGATAATATTATTCTTTTCTTTTGGAGTTATGCTAAAGTGAAAACTTTCATAGCATAAATACTCCCAGCAGGGGAGATTGGACAGCAGGGAACTTGTGGCTGCCCGCAACGTGTCTAGGAGGCCAGCAGGAGGACAGATGATGTAAGCATAACAGGTTGTAACCGTATCTGTGAAATCGCTTTCTCTGGCCCTCACCCAGTACCCACCCTGTCAGCGCCCATCAACACACCTGAACACGGTCAGGCCCCTCTGTCTGTCCAGACACCCAGCGTCAGATTCAAGTGAGGAATGTGAAGGTGGTCTTGATGGAGCATATGGTTCCATTTTGCTGATTTGGTCCAGTTGTTTGAAAACACATTGTCATAAGTAGCATGCTATTTATCATATTTCACTATCTTTCAGGAGAGGTTTCAAGAGGAAAAAAAAAATCATACTTTTCCCTGATGTACTCTTACTTTCCCAAATTTGAGAAATAAGCTGTTTCATTACTTTACAATGGAAAAGAAGATTGCACCCCATTTTTGTTTTACAGCATTTATAAGCACATGCGTTGTTGTGATAAATTAAACCTGGCAAGGATTAAGGGAAAATTCTCCACCTAAGTGATCATGCAGCTCCAGGCAACATCCATAGGTCAGCTCAACTAGCCCTCTGCCAAAGACACAGTGTGCTTAAAAAACCACACCCAGACAAATGAAAGTTTATTCTATTTTTAAAGATTTCCTGGGGAGAGGATCATAGGAATTTTTGCCCCTTAGGCATTTAGTCTGTCTGAGAAATTCATTTTACATAGGAACATGATAGAAACAAAAAGAATATGATTGTCTGGCTGCAAAATGCAAGGACTTTTATTATTATCATCATCATTCTGAAATACAGAGGACAAAGTGGAAGATAAAATTCATGCACTATGTCTGGTGTTCTTCTGATTAATGAAACAGACTCTTCTATTTTGTTAAGGTTAAGTAAGCGAGCCGAGCCAAGAAGCTTAGTTTTGCATTTTAATTTTGGGGACTCTCGACAATAATAAGGCTGCTGAACATAAGAACGTAAGCCAAGAACTGTTTTCTCTAGATTTCTACTATGTTTTTCCCCAGCTATTATACTGAAGAAATTGTGGTTTAGCTAGTAAGAGATAGGTTCATAAATTTAAAGTATTTATGGGTCATTCTCAATTATTATTCTGAGATACCGAACATCCTCCAGCATAAATGGAAAAGTCAGCTCACAAGTGGTTTAAAATGAGAAAAAGTGAATAACCAAAAAGTCATTTGAATATATACAAAATACAAATAAGCTTCTGGGCACATTTTAATTTAAAAGAAATCAATGTTTTGCTAAAATAATTTTAATTACTCAAATTGCCCATTGTCATTATGAGCTTCATTCTTTTCCTACTTAAGGGTGATCATTTGCTCAAATTGTCCTCCTCTCAGTGGGTAATGGGTAAAAACTGACCTTGTGAAAAGAACTCACTTCCAAAAAAAAAGGAATATCTCTCTACATTTCAGTTCGTGCTTAAAAAAGACAAACAACCAAATGGGGGAAGGGCAGAGGGGTGGTGTGGAGGTTGAACCAGCTTGCTAAATGCCCAGGGCACCAGAGAAAAAGCTTACTCCATGCATACCTAATGGAAGGGCAAGAGCAGAGAACCAACCACGATACAGCCTGTCTGAATGAAGACCTAGGTTGCTGCCCAGCTCTGCCCAGCTCTGGGTCACGAGCACCTGCAGGAGCCAGACCTGCAGGAGTTTCCTGCTTTGCTCTCTTCATCACCACTCCCTCACTTCCTTTCCCTCACCTCCGCCTGCCCATTATACATCAGAGTATGAAAATTCCAAAGTCGAGTGCTGTCTAGGGTAAATATTTAACCCTTATCTCGCTCATATTTGCCATCACACTCAAAAGATATTCCCATACATATTAATCATTTTACTTCCTGGTAAGTCATGTATATGGTGTTTTTAAGAGGAGGAGGAGTATGCTGGGAATGGCAGACATCAGTGGGTCTGTGGAGCTAAGCTGGTTGGCAAGGGCCTGCCCAGAGCTTTGAGACGAAGCTGACGGCTTCTGCTTCGTAATGCTTAAATCAAGAAGAAACCCAGATGAACCCACCTCTAAGAGGGAATGAGGAAAACAGAGGATGGGGTCCTGACAGGAAAAGGTGGCCCCAGTGAGGAGGCAGTGACCACACCACTTACTGCCCAAGAGCGAAGAGAGAGCAGGTGCCATCTGCTGGCCTGGAATGCCAGGGGCTGAGGATCTGCCCAGGACTGGGTGGAGGTTCGCATGAAATGAGAAGCATGTGCCATCAAGGATCTGGGTGCTCATATGCCCTTTCAGTTCAGTTCAGTGGCTCAGTAATGTCCGACTCTTTGTGACCCCATAGACTGCAGCACGCCAGGCCTCTCTGTCCATCACCAACTCCCGGAGCTTGCTCAGACTCATGCCCATGGAGTCGGTGATGCCATCCAACCATATGCCCTCTGCGTGGCACAAAAACTATGTACTCAGGCCAGTCTAAAGATGCCACACAGGAAATTTCAGAGTTCTAAACCAGTGTGGGTATAAACTTGCTTGGAAACCTTTGATTGCCTTAGAAGTAGCACAACATTCAAAGCTGAGGAAAGCCTGAGATAAACATTAGTTTTCATGGGTTTCATGATAAGGCTCCCCCCACCCCGACCCCCACGCCCACTACTTTACAGAGAACCTATTGAACAGAGATGAAAATATTCTCTTTGAAGTTTGGTTAACTCACTGAGGATCTGAATAAATTTTCATAACTTTAGGTTAAGGAAAATATGCAACAAGCTAGAACATTGATATAAAACATGGATAGCCATAAGCAGAAGGGAAGATAAACTGCTGCAGAAGATTCTGGGTCTGTTGTAAAGAAGAGGTTTCTACAACAAAAGTTGCGAAACTTTATCTTGAGATGATGACTATTAAGCCCATCGTACAAAGTCTTTTAAAAAATATTTAGTTAATTAATTAATTTGGCTGTGTCAGTTCTTAGTCGTGGCATGCAGGATCTCAGGTGAAGCACGTTGGGTCTAGTTCCCCGACCAGGGATCAAACCAGGCTCCCTGCATTGGGAGCACAGAGTCTCAGCCATTGGACGACCAGGGAAGTCCTCCCACAAAGTCTTTACACAGAGAATAAATACTACATTCAGGCAGAGAATAAACAGTACAGTCGACATGCCTGAGCGACTGAACTGACTGAAATGGTACATTCAAGCCTAGAATTAGAAAATCTTAATTAAAAATCCCATGTGCCTTCAATATGTCAGGAATTGTATGCTTTGCATGAGCTTTCTGTTTTAAACATCACAAGAATTATTTCAAATGGTCTTTAGTAGTAGTAGTAATAGTATGCTCAGTCATGTCCAACTCTTTGCCACCCCATGGACTGTAACCTGCCAGACTCCTCTGTCCATGGGATTCTTCAGGCAAGCATACTGGAGTGGAGTGCCATTTCCTCCTCCAGGGAATCTTCCCGAACCAGGGATCAAACCTACATCTCTTAACATCTGCATTCGCAGGCAGATTCTTTACCATTAGTACCACCTGGGAAGCCCATTTTTATTATGATCATCAGCACCACCATCTAACAAAACCCTGAAACTTAGAATGGTGAAATAAATAACCTAGAATTATTGACCTCGGGATTACAAGAGTAAAGATTTGAGCTCAAGTTTACTTGAGGTTAAGAATTTTGCTTTTTTATTTCCCTATTGTGATTTCCAAAGATGGATTTTTATGAATGCCTGAAGACTCTCAGCTCGGGACGTCCCCTGTGGTAATGATTACAGGCTCTCAGCCCATGAAAGGCTGGGACTTTGATCATAGCTGATGTCAGAGCTTTCCCACTGGAGCCTGGGAGAATTCAAGGACCCAGATGAACACGAGCCTGCAGAACTAATTGTCATGTGTCTATAAGGTACTGACTTCATTCCCTTTCTCCCACGTTTATTCCCTGCATCCACCGTGAAGTCTCAATAGGTATGTAGGTTTGAGTTTCTACCTGTCTTAGGTGAGGTTCTCTGGGAAACCTATCTGAGATGGAGATTTGCACTCAGAGAGTTTATGGGACCAATACCCCAGGGAGAATTGAAGGAAGTAGGATTGAGTGGGTGAAAGAGTTCAACTGTGATGCAGTTTTAACAACTGCTTGCAAACCCTTCAGTTGCCAACATTCCCAGAAGTTGGTAGAATAAATGCTTCTGTTCGTGGGTAGTGTAGTGAAGTGAAGTCACTCAGTTGTGTCCGACTCTTTGCGACCCCATGGACTGTAGCCCACCGGACTCCTTGGTCCATGGGATTTTCCAAGCATGAATACTGGAGTGGGTTGCCATTTCCTTCTCCAGGGGATCTTCCCGACCCAGAGATCGAACCCAGGTCTCCCACGTTGTAGGCAGATGCTTTACCATCTGAACTACCAGGGAAGCCCAAGAAAGTGAAAGTTGCTCAGTCATGTCTGACTCTTTGCCACCCCATGAACTATACAGCCCATGGAGTTCTCCAGACCAGAATATTGGAGTGGATAGCCTTTCCCTTCTCCAGCAGATCTTCCCAACCCAGGAATTGAACTGGGGTCTCCTGCATTGCAGGCAGATTCTTTACCAACTGAGATATCAGGGAAGTTTCGTGGGTACACAGCACTCAACTGCCACATACGCAGGCCTTCAGTGCATCGGCTGACACCAGCTTGACTCAGCAGACATGGCTAATCCAGCAAGTAGTAGACTCCCTCTGGGAGGTCAGCCTACTGGCAGTGGCAGGAGCAACCCTAACTCACCCGGACTCACTAGCTCCAAGAAGCAGAGCTGCACATCAAGTGCTGTATTTATTAAAAAGCCAGAAGTGCAAACAGAGAAAATCACCAGCAAGGATTTAATGGTATAGGTTGGTGGACCTGATGAAGGTTACGGTCTCTGCTCAAAATATAGATTCTCTGTGGAAGTGCAACACTGTGCCCAGCCCTCCTTTTGGCCCTGAACATCTGAGAAGGGGAGAAATGGAGGGAAATGGTTTGATATCACACCCAGAGTGAGCCAATACAGCACATCCAGACACAACCTGCTGTGATAGCTCATCATGGATTAGGAAGCTAATTTCGGGGTTAAATACATTCTTACATGTCATGCTAAATTTATTCTATTAAAGAGTGTTGTTGGAACACTTTCACTAAGTGTTTTCCAAAGATCAAATGTTAAATCCAATTACACCCTAAGGTTCTCTGTCTACAAGTGAAGAGCATGGCCTAGAGAGTTTTCATTCAATCAATAAAAAATTTAATACACACCTCCTATGTACCAAGTTGGGTTTCCCAGGTGGCGCTAGAGGTAAAGAACTCATCTACCAAAGCAGGAGATGTAAGGGTTCCATCCCTTGGTCAGGAAGATCCTAGAGGGCATGGCAATCCACTCCAGCATTCTTGCCTGGAGAATCCCATGGACAGAGGAGCCTGGTGGGCTTCAGTCCATAGAGTTGCAAAGAGTCAAACATGACTGACGTGACTTAGTATACACACATGTACCAAGCATTAGTCCAGTCCCTGGAAACAAAAAATTCTGCTGAAATAGTGCTGTCTGATAAAAAAAAATCATGTGTACGGAAGACACATAAACAGCTAGTTAAATAGTGATTTGATAGTGTTACATACAATAGTGTTACACACAAATTGCTATGAGAGCCCAAAGGAAGAAGCAATCAGAGAGACATGACAATAACACCCTTGGAAATAATGGAAGGTGTTGAACTGAATGCCGGAAGCATAGTTTGCACTCCCAGGGCCCTGTAGTCTAGCAGCCCTTAAGCTAACACCATTGCTGTTTTTAATGTCATCCTTGCAGGGGTGGCAGGAGTAACAGTAACAGAAAAAGCAGAGGGAGAGAAATACTTCAAGTAAGCTAGGTTTTCTGAAAGTTTTCTCTACAAAATCTAAACAGAACTTGACATTTGCCTTCAAAGAATGCAGTTATAAAAAAGAACGTAAGCACAATTAAACCACTCAATCCTCTACACATTTTTTTTTCTTTTGTAGTAATCTCAGCCTTTCTGGTTTATACATACTTTATCATCAAAGAAAACTGACCTTGTTTTCAAAACCACAATTTAATGACTCACTCAGACGTACCCCCTCTCCACTCCCCCCACCCCCAAAAATGGCTTCCTTTAAAAAAAAAAAAAACTATTTCTTGCTTAAAGGTTTCATGCATATATCAACAGCTTAACTTTTGTTTAGAGTTTTCTAGATGGCAGTTAGGAAGCAGGAAAGGACTCACCTCTCTGAAAAGCACGTAACGTCTGGCTAGGTGTTTATTCCGCTGCCTGCAAAAATGATTTCAGATGGTTTTTCATGGATTGCCCAGACTTCCTCAGCTCCCTCCCGCTCTGGCGAAAATTCCTTTCCTGGGGCGGTAAGTTGAGAGGAGAGCTGTGTAACTTTAGACGACAAGCACCTGTCCTCCAGAGCTTCCAGTGGATTCTTCATCACGGGCAGCCTAGAAGCGAGAATTTAGAGTCACATTTTTTTTCCATGCAGGATGTGGTAAAATTTGGAAATTTTTAAATGAAAAAAAAAAAGGTATGTAAATATTTTAATCTCAGATAAAACTTGACAGGGAGGGGAAAGGAATCAGGAGTGATGGAGAAACATTTCTCCTAGTTCAGGACTTTGTGTGAGGCTTGGAGAGTCATGCACTCTAAATAGCTGGGGACAACCTTCCGATAGAGTTCTAAATGCACTGTTAATGTTGGAAAGAATTAAATAAGTAATATTTTTATAAGAAAACCTTTTTTGCATTCTATGCTCTTCTATTATTTGATTCTTATGAGACAAACTTTTCAAAAGAATGAACATTTGCCAAAAGAATGATAAATAGAAATACATGAAAATGTTCTCACGGAGAACACCCACTCTGTAAAGTCTCATCTAGCTGGGGGGGTGCATCCCTCCCATGATACTTATGCCCTGTGTTTCCAGCAAGCACCGGTCTCCTTTTGGCCTACTGAGATTGGGATGACCTTGGCTACAGGGCAAAGGCAGAAAAGAGATCAAGGCATGCACAGAAACAATAATCGGGGGAGACAAACTTGAATTCCACAGCACTTTGGCAGGGACAGCGGGATGGCCTGGTGCACTGTCTGCCGCGGCACGCAGTTCAACTGTCTGCTCTGATAGAAGCCTCCCCACAGCAGCCTCTGAACTACAGACACACGCTGCTGTCGCTCAGCCACACCCCAGAGCAAACACTCTTCCATGTGAGCTGATAAACCTATGAGAAAATTACTGTTGGCAAATGAGTTTATTAGAGTCCTTTGAGAATCATAATCATGCTAATATGAATACTTCCATTTGCTGGGATTCTAGGACATGTCAAGCATTGGAATGGGCACTTGAAAAACATTACCTCTAATTACAATTCTGTAAAATAAGTTACCCATTCCTTAGAAAATTAAATGCCTCAAGGTTAAATGACTAAACTGCATTCATGTAATTACCAAGTTGCAGAGGTTACATCTGCACCTAATATTTCTGATTCCCTTAGATTTTCACATCATCGCTGTGGACTCAGTAAATAATAATGGTGTCAGGTGTCATTTATTGAGCACCTATTGTGTACCTGGTGTTCCGCTATGAACTGTATGTATTTCATTGTATTTAATCCCCAACATAATCTTTGATATCAAGGAATGTTATTTCCATTTATAAAAATCTCTGATAAAGGTAAAATGTCTGTATAAGTAAGGTTTGGGGATAGTTATTACCTGTATTACTGCAGGCATAATGGATCTTTGTTTCCTACTTTTGTTCAGGAAATAGATTGAATGTCATGTCGTCTACATATAGATAATTCTATAAGGCTCTCTCAAAATATCAGCTAACATGGTGCTGCTTGTACATCTTTTACTCACAGAGAAGAATGGCTGCATGAATGTAATGACAATGATGGAGAGAACAAGCCTTGGAATCATCCCAAACTGGTTTAGAATCCAGGCTGGGTCATTTTTGAGCTCCGTGATGATCATGTAGCTACTATTTAATCTTTCTAAGTTTCCATTTTCTTAGCTGTAAATTATAGATAATAATACCCAACTCATAAGTATTTGTATTGGACAGATCAAATCAGGCAATGTCCATAAAACCTTTAGCACAATGCTTGGCATCTACTAAGTGCAAAATAATTGCTAGCTGTAGCTATTTTAAATCAACAATAATCACATTTTATTGACTACATCAGTTAGAATTTGATATAGCTGCTTTAAGAGGGAAACAATTAGCAGTGCCTAACAAAGATAGATAAAACTTCTGTCGCATGTAAAAAAGCACAGAACAGAGACCAGGACATGTACGGCGACTCCATGGTGTCATTAAGGAGACCCAGGATGTGATCTTTGTTCCATTAGCTAGACAGTTGCTTCCATTCTCAAGATTACCTAATGGTCTAAGATGATTTCTGAAGTTTAAGCCAGCTCATCTGAGTCTTGTGTCTAAAGGAGAAGCCCAAAAAAAAGAGACCCCTTGAAGCCAGGTTAACTCCCTTAAATCTACCTTCCCATGGTCCCATGCAACTCATCTGATTCTACTGCCCTTACTATTATAGTCCTTAGTTGCATAGCCACACGGCACCACCGGGAAACGAAGACATATAGCTTTTTATTCTAGGAAAAATTATGCCAGCTAAAATGATTAGGATTTGTTTCTGAGGTGGAAGGGGAAGACAGATGGTGGGAAAGGTAACTGATGGTCTCTGCCACACTGGACAAGAATGATATTACCCTGATTGGAGCAGGTCAGGGCTGATGGAATATTATCAATATCTTAGATCCATCTTTTTACTTAAAAGATGGTAAATGCTCATCCAGGGAGATAATAGGATGTATGAAGGATTGCCTGGTGAGTCGGAGGCAGTCCCCAGACAGAACTCATATCTACTCACTGCTGGTCCAATACACTGTCCATCAACTTTGCTATCTTTCTAATAAATGACATTTTTGTTCTTAAAAAAAAATCTTTTAGAGGGATATGACTTAGACCTTTAAGGCTTCTAGTTCTTGTTTCATCCTTCACATTGGTGAACAGTGGTCAATATTCAATTTGCCATTGTAAACTCTGTTTATAATCACTAACAGCCATTTTTACCAAGGCAATAAATATAATTCTGTTATTTGCTCTACAGATATTATTGTCTAAGCCTTTAATTATTCTGTTATTCTCCTCTGAACTCATTTTATTATTCTTATAGTCTAACATTTATCCTATGAAGATGCATTTTGCCCTTCCTGAGGTTATAGCCAGGGAAATAGAGTTTCCTAAATTATAGAGTCTGTAATTTTCAAGCTTGTGTTTTTCTTAAAGGAAATTTGGTTTGCAAGTTTCTATCTCATTTAAACTAAAATGTGAAATACTAATGTGCTGTTTGATATCTATGCAATCCTGAGGGCCTTTTAAATAGGCTTTGGAAAAAAACTTTTATTTTTAGGAGAGAAAGATATGTAATGCTAAAATCACCCTAGTAAATGGACACAAGCAGTGAAAGATTAGAATTAAGTGCAGGCCAGTAAATTTTATATGAATCCTAAATTAGAGTGATTTCTCTAGTTCCTAATTAAAGAGGTTTTAATCACAGACTGAGAATAAAAGCATAAAAGAACATGCGGCAAGAAAGAAATCATAATTATTTAGTTGGAAGAAAGACATGTTAGAAAAAAATCTGTACCATCATCTTGTCATACCTTCCAGGCATACTTTCAAAGGAAAACAAGAATTTCTTTCTGCTCTCTAGAAACTTGGATTTACCTCAATCACAGATTCTTTTGCAAATGAATTAATAGGGAATTCCAAATTTTAACAAGATGTCTTCTCATAGAAAGACGTTAATCCTAAATTGGTAAATCAAAGAAAAAAAGACAAAAAGCTATATATAGAACCTGGAAAAAAATCTCTTTTAAAAAATAATATATATAAGCACGGATATTTTAAAAGTTATAGAAGGATACACACCCAGAGATTAATAGTAAATATCCTGAGTGGCAGAATAGTGAAGAATTGCCCCCTTTTCAGTCTATGTTTTTTTTATAAAGAGAAAAATTTTGTTTATATTTTAATTATAAATGACACAGTTACCTGATGACAAACCACTGAATTTGAAAGTTAATAGGTGAACTCTCAAATGCACATTTTAATGAAAGAACAAAACACATCTGTTAGGTAGTTAGAATAGGAAAAAGAAAAATATTCAGATCCTATAGGATCTCAAAGAACGAGCTGGAGAGTTCTCTGGGTGGCTACAATCTCTCTTCGGGGGATCCTTCTCTTAGCGAAGGGGAATTTGGACTTGGCTAATGTTGCTGCTAAGTCGCTTCAGTCGTGTCCGACTCTGCGACCGCATAGACGGCAGCTCACCAGGCTCCACCATCCCTGGGATTCTCCAGGCAAGAACGCTGGAGTGGGTTGCCATTTCCTTCTCCAATGCATGAAAGTGAGAAGTGAAAGTGAAGTCGCTCAGTTGTGTCCGACTCTTCATGACCCCATGGACTGCAGCCCACCAGGCTCCTCCATCCATGGGATTTTCCAGGCAAGGAAAACACTGGAGTGGAGTGCCATTGCCTTCTCCATTGGAGTTGGCTTATGCCCCTACTAATCCCTATTATCACTATATTGATGCTGCTTATGATCGCTCCATGTATTATCAATTGTCTAACCCATTTTGTCTCCTCCCAGGTCAACAAGCTACAACATGCAGTGCCAGTTCAACAAGGATATATAAAACTACACCTGACCACAGGAAATATCACTCACCCTTAGATGGACACCGCTATAAGGACTCTGAGGCTTGAGACTAGCAAGAGGGGGAGGCCTAATGCCCCTCACCACCCCAGCTCAGCAGGAAGTAGCCAGAGAGACCTCAATGACCCTACTCCCAAAGAACTGGGCCTCCCACTCCTAAGGGGGGAATGTTAGGTAGTTAGAATAGGAAAAAGGAGTCCAAAATGGCAGTACCTAAAAGACAAAGAAAGGGAAAGCCCAGGAAAACAGAACAAAAGAAAACCCGCAGACCAGAGTGAGAACCTCAGGTGAAACAAACACACCCCCTTCTTGCCTAGCCCAATTTTCTTAGGGCAGGCTCAGCGGGGAGGAGATAAATGAACGAAAGAAGGAAGCCAAGACAGATTGAGGCCCCACCTTTGGGATTGCCAGCCCTCACGCCTCAAGGGTGTACTAACCTTTGCTTGCCAAATAAAACTCTGAGCTGTAACCCAACTATAACACTGTTCCATCATTTCAAATCTTTGCTGTGGCAAGACAGAACTGAGGAAATTACACACTCCCCCAACATCTTCAATGACAATGATATTGTGTGGACAGAATATCTACTGTATTGGGGAAAGTTATGGCTCTGTTTATCCAACAAAACACTTGGTCCTTTGAAGGTATCAGAATTTGTCTACTCATGGCTGCAGTCACCATCTGCAGTGATTTTGGAGCCCCCCAAAAATAAAGTCTGTCACTGTTTCCACTGTTTCTCCATCTATTTGCCACGAAGTGATGGGACTGGATGCCATGATCTATGTTTTCTGAATATTGACCATTAAGCCAACTTTTTCACTCTCCTCTTTCACTTTCATCAAGAGGCTCTTTAGTTCTTCACTTTCTGCCATAAGGGTGGTGTCATCTGCATATGTGAGGTTATTGATATTTCTCCCCACAATCTTGATTCCAGCTTGTGCTTCATCCACCCCAGCGTTTCTCATGATGTACTCTGCATATAAGTTAAATAAGCACAGTGACAATATACAGCCTTGACATACTCCTTTTCCTATTTGGAACCAGTCTTTCTAACGGTTGCTTCCTGACCTTCATACAGGTTTCTCAAGAGGCAGGTCAGGTGGTCTGGTATTCCCATCTCTTTCAGAATTTTCCACAGTTTCTTGTGATCCACACAGTCAAAGGCTTTGGAATAGTCATGTAGTCATGTATGGATGTGAGAGTTGGACTCTAGAGAAAGCTGAGCACTGAAGAATTGATGCTTTTGAACTGTAGTGTTGGAGAAGACTCTTGAGAATCCCTTGGCCCGGAAGGAGATCCAACCAGTCCATCCTAAAGGAAATCAGTCCTGAATGTTTATTGGAAGGACTGATGTTGAAGCTGAAACTCCAATATTTTGGCCACCTGATGTGAAGAGCTGACTCATTTGAAAAGACATTGATGCTGGGAAAGATTGAAGCAGGAGGAGAAGGGGATGACAGAGGATGAGATGGTTGGATGGCATCACCAACTCAATGGACATGAGTTTGAGTAAACTCCGGGAGTTGGTGATGGACAGGGAGGCCTGGCACGCTGCAGTCCATGGGGTCACAAACAGTCAGACATGACTGAGCAACTGAACTGATTTTTTATAAAATTTGAAGAAAAAAACTTTTTTGTTTTCCAGATGTCCACATAATGGTACTATTATTTTACTATGATAAACTGGGGAACAAATGAAGAATAAAAAATAGTTCATGTAAACTTACAAGCATTTAAAAGTAAATTTATATTCTGTTATATTTGAAACATAACACCAGTAAATAGCATTATTTATTCAGTCTGTGACCAACCTGCTGCTGCTAAGTTGCTTCAGTCGTGTCCAACTCTGTGCGACCCCATAGACAGCAACCCACTAGGCTCCTCTGTCCCTGGGATTCTCCAGGCAAGAATACTGGAGTGGGTTGCCAGTTCCTTCTCCAATGACCAACCTAGATAGCATATTAAAAAGCAGAGATATTACTTTGCCAACAAAGGTCCGTCTAGTCAAGGCTATGGTTTTTCCAGTGGTCATGTATGGATGTAAGAGTTGGACTGTGAAGAAAGCTGAGTGCCGAAGAATTGATGCTTTTGAACTGTGGTGTTGGAGAAGACTCTCGAGAGTCCCTTGGACTGCCAGGAGATCCAACCAGTCCATCCTAAAGGAGACCAGTCCTGGGTGTTCATTGGAAGGACTGATGCTGAGGCTGAAACTCCAATACTTTGGGCACCTCACACAAAGAGTTGACTTGTTGGAAAAGATTCTGATGCTGGGAGGGATTGGGGGCAGGAAGAGAAGGGGACGACAGAGGGTGAGATGACTGGATGGCATCACCGACTCGATGGACATGAGTTTGGGTGAACACCAAGAGTTGGTGATGGACAGGGAGGCCTGGTGTGCTGCAATTCATGGGGTCGCAAAGAGTGGGACACGACTGAGCAACTGAACTGAATTGATGAACAATGGCAATGTCCATGGCACGTATCAATTGATAACCACTGGCAATAATTCCAAATGTCTCAGGGAGCTGAGAATAGGAATGTCTGGGAATCCACTTGGGTTGTTGCCCTCACCACTGTGTGCACAACCTGAGTTATCTACACATTAGTTGGTCACAGGAAAATTTCCCAGAGGTCAGCCTTATCTGCACATTCTCATTCCCCTTTTTCCTGTGCTTTCTCTCACCTGCCTGTCCCCTCCGATACCAAGGAGCAAGAGACAGTGATAAGAGACAGAGATGCAGAAAGAGCCAAAAATCAGGGCACTGAGTAAAAAGCCAGTACAGATCAAATAGAGGTGTTGACCTCCTCCTTCAAAGCTCTCTTCCCAGGTGTCCACAGGACCTCACTCTCTCCAGCTGCCCTGTCACAGGCAAAACCCAGTACTCACTGCAGACACTGCAGCCTCAGTTCCTTTCTGTGACCTACTCTTCTTCCACATGTCATCAGAATCTAGCCCGAGCATAGACTATGTCCCCTCCATGTCTATTTCTGATCAAACCTGATAAACTAATAGCAGAGCCCAATAGAAGTCTATAGCCATTCAGCAGATAATCTTCTGGGAAAATAAACCAATTATGCAGGATTCAAATACTTTATCTCAACCATAGAAGATGCCCAGAACTGCCTTTCTGGGCCTATTTCAATCTCGTTCTAAGGAGACTTCCAAGAAAGAACTCATCCTACAACTTATAAGCTGACTGACCACAATTCTTAGGAGATTCAAAATGAGTAATCATTGACTACTGTAATCGTTAGGTTTCCTCCTAGTCTGTGTTCAAAGGAAAACGGAGACCTGTGAGTCCAAGGTAAAATTCTGTATCCTGAAATCTCTGCAAGTCAGAGCAACACAGAAAAGTCACTTCGAGAGGCTATGTCAGGCTTCCCTGGTGGCTCAGTGATAAAGAATCTGGCTGCCAATGCAGGAGACATGGGTTTGATCCCTGATCCAGGAAGATCCTACATGCCATAGAGCAACTAAGCCCATATGCCGCAACTACTGAGCCCATGAGCCACAACTACTGAAGCCTGCACACCCTAGAGCCTGTGCTCTGCAACGAGAAGCCACCACAATGAGAAGCCCATGCTCCACGAGAGAGTAGCCCCTACTCACTGCAACTAGAGAAAAGCCCACGCAGCAACCAAGACCCAGCACAGCCAAAAATAATAAATACATAAATTAAAAAAAAATTTTTTTAAGAGGCTATGTCATCTCAAGTAGATTGTGACTCAAAGAAGGGCAAGGCAGAGCAGCATATGAGTCAAGCAAAGGACAGGGCTCCCAGAGGTAAACAGGTTATTATCCAGAAGTATAGACTCTGTGCTTTGCAATTTAGATTTTTTAGCTGATCAAGCAACTAACAAGTCTTAAGCCAGCAAAAAAGAAGAGAGAGTTGGTATTTCCTCGCTGATATGTCTGCCTCATTGTGGCCAGCCCACCTGCCGGGAAAGAGCAGCTGGCTCATAGTCAGCATTCTCTTGTCAGTTCTGACTTGAGAAAAGCCTAGGGATGCCACCCAGGGGGAATAAAGCATACATTCCCAAGCTTTAGGTGTTAGACTTTTTTTTTTTAACTTCTGGTCTGTTAAAAATGAACCAAAGAACTTAAATTATGCTAAATTTGTTCCCTGGACAATTTCTGGGTTTCATCATTTTAGATGTCTCTCTTTTGATCATATGATTCTGGAAATTTGCTGCACTTTGTAGGGATATTTCAGAGACTATGGCTTGCTCTTGTGGTTTGTCCATCATCAGCTTGTGTATACAGATGTGTGAGTGGGCAGGGGACCAAGTGCCAAGATTCAGGCTGTCTCATTCCCTCCTAAGGACTGACCACTGACCACTGTGTAGTGAGAGGAACACTGTGTTAAGTGTGCACAGGCAAACTTGTCTGGAGCCCAACCAGACCCACAGATCCTTAACTGCCTTTCCCTGGAACCATTCCAGAAGCTTTGAGTAAGACTTTCGTCAAGCCCCGGGACTCACACCTGGCCCTATCCACATGACTCTCTGTAAAGAATGACCTCTCAAAATTATTGGGATGGGATGTCCAGAAGCAAATGCATCTTGTGAAGTGCCTGAGAGACACAGAGTAGAGGAATTTTATCAGGAGAGAAGAAAACTAAATCCAGAATAGTTTTCATCACTTATTATTTCCTATTACTATTGTAACAAATTGCCACAAACTCAATAGCTTCAAACAAAACAAGTTTATTCTCTTACAGTTCTGGAAGTCAAAAGTCCAAAATCACTCTCACTGGACTGAAGGCAGGCTGAAGGCAGGGCTGGTTCCTTCTAGAGACTCAAGGGAGAAATCCATTTCCTTGCCTTTCGCCTCTTCTAGAGGCCAGCTACATTCCTTGGCAGGGGGGCCCTCCTCCATCGTCAAAACCAGCGCCTGGTGTCTGGCTTCTGTCATCACAGTATCATCTTCTCCTGTAATCAAATCTCCCTCCCTCTCTCTCCTATATAGAACCTTGTGATTACATTTAGGGACTACCAGGATAATCTCCCCATATAGAGACACATAAATTTATCATTCTGGCAAAGTCTCCTTCTTGATAAGGTCACTGACAGGCTTCTAGGATTAAAATGTGAATATTGGTGGAAGGATCATCATTCCATCCAGCACAACCAGAAAATAAGGATGTTTATGGTTATACGAGACAGGGTTCTCTAAGAAACATAACCAACAGAATATAGATATAGATATAATTTTATCCATAATACCATTTAAAATACATTAATGCTGCTGCTAAGTCACTCCAGTCGTGTCCGACTCTGTGCGACCCCATAGACAGCAGCGCACCAGGCTCCCCCCTCTGTGGGATTCTCCAGGCAAAATACATTAATACCTTATATTAAAGCTCTTTCTAGATATATATTACATATGTATTAGATATCATAATCATATGATATACAAATATACTAATATAAAATTTCATAAATTATACATCTATTTTTATGAATATGTAATATTTATATTATATATTTAATATACGTATTGATATTTTGAATACCTTATAATCATACACCTAGAAAGAGGATTTTTTTTTTCAAACTGGAGTTTCTGCTCCAGTATTCCGGCCTGTATAATCCCATGGACAGAGGAGCCTGGCAGGATACAGTCCATGGGGTCTCAAGGAGTCTGACCAGACTGAGCGACTCTCACTACAGATGCTTTACAGTGCTGTATTAGTGTCTGTAAATCAACTATTTGTATACCTAGCTCCAGTTTTGTGGATTTCTCTCCTATTTAGGTCCCCACAGAGCAATGCGTAGAGTTCCCTGTGTTGGTGTTAGTCGCTCAGTTGTGTCTGACTCTTTGCTCCTCTGTCCACAGAATTCTCTAGGCAAGAATGCTGGAGTGGGTAGCCATTCCCTTCTCCAGAGGATCTTCCCACTCCAGGGACTGAACCCGGGTCTCCCGCACTGCAGGCAGTTTTTTATCACCTGAGCTGCCAGGGAAGCCTCTCTTTTTTGGATTTCTTTCCTGTTTAGGTCACCACCGAACAAGGAGGAGAGTTCTCCTTGCTATACAGTAGGTTTTCATTAGTCATCTATTTTATACGTAGCAGTGTGTATTTGGCTGTGATTATGCTACTTACATAGGCTCCCCTGGTGGTGCAGAGGTTAAAGCGTCTGCCTCCAATGCCGGAGACCAGAGTTTGATCCCTGGGTCGGGAAGATCCTCTGGCGAAGGCAATGGCACCCCACTCCAGTACTCTTGCGTGGAAAACCCCATGGACGGAGGAGTCTGGTGGGCTACAGTCTATGGGGTCGCAAAGAGTCAGACACGACTGAGCGACTTCACTTTCACTTTCATGCTTATAGGCTGTGTACTTATGACAAATAGTTTGACTTCTCTGAGCCTGTTTCCTTATATATAAATTGTGAATTATTTTGCCATAACTATGTGAAATATTGTATGCCAAGTGATTTGTGAATTGCTACAGAAAATAAAGATGTTATCTTGAAGGGCCCACCATGCACTCTTGCCTATTTACAAATAAATGCATTGTTAATTTTATATATTTTGGTACTTTAAAGTAGTTTAGGTGTCTATAAAGTTAAAGGTTAAAATAGAAAAACTCTTTTGGAGCCCCAGAGGAATTCTCTACACTTTCCATGATGGTAAAGTTACTATTAGTACTTCATCATATAAAGAAATTCCAACATCTAGAAATAAAATTAGCTTCAGAACAATGAAGATGATTATAATGCCAAAGTGGCTAAGATAAAGGATACCAAAGTTGGCTATTTTGTTATGTATAAAAGGGATCTGAAGAGTAGTAACCGTATTAAAGTAGTATTAAAGATATTTATATTTAATACATACATAGTGCTTTAATATGTTTTTTGTGAGCAGACTATCCAATGGCATTTTCTAAAATAAGAAAAATTAGTAACAATGAGAATTTGAACATTGACCCTGAAAAATAGGGCTGTTATTTCTCTAGGCAAGATGTAGGTATTTCTCAAGGATGCAGAGATTTCTCAAGGATGTAGCTCACTGAGCATCCTCAGGCCTCTGCCCTGCAATCCCCAAGCTCTGTTGTTGTTCTTCAGTCGCTCAGTCATGTCTGACACTTTGTGACCCCCCTGGACTGTAGCCCTGCCAGGCTCCACTGTCCATGGGATTTCCTAGGCAAGAATACCAGAGTGGATTGCCATTTCCTTCTCCAGGGGATCTTCCCAGGGGTCGAACTCGTGTCTTCTGCATTGGCAGGTGGATTCCTTTATCACTGAGCCACCAGGGAAGCCCAATCCCCCAGTTGACTATCTAACAATCTCGTCCCTTCTGATTGGTCCACACCTGTGCTGTCTTAGGTGTATCATAAAATACCACTTCTGCTAACAGGAGGACCACCTACTGTCCCCAGTCTATATCCAGAGGTCTGCCTTCCCGACCATGGGCCAAACCTGATACCTAATTATACACACCTTTTCCAATTTTCTGTGAATCTGGCATTTCTCTTCATTATTATTCTAGTGAGGCATTATACATAGTAGCCATTCAGTAAATATTTGATGTTAAATTATTCCAATATGAGATGAGAAAGAAAAGTAGGAACTATCACAGTTTCCTATAAATTATACATACAAATACTACTTCAGGAAAGTAAAAGGCTTATTAAAATGTTTATATCATGAGCAAATATTTTTCTCTCATAGAAACACATGGCTTATAAACTGATAAAATATTATAGAAATTGATAACATTAATTAAGGAGGAGGAAACAGATTCTCCTAAATTGATAATGTGAAGAAAGAATTGTACCAAATTTTGTGGAGAGCAATTTGACACTGCAAGGCAAGAGTAGTTAACAGCTCTCCCCTCCTTTTATCCAAATGTCTGCTTCTAGGAATTTTGCATGAGAGACAATGTTATGCTTAAATTTTGTATAATTACAAAAAGACCAGGATTTAAGAACACAAATGTTCAAAGAATCACTCATAATAGCAACAAAGAGAAATTACACAAGTGCCCAATTATAGAAAGAGAAATAAATTATATTGCTTACATATAATTAATACTTCATACATTATATTTCCATTTAATGCATTGTATAAAAATATTAAATTATGCAACAATATGTACTGTTTAATTTTATGATACAAAATTTTAAATAAGATTAAATTTAAAAATTATAAAAAATGAAAAAATATAAAAATAAATATGTATTTATACATTTCATTTTGAAAGATTGAGACTGAAATAGAAATAGTGGTCATTTTTCTGAATCAAGATAATTTTTTAAATTATTCCCCATTTCTTTTGCATTTTTCTAACTTTCTACAGTGAACATGTATTAATTTCTTAAGCAAAACAAAAAACTCTATAAAATTGAAATAACACACCGAGGGAAATAAATATCCAATGTAGAAAAATTAATCCCATTTTCCTCTAATAAACTGTTAGTCAATGCTTCATTGTGTACTAGGCTCTGCGAATTGGACAAGGTCGTTACCTACGTGACATTCATCAAAATGAATGTTTAAAATATCTTTCAATTTAATACTGTCTCAAAGGGATTTGGCAAAATGCCTGCTTGAATGCATTATTAAATATGTCCAGGAGGACGCTGGTTTGATTTTATAAGTCAGCTTCAGAAGACGATGAACACAGGCACCACAACATTCTCAAGTGAATTATAACCAATTTGCTTCTAGTCAATGGTACCTTGACGGCCCTTAAACAAACTATGTCAATACAATCCCTTTGGTAGATCTCCATTATCTGAATTTGACTCATGGGAAGAATACTGAATAAATATTTTCAATTCTTATGACCATTTTGTTCGTTTAGATGAAGATTTTCAACACCTATGAAAAGAGCCCTTCCCATCCTTGGCGCTCAGTGACCACCAACACCTTTATCACCAAGGTCTCAATTAATTAGAAAAAGTTTGTGTGCTAGCTTCAGTTAAATTAGCTCCGCAATATAACCTTTCTCAGGGAAGATACCTTGAGAAAAAATACATAGTAACTAAGTGTTGGGAGGTACAGAGTTCCAGGAATTTACTAGGCACAGTCTCCGCTGGAGATGAACTCACACATAAATGTGTATGTCAGATCTAGTGGGAACGGCAATACGACAGACGGCTCTTAGGAAGGGCAAAGACTTGGAAATCACTGGGGAGTCGTGAAGATCCAAGGCTGGTTTAACATGATACAAGAGAAACAAGGCAATCAGTAGGAAGTACATTTGAACATTCTGATTGAGTTTTCAGAAACTTAAATGTTACTGCATTTATCCAAAAAAACATAAAGTTAAATTTCTTATCTTTGAGCCCCTCCTCCTCAGCCATTCAAGATACTCATTCAGGCTTCAACTAATTTTATCAGTGCTCTAAGAATCCCACTACTTTAGAAATTGCTTTATCTACCTAATTTCATTTTATTGCAAAATATTCCCATCTGAGAAAGAATTTCTGTGGAATTCTTTACTAAAATGTGAATTATTTTTTAGGTGTTTCAGTCATTTCATGGATGGAGTATAAAATGCACCTGGGATCGTTATAAATCAAGGAAGAGAATTACCACCGGATACACCAGTGCAATGGTTAAATGGAATAGAAACGAGATGCTCAAATAAACTGTCTCTGCAAGGAATAGTACCTTATTTGATTGTATGTCTTCTTTTTATAGAAGAATATTGAAAACTTCTGAATTGGGTATAAAATGACAAATTGTTATATGATAGCTTTTATCTATAAGACAAGGAAGTTGAAAAAAAATTATTTCTAAGTTCCCTTCCATTTTTAAAATACTATGATTCTACCTTTTTCACTCACAACATGACAGTAATGGCTACCCAGTGCTAGAGCATCAACCTAAGAATGTTTTTTAATGACCATTGACTGCCAACTATCATTTTCCATGTCAATGGCCCAGAAAAAGACTTGAGATCCATTTGGACCTCATAGAAAGTAAGGCACTAGATGTACAGATTAAAATGAAGTTATCCTTTGTGAAGTTGTTCCAGAGATGGGTTTTTAGTTGAATAATTGAGAAACTATTTCTTAATGGAGGCTCAGTATTTTGGCCAAACCACACAAATCTTCATCATCCTTACAAGAAGTGATTAATTAGAGTAATGATGACCCATCATTCGTGCCAGTTCTCAGAGAGTAAAATGTATCTCAAAATCTTCTTAAAATGTTATCTTGGCTGGATGAAGATGAACATAAATGTTTTTTTCAAAAGTGACATGAACAGCACTCTGGAAGTTTCCTTTTGCCTTATATTATTAATATTTTCTGGAAAAGGAAGAGACTTTGGCAGGCTAGGGGAGAGTATAGAGAAGAAGTAGAAAAATGGATGATGCCTGAGTACTGAAGCTCAAGGATTCAGTAGCAGTGTATGAATATGTTCTGGGGCCCTGAAGTTCTGCACTGGACAGCTGTGCTGTGCTCAGTCGCTCAGTCATGTCTGACTCTTCACCATCCCGTGGACTGTAGCCCAGCAGGCTACTCTGTCCATGGAATTCTCCAGGCAAGAATACAGGAGTGGGCGGCCATACCCTCCTCCAGGGGATCTTCCCAACCCAGGTCTCCCACGTTGCAGGCTTTACTGTCTGAGCCACATTCTTTACTGTCTGAGCCTTCAGGAAAGACCATGAATACTGGAGTGGGTAGCCTATCTCTTCTCCAGGGTTCAATTCCTGGGATCTTCCTGACCCAGGTATCAAACCAGGGTCTCCTGCATTGAAGGCAGATTCTTTACTAGCGCACTGGATACCAAGTAGCCACAAATCGTCTCCCTGATTCTGCACCAAGCACAACAGCAGCATCTTAAAGCAGAGGCTTAGGACCCAGGGAGAGCAGACCATCAAGAATCTGAATCTGGAAGAAAACTTTAAGAGCTGTACTACTGAGTGAGTCATGTTCCCTCAGAAATCCTGAGATCACTTGGAAAGGGACTAGCCCTGAGGTCCTGCTTGGGCAGATCGGGATTTGGAGCTAACTAGATTGGGGTGTGGATGTTAAACTGATCGCATTTTTACTTGCAAGATAATGAAGTTCAAGATATTTATACTGAGTAGCAAATGACTTTCAAAAGCAATGCAGATTACTCTACATAATAATGCAGATATCCTCTGTACTGGTAAATAAAAAGATGAAATTTCAGGCCAGACCAAAATCCTTTTTTTCTCCCAGTGAGTTACATTGAAATTTTAAAGTAAAGGCATCAAAAGATCATTATTTATATGCAAATATTATTTTACTTTAAGGAAGTGTTATTCTGACCATTAAGTATGGAAACTGAATAACTCAGTTCAACTCTCTGGCCTCAGTTTTTTATTACAAAAATAGAGGGATAAACAACATAACAGTTAAATCTTCTATTAATTCTAATATTTCAAATATTCCATGATTCTGTCAACCACTTCTAAGATTACATATATTCAAAGATACATATGCATTCAGATATATATGATTCTATATACAAATATATATGACTACATATATATATAATCAAAGAGAGGATTTGTAATTTGGGAGTAAATCCTTTGATTGCTTAGTTACTTTTACTTTTGATGTTTTATATCAACAGTACATTTAGTGATATCCCTGGAGAACTAGTGAACTCCTATTACAGTTTGACTTCCTGATCTGAAAAACAGATGAATCAACATCCCTAGCTACCGACATTATAAAAATCAATACCTTCACATCTTGATCTTAGTCTTCAATTTTAAACATTACCCCCATATAGACCCATAGAAGAATGAGAAGTTTCCTGTTTATTTAATTTCTCTTCTCAGTCACGTCTTCTGTAGCACAGTCACAAATTAAGACTGAAAAATGCCTTCTCCTTCTCTATGCAGCCTGTCAACCAGAAAAGACAAAAGGATCCTAATCACCTGGCTCCTGCAGGAGGAATACACCCTCGAGTGGACTCAGGATATTCCGTCTAGTCACTCATTCAACACAAATCATTTCAATAGACCTATTGTCTCTAGCCTACGCTAATTTACTCATATAGCATTCAAGCATACGGAGTCTCCCTGAAAATGAAATCTTAATTTGCTTCTCTAATGGAACTCATTTTACTTCTTTTAAGCTCTGCCTTTGATTATTACTTTGTGACACTGAAAAACCAGCGATAAAGCATTTTAATGATGACACCTCATGATATTTGTTTCACCTGCTATAAAGTAATTAGTTATTTAACTATAATAATTGCTTATTAAAATGAAATGCAATAAATGCTAGAAAAATCTGTAAGCCAATTTAGCCACTTAGAAAAAGCTATGGTCTGTTAAGCTACCAAGAACAAGGACTTATTTGTGTATATGTGCGATCTGCACTGTATTCCCATGCTGTTTTTGCTTTTTAATACCCTGTGTTTTGATACCCTCAGTGTAGTTATTAGCAAACAGGTGTCCTTATTTGAATAAGCTTCCCTGGCGGCTCAGACGGCAAAGAATCCACTTGCTAATGCAGATGAGGGTTCAATCCCTGGGTAGGGAAGATGCCCTGGAGAAGGAAACCCACTCCGGTATTCTTGCCTGAGAAATCCCATGGACAGAGGAGCCTGGGGGGACTAGAGTCCATGGGGGTCACAAAAGAGTTGGACATAGGGTCACAAAAGAGTCAGACACGACTTAGCGACTAAACCACAAGTCCTTATATATAAGGTGTTATTATATATATTAATATATGGTGTGATTATACATATAATATATGTAATAACCATAAAGTACTGCCGTGGTAGCTGAGAAACCAGAGATTCAATTCTTAAGAAGTGTTTTCTTGTGAAGATGATCCTTCAGTTCCAGCCTGAGTAGGATAGGTCTGCTCTGCTGTATGTAAAGCCTACCAGGGGAAAAGATGCTATTTGGAGACTTGTATAAGCACTGAAGATAAATTTCGTCTACCAAGAAGAGTGCTGATTTTCACATAAGAAGCATTCTCTGGCTGCTGGCTGAAGGCAACGACTACAATAAACACTGAAGATAATCCTGACTTAGCTACAAGAAGAGGGAAAACAATGGATTTTAATAAACTATATAATAAACATTTCGTCTCTGTGTTTCAAAGGAAATTGACCTCTAAAGAGGGAAAGCCTACTTTTAAACTTCTCTTTGACAGTCTAGAAGGGGATCACAATCAAATCAAAAGAAAGCACAAAGGATTGGAGAAAATGGATTTGCTTTCTTCATTTTCTAAAGTCACATGACCTGCTCAGCTCACTTATTCTCTGGATCTCATACTTTCTAGTTTCCTTATATTTAAAATTTTAGTATTAATTGCCTCACAAGTGATACATTCTACTAAGAGAACTTGATTACCTTGGAAAAGAGATTTCACACACGCACACACACTTCACAGCTTTAATCTTCATAGCTTAGGTGTCAATCATTTATACTTTAACAAAATCTATACATACAGGCCATTTAAACATGTAGTAGGCGCATTATATATTAACTTAGACATTCAATTGCAGGCCATCTGTTACTCTGTAAACATTCTGAGGTTAATTTTTAAAATTTGTCTTTGCAGAATATACTAGGTAGACTAACTTACATAGACCAGCCTCCTATATTTCTGCTCTGAAATTTTTTATGAAAAGACTCAGTGTGAGAGAATTGCTGGGTCAGATGAATGTGAGCCCACTTATAACCCAGATATAAGCCCTTTTGTTTTATTTCCTTCACTAAAAAAGCCTCTTCGGCACACATTACAGAAGACGAATTTATGAGGAGCCTTATTTAATTTACTTTGGTCAGAGGATAGAGATCTAACTTACCCCTCAGCTTAAAAATAAGAGGTACCAAGACCTAAAGTAAATAACTGAGATTATAAATGTACCCTTTTAAAATAAACTTGACTTTCTAGAAATGATAAGCATAAATTCATGACTTTTTCCTCATACTAATACTGTGAGAAAGTTGAGGTTTTCAAACCTGTAATATTTTTTTAACAATTAACTTGATGTTCTTTAGAGCAGATGTCCTTAACCATCCCTTTATGCTACTTCCCCATCCTAACCACCACCATGCTTGCTCCTTGGAAGAAAAGCTATGACAAACCTAGACAGCATATTAAAAAGCAGAGACATTACTTTGCTGGCAAAGTTCCATGTAGTCAAAGCTATGGTTTTTCCAGTCGTCAAGTACAGATGTGAGAGTTGGACCATAAAGAAAGCAGAACGCTGAAGAATTGATGCTTTCGAATTGTGGTGCTGGAGAAGACTCTGAGAGTCCCTTGGACTCCAAGGAGATCAAACCAGTCAATCCTAAAGGAGATCAGTCCTGAATATTCATTGGAAGGACAGACGCTGAAGTTCCAATGCTTTGGCCACCTGATGCGAAGAGGCAACCCTTTGGAAAAGACCCTGATGCTAGGAAAGACTGAGGGCCAGAGGAGAAGTGGGTGACAGAAGATGAGATGGTTGGATGGCTTCACTGACTCAATGGACATGAGTTTGAGCAAACTCCGGGAGATAGTGAAGGACTTGGAAGCCTGGCGTGCTGCAGTCCATGGTCACAAAGAGTCAGACATGACTTAGCTACTGCACAGCAACCAGCAGCACCAACCAATTCCCCCAAAATACCAAACCACCAGATTGAGAGGCAGAGACCCTGATGCTGGGAGGGACTGGGGGCAGGAGGAGAAGGGGACGACAGAGGATGAGATGGCTGGATGGCATCACTGACTCGATGGACATGAGTTTGGGTAGACTCTGGGAGTTGGTGATGGACAGGGAGGCCTGGCATGCTGCGATTCATGGGGTCACCAAGAGTTGGACACGACTGAGCGACTGAACTGAACTGATCCGTGGATGGACTTAGGGACTCATTATAATAAAATACTGAAACTGTTTTCTTACTCTTACGTGTATTAGGGCTCTTGTTTACAAACAACAGAAACCCATTCTGGTGACCTTAAACGGAAAGTGAATTCACTGAAAGGATATTGGCTAGTTTGACAAATTTACTTGAAAGATACTGTAGAACCTAGAAATCAGTTACGAAACCAAAGGAAGCTAGGCAATAATAGTGAAAATCACACAAGAAGAGACTGGTTAGGACCCCACTGCTAGCAGACATAGTATTTCACTGCTGGAAACACAGCTCTTGCTGGTCTGGAGCACTGAACCCACTTGTGCCTCCAGAATAAATACACAGGGATCACTGTTTCTTTGTAACATTAGATCTAGACTCAAAGACCCAGGAGTAGACAGGATGATTCAATTGGCAAGACCTCAGGCCATGTGCCAGCCTTCTATCTGCCATCTCAGAGACTGCAATGGGCCTCTGCAGATTCTGGGGTCCATACTACTGGGGGGACTTGGTTGTTATGAAAACCTGCACAATGGCCGCATACCTAACAGCTAACTCTGGGCAATTTAAGAAAAAAGAAAACTATATATATATATATATATATACACATATACACACACACACACATAAACACATACATATATATGTATATACATGTATTTCATGAAAAAAGTGTTAGCTACTCAGTCGTATCTGACTATTTGCAACCCCATGGACTATAGCCCGCCAGGCTCCTCTGTCCATGGGATTCTCCAGGCAAGAATACTGGAGTGGGTTGCCATGCCCTTCTCCGGGGGAGCTTCCCAACCCAGGGATCAAATCTGCGTCTCCTGCATTGCAGGCAGATTCTTTACCATCTGAGCCACCAAGGAAGCCATATAAATATAATTATGTACATATACAGTCAACCCTTGAGCAATGCAGGAGTTAGGGGAATGGGGCAGCAACCCTCGTGCAGTCCAACATTCATCTATAAATTTACTGTTGTTTCTCTGTTTTCGAAGTCCTTCCGTATTTAAGTGCAAATTGTGTAGTATTGCAGTGCCTGTTTAGTGGAAAAAGTCTGTGTCTAAAGGGACCCATGCAGTTCAAACCCATAGTGTTCTAGGGTCAACTGTACATATCTTTCAGGAATCTGTACTTTTTACTGGGGAGATAATTTATAGCTTCTATCAGAGTTTTACAAATATTGATCACCCAACCAAACTGAGAATCATTTTTGCATAGAATCACAGAACTTTATCTCCAGAAGGAACCAGAGACCGCAAAGATAAAGAGATCACACTTGATATCCATTAGTTAAATCAATGCAAGGGCTTGAATAGAGGAACCCAGAAAAGGGAAGCTGTTTTCACTCAAAGAAACCTAATCACATTTCAAGTCCTTTAATTGGAAGTTTATATCTTCCCATAACTTTTCAGTTTATGAAAACTGTCAAGTTTCTTCATTGGTCACCAGATTAAAAAAGAAAAAACTGGTTGGCAGACACACAAAAAATCTTCATCCCAGGGGAAGAAAACAAGGGTTTAAAAACTGGATGCTGTTACTTGGCTACAAATTACTCTTTCGCTCAAGACCACATTTAAAAAGACATAACACTGTATCCACTTGCTTCCAAAATTAAGGATGCAATTAGATTTCTGACTTAGATATGGTTCCATTACAAAATATTCCATCTTTAAATCAAAGTTTGAATAAATGAACTGCGTAAAAACTTGCTAGGAAATTTTCGGTCATTTACTGTACAACATTTCCTGTTTTCTTTCCTTCCTTTTCTTGTTTTCTTTATTTTTTCTTCATTCCCTCCGTTTTTTCTTCTCTATTTAAGAAGTGCACATAAATACCTGTGTGGGAGGGAATTACACAGCATATCTTGCTTTGTTTTATCCATCTACACAACAACAGCCACTGGTCACAGTTTGAACTTTAAGAACTGTTTTTTAAAGGCTAAGAAAAAGTAAATTTTTCAAAAATAGCTTGCTATCAATAGCAGTAATATACAGAAAAATAGAACTGACAGCCAGGCATAAAGATATATAACTTTATTAATCTTAATTCAAGAAGCTTTTCATAATGTTTTAATTAACCTATAAAATCTCATAAAGACCTATGAAGAGAAAATATAATGTTCCTCCTTTTGTCAGAAAACCAAGGCCAAGAAAATACTTTCTTAGGTATGAATTGTTAAGCAATAATCAGGGTCTACAGAGTAATTAACATCATCATAATAATACAAGTCAGGCCAGTAGACCATGAACAAGGCAAATGTTAGGTAGTGTGGTTGTTTCCTTTAGGTATTAAATGGAGCTAATAGGTTAATACCCAGAAAATCAAGGTGAGATGGGGCTTCAAGAACAAGTTGGGAAAAAAAGGCAAAGAGAAGGGTAGCGGAGGTGGGACTGAGGAGTTAACACAGTGCTCTGTTGTCTTCAGGAGATAACAAGGCTGGTGAGAGCTGAGAATTTCTAGGAAAAGTGAAGATCAGAAAACATATATTTGAACAAGTATAAGGTAGTTCTAAAGCATCACACCAAAGAGTTTGACTTTGGGCAAATAGTTTACTAAGTATTTTACAGAGATGTCTGATATTTCTGTGAGTAGATGAGCTAGGGCACTCATAGGAAGAATAAAAAGGAAGAAAAATGCATTGTAAAAGTATTAAGGTCACACATGTAATACTGGTAATGCTATTCATACTTCAGGGACGTACATAAATTTGAAAGAAGCTGCCTGCACAAACTTAAGTGTTGTGGCTTCAAATTATGGACTCCTCCTACCTCTGTATTGTGCTATAAACACACCGTGGTAAAAGGGAAGATAATTTACACTTGAGTCTGAGTGTAAACGAATAGCAGAACATCAGCAGAGTATCATTTATTTAGTAACAGGGATAAAACTCAGAAAAAAATTAAAACCTAGAGATATAGATTTCAGGACAAGTTAGGAAAACAGAGTTTCCAGAGATCTTATTAGTCTCTACAGTGAAGTATGGTAACACATTACTTACTTAGAGAGGGAGACAGAGCTACTGGGCCCAATCAATTCACATAGTTCTGGAAAGTTCTCAAGCCTGGTATAACAACAAAGAGGATTGATGGGGAGGTGAAGTGGGATATTACTTAACTGACTCAGTAAACTAGGGCTCACCAGTGGGGAGAGGGAAGCCGGGAGAGGCCTTGGAGGGGTAGGGGGAAGATGAGAGTTATTTTGCGAAGAAAAGGGTTATTATGGGATTATATGGAATCATGTACTTTTGAAAACTGGAAAGACCAAAGAATTTAAAGAGTCTTTCATTCAATAAAAAAGTTTTTAATGTAAATGCTACAACTGCTGTGTGATGTTAAATTATATCTATCAAATAAAGCAATTACTAGTGAGCACCCCCAAAAAAACAATTGATGAAAAGTTAAGAGAAAAAAGCAGTCTATGGTGTTGGTGAGAACTATTCTGATTAAAGAAACAAAGCCTGGGAGAGAAGCTCTAAGGAGCCCAGTGGGTTGAGGGAAATGGAAAGAGGGAAGCGTGGTTGTAGAACAGTTAGAGTGTGAAGAGCAGGCAGGGCATGACACCCAGACACATTAACACCCCACCAAGTAGCAATCCTAAAGGAAATCAACTCTTTATATTCATTGGAAGGACTGATGCTGAAGATGAAGTTCTAATACTTTGGCTACCTGATCCAAAGAGCCGACTCACTAGAAGATGCTAATGCTGGGAAAGACAGAGGGCAGGAGGAGAAGAGGGCAACAGAGGACGGGATGGCTGAATGGCCTCACCGACTCAATGGACATGAGTTTGAGCAGACTCCAGGAGATGATGAAGGGGATGGGAAGCCCGGCGTGCTGTAGTCCATGGGGTCGCAAAGAGCTGGACACGACTGAGCGACTGAACAAGGTAGTGTGAACACAGGGAGGCTGGGCTAAGTGGTGAGGTCTCTGATGAATGGCTTAGCCAAATGCTCAAGGGGCCTACTTGGGCTTCACGCTACTAGAACTGAGTCGATAGCATCACTTGACCCTGAAAGAGGAATGCTCTGGCAGCATCACTGAGTTTCAGAGAACACTGTCACATTCCCAGCCATCTAGTGCTACAGCCTTTGTGCTCTCTGGCGCCAACAGATGGTCCCTGGCACAACTCTGAAAGATGTGCTTCCTGGCTCTGAGTCGCCTAAAGCCTTAGATGGATCTCTACCCAGAAAAAATTCTGAGAGTCCAAAGCTTCAAATAATTTTAAATCAAAAGTTTAGCCTCGGGGGGCAAAAGGTTAACTGAAAGTCAAGTTTGCAAAATCCATAAAACAGAATGAATAAAATACAGAGGCGTGAATATAGCAGTCACTGGAAAGAGAATTGATGCTCTCTATTATACACACTCTAGACACTTAGAGAGGAAAAACAATGAAAGACCTGACCCCAAAAAAATGTTTGTGAAGAAAGATTTTTAAGAGATTATTTTAAGTGCATACTACTCTTTTATCTATAAAGGGTATTATCAGATGTGCCATGAAAAATGGCTATTAATTTGGCCAGGATTACCCTCTTCTCTTTTATTGGTGACTGATATACTCGTAAAAGACACTAAGAAAAATATAAGTCTGTTTTGAAGCAAGTACATAAAACAAGACTTGGAATTTAGTAGCCATAGTCCTTGGTTCTGGTTTCAAGTGTTGCAACCTTGAAGAAGAAAAGCAAACATTTTTTTCAGTGAAGGAAAAAGTATGTGAAAACACAAAATAGCATTTATAATGTGATTGTTAAAGCCCCGCGGAGGTGATGAACTTAAAAAGGAAAGAAAGGAAAGAACGAACTCACATTCGCCAAGAATATATTTGGGAGTTCTCTCAGCAATGGTCATTTGAAATATGAGCTGAGAGAGTTAAAGCAACGCATGGAAGTTACTACTGAGACCTTACACTGGTGCCTGTCCAATTAACTTAATATTTCCTTTCATTATGCCCACACCATTAAAAGGCATTGGTTTTATGGACTGTAGGATGATAAAAAGGATTATTATTTTGCTCATATCTGTAATGTCGATGGGAGAACCGTGCCGCTTAAGTTTCTCACACACACAGTTCATAAATTCAAGAACAAACTCTCTCCTCCACTCCCCAGTCTTTCAACCCTGAGGCCTTCACCAAGGAAATATTTCAACTGGACAGAAAGGCAGGTCTCCTGCTGGAAGGGCAGCAGGAATCCAGGGATGCTGTCTCTTCTCTGCAGAGCAGAGAGAATGTGCTGGAAGGTACCTGGACAACCCTGCTCACCTTTTCTCTTCTATAAAACAGATGTAAATTAAGCCACTGTCAGGGCTGTGCAGTGAACTCGGTCTGATCAAGGAAGAAGGCTTTTCCTTTCTGATAAACTACATGTGTACACACACACTCACACACACACACCGAGCTTTCCTTTTTTCCAATACAAAAGAAGAAATATATTGAAAGAAAAATGGGCCTGTCTTTAGGGACACAAGCTTGAATGAAAGAGCAAGTCAGCAAATGGCTAAAAACTGGTGGGGGAGGACAGTGGATAAGTTGATGGCTGTTATAGAACGAAGCAAACTATATAGTAAAGGTTTGGTGTTTATTTGTTATTTCCTAATTTCATTAACCAATACTTACTGATCTTAATGGACATACAGTCGTCTGGGGATACAATCACAAACAAGACAGTTTCTTTCCTTTAGCTAATATCTGAGAACTATGCTCAAGTTAAATTGCTGGTTCTCACAAACCCAGTAAAAGTTATTTTATTCTATTTTCTCTGCAAATAAATGAGTAGCAGAATAGTATTGACTAGGTTCAGCCTGATTGCCTGCTAATGAGTTTCTTAAGATCTGCTAATCATCAAAGACAAGATTCGGTGGCCAAAATGAATTTGCACTGTGGTCTGGAAATAACATATAATATGCAGAGTGATACATGTCCACAGAAATAGGTGGCCCATACAGAGGCAAAGCAGCAAAAGACAAATTCTGTCAGCAGGGGCATCAGGTTAGGTCTGCCTCCGGCTTCCCTGGTGGCTCAGTCAGTAAAGAATTTGCTGGCAATGCGGGAGACCTGGGTTTGATCCCCAAGTTGGGAAGATCCTTTGGAGGAGGGGATGGCGACCCACTCCAGCATTCTTGTATTCTTCCCTGGAGAATCCCCAGAGACAGAGAGGCCTGGGGGCTGCAGTCCATGGGGTTGCAAAGAGTTGGACACGACTGAGCAGCTAAGCACAGCACAGGACAGACTGAGATGCTGGAGCTGGTCGTGTAATGGTATGAGAGAATGGGAGAGTCCAGGCAAGGGAAGAATGTTTGCACAGGGCAGTTCTGTAGTGGGTTCAAATGTAGCCCTTTCGAAAGCTGTTTTCATCTAGAGAGTAGATGTTGGCAATAAAAGATATACGTATCTTTTATTTCCATACCACTTATAAAAGAAAACTTCAGAATGTATAAAGTTACATACCCTAGAGCAAATCATTACTACTTATTTTAGCTCTAGACAATATCAGTCCTCATTGTGATGTATGGTAAAAGAAAAAGATTTGCTTCCATTCCAGTTCCATTTTCAAAAGAAAATGCAGCTGAATTTCCTCCATAAAGGAAGACATGAGAAGTTAAATTTTCATTTGCTGACTGAAAAGCAACAGTACTATGAACACACAGAGACAGCTGTGTCAATTTTTTTCCTATGACAAAAATATAGTGAAAACTAGACTAAGACCATGTTCCCATTCATTAGGTTCTAAAGAAGAAATACATTATGTATGTCATACTCATATATTTTTAAAATCTATAGTTCAGTGTTATATAATTTAATCAGCATTCAGTAAAAATTCAAGACTGTCAGTTGAGCAGTGTCTGAAAGTTTGTCTTATTTCAAACATAACAAAACTAACTACTTTGTATGGAACATCACGTCAAACCAACTCACTGTATAATATTTTCTAGGTTTTTAGCAAACTCCAAAACTCTAGAAATATATCTGGTGTGCTTAAGTATAGCCCTATTTCTCATCATCTTTTCCAGATCAATGTAAAAGTGAAGAATGATAATCACTTTATGTAGAATTACTTTGACTATAAGTTTAATGTCTCCATATGACAATTATAGAATAGATGGATGGAAAAAGTTTATAGTTTCAGAGAGAGATTAATTTCCCTTTCCCCAGAACCACCTATCTGCTTCTTTGATTCAGGTTGTTCTGTCATATAAATATTTGCTTTTCCTGAACTCAACTGAACCATGAAATATAGGTATGTTCAAGATGCTTTTAGAATTGGAAACAAATAGTAAGACCATAAGCCTATGTTTGTGTCGAAAACATTGAATTTTTTAAAACCATGCCCAAATTACATTCTTTTGAACAACTGTTTTCCTTCCTCTATCTCACAGGAGGGATAAGTTTTTTGATTATCTTGCAAATGAGTAGTGCCTCAAAGTCAATGGATGTCCAACAAATGTTATCAACTCATTGGCCAAACAGTATGTGTTTTGTGATTGAAGCCTGTATCAGGTAGTTGGTGGGGAGGTAAGACATTTGCCAAAAGTATAATAAAAGGAGTATTTATAAAGGGAGGCCAGGATTATTGAAAACTGTGAGGGTAAGAGCAGTATTCTGGAGATAGGAATGATGGAGAAGGAGGTGAGCTTTGTAGAGAAAACGCAACCAGCTTAGCCTATTCCTTCCAGTCTGCCTATAGAGAGGACCCAACACAAACCCTGAGGACAAGAGTTTCACTATGTAAAGCCTGTGGGTCAACTCTAAAGCTGGGAGTATACAACCTACTCTGGTCAGCTGTGGTGTTGACCCTACCCTCAGTTTGAAGCTCAGTCTTCAGTCAGTCTCTTTCTGGGCTTTCCTGGTAACTCGGTGTTAACGAATATGACTGCCAGTGCAGGAGACATGGGTTCGATCCCTGGATCAGGAAGATCCCCTGGAGAAGGAAATGGCAACCCACTCTAGTATTCTTGCCTGGGAAATCCTATGGAAGAAGAGCCTGGTGGGCTATATATAGTTCATGGGGTCGTGAAGAGTCACATATGACTTAGCGACTAAACAACAAAGCCGAGAGTAGGGTGGAGAAGGGTGGAGAGTGCATCTAGGGGGCAAAGGCAGATAAGCCACACCACCACAGACCGACACTTTAGGGCCTGACATTTCACCTCTTGCGTCTGAGTACGACAACAATGGATTTTGAACTCAAATTTTCCAAGCTTTGATCTGATCACAAGCTAATCCTTTTCAAAAACACATTTTTTTTTTTCTTCTTAGTGCTGGAAAGCATTGCTCTAGTAGAGTGGAAAATGGTAACCAGACTGAACAAGATGCAAATATCCAAGTGCCTCAATTACATCTGAAGAGTAATTTTGTCAATAAGAAGAAAATGTGGTTCTTGAGTAACATACGTCCATGTGCTCCTCTGTTGAAGTCTCGGATCTGTCAATCACTGGCCAATCAAGTGTTTGTATATATACCATAAAGAGAGAGAAGATTTATTGATTCATACAATCTACAGTCAAACCTTTACTGAGAATGTATCAGGCTAGTTATCCTTCTCCCTTAGACTGACTGAATGCAAAAAGCATTATGTTAAGCAGAATTGATGCTTTGAGAATTAGCTATGTATTTCATTCTATATTTAATTATCATATTTCTTTTAAAACCACCTTTTAGATATTTGCAAAAGGTTGTGTATGCCTTTTCTCTATATAGCAAAAAAAAAAATCTTAATATATACACAGAAAGTTTGGTGAATAATCAAGTTTACTTAGGTACAGTCTATGTATGAGAGAAGTTGAGATGTTTCTAATTTATTCTTCATTATAGTCCAGTCTTTTAGGGACTTCCCTGTAGTCCCAGTGGTTAGGACTCTGCACCTCCACTGCAGGGAGCACAGGTTTCACCCTTGGTCAGGGCATTAAGATCCCACAGCTGCAAAAACTAGCCAAAAATAAGCTTTTCAAACTTGATTTGTAAAATATTTTTTTCTACTGGATTGGGTTCTATTGTTAAGATATCTTCATTTACTACTTTGACAGTTACATATATATTTCCCACCCAAACAGTGAATTTCAGCTGCTTTTCCTTTCCTTGTCTGCTCAGCAGGAACATCTCAAAGTCAGGGGCTCTTCTTGGCTCTGAGGCAATGGAAGCTGGAAGCAATGGGAGTGGATGCTGTGTGTCAGTATGTCTCAAAACACAGTGTCTCCCACGAAGCACCAAAGCCCCCATTACTTGTCTTTAGAATGAGTTTCTCTAGTCAGATACTACCCAGCATTAGTAAATTGTGCCCGTCACAACAAGCACGTATCCCTCAGGACAAGCTACTTAAAAGGGGAAATCCAGCTGGAATCAACTATTTTTATCCGAAAAAAAAAAAGAGTCTTTCGTCTACCTGCCACAGGACTTGAGATCATGAACAATTCTGTAGTGGTGTGAAATAAAACCCATTATCCTAAGGACTTACATGTTTCCTGTCACTGTGAGGAGCTAACAAAGTTCTGAGTTTTTATTCCCAGGGCTCGGGGTGCATTTATAAACATAGCTTTTAAAGTTCACAAGGACAGTTAATGTGGTCGATTTTCAGAATCAAATCAGGTCCCAAGGTACCGCAGCTCTCAGAACGTTGGCTGGATCTTGGTAGGTATCTCGGCCAAATTCCTTACCATGTCTATAGTCCCTCATTTGCACGGATCATAAGCTTAATTTGTTGTGTCATTAGCAACCTATATTAACTTCTAGGTTATCTGATTGTACAAGCAGGTGTTTTTATATACTGCAAAAGTCTAACACATTGCTCTGTATCTAATAAGACCTCATTAAACCTCTCTCAACTGAATCAGCATCTTTAGTGTTAATAATTTGGCCACAGGCTCTGATTCTATAAAGTGCTTATAACCTTCAAAAACTCTTTCTATAAAACAGTATTTTTTCCATTAAAAAAGCCAAGTCTTTCCTCTGAGATGAAAATATAAAATTAATAATGTTTAAAATTTTCAGACACATCAGTTCAGGTTCAGTTCAGATCAGTTCACATCACATCCGGGATGATCTATTCCCAATGCTTCTGTATCAGTTTCAAAACTGTGGCATGAACAATACTATCATCTCTAAGAAACCTTTTTTTGAACACATCTTTCTCTGAAATCTTGTCCCATTTAGAGTTAGAATGCTGGGATAATGTTTTATAAAGATAGCCTATTTCATATGATATGGTGTCTTAATATTTAGTAACATATTCATGTATGTAACTATTTTCTTGACAGCAAAATCATAAACTCCCACAGGGTAGGTAATATGCCAGATTCTTCTAGGAGGTACATCCATATCAATGAAAATTGAGAGCAAAAAGAAGTGACTATTTCTTTTCCAACTAAACTATTTTATATCTTGAGCTGAGTCATGGGATAATGCCAGCAAAAATAGTTCTGGTCCACTGTTTGCAAGAGAGCCTACCTCTCACTTTAGCATATGGTTGTACTGCTGCTGCTGCTAAGTCGCTTCAGTTGTGTCCGACTCTGTGTGACCCCATAGACATCAGCCCATCAGGCTCTGCCATCCCTGGGATTCTCCAGGCAAGAACACTGGAGTGGGTTGCCATTTCCTTCTCCAATGCATGAAAGTGAAAAGTGAAAATGAAGGCGTTCAGTCGTGCTCGACTCTTAGCGACCCCATGGACTGCAGCCTACCAGGCTCCTCCGTCCATGGGATTTTCCAGGCAAGAGTACTGGAGTGGGTTGCCATTGGTTGTACTAGACATTCATAATTTTCTTTGAAGTTTATCCTGTATCTCTTACATGAGGGATTTGTTTTGCTTTCTTTCAGTTGCTTCACTTTTGCTTTTTCTGTGTTCTTATTGAAATATATTTGACATATAATACAAATTTAAGGTGTACATGTTCATTCGATACATTATATATTGTAATATGATTACCACTGTAGCAATCAGGTCTTTCACATTACATAATGATCCTTTCTTTCTAGTGGTGGGAAACATTAAATTTTAGTCTCTTAGCAAGTTTAATAATTATAATACAATATCATTGTCTATTGAACATTAAATCTCTAGGACCTGTTTACTGCTTGTTGCAAATTTGTCCCTTCAAACACGTTTCCTATCTCCCTATCCCCCATTCTGCAGTAGCCACCATTTGGCTTTTTGTTTTCTTTTTTAGATTTCACATATAAGTGCTATCACAAAGTACTTGTCTTTTTCTGTCTGACTTATCTCAGCATAATGTGTTCCAGGTCTACTGAGTGAGTCAAGGTGACTATTTAACACAATCTTGAAACACACAAAAAAACAATTTTTCTCAACTCCAAAGGTTGAAAGACTTTAAAAGATAAAATGTTCATAATTGTCTAAAGTCGCCTTTTGGCTTTTTGAGTAGCTTTTTCCCTGTTTACTATCATGAGCCAGATACATCAAGAAACCTTGGAGTGGTTAGAAGGGCAATAGAATGGAACAATTCCATTCTATTGGAATTCTCATTTCAGAATTATAATAAGTTCAATGTTATGGAACATCCCAGCTCAGATTCAATTAGGACAATGGCCAAGAAAATGCTTTGTTGAACCACAGAGAAAGTGGCAGAATTAAGTATTTACTCTACCCTCCCTTCCAAATTATGAAGTACATTTAAAATTTAACTAGGCGTTATATGCATGTATAATTGATATTTTAAAATCTTCAATATTTCAAAATATTCTCATAACCTCACAACTGAAGAAAGATGTGTCATTTTAACCACAGCTGCTCAATTGGAGGCAGTAGGGATTGAAACTTAAAAATACCTAAGCAAATTTGTTTAATATAATACCATCAATATAGTGAAACTAATCATTTATACTTTTCTCTGAAGATGTCAAAGAATTTTGAAAACATCAGTTCAGTAACCTTCACAAAAACTCTGCAATTTAGATTAAGATAAGTCTATTCCAAAGTAAACTTCCTTTCCATGTTGCACATTTTCCATCATAATAGAAAAGAGTCTGACGTGTGTCCCCAGGTTGCACATAACAGCCTAGACCTTTCAGTTGTTAACAGGATAATATATATGTTGTTGTTGTTGTTCAGTAGCTAAGTCATGTCTGACTCTTGAGATCCCATGGACTGTAGCCCACCAGGCTCCTCTGCCCATGGAAGAGTTGGACATGACTAAGCAACTGAGCATGCATGTGTTAACTCTATCTCAGTAAAGCTGGGGGAAAAAACAAAACCAAAAAAAAAAAACTGAGATAAAATCAGCTGAACCACTATTATTATCCAATGAATAATTTACTGAGAGTTGACTCTTATGACTCCACGGGCTGCAACTCCCCAGGCTCCTCTGTCCACGGAATTCTCCAGGCAAGAATACTAGAGTAGGTTGCCATTTCCTCCTCCAGGGAATCTCCCCAACCCAGGGATCGAATCTGGGTCTTCTGCATTACAAGCAGATTCTTTACCATCTGAGCCACCAGGGAAGCATATATGATATACATATGCACAAATATATTCACATATTACAAATTATGAAGAATCTGAAACAATTAGCATTTAAGGTCTTAAATTTTTTTTTTAATGTTTTTTAAAAAGCTTTCTTCTAAACCCTTGGCTAGGAGCAGGCTGGAAAATGATTTTGCTCAGGTTTGCATTCATTTCATTTTTTGTTCTATTTAATTTGGCAGCGTTCGTTGCCCTTCCGTGTATTTCATCCTGCTCTCACCCTAGGGTAATTCAATGACCGACAGCTTTGTGTACCAGCCAATCCCTTCCTTACACTGGGCTTTGAAGCATTGCTTTAGTGAATACTGAAAGCAGGTAAACTTATTCTAAATATTCAGACTCCATAACCAATGATTTGCCAATAGCTCAAGACTCTCTTTCTTTCTAATAGCAATGCCGAGATCCCTTCAACTGCTGGAAGCACAGGGGATAGTTTTCTCTGATACTGTCCACAAAACATCTTCCCTACCTGTAGGATATTTCAGTATCTTAGACTTTGGAAGAAAGAGAAGACCCTCCAGATGGAGGGTTATCTGAAAGAATTTCCCCTGCTACTTAAAAAGTTTCACATCTGCAGTAGTGCTTAGTAAATCCTCTTCAACCACCAACCAAAGTTAACTAGGTCCACCTTCAGCATCCCTGATAAATTTCTATTTCATATCACTTCTGTGGAACATATATCTGTCACGGGATTTACCTTCCCATGCTTTGCCTTCCATTGGAACAGTCACTTTGCAAAACAAATTTAAGTGTGCACATCAATTTATTTAAAAATTCATGGTTAAGATGTACTATTTATTTCATACACATAAATATTGGCCACTGTTTATGTATGTTGATGTAACATTGAATTTTGAATTTATGCTCTATAAAAAAATTTTGAGTGTCTACTCTAGTGCCAGCTTTGTTCAATGCTAAACAAAGAAAACAAGTTGGGGAAAAAACAATTATTTTATCTTACTGATGCAATTAAAATTTTACATCTGCATACCTTTCTATTTGTTGTGTTTCTAAATTTTATTTTTACTGAAAGTTGCCACTTTTTTAATAGAAAAAATCAACAAATTGATCTTAAATAATATAAAACTTTTTATGTGAGAGGTTTATATACTACAGGCAAGGAATTGGAAGAGACTTTTTCTGAGGAGTCTTAGAAAAGAGATCTAAGAATAAGATGTTAGGGGTTTCCAGAGAAGGAGTCTAGCCAGATTACCTCAGTGTTTTGCTCACCTGGATGGAAAAAAGTGTAGAATCCATGCAACAAGAAAATATGCTAAGAAAAGGAATAGTGGGCGATTGTGGGAATAAATAAATCAGGGGAAAAAGCAGACAATCACTAGTTTCAGTGGCTTAAAAAATATGCAGGAATTTTTTTTTTAATTTTGCATATTACGCGGCTCAAATCTTAAGTTGTTTATATGATCCTAATCCTGTTAGTCTGAGTATTGATATTGATCTAACCAAAATCATCTAATATTACTTTCCTTTGGGTTGAAAGGGCAGGAATTAGGAGAGAAAGATGGGGAAGAGATTACAAAGAGCTAAATTCTCAGCTCCCATTTTGAGAAATCAGTAGTTAATACCTAAAACAGACAAAAAGTGCCCAAGAAGTAGCAAAAATACTGTTGAATATCAAGATTTAGCAATATACAGCTATTCATTAGAGACACATCTGTAAATAACAAAAAAAAGTGTCAGTTAAGACTTGAAATGTAGTTGTTTCTAGGGAAAGAAAAATGAAAACGAGGGTGATCAGGGACTGATGACTTTTCTAACAAGTTTTAAAGAGTTCAGAGTGTGTTCATAGATAAATTATACAAAGTAAAACCAAGTTAGGACCTGTTAAGTATATAATGATATGCCCAAGAATTGTTCCTCACAAGGCAGAGAGCACAGATAGGAAGCCAGTGCTCTAGTGTTTTTTCTTATAAAGATACTAATCCTATTCAGGAGCGCCCACCCTCATTATCTTATTAACTCTCCAAAGCTTCACTTCCTAATACCATATCAACGGGGGTTGAGATTTCAACAAATTTGGGGAAGACACAAACATTCAGTTCTTCAAATGCACCCACTGCCATTTTGCTGAGGGAATGGCTTTCACATGGACTCTTGCCACTCTGATCTGGCTCTTTCGCTTTGATCTTCCACAGCACAACAGATGAGGAGCTGTTATTTATAAAGAGGCCTGCAGAAGTTTCCACAATCATGGGGCAAGTAACCCACAGAAGAGCTTACAAAGACTGCACAGAGCCATAGCACCATTTCCCTTTCTCTCTCTGCACAGCTCCTGGACCACCTCCAGGTATCTCCGTGGATGTACAGCCCTTCCTTGGCTCCAACCTCCAGGGAATAATGGTTTACAGCATTACTGAGAGAACCCCCACACAGACTTCTAAGAACAAGCAATAATGAAAATACAATGGCAGTCTAAATCTAGAGTTTGAAAACAAACAGTTCTCAAAAGGAAGTAAGTTCTGCAGAGAAAGCCTTAACAAGGAAATTCAGAGAAATTTAGCTCTTTGGAGCCATAACTTCAAGAGAGTATGGATATGCTCTCCCATAGCAAACTCTGGGAGATGGTGGAGCACAGGAAAGCCTGGCATGCTGCCGTCCATGGGATCGCAGAGAGTTGGACACAACTTAGCAACTGGAAAACAACAAACAATGCTCCTTAAAATGCAAGACTCCTTACTCTTCCTCACTTAGGTTGTTTTTTTTTTCTTTCCTAAAGCTTCTATTTCCTTCTTCATAGTTACATATACTTAAAGTTTCAACTAAATCTAGACTCACCACAAAGAAATTATAAAATTCCTGCCCATCTCATCCTATATTTCCTTGTGTTAGTTTCATCATTTTATATTTCTTTTTTTCTACATGAGATTTTATGCTCCTTGAGAGTGCAGATCATGTGTTATACTTAGAAAACATCTGAGTATAGATAGTGCCTGTGTGTGTGTGTGTGTGTGTGTGTGTGTGTGTGTGTGTGTGTAGGTGCTAATTAATTCCAACTACATTTATAGCAATTCAGGTAAAGAAAAAAATTCATGTGCTGTAATAATACCACTCAATGGCTTACTTCTTAGAAGATTTAATATAAGTTGTTATATCATGTTATCCACAAATCTAGTCTTGAACCCATGTCATAACATTTCAAACCTAGAAGGGACTTCAGAGACACATTAGACCAACTCCTTAATTGAAAAAAAACTTTAGCCTAGGAAAGTTAAGATTGCAGATCAAATGGTCATAGTTTGTAGCATGACCCTAAACTTTCAGAATTGGAAGACTACATTCTTCCCAGCTCATGCTGCTTCTTTTCTATAAGATTATACATCCAGTAAGTATTCTTTGAACTCCTGCTGTACATGTGCCATGCATTCAAAATAATATGTGAATTCAGCCTATAAGCAGCTTAAAGTCCAGGGGTTGACATATGTTACTACCAGGTATACCCTGAGATGAATGTTCAGAAGACTTCTAGAGCTGCTCTAACAATAGAAAGCCATGTAAAACATTAAGAGTCAATCCTTGTAATACACACTTCTTATCTTGAGAAAAACTGTTATGATTCACCCAGAATCTAGCTATACATTTTTTCCCTCTGAGAAGTCTACCAATAACCCAAACATTATACCAATTCAGAGTGTTTACATTTCTGAAGTTTCAAGCAGGCAAATAACACTTTTTGTAAGGTATACTTATTTCAAGAGGTAGTGAAATTATCAATTTCCTGCCTCTTGAGATTGGTCTATGGGCATCCATCTCTTTAGTGCTTACAGGAACCACCTAAACATTAATCTCATTTCTGCTCACTCAAAAACAAATTGACATTCAACTCTATTATTCTCTTCGCTATTCATCATTACTCAAAAACTTGAAAGACATTACACTCCATGTGTCTTTCCGAATACATTATCTGATCTACACTTTCTGGAACTAAAATTTATGATGATCGTGATGTCAATATTGATATCTAGGATATCTACATGTGACATATAAATCATGGCTTAATCTTTTCAAATCTAATTAGTATCTAGATAATTGTATATCTGAATAACCAACTTTTACATATTCATATAGATATGTATATATTACATATATATAATATTACCTTGACATCTCAGAAAAATGATGAGTCTAAAAGAGAACCCAGCAGAATAACAATAAGATTATAAGTCATGATTAGGTGGAATTTATCCTGTGAATGCAAGGGTGGTTCAATATACAAAAAGAAAGAAATGAATGGAATGCATCACACTAATACAACACGGGGCGGGAAGGCTAATAATCACACGATTGCCTAAAGTGATGCAGTAGCAACATTCAAAAACACAAAAACAGGGAATAGAAGGAAATTTCCTCAACCTGATAAAGGGCATTTGTGAAAATGATTTCATACGTATTCAGTGATGAAAAGCTGAAAACTTACAATTGGTAACAAGACCATTTCTCTAATGATTTTGTACACTAATCTAATTTTACCAACTAAAGTACAAGCTATTTAAGTGAACGCAAAAGTACCTTTTACTTCTGTGCAGTTCACTTACATCATGCTGGAAACAGAGTTAATGTTTTAAAAACCACCTGGGTTTCTTCTACTTTGAAAACACCTGAATTTAAATTAGAATCTTTTACATCAATGGAAAATTCTTGGAAATGCTTTTGCACTTCTGTTCAGAAAAGTAAAGAATAGGGATTGATACATTACAGTGTCCTGAACTGAGCAGCATTCTTACTTAGACAAAGGAAATTTTTAAGGTCATTTGTTACATACAGTATTACTAAAGGAAAATTATTGACTTAGATATTTAATCTTTAAAATAATACCCTTTCAGAAGTTCTGAAATCACGAAGCAAAACTACGAATAGTTTTGATGCAATCAGCACATTTATTTACACACCCACTGTCTTAATTCTTAAGCATGTCTTTGAAACACTCAACTTGACAGTTTTTGAAAAGGTGCCTTGTTTCAACAAAAAACTATGAGAACACCCATAATGTGGCTGTTTCCTTTCAAAAGAAGGAATGCAGGGGAATTTTTTTTCTGTTTAAACAAATGCTATTGTTTTATTGCCAATTTTTCTTTAAAAGTACCCATTAATGAATCCTGCAACCTTATTAGGTATTTTTAATCAGTTAACAACACTGTTAGAACTTGTTATAAATTCCTACATACCATAAGAAAGTTCCACAGTCTTTAGTCATTCTTTGAACCTATAACTACCTACCTGACAATTTGTTTCCAAAATGCTGATTTAACGCTGCATAGTTCATTATGTTATCATTGGATTTCCATAAAACAGAATGAAAATTACTTTCTTCAGTTTTATTTCATGAAATTGATGATAAATTTATGTTTATATTGTCTCAGTATTTTTCCAACTTCTAAATCTCTACAAGCTTGTTAAATAGCACATTGAATATGCATTCCATTCAGTTTTATCCACTTAGAAACACCAGCAAATGCTCCTTCCAGCCTGCACAGAAAAGGGTCTTCTCCCCAGAAGTTAAATATTTCACTCATTTATGTCAATCTTATGGAAATTCTAGTTTATTTGCACTACTGTGCTTTCAAAAGCCTAACATTTTACTGCTTAGAATTCTATATTATCCAAAAAGTTTTTATATTTTAAATGCTCAACTGATTTGTTATTGTAAGAAACATAAAATTAAAATATAACTTGAAAACAAACTATAAAAAAACTCAAAGTGCTAGATTAGCAAACTAGAGCTTAATGGAACTATTTTTTGCAACATTTATCCCATCAAAATATAGTCTATTACTTCAAGCTACATGCATGTATTTTCTATTTTTCCCTATTTTGATTCACAATCGTTTCTCTGTCATCTACAGCATAACCAAGGTCTTGTTTTTGTATCCATTCAGCCAGTCTTTGTCTTTTGGTTGGGGCATTCAACCCATTTACGTTTAAGGTAATTACTGATAAGTATGTTCCCATTGCCATTTACTTTATTGTTTTGGGTTCGAGTTTATACACCGTTTTTGTGTTTCCTGTCTAGAGAATATCCTTTAGTATTTGTTGGAGAGCTGGTTTGGTGGTGCAGAATTCTCTCAGCTTTTGCTTGTCTGAAAAGCTTTTGATTTCTCCTTCATACTTGAATGAGATCCTTGCTGGGTACAATAATCTGGGCTGTAGGTTATTTTCTTTCATCATTTTAAGTATGTCTTGCCATTCCCTCCTGGCTTGAAGAGTTTCTATTGAAAGATCAGCTGTTATCCTTATGGGAATTCCCTTGTGTGTTATTTGTTGTTTTTCCCTTGCTGCTTTTAATATTTGTTCTTTGTGTTTGATCTTTGTTAATTTGATTAATATGTGTCTTGGGGTGTTTCGCCTTGGGTTTATCCTGTTTGGTACTCTCTGGGTTTCTTGGACTTGGGTGATTATTTCCTTCCCCATTTTAGGGAAGTTTTCCACTATTATCTCCTCAAGTATTTTCTCATGGTCTTTCTTTTTGTCTTCTTCTTCTGGAACCCCTATGATTCGAATGTTGTAGCGTTTAATATTGTCCTGGAGGTCTCTGAGATTGTCCTCATTTCTTTTAATTCGTTTTTCTTTTATCCTCTCTGATTCATTTATTTCTACCATTCTATCTTCTAATTCACTAATCCTGTCTTCTGCCTCTGTTATTCTACTATTTGTTGCCTCCAGAGTGTTTTTAATTTCACTTATTGCATTATTCATTATATATTCTTTTTTATTTCTTCTAGGTCCTTGTTAAACCTTTCTTGCATCTTCTCAATCCTTGTCTCCAGGCTATTTATCTGTGATTCCATTTTAGTTTCAAGATTTTGGATCAATTTCACTATCATTATTCGGAATTCTTTATCAGGTAGATTCCCTATCTCTTCCTCTTTTGTTTGGTTTGGTGGGCATTTATCCTGTTCCTTTATCTGCTGAGTATTCCTCTGTCTCTTCATCTTGTTTAAATTGCTGAGTTTGGGGTGTCCTTTCTGTATTCTGGCAGTTTGTGGAGTTCTCTTTACTGTGAGCGTGCTTGTGGTGGTATGTTTGGTCTGTCCCGTTTCTTGTGGGTTGCAGTTGGTCCTAAAGACTTGACATATGTTGTCTACAAGAGACCCACCTCAAAACAGGGGACACATACAGACTGAAAGTGAAGGGCTGGAAAAATATTTTCCATGCAAATAGGGACCAAAAGAAAGCAGGAGTAGCAATACTCATATCAGATAAAATAGACTTTAAAACAAAGGCTGTGAAAAGAGACAAAGAAGGTCACTACATAATGATCAAAGGATCAATCCAAGAAGAAGATATAACAATTATAAATATATATGCACCCAACACGGGAGCACCACAGTACGTAAGACAACTGCTAACAAGTATGAAAGGAGAAATTAACAATAACACAATAATAGTGGGAGACTTTAATACCCCACTTACACCTATGGATAGATCAACTAAACAGAAAATTAACAAGGAAACACAAACTTTAAACGATACAATAGACCAGTTAGACCTAATTGATATCTATAGGTCATTTCATCCCAAAACAATGAATTTCACCTTTTTCTCAAGCGCACATGGAACCTTCTCCAGGATAGATCACATCCTGGGCCATAAAGCTAGCCTTGGTAAATTCAAAAAGATAGAAATCATTCCAAGCATTTTTTCTGACCACAATGCAGTAAGATTAGATCTCAATTACAGGAGAAAAACTATTAAAAATTCCAACATATGGAGGCTGAACAACACGCTGCTGAATAACCAACAAATCACAGAAGAAATCAAAAAAGAAATCAAAATTTGCATAGAAACGAATGAAAATGAAAACACAACAACCCAAAACCTGTGGGACACGATAAAAGCAGTCCTAAGGGGAAAGTTCATAGCAATACAGGCACACCTCAAGAAACAAGAAAAAAGTCAAATAAATAACCTAACTCTACACCTAAAGCAACTAGAAAAGGAAGAAATGAAGAACCCCAGGGTTAGTAGAAGGAAAGAAATCTTAAAAATTAGAGCAGAAATAAATGCAAAAGAAACAAAAGAGACCATAGCAAAAATCAACAAAACCAAAAGCTGGTTCTTTGAAAGGATAAATAAAATTGACAAACCATTAGCCAGACTCATCAAGAAACAAAGGGAGAAAAATCAAATCAACAAAATTAGAAACGAAAATGGAGAGATCACAACAGACAACACAGAAATACAAAGGATCATAAGAGACTACTATCAACAATTATATGCCAATAAAATGGACAACGTGGAAGAAATGGACAAATTCTTAGAAAAGTACAACTTTCCAAAACTGGACCAGGAAGAAATAGAAAATCTTAACAGACCCATCACAAGCATGGAAATTGAAACTGTAATCAAAAATCTTCCAGCAAACAAAAGCCCAGGTCCAGACGGCTTCACAGCTGAATTCTACCAAAAATTTAGAGAAGAGCTAACACCTATCCTGCTCAAACTCTTCCAGAAAATTGCAGAGGAAGGTAAACTTCCAAACTCATTCTATGAGGCCACCATCACCCTAATACCAAAACCTGACAAAGATCCCACAAAAAAAGAAAACTACAGGCCAATATCACTGATGAACATAGATGCAAAAATCCTTAACAAAATTCTAGCAATCAGAATCCAACAACACATTAAAAAGATCATACACCATGATCAAGTGGGCTTTATCCCAGGGATGCAAGGATTCTTCAATATCCGCAAATCAATCAATGTAATACACCACATTAACAAATTGAAAAATAAAAACCATATGATTATCTCAATAGATGCAGAGAAAGCCTTTGACAAAATTCAACATCCATTTATGATAAAAACTCTCCAGAAAGCAGGAATAGAAGGAACATACCTCAACATAATAAAAGCTATATATGACAAACCCACTGCAAACATTATCCTCAATGGTGAAAAATTGAAAGCATTTCCTCTAAAGTCAGGAACAAGACAAGGGTCCCCACTTTCACCATTACTATTCAACATAGTTTTGGAAGTTTTGGCCACAGCAATCAGAGCAGAAAAAGAAATCAAAGGAATCCAAATTGGAAAAGAAGAAGTAAAACTCTCACTATTTGCAGATGACATGATCCTCTACATAGAAAACCCTAAAGAGTCCACCAGAAAATTACTAGAAATAATCAATGACTACAGTAAAGTTGCAGGATATAAAATCAACACACAGAAATCCCTTGCATTCCTATACACTAATAATGAGAAAACAGAAAGCATAACCAAGGAATAACCAAAGACAGACAACTTACAAAGCTAAATCCAGCATCTGAAAGTCATATTTTTAACCCAATGTTTAATGCCTTTTCTCATTTTCTCAAAAGAGAAAGATAAATGAGTTGGATAAATTAGATCTTAGGTCACTCATTATCACAAACGTAGCCACAAAGTTTGTTGTAGGTGTTGTGTTCTCACTAAAGTGAAGTGAAAGTCACTCAGTTGTGTCCAACTCTTTGCAACCCCAGAGACTACACAGTCCCTGGAATTCTCCCGGCCAGAATACTGGAGTGGGTAGCCTTTCCCTTCTCCAGGGGATCTTCCCAACCCAGGTATCGAACCCGGATCTGCCACATTGCAGGTAGACTCTTTTACCAGCTGAGCCACAAAGGAAGCTGTGTTCTCACTGTGTAACCAATATTATATTAAGTAATCTGGGGAACATAAATGAAATAAGATTCAACCTCTATCTGTGCAGTGCAAACCCCCAATTTATATTTGCCCCTATACAAACACTAGGTAGATATTGATGTGCAACGATACTGCCAAAACAGAAATAGGAAAGGAGTAATCTGGTTCCTAAATACAAGTTTTTCTGTGGGTAGTTTCAGCAAGTAGACTGTTAAAAGCCCGTCAGCCCAAATCCCCCTCCTAAAAAAACTGAGGGCAATTAAAAGATGAAAATCCATTCACTTACTCATCAGAAGGGTATGAAAATTACCCCACAAGTAGATCTTGGCTGCAAAACATATGAAGTAGAAGGAACTCTCCACATTGCATATTGCTCCAAGTGTTTTACCTTGAATATTATAACTAGTAGCTCTTCAATGTCTGGTAAGTAACATATCATCAATCAACACTAGCAATGAAAGTCAAGTATGAAAAGGCACTGAAACATGCTGCATTTATAAGAAGCCGAGCAACCATCCATCATGTGTCTCTGACTCTTGGAGGAGCAGCAACAACAAACTGGGGTTCAGCAGGAGGGGAAACAGGAAGAAATTTTGAAAGAAACAATACCTATACCCACAGGCTACTGGAAGAACACGGATTTTCTTAAAACATTCACTAAAAAAGATGGCCATGCCTCGACTTTAAAATCACCTAATCTTTACATAGTAGAATTTGTTTACGAAAGATTATGAAAGACAAAATAATGTAAAATATGCTAAAGGCAGTCTCTTTCTAAAACTTAAGCTAATCATCAATATGAAACATGCATTATTTCTAATACAGCATAATGTACAACAATTCCCATAAAGACATACTGTTTGAGTTACAAAAGTGTTTCTCTTCTCAGAAATTTCATTCTAACCCTGGCCAACACCTATAATTTACACATTACTATACAAACCACAGGTAGGAGCCTGACCTATTATAGGTAAGACTTGTATCATTGATGTACACTTAAATTAATACAGAATATGCAATGGTCTGTAATCTAGTTTTATACCATTTCTGAATTGTGAACTACAAAAGTGCTATGAAACACATTCTACTTAGAGATTAAGGGGGCAAATATTTCATCATCAACATTTTAAGCTGCAAATCTGTGTTTAAAAGACATTTCAAAGCAACGAAATAGACCATGACTTCATTTGTGTTTACTGAGTTCACTTTTCAAATTCACTGAAAAACATGACTGAGAAATGTCCCATCATTTCTACCGGGAAAAAAAAAATGCAACCACCATTCAGTTCTCAGTGAGTATATTAGAACATATCCATGCTTTATCCATTACCCCAAACCCTTACAATATGCAATCCATAGTACACCAGAGAAGTTGAAGATGAACTTCTTTAAGAATAGAATCAAAGGAATTTATGGGGCCAGTTCTACATCTGGTGAGACTATTTGGCATAAGACCAGACACCCAGAGTTCTTACTTGCAACAACAGTACCCAATCACAGAAGTAGATGCTAGAGGAGATGGTTGAACTTGGGCCAGGAGAGATAATAAAGACAGAGAACAAAAGAGAAACATTTAAATCAAAAGGTCTATTGCCAATTTGTCTTTCACTATAAAAGAGGGATAGTTCGTGTGTAAAAACATTCATGAACCAGAAAATCAAAAGGTAATTTTGCTCCCAGATTTGGGGATAGAAAAGAGTGAAGACAAAATATTTTTGATAGAGAAAAAGAAAAAACAACAAAAACTACTTCCTTTTCAAAGAGTCTGAAAATTCCTTTAGACAAATAGAAAACAGGCAGTAAGACCTATCACTGTTTCAGAATGAGTTAAAGAAAAAAAAAATATATATGGATGCAACCAAGATTCCCACAAACATGTATAAGAAATGAAAAGTCCGTGATTTTCATGATGAACACATAGCACTCAGCATGAGCCATTCAAGGTCAAAGGCAAAAGCTTATTATTTAACTGATTTTTCTTAATGCTTTCTTCTTTGAAAATTAACTGTATCATAATACTTCAAAGTATTCATTTTTATTTAAACCAGAATAGAAAGATAGCTAATGCAGTTATTTCCTAAACTACCCATAGCACAATGGTTTTCTACTAAAAGGTGTGAATGTCCTCAGCGCTGAGAATGGTCCCATAAAATTGTGCAAATGAAAGCTATTGCCTTTTTGACATTTTATCCAGTGCTGTACCTTAAATAAAAAGATGGGGATTGGAAATAAAGAGCCACATCCTGGAATGCAAACTGTTGTGTGGTAATATACATACATTTATAAAAGAAAAGTGACAGACATTAGAACATTCAGTGAGAAATTTTAAGGACAATTTGATTTGTCCATCAGTTATAACATCTTTCTCATTAGAATCTATGCAGTTATATATTATCTTTTAAAGATAAATATAAGAATCTTTTGGAACTAAACAGGAAGGTATGTTATTTTCATTGTATGGCAAATTACTTATAAAATTTTATGAAAAAGCTGCAGAATTACTTTGCTCTTACCTTAGATTTGAAAACATTATGGAATATCAGAGTGAGAGTTTTTTTTTCCCCTCTACTTAGTTCTGGAATTTTTTCCAGAAGTACTTAGAAAAAAACAATAGTTCTTAAATTTTGTAGTCTCAGGACCTCTCCTTTAATTATTAAAAAGTATTGAGAAAGAGGAAAGCTTTTGTTTATATGGATTAGGTATACCTATGTTTACTGTGTTAGAAATTAATGCTGAGAAAATTTAAAATATTTGTTATGTAAATCTAACCATAACAACTTATTACATATTAAGATATATATTTTAAAAACAGAGTGGAAAGAGTGACATTGTTTTGCAGTTTGCAAATCTCTTTTGTGTCTGACTTAATAGAAAAGCCAAAAAATTGTTTTGGTTAAAGTATATCAGCAAAATCATTCTCACACAGATATGTGTGAGGAAAAGGAAGAGTATTTTAATAATCTTTTCAGGTAATTGTGGATAGTATTCTTTATTAGTAGTCCAAAACTTGATAATTAGTAGTTTTTAAATAATAGATGCCAAATAGAATCTGAAACCATAGCAATGAAAGCTGTATGCTCTGCTATATTAAAATCTCTTGCACTATCTTAAACTTCAATAGATTTTTTTAGCCTAAGTATGGTTTTGTAATATCAGGCATTGCCATGTGGAAAATACTGATTTACTGGAGATTTGCCAAATATTACCACATTCCACTATTCAATATTTTAAAAATTCTATTGAGTATGTTTAATACTTCTGATCTTATCAGAAAAGTCTTTGAGTATCAGGAAGCAGCTAAGTTCATGGGAGCAGGTAAGTTTTTCCCAATTCTAATTTTCACTGGCAATAAACACGATTAGTCCTTTTCCTCAAGATGACAATTCAATCATTTATTAAAAAACTACCCAATACTCAACTTTGAATAGCCATAGTTTATCTGTCAGTTAGGCTCTCAAATAAACAGTGTTCCTGAAGAAAGTGGCTAGTTCATCTAGAAATTCAAACAAGTGCTCAAGGACTCTTCCCCAGGACAACTGTTATAATTCAGTAAGCAGCAGAAAAGCTTTATGTATATTTTCCACTTCTTCCTATTCAATTCAGTCGTCATTCATGTCTGACTCTTTGCGACCGCATGGACTCAGCACACCAGGCTGTGCACACTCAGCACACCTGTCCATCACCAACTCCCGGAGTTTGCTCAAACTCGTGTCCATTGTGTCAGTGATGCCATCCAACCATCTCATCCTCTGTTGTCCCCTTCTTCTCCCACCTTCAATCTTTCCCAGCATCAAGGTCTTTTCCAATAAGTCAGTCTTTGCATCAGGTGGGCGAAGTATTGGAGTTTCAACTTCAGCATCAATCCTTCCAATGAATATTCAGGACTGATTTCCTTTGGGATTGACTGGTTTGAGTTCCTTGCAGTCCAAGGGACTCTCAAGAGTCTTCTCCAACACCACAGTTCAAAAGCATCAATTCTTTGGGGCTCAGCTTTCCTTATAGTCCAACTCTCACACCATACATGACTACTGGAAAAACCATAGCTTTGACTAGATGGACCTTTGTTGGCAAAGTAATGTCTCTGCTTTTTAATATTCTGCCTAGGTTGATCAAAGCTTTTCTTCCAAGGAGCAAACATCTTTTAATTTCATGGCTGCACCATCTGCAGTAATTTTGGAGCCCAAGAAAATAAAATAGCCCACTGTTTTCATTGTTTTCCCATCTATTTGCCATGAAGTGATGGGACCAGATGCCATGACCTTTGTTTTTTGAATGTTGAATTTTAAGCCACTTTTTCACTTTCCTCTTTTACTTTCATCAAGAGGCTCTTTAAATCCTCTTCACTTTCTGCCATATGGGTGGTATTATCTGCATATCTGAGGTTATTGATATTTCTCCCGGCAATCTTGATTCCAGCTTGTGCTTCATCCAGCCCAGCATTTCTCATGATGTACTCTGCATATAAGTTAAATAAGCAGTGTGACAATACACAGCCTTGACATACTCCTTTCCCAATTTGGAGCCAGTCTGTTGTTCCATGTCCAGTTCTAACTGTTGCTTCTTGACCTGCATACAGATTTTTCAGGAAGCAGTTAAGGTGGTCTAGTAGAATATTTAAGAATTTTCCACAGTTTGTTGTGATCCACACAGTCAAAGGCTTTGGCATAATCAATAAAGCAAAGTAGATGTTTTACTGGAATTCTCTTGCTTTTTCTATGATCCAACAAATGTTGGGAATTTGATCTCTGGTTCCTCTGCCTTTTCTAAATCCAGCTTGAACATCTGGAAGTTCACAGTTCATGTACTGTTGAAGCCTGGCTGGGAGAATTTTGAGCATTACCTTGTTAGTGTGTGAGATGAGTGCAATTGTGCGGTAGTTTGAACATTCCTTGGCATTGCCTTTCTTTGGGTTTGGGATGAAAACTGACCTTTTCCAGTCCTGTGGCCACTGCTGAGTTTTCCAAATTAGCTGCCATATTGAGTGCATCACGTTCACAGCATCATCTTTTAGGATTTGAAATAGCTCAACTGGGATTCCATCACCTCCACTAGCTTTGTTCGTAGTGATGCTTCCTAAGGCACACTTGACTTCACATATTGAAAAGGTATGTGCTCAGAGATTGAGATTGACAGAATTAGTTTTTACTGCTTCATCAAGAATATTAAGTGAAACGTGTGTGTGTGTGTTTAGTGTGGGTGTATGGCAATGAAGAATACAATAAATACCACCACATATTGGTGCCATGACCTTGATCACTGCTAAGATGACAGCAGTTTTACTATTGTCTTTGTGCAATTAGTACTAATATAAATAGTGGAAAAGGCAAGTAATGTTTTAATATTACCATGAAAACTGTTCTGACTCACAGATCCCCTGAAAGCTACCCTCAAACAACCCTCAAAGGATCACAATTTTAGAACCACTGAGACAGATAAACAAACCTTCAGCCACATTCTTCTAGGATCCTCAATGTGGTCTCCGTATTGACTTTCTAGGTAAGGGACACTCCAACAAGAAACTCAACCACAAGGAAAATGCAAGTTTAGTAACAGTTTTATCTCAGTCAGACCCTCAAAATAACCCAAAAAACTCCTTCAAAATCTCAAGGAGCTCCTGCTTTTTTGTGTTTTCCTCTCCATCTCAGATGTGTTTATGGAGAACCGGTTTCAAATGGTGCAAATCAAGGCACTGGATGGGAAAGAGAGGACGAGAAACAGGGAATGTAGAGGGAATACACAGAGGTGATGGAGATGCTGCCCTTAGGAGTTATTGTACAAGGCTATTTAATATCTCAAATATTTTATTAAGTAAAAAAGTCAATCAAATTACTTCAGTGGTCACCTTACAGTCTACTAATCTCTGATTAGAATAGGTGGAAACATTTATTGTATCCAGTTCATACGCAATCACTTTCTAGTTAATGGAGTCCATTATGGTTAAATTTTGAGTGCCTAAGAAGCTGAATATGGGAAAGTCATTTTGTATCCTTGTAATCAAGCACAGCATGTATTACAGCTATCTATAGAAAACAGAAGAAGCTCTAAGGAAATTTCTTCATATCATATTTAGGAACAATTAATCCCCACTAGACTATTTGATACTATATACTGCTAATACCATCATTCCAGAGATTCACATTAAACATTTACTATATGTGGAGGGGGGGAAACTGTCTATATGGAATTTCTCTTTACTCTGTTGAAATATTGTGAATGTCTATTTGACCCAGTCTGAAGCCTGGCTATACCCAAACAGGTCTTTGGGTTGATTTTCATGCCAAATCCACCCACTGTATAGTATTTCAGTTATCTTTGCTTCATTGCACGCTGGAAAAAATGTGTGCAGAATCTTGAGCAAACTGCTATAACAGGATTTGTAACATTTGTGATGTGGATTACATTTTAAAGCGGTTTCAAAGGTAAAGTATACAGGAGAATGACTGTGAAATCAAATGATGAGAAACATTCATGATTCTACAAGTAAATTCTATGGAAAATTAAATTGATGAATACTAAATTATAAAAATAATATTCCAAATTGTTTCCTAATTATATAGAGAAAATATTATAATATCTGCAAGGAAGAATATTTTGCATATCTAAGTTTAAGCAGAAGTCTTGAAAGCTAAGGGTTATGCTTTCTGATATTAAACAACTTTTGTGACATAAATAGCAACTTACCAAAGAACTTTAGAGAAAAACTTCCTTTATAAATTATATTAAATATAATCAACTTTTTTATTCCCAGAATTCTTTATGTTTATCTAACTGACAGATCAGAAAAAGTTCTCCATGTCACTTCAAGATTTTTTTTTTTTTTTTTACCCTATAGCCTTTTTACAGGAGAAGGCAATGGCACCCCACTCCAGTACTTTTGCCTGGAAAATCCCATGGATGGAGTAGCCTGGTAGGCTCAGTCCATGCGGTCGCTGAGGGTCAGACACGACTGAGTGACTTCACTTTCATGCATTGGAGAAGGAAATGGCAACCCACTCCAGTGTTCTTGCCTGGAGAATCCCAGGGACGGGGGTGCCTGGTAGGCTGCCGTCTATGGGGTCGCACAGAGTTCGACACGACTGAAGTGACTTAGTAGCAGCAGCCTTTTTACATACATCAGGAAAAGTAGAGGGAATAATATCACTTTTCAATCAACTTAAAGTTTTTCTTAAAGTAGTTATCCATTTCAAAACAATTTGAAACTTTAGAATTATTTCTCATTTTTCCTTTCAATCTGTAAATGAAAATGAAGTCTAGGTGTCTTTTTTCCTACCCTACCATATAATTTGACAATGAAACTACTTAAAGCACTTCAAATATATTTAGCATACTGAGCAACATCTCATATTATATATATATACATAAAAACATATTAAGCACAGTTTCATTTTTTTCTTTATACTTGACACTTATTCTAATTAGATATAAACTGCTTCACAGGAATCTTTAGATATTTGGGTCTTCGTCTCTCCTCTTCGTGGCACTGAATCTTTATTCTAACAGATCATTTCTTCAACTATTCTCTAAAGGGCTCACATTGAAATGTATTCAACAAGGACTACCACAAGGTTGTAGGTGGTTGATCGGGAAGATTCCCCTGCATAAGGAAATGGCAAGCCCCTTCAGTATCATTGCCGGGAGAATCCCATGGACAGAGGAGCCTGGCAGGCTACAAACCATGGGTCACAAGAGTCAGACACGACTGAGCACATAACCACAAGCACAATAACCTCTAGAGTCTTTCTCAAAAGGATTCTACAGATAGTTCCCCAATAATGGCATAATCAGAAACTTAGACTAGTGGAAGTATAGTGTGCAAGGAGTAATCTGAAGCAGAGTCAGAGTCATGATAAACCAAATTAAGAAGACTAAGTTTTGGCATGAGGATAATGGAAACTATCAAAGGATTATAAGTATTGTTACATAATACTTTAAAATATTTCACTGTTATCAGTGATAACTATCACTCAGTTGGACTTTATAGGAATTATATAAGTTATAATCCCTATTGCCCAAGAAATATATTATTTAAGACCTTCATATTCCTGCTGTTAAAGATTGGGTTATCCTAGAGCAGCCAATGGTAACCTACTCCAGTATTCTTGCCTGGAGAATCCCATGGACAGGGAGCCTGGCAGGCTACAGTCCACGGGGTCTCCAAGAGTCGGACACAGCTGAGAGACATAGTGACAACACAGCAGCCATAGGACAGGGGTCTGCTCTATTATATATATTATACACTAGATGTATATGTATTATATAATAGAGATATATTAGAACCACCTATATCTAATGTGTTAAAATGTATGCGCACATATGTTAGAACCAATTCTAGGCTTAACATCTGCTGAAGATAACTCTAGACTCCACAGTCAATTAGATTCATACGAAGCTCTACTTAAAATTTTGCAGCCAAGACCCCCAGATCAGTCAACAATGAACAACGTCCAAACAATAAATATTTATGGAAAGTCTGCTGAACACGGGATTAGTCCTCTCCAAGGATTTGCAATGAACAATCACAAACCAGACATGGAATCTTGGAACTGAGTCAAAACTAGCAAGAGACTTAAGGAGTCAAGAAATGAGGCTGAGCTAACAAGAACTTTTGCCTTTTTACTATCAGTGGCTATCTTCAGGATTAAATTTTCTAAATATAATCAATTTTCTTCCATTTGCCAATCAGTTGAGAAATAATGAAGGATTTACTGTGTGTCAGGCATATATTTGCTAGGTGAAAGAAACACAGAGGAAAAAATTAGACCCAATTCCTGCCCACTCAAGCTCAAAAACTAATGGGGAAGGCAGACAAGAGAGAAATTGTAAATGTGATTAGCCCAATGGAGTATTGAGGGAATGTACATCAATAGTACCTAATCATTCGGGAAAAGAAAGAATCCTGGTTTTAATCAAACTAATCAAATTCTCCAAAACACTGAATAATATTAACACAAATAATGATCACATCACAGTTAGTTCATTGTGTATAATTCTCTGAAACTGGCTGTTTCCAATTTTCCTCTAAATTTCATTATTTTGCATAAAAATGCTTGAGGGTGAGAATTGCTTTGAACTGTCTCTTAGGCTCTCCTGTTCAAAAATGCAAGACTGAGAATTCCTAGCATGCCATTTTGACCACCCAGTCCTGCAAATATCTCCCTGACTGATTAGAGTTCAGATCTGACACCAAAAATCTTCGAGACCATCTGTCTTTCTCGGTTCTAAAGAAAAACCATTAGACCAAATTCTTGGTTTTCTCTCTTTCCAACTCTTCACATTTGCGAATTTGCTTTACTCATGAATAATGCAGACTCGGTCAAGTATTATATCTTCTCTGGTAAGAACTTTCCTAACTCTTCATCACAAACAGGATTATTCCCGGATGACAATTACAACAGTAAGTTATTACTCAGAACATCATGTGAACTCAGTTAAATGAGGTGATGTAAACTACATGAAGTAAATTGAAATTAACAAAAAGGAAGGAAAAATGTCTTGAGGAAGTGAAATTAAAAGAACAAGTAATTTCCCAAAGACACTAAACTGTATAATGGTTCAAAGGTATTGGTTATAAGTTGAGCACCAGTTTCTAAATTATTTAACCTAATTGTACTAAAAGAAAAAAAAAAAGCCTGTCTGGGTATCCAATCAATAGGGGAATTTTAAAATCATCTGATGAAGTTGCCTGAAGCAGAGTGGAAAAGAAAGTTACTTATTTACTTTCCCTACCTCAACAATATACTTGGAGCCAAATCATTCCAACATGTGTACCAGAGTCTCATTTTAGATTTTTTTTTTTTTTTTTAGATTTTTTTTTTTTGATGCATACTATTTTTAAAGCCTTTATTGAATTTGTCACAATATCACTTCTGTTTTATGCTTTGGATTTTGGGCCACAAGGCATGTGGGATCTTATCTCCCCTACCAAGGATCAAACCTGCATCCCTTGCATTGGAACACAAAGTCTCAACCACTCAACTACCAGGGAAGTTCCCTAGATTCTTCTTATACGCATACAATAAAATCTTTGTCATTCTTCGGCTATTTCATTTAATTATCTGACACTCAATCATTTTTCATATTTTTCTTAAGCATTTTGTTTTCCCCATTCTTATATCATCTCTTATTTAATAAAATATTCTTGGGAGGGGGTAAGGAAGTAAGCTAGAAATCATTTTGGAACATAGTAAGTATTAAGTTTTGTCCACATTTCATTTCTTTAAATTTTTATTTAATCTTATTGCTAAATTCAGACAGACAGGAGAATTCTGTTCCAAAAGAAAGGAACATTTTCTCTTTCCAAGATACTAGAGCCAAAAATGGTGACTAGAGATACCTGGTGCAGAACCAGCACTGACCTCTGTTGTCCCTTCACAACAAGAGCAATCTCCCCACCAGGCTGTCCTAGACGGAAGTTTAGGCCGAGGTTGTCATCAGTCACCTCCCTTCTTGTTGTTCAGTCGCTAAGTTGTGTCTGACTCTTCGTAGCACGCCAGGCTTCCCTGTCCTTCTCTATCTCCTGGAGTTTGCTCAAATTCATGTCCACTGAGTCACCTCCCTTAGTGCCTGCCTATTTCCCAAGTCTGATTCTTCAGCTATTCTGACAATTCTGTGAATTAACCAACATCCTTTCAGTAAAATTCTTTCTGCTTTAAACCAGCCAGAGTTGGTTTCTATTTCTAGCCACAAAGTGCCCTGAATAAAGCAAGGAGATTTATTGGACTCTGAGACCATTACATTAGTGTACTATTTCCTGGATGGTGCCCTAAATTTATAACTTACACATATTTCTCAGGAACCAAAAGTAACTGGTAAAATAGAATTGGACTCATTATACTGGATAGATGGCTCTCATTCTAACACCAGACTTCAGGTCATCATAGGAATTCCACTTAATAACCCTGAAGTTTAAAAAAATAGTAATGAAAGAGGTATTTTTTTGAGCTATTGGTCTTCCCTGGTGGCTCAGATGGTAAAGAATCTGTCTGCAATGCAGGAGACCTGGGTTTGACCCCTGGGTTGGGAAGATCCCCCTGGAGAAGGGAAAGGCTACCTACTCCAGGACCCTTGCCTGGAGAATCTCACGGACAGAGGAGCCTGGTGGGCTACAGTTCATGGGGTCACAAAGCGTCAGACACGACTGAGTGACTAACACTTTCACTTTCTTTCAAACTATTATATACCTGGGTTGAATTAGACACTTTCCTGGAATTGGAAACCGTTCAGTCCAAATTCACTGGCTCTTCCATAAGTAAGCTGATACCAAAAGAAGACTTAGGTCTTTAGTACTCTGATTAATTTTCCTCATTTCATCTATTATTTAGTAATATAACCTGAGAGAATTTATTCCTCCACCAAAGAATTCAATTTTAAATTAGTTTTACATACCGTGGGGCTTCCCTGGTGACTGAGATGGTAAAGAATCTGTCTGTAATGCAGGAGATGTGGGTTCAATCCCAGGATCAGGAAAATCACCTGGAGAAGGGAATGGCAACCCACTCCAGTATTCTTGCCTGGAGAATCCCATGGACAGAGGAGCCTGGAGGGCTACATGGGGTTGCAAAGAACAGGACACAACTGAGCGACTAACACTTTCACTTCACTTTACATAAGCTAGGAAATCTTGATACAAAATACTAAAACTATTGTCCTATTGCAGTTAGAAATACACTCAGCTGTGAATAGCAGAAAATCCTATCATGAGGTTTGACTAAGAAACAGTGTATTTGATACATTAACAAGGAGTCTAGACTAGCCCTTCTCAGCAATGCCATCAGCAACTCAGAAACCTTCCAGCTCTCTGCGCCTCCATTTCTAGCAGGTGGTTTTTCCTCCTGATGGTCATTGTTGCAAGATGTCTTGGACATCTAAATGTCACTTTTATGTTCAAAGCAGAAAGAACACCCGGGGGTTAAGGCAAATCCTTCTCCCAGGAAAAAATTAGTTTTTTCATCTGAAAAAATCAAACTCTCTCCTGAGGAACTTCTGACTTCCTATTATTGCACAGAGCTATGCTCATGATCTAGAAAACTTGGAAGTTCAATAGTTGCTTTCCAGCTCCATGGTACAAGGAGGTAAAGGATGAAGTAGTTCAAATGAGGACTAAATGAATCAGCACAAATTTACAGTATCAGCCGTGTCTCATGACCTAGTTTTGATTGAGCAGATTCAGTGATTCTAAGGCCTTCATGGAAATACAATGAAATCTTTGGTTTGCATTATTACTTAGTCCACAAGTATATTAAGTAGAGATTCGTCCTGATTTTAAAGTACACATCATTCACATTTCTCTTTAGCTAATAGTCTATTTTATTTGGGCAACTGTCTGCATTACTTATCTAGTGCTGAATAACACATTACAGCAAAAGGTAGCAGCTCACAACAGCTAACACATATTGTCTCACTGTTTCTGTGAGTCGGGAATCTGGGTGTGGCTTCATAGGATATCTTTTCTGCTAGGCTTCTCAAAAGGCCACAGTCAATGTTTGTCAGCAGGGGATGCAGTCTCATCTAAAGCAAAGGTGGTCCCCAATCTTTTTGGCACAGGGGCCAATTTTGTGGAAGACAATTTTTCCACGGACCAGAGGTGGGAAGGGTGGTTTCAGGATGATTCAAGTGCATTCCATTCATTGTGCACTTTATTTCTAATCTGATGCTGCCGTTGATCTGACCAGAGATACCAATCCATGGACTGGAGGTTGGGGACCCCTGCTCTAATGGATCAACTGGGGGAAGTTGGCTTTAAGTTCATTCACGGCATTTTTGATCAAATCAGTTTCTCTCTGGTTACAGCAAAGACCTCCTTTGGTTCCTTGCCACGTGGCCTTTCCTTAAAGTGTCACTGACAGCAGGTATCTAGCTTCTCTAAGAGGAAGGTAGAAAGAAAAGGAGAGCAAGACAGAAACCACAGCTTCTTCACAACCTCATCTCAGCTGTGATATCTCATATCCTTTTCCACATTCTGTGTACTGGAAGATGGGCACCAGATCCAACCCACATTCAAGGTAAGAGAATTGCACAAAGGCATAACACCAGGACAGCTGGAGATGACCGAGTGACTAAGCACACACACACATGAAACCAGGAGGCAGGATTCATTGAAGAGGCAATTTAGAGGTTACCAACATTACGTACATCGTCTATGTAAATAGGCAACTGATTGGATGTTATTATGAGACTTGTTCTCTAATCTGAGTAACTCATATAACTTGATTATATCTTGGAAACACTGAGAAGAATTTGGTATTACAGTTGGAAACTAGTTTAAGGAAAATATTTTCTTAAATTCTAAGTGTAAATTTCGATTAAATAATTCTTTGGAAAGCTACTAACCAGATTCACCTTAGACCCTCTTCTAATTCCTAAACTACATAAAAGATTGGATTCTTTATTATGTTAATTTGTGAATTCATTTAGAAATGTTGTTACTATCAATAATGTCTTATATTTTATATTTTCAAGTTTGGTATTTCGATGTTGGGCAAAACTAATACAATATTGTAAAGTTTAAAAATAAAATAAAATTTAAATAAAATAAAATAAAAAGTGCTATTGATTTGAGATGTCTGTGCTGCTGTGGTACTTAGTCGCCTGTGGTGGCTGACTCTTTATCACTCTAGGGATTATAGCCCACAAGGCTCCTCTGTCCATGGGATTGTCCAGACAAGAATACTGGAGTAGGTTGCCATTTCTTTCTCCAGGGCATCTTCTGGATCCAGGAATCAAGCCCACAGCTCTTATGTCTCCTGTATTGACAGTTTCTTTACCACTAGCAACACCTGTATTAAATAACTTTGCTCAGTTTTATAAATTCTAAGTTTCTTCATTGATTTTGTTTGTTTGTTTTTAAAGGTCCCATCATCTGTAAATAAATGAGACTTGTTGCTCCCCTTTGATTCTTATGCACCCAATTTATTTTTCTTATTCTCTTGCATTAACTAAGATTTTCAGTATTATGTCAAACATTTGTAGCAATTGGGAAAAATCACTTTTCTTTTCTCCATTTTTAAAGGTTATATAACTACAGCTTTTTCAATGGTTATGACTATTGCTGGAGGTTATATACTTTAATAGAACATCTGGTATTGAAATATCATTTTCTTTGGGAAAAAATATATTCAATTATTATGTATGTTTTAAATGTTATTAGAGGTAATTGAGTTTTGAAGCTTTTTATGTAAGATAGAAATTACCTGTTCCTTAAGTAGAATGCATATTTAAAACAAGTTGGTATTGGAGCTATTTGGGGCAAATTGGTATTTGATTATATTTTAATTTCTTCCCTGATAAATATCATATCCAAGTTTTTTTTTATCTAATTCTGTAACAATTTTGTATTATATATAGCTCCAAAAGTTCATTAATTTAATCTCAGTTTTCAAATTTTTAGCCATTCTGTTGTTCATGATAAACTCATAATACTTTGATCTCTATATTATATGAGGTTATCTGCAGGTCTTTTAAAACTATCTTTGTTATTGATCTCTAATTTTATGCTTTTGCTTCTATAAAATTTGAGTTTTCATTTATAAATATTCATGTACATGCAAAAAGAATGTGTATCCTATGCTTCAGAGTATAAAATTCTGTTTACATCTACCAATTTAGTTTACTAATCCTAAGGTTTTTTCCCTCAAATATTCTAAATCCTTCCTTTTTTCATTTTTGTCTTCTTGATCAGTTTTTCTTCTCAGACATCTGTTAACAACACTAATTACAGTTGTTGATCTACCTACTTTATACTCATAACATCTTTTTTCATAATACAAGTATTCATGCAAGTCTTCATTCATAATACAAGTATTTTTCCATCATTTACATTTTAATCTTTATTTTTGTAATATAAATAACATTTATATTTTTACTTATATTATTTAACAGCTTAAATTGCATTTTATCTGTTACTTAAATTGATCAGTTTTCCATATTTTTAACTATTTATTTTCAATTTTTCTGTTTCTTTTCATCTTAAATTTATCCTGTAGACAATGTATTGTGGCATCTTATTTACACTGAGTGTCTCACTGATTGGGTGTGCATGTTTAATTTCTTTACATTTACTTTAATTACTGTCATGATTTACTTCTATTTAATTTTTCATGTAATTATCCTTTATTCTTATTTAATTTTTTCCTCACCTTCTGCCTTTCTTTGACTAGATCAATTTTTTTCTATCTGGCCTGAAAATTAAAATTCAACCTCTATATTTTTGTTGCTAATGTATTAAACTTTATACTTTATTTTCTTAGAGCCCATTAATATCTATTTCTTCCCCTTGAACAAAAGGACCTCGGTTTTCCATTAAAATCTTCTGATCTCTCCTTGTTCCTCACTTCTCACCATATATTAGTATGATCTACAACTTTTACTTAGATTATTATAAAGCTATACCATACAATGTAGTAACCCACAAACTACAGATGATGATTCAAATATAAATTCCTTAAAATTAAATACAATTTAAAGCTCAGGGTTTTTTTTGCCACATTAGCCACACTTTACATAATAATAGCCATATATGGCTAAGGACTATCAGATTGGACAGCAAAAATAGAACATTTCCATCAAAAATAAAGGTCTACTGGGTAGCTCTGTTATAGATATATACAAATAATTATACACACTTTTTGCCATGGTTTATTTCTTCTGAAACCATGTGTTTTCTCTGCATAGGACTTTCTGTAGAATGTTTTCTATAGAGTTAATGCTTTATATGACTTGTACGTATATCTCAGAATGCTTTTAATCAATCTCATGTTTAAATGATAATTTACTTGTATATGTAAGTTTAAATGAGATTATTTTCCTTCAGTATTTTAAAAATATTACTTTAACATTCTACAGTTGCCATTGAGATTTTTGATGTTAATTAATTTATAGAAAGAAGTTTTTTCTAGACACTTTTAGAATTTGTCTTTGATGTTTTAAATGAAACGCCTTGTGCCAAGATTTGGGGTTTCCCTTATCGATGTTGGCTCTTGCTCTATGGGCCCTTTTGATCTGGTTCTTCTGTCTTTAATTCTTAGCCATTATTCCAACAAGAATGCTGGGCTCCTTTCAGTTTATCTAATAGATCAAAGTGGACCTTTCTATCTTCTTTCTATATTTTACTTATTCTTGGATATTTTCCATCTCTCTATTCCTTTATTGCAATTTCTAGGAAAATTCTGTAGCTAGGTCCTTGATCTCACTGATTCATCCTTTGGCTACATCAATTCTTCTGTTATGTAGTTTATTCCTATCTTTATTTGATTCTTCACTGATTTCCCTGATCCATATTTGTAGTATTTTGCCCTTCTTGCTGAAGATAGCCATTGATTTTTAATCCTTGCTTTATCTGGGCTATTAATTCAGCTTGCTCTGATAAGAGTCTTCAGTACCTATTTTTCTTTTCAGAGGTAATACACCTCAAAAAAAGAATTAGTATACCTCCTCAATTACCTTTAATTTTTTTAAAAACCTTTTTTCTTTCCTCTTCCTATGAACTTAAATTCTGCTAGGACTACTGATTACCTTATCTGGGAGCACTTAATCGGAGCAGAGAGTAAAACTTAGACCTAGCACATATTCCTCTCCTGGTACCTTTGGGAGGTTATGGAAATGACTCAGACAGAAGAACCTCTATTATTGCACATTTGGAAGCCTCTGTATCTACTCCAGAGCTTCCCTGGTAGCTCAGTGGTAGAGAATCCACCTGCCAAAGCAGAAGACTCTTGTTCAATCCCTGGGTCAGGAGGATCCCCTGGAGAAGGAAATGGCAACTACTCCAGTATACTTGCCTGGGAAATCCCATGGACAGAGGAGCCTGGTGGGCTACTGTCCATGGGGTCGCAAGAGTTGGACACCACTTAGTGACTAAATAACAACAGCACATCTACTCCAAGCCTCAATCCTGCCTTTCACTGAACTCCCATTTCTTTTGCCCAGACACTGCTGTTCCTAGAGTCCAATTCCCTCTGTTGTAATTATCTTGTCCATTAAACAAGGAAAGGGTACCAGCCTCCCCACTTGAGATGGTAACGATCCGGGTTCCCGCCCCACCCTTTCACTGTTATCTGGCTCTTCCACCGGTGCTGGCACGGGGCTGCGGCGTCCCCTCACTACAGCGCAATGGAGAACACAATGATGCAGCCAGGGCGATGCTGGCTGAAGAGACGAGGTTAGAAAGCTCCTGCTCACAGCAGCCCCTAGCTCGCAGCATCTGGTTCTCTTCAGGTCAGGACAGCTGCTCACCTCCCGGAGAACGCCCCTGACACCCTTGGTGATCACTAGAGCTCACTGCGGTTGCTATCGCCCTCCGCGTTGCTGGTGTAGCGTTTCCAGGTTGAGCTTACGCAGGCCGGTCTCCTGTGCTAGTTTGCTGTCTTGCCCACAGGTCTCAGTTTCTTGATCAAAGTTTATACTCTGACCTGATTCAGACATGGCCATAGGACCAAATAAACAAAGAACAAGTGATTCCTTCATGTGAAAACTTTCCAGGAACACTTGGCAGAAAAATTCTATATCCCATTTCTATTGAAAACTGGACCAGGGAAAAACCTCACTTGGGGGGAGAAAAATAAAAGCCTAAAATGGCTTATCCATTCCCAGCTTCTGTTACTTCAGATTTTGAAAGCAAAATTATTTATATTTTTTCTAAAAATATAAATATAGAATATTGTTACAGTTCCTCAAAATAATCTTATACTCTTACAATCAAAATGGTAGAAATAAATAATTGTTGATGAAAGACATAATAACCACTAAATTTTCAGCAACATTTTATACTTTTATTAATCAGTTTCAACTGTTTTTTTAGGCTTTCCTAGTGGTTCAGACAGTAAAGAATCTGCCTGCAATGTAGGAGACCCGGGTTCAATCTCTGGGTCAGGAAGATCCCCTGGAGAAGGGAATGGCAACCCACTTCAGTGTTCTTGCCTGAAAAATACCATGGACAGATGAGCCTGGCAGGCCATAGTCCATGAGGTCACAGAGAGTCAGACACTACTGAGTGACTAACACTTTTGTTTTTTCACTTTTCAACTGTTTTTTTATGTGCCAGGCATTTCCAAGTTTATTATCTTCTCTGTTTTTGGTAGTCACCTTGAAAAGCATCCTTAAAGAAAGTTGAAAAGAAGTGGTGACTGGTCCCCAGGTAGTAAATGTTGGAACCGAGGTTGAAATCCAGGTGGAATTCTGTTTTTAACTACCTAACTTGCATTTATGTTGTTTAAATGACATTAAGGCTACACATCAGAAGATAAGGGTAATTACTCAGGAAATATTTACATCTGTCAAAAAGCTGTCTTGGATGTACACCTGGAAACCATGTACTTTGGTTTGATGTTTTATTCATTTTCTTTCTTTACAGTTTTTTTATTTACATATTATTTCAGAAACATATTGCTGGCCTCTCCGGGGGTAAACATGTGGTAGTTTCAGGATGAAGTCATACAAATGGAGCACCTGGGCTCTGCAGTTCCCCCCATGTGGGCATTATTTAGAGAGTCTCCCCTTAAGCAATAAGAGACTTTTCTACAGCTTAGGGTTTGGAACAGGGGCTAGGAAAAGCCTATACGGAGTAGCTTTTAAATGAATTATTTAAGCAAAATTTAACTGAATTTAGATTGCATTTTTTCTTAAACCAGTTTCCAGATATTATATTAGATTCTTCTCTGTATTATCAAGTATAAGTGAAAGTTGCTCAGTCGTGTCTGACTCTTTGTGACCCCATAGACTATACAGTCCATGGAATTCTCTAGGCTAGAATACTGGAGTGGGTAGCCTTTCCCTTCTCCAGGGAATCTTCCCAACCCAGGGATCGAACCCAGGTCTCCTGGATTGCAGGCAGACTGTTTACCAGCTGAGCCACCAGGGAAGCTCAAGAATACTGGAGTGGGTAGCCTATCCCTTCTCCAGCGGATCTTCCCAACCCAGGAATCGAACCGGGGTCACCTGCATTGCAGATGGATTCTTTACCAACTGAGCTATCAGGTAAGCAAAGCCAAGTGTAAGTCTCATAACAACACTGAATGATCCAAATCAGAAAAATTCACAGTTACATGCTTTGTATGGTCAGATATTTAGGTCAGAGATTTTTTTTCCCCACTTCAATAAATTATACCTTAAAAAGAGGGGGTCACCTTAAAGAATCAGTCACCTTAGAGGATGCCATTACAATTACTTTATTATGAACAAAAAATATAGTTTATGGCAAAAAGTTCTACTGTAATGACGTCTATCACTGCTAGTTTGGGATGCTTACAGAAGCCATCTTCAGAACCTGTAAAATATTCTGAACATACATAATCATTATTCTTACAGATATACGACCAGTTACAAGTGAATATTGTAAATATACATTTAAAAGATGAATGAAAAGAATAATTCAATGTTATATGAACAAGCACCTACAGTGTAGGATAAAAATTTCTAATGGCAACATCATATATAATTCAAAAGTTGTGTTTAGTCGCTAAGTCCTATCCAACTCTTTGTACCCCATGGACTATAGGCCACCAGACTCCTCTCTCCATGGAATTTCCCAGGAAAGAAAACTGGAGAGAGTTACTATTTCCTTCTCCAGGAGATCTTCCCTACCCAGGGGTCACACCCACGTCTCCTGCATTGCAGGTGGATTCTCTACCACTGAGCCACCTGAGAAGCCCAATTCAAAAGTAGTGCTTCTCAAAAATATATGGAATATGACAGGGAAAATGAGATCCAAGTGGGCCTAACAAGTTGCTCTGGTGTTGATGAAGACCCACCTGTTTGAAGATACATGTGACAAATTGAGCAAAATTGTTTTACAAAAAAATTAGCAGTGGAAAGAATCTTGCTCAGTTACTGTGTAATAATGGTAGTTTAAATGTGTAGATTCATTTTGATATTTGGCAAAACGAATACAATTTTGTAAAGTTTAAAAATCAAATTTAAAATAAATAAATAAATAAATGTGTAGATAGTACCAAATTTAAGAAATGTCATTGTTGTTGTTCGGTGGCCCAGTTGCATCCAACTGTTTGCGACCCCATGGACAGAAGCACTCCAGGCCTCTCTGTCCCTCACCATTTCCCGAAGTTTGCCCAAGTTCATGTCCACAATGCAGAAGACTTAAATACTTTTAGTTACTTAGTTGATTATTTTACCTATATCCCCAAATAGTCATATGTTCAAGAATGGGAAAAGATTTAAGAATCTTCTAACAATGCTTTCTATTCAAGGGCAACTAATTTTGGGGCATCTGCATTAGATCTCCAAAGCTCTGCCATATACCAAGTTGTGGAGCTCAGCCCAGCAAAACAAACCACCACACTGTCTAGAAGCAGCCATGACTCTGAAAGATCATGAAGAAAGTGTAAACACAGCCAGGTGTAGGACATTTCTGCAGGTTTCCAGTACACTCTTTTGCTTGATTCACTCTCCTGAACAAATGATATTAATAATGGAGCTATAAATAGAAGTTATTGGATTTAAATAAATTAAGGGAGAATAAATATTCAAGGAATGACCATCCAAAATATGTTGTTGATTCTCAATAAGTATACAATTTCCTCAGGAGCAAAAAAAAAAGACCAGTAGACAAGGAGAATCTTCCCACTTACTCAAAATAAGAAAATATAGATTAGAGGGTTTAGTAGGAAATCTCCCTTCTACCTCAAAGTTAGCAATGAACTGAGCAAAGATGAAATTCAAATCGTGACCTACACATTCCTCAAGTCCCCTGCATTGTGGACATGAACTTGGGCAAATTTGGGGAAATGGTGGAGTGAGAGAGACCTGGAGGGCTTCAGTCCATGGGGTCACAAAGAGTCAGACACGACTGGGTGACTGAACAACAGCATTTCTCAAAAACAAGAGTGATGATCCAAGTTATACAAAGAAGCTTCATGTCAAAGGCATCATAAAAACGGCCTGCTACTTCCCCGGTGGCTCAGTGGTAAAGAATCTGCCTGCCAAGCAGGAGACATGGGTTTGATCCCTGATCCAGAAGATCCAACATGCCATGGGACAAACCCATGCATCACAACTACTAGCCTGTGCTCTAGAACCCAGGCGCTGCAACTACTGGGCCCACGTGCCGTGATTACTGAGCCCCAGCATCCCATATCCCATGTTCCACAAGAGAAGCCACAGCAATGAGAAGCCCGAGGACTGCAACTGGAGAACAGCCCCCACTTGCGACAATTAGAGAAAGCCCGTGTGCTGCAATGAAGATCCGGCACAGCCAAAAATAAATAAATAAAAATTTTAAAAAAGGAAAACTGCCTGATAATACATAATGGTTAATGAAGGAAAGCCAAAAACCAGCTCATCCAACCCCACTGAACCTTTCCAAGATTTTCTCTGCAAGAAAGCTGATCTTAACAAACCGGGGATTCTTAACCTTAGCAGTATTGACATTTAGGATCCAGTGCCCTGTAGGATATTTTAGCTTCATCACTTGCCCCTACTTGATACATACCACTAGCATCTCCTCCCTAGTTGTAACAACCCAGAACAGCTCCAGATGCTGCCAGCCATTCCCCTGCAAGGACATCTCCCCCAGCTGAAGACAACTGACCGAGGCATTGTATGCTCAGTATTAGAATATCAGTAATGGCTGCTACTATGTTTTCTGGATAATTAATTGTAAATAAGCCAAGTATGTAGGAGATGAGGGAGGAAAAGCTTGGCATTAATAACATCCGGGGCAAAATGAAGGTGAGAGAGGCAACTATAGATTCCTTTCACTTGTCCTTTCTCCACTACGGTCTTATAAATCCTGCAGCAGAAAGAGAACCGGAGTCAGCTTCAGTTCTAAGCAGAAAACGAGTTCACCCCCAACTTTGTGTACACCTGGACCCTGGCAAGTTTCCTGCATCTGGCCTCGATGTTTCTGGATGGCTGCGTCCTCAATGTGACCAAGAGTGTTGGAGCCCACTGTGGAAGCAGGGTTGGGCTGCCCTTTCGTCCATCTGTTCTGCTAACCATGAATTCGTGTTCCCTCCCTCAAAGGTGTTCTGTCAAACATCCCTAAATAGCAAATGTCACAGCTACATCCACCCTTTCTTCGGATACACGCCAAGGTGATTAAAGCCGCCTTCTGTGACTGTGTGCTTCTCAAACACTTCACACTTAACCCCAGTCGTAAGAACACTACCCCGCTTAGGAAGGGAAACTGAGACGGGTCCTGGGGTTAGGGCTCAGAGACTTCCTCTCTGGGCGTTATAAAGACAGTCGATATCATATGAACTTTACCAGCTCCACTTGCCTTTTCTTTTCCAGGTTCACAAAACGGAGAGCTGTTTAATTAACTTACTGTGTTTGAGGTCTCCTTTCCCTATGGCGTAGTTCCTCTTGCTTTTGGTCTCTGCTCCCCGGTTGGGTGAGGTTGATCCAGTGGCTTCTGTAGGCTTCATGCTGGGAGGGACTTGTGCCTGCGTTCTGGTGAGGGGAGAGGAGTTTCTCCCCTCTGACGGGCAGGGCCATGTAAGGCGGTTTTTTGGGGGGTGTCCACGAGAAGCCTGTCTGCTGATGACTGGGTTTGTATTCTTGTCCTGCTTGTTGTTTGGGTGACGCATCCTGCGCTGGGTGCTGCAGGCAGTTAGGTGGTGCCAGGATATAGCTGGAGACCTTGGTGGGAGTTCTTGCTGATTAATATTCCCTTAAGTCTGGAGCTCTCTGGCGGTCTAGCGTCCTGGACTTAGCACTCCCACCCCAGAGGCTCAGGCCAGACTCAAGTTTTGCGTGCATCCAAGTATTTCCTTTCGGGTGGTCAGACTCCTGCAAGCTCTCAGCTGGGGCTCTGGAAGACCCTCTGCCCCTGAAGATGTACTCCTGTTGTGTCTGTAGAGAGGGATGTACTCCACTTCCACCTACTCCTCCGCCATCTTGTTTCCCCCTGCAGAAGGCTATTTAATTAAAATCAAGTGGTCTGAGTTAACCTCCCACTTCTCTCTCCATCTGTGGAGTATCTGTTTCCAGATATGCTCAGGCCGTTCCAATTTTTCTGGGCTGACATTGGTCTGGTTCACCCTGCAGCGGTATCAAACACACAGAAGCAGACGCATTTCCAAAGATGGTTATCTCTTTGCTGGGAGAGGCCTGACCTCTCCCCAGAGCTCCATTTTCAGAGGATTTCTGTTCTACGCCTTTTGTCTCTTTTCACTAGTGAAAACATACCTAAGAAAATACCAGGTCCTTTATGTATGCTCCCTAACTTTTCCTGAAAAATCACTGATGTTAAGTTTGCAAATTACAGACTTGCAGGCTAGCTAGGGTGAAGGCTTATTTTAGCTCTGACAACAGGTGTGACTTCTTTTCCCTCTTGCCTCTCTTCCCTTTTTAAGCAGAGAACATGTCTGATTGCAAGCTCCTTGAAGCAAGCTCCTTGTCTCTCTTTCTGCAACGTCCTGTTCACTGTCATGAACGCCAATAGGAATGCGGTATGAATTTCTTGGGTTGAACTGAATTTTGTTTCTAAAGGGAAGTTGGCTGTGTCCCAGAGATGCCTTCCTGCAATTGACTCAGATGCTGACTACTCAGTCACTGATTACCATTATGCTGAGGGCTGCTGAGTAGGTTGGTAGCTTTCTGGAGTGGACACCTGTCTCTCACAGGCAGGGCTGAGTCACCATATAATTTCACAGACTGAGCGGGCCCTGAGATATCCATTCAGAGCCACGACCAACCTGAGCAGGATTCTTTCTGGAAATTTAGTAGCAAAGAGGGTAAGTTCCAAGATTTTCTTCCTAGTGTTCCAATGCCCCTTGGTCTTCCAGGGTTCTCCAGCCCCTTCTGTGATTTGTTGAAGGTTTATTAGGCTTCCTGCTGAAAAATGTTGCATCATTTTTCAGATGGTTAGAAAGCGACAGGAACAGCAAGAGCTGCCTTTCCCAGTGAACTTAATCTGCAACGACTACAGAGATTGGCTGAAGATCCAGCACCTGCTACACTAGGCAGACACAGCTGCTCTGCGTCCAGTCTCACCCTAAATAATTACATCTCTGAAATTCTGCTGTACTTAAAAGCATTTAAAGATTTCTTGTGTTTATGTCTTCTCTTGTTAACTTGGCCTCTGAGCATCCCTCCACTTCTGTTTTGATGTATCAGCCTCATCGCTTGTATGAACATTACGTATGCTTTCAGCCATTAAACCCATTATTACAAACCCACACAAAGATCCTACACGATAGGAATTATGCCTATTTCAAGCAGATACAACACATACAGGCTTTCAAATGATTTTTAAAATATGCAAGCCAGATAGAAAAGCAATTCAGGGGCTAGAATTTTACAATCAAGTGAACATGAATATGCTAAACCTCCAAGTGCCAACACTCTGCAAGACATTTCCATTATTTTTTTAAAAATAGATAAACCAAACTCTTTGCCTGAAGACCTCTAATGCTGATTCTGTACAGCTCCCATAATGTTGCTTTGATTCAACTCTCCTATCATTTCCCAAATTGGCCAGCAAGAGATGTGTCCATTCATCAGATGCCAAAAGCAGCAAGTGTTATGGGAATTACAGCCACAGGTCTTACACACTGCTGTGGGAGCATAAACTATACAAAGCCCTTGGGGAAAAAAAATTACCATTACCTAATAAACTGATGATGCACACGCTCTGTGACTCCAACCTTCTACTTCTGGGTATATTTCTTTGAGAAAGTCCCCCGTGTGCACCAGGACACACATCCAAAATGTTCACAGCAGTTTTATTTTTAACAGCAAAACCCAGAAAACAACACAAACAGCCATTGACAGGAAAAGATAATCCCTGTATATCGTGTTTTCTTCGTGTTTTCAAAGAAATCTCTGTCCAGTCCTGTACTTGTGCCAACAGATTTGACCGCTGCCTGACCCAAAGGCCTGCTTGAGCCTTCTATGACTCATCCTAGATCTTGCAGAGAACTGGACCAGGTTTTACACCCACTCAAAAGCCATCAGGCCACGATAATGCTCCATACCAAGAGATGCTGCTGCATTCCCTGCTGTATTCAATCAAAAAATGCCTTTCAGAATCCTATGTTGTTTGGAATGAGCTCTCAGAAAGACTAAATTGATGCCAGAATAATGCTGCTCTAAAAATTAAATTCAGACTCAACATACATTTTTCTTCATCCTGGATTGTTCTTCAACATCTGTTATATTTATTTAATTGAGTATTGCATAGCAGCATAAATAAGTACACTATAGAACCTATACTGATAGAGCTTATCTTACAAATATAATACTATGTTGCTTAAGGACACACATATATATATACAGATATGAATATACATATATTTTTCTTTCCCTGAGTATTCCCAGTCCCTTTGCTGGATCCCTCAGGTTGGGAAGTCTGAGGTGGGGCTAAAGATTTTATTTTATTGGGCTCCAAAATCACTGCAGATGGTGACTGCAGCCATGAAATGAAAAGATGCCTGTTCCTTGGGAGAAAAGCTATGACAAACCTATACTGTGTATTAAAAAGCAGAGACATCACTTTGTCAACAAAGGTCCATATAGTCAAAGCTATGGTTTTTCCAATAGTCATGTATGGATGTGAGAGTTGGACCATAAAGAAGGCTGAGCACAAAAGAATTGATGCTTTTGAACTGTGGTGCTGGAGAAGACTCTGGAGAGTCCCTTGGACAGTAAGGGCGGCAAACCAGTCCATCCTAAAGGAAATCAACCCTGAATATTCAGTGGAAGGACTGATGCTGAAGCTTCAATACTTTGGCCACCTGATGCGAAGAACTGACTCATTGGAAAAGATTCTGATGCTCGGAAAGATTGAAGGAAGGAGGAGAAGTGGATGACAAAGAATGAGACAGTTGGATGGCATCACCAACTCAATGGACATGATTTTGAGCAAATTCCAGGGGATAGTGAAGGACAGAGAAGCCTGGCCTGTTGCAGTCCATGGAGTCACAGAGTTGCACACAACTTAGCAACAACAACATCTGTGTATGTGTATACAAAAGATTTATTTGTGTGAGCATTTTTGTGTGTCTGTGTGTATATATATACAAAAGAATGATTGACACAAAATAAAGAGTGAGCAATAGTTAGCCTGCAGCTTTTCCAGTCATCTCAGCCCAGCGACCAGACATGTGAATGAACGGGCTATCTAGACTATTCCAGTTTCAGATTTCTCCATATAAAACCAGGATGCTAATTACTGTAGCATTACTATTAAGATAAAATAACATGTGTACAGTTCCTAGCATAATGCTTTGAACACATATCTACTTGAGAAGCAATAGGCAAACAGCAGCATGAGAGGCCAAAGACTGAGATGGCTACAGGGCATCTCATACACAAGGACTTGGTTTTCAAGCTGTGGTCAGTCTGATTACCTGGATCAAAAACACCTGTGATGCCTTTAACAATACACGTGTGGACCTCATTGCAAACCTACAGAATTATCACCTCTATAGTTGGAGCAAAGCACTCTGCATTTTAACAAATTTTCCAGGTGATTCCTCAGTAGTAAAAGATTAAGAACCACAAGTTTAGAGATTCAAATTCAGTTGTGGGGGATTTCCCTGACGATCCAGTGGTTAAGAGTCCACGTTTCCAACGCAGAGGGCATGGGTTTAATCCCCAGATGGGGAACTAAGATCCTCCATGCCCTGCAGTGCAGCCAAAAATCCTAAACAAAAAAATAAATTCAGTGGTTGATGAGGTATCCTGAGGGAGGATATAAAAAGATCAGGAACGAGGGCAATGCAAGCTGCCTCTTTAATGATGACCAGGAGTACATAAAATACGAGTATCTGAAATTTTAATTAGTAATAATTAATTATATATACCACTTATTAATCAAGGTGGTAGATATAATATGCACATTATATTATTTCCAGTAAAATTTCTGAGTGGGTTACTACTCCTCTTCTTACAGAGAGGGGCAATGAAGCTCACAGCTGTTGACTGTCCAAGGACCAATATCTTAGAAGTAGAAGTGGCAGGATCTCAAACCAGGACTGACCCACTCTTTCTATAAAGGTATAAGCCATCAGATCATATTGTTGCTGTGAGGAATGAAACAAGGTTATATCTACAGTTATGTATGTCCTAAGGGCCCAAAGCACTATTAATACATTCTGGACAAGAGGTGCCAGCAGGGAATATTTCCTTGCTAGAACTGTCCTTCTTTAGAAGTATAATCATTGAATAAAGCCACACTTGATTTTCTGTAGGCTACAACTACAGGGGACTAAAACTAATCGGATGTTTACATGAAAATTGAAACTCATATTTAATAACTCCCTGTGTGTGCTCCCCACAGATCAAGATCATCCCCAAGAAAAAGAAATGCAAAAAGGGAAAATGGGTGTCTGAGAAGGCCTTACAAATAGCTGAGAAAAGAAAGGAAGCTAAAGGAAAAGGAGAAAAGGAAAGATATGCCCATTTGAATGCAGAGTTACAAAGAATAGCAAGGAGAGATAAGAAAGCTTTCCTCAGTGATCAGTGGAAAGAAATAGAGAAAAATAGAATGGGAAAGACTCTCTTCAAGAAAATTAGAGATACCAAGGGAACATTTCATGCAAAGATGAGCACAGTAAAGGACAGAAATGGTATGGACCTAACAGAAGCACAAGATACTAAGAAGAGGTGACAAGAATACACAGAAGAACTGTACAGAAAAGATCTTCATGACCCAGATAATCGCAATGGTGTGATCACTCACCTAAAGCCAGACATCCTGGAATGTGAAGTCAAGTGGGCCTTAGGAAGCATCACTACGAACAAAGCTAGTGGAAGTGATACAATTCCAGCTGAGCTATTTCAAGTCCTGAAAGATGATGCTGTGTAAGTGCTGAAGTCAATATGCCAGCAAATTCGGAAAACTCAGCAGTGGCCACAGGACTGGAAAAGTCAGTTTTCATTCCAATCCCAAAGAAAGGCAATGCCAAAAATGTTCAAACTACCACACAATTGCACTCATCTCACACGCTAGCAAAGTAATGCTCAAAATTCTCCAAGTGAGGCTTCAACAGTATATAAACCAAGAACTTCCAGATGTTCAAGCTGGATTTAAAAAAGGTAGAGGAATCAGAGATCAAATTGCCAACATCTGCTGGATCGTCGAAAAAGCAAGAATAAAGCTCCAGAAAAATATTTACTTCTGCTTTATTGTCTATGCCAAAGTATTTGTGTGAATCACAACAAACTGTGGAAAATTCTTAAAGAGATGGGAACACCAGACCACCTTGCCTGCCTCCTGAGAAATTTGTATGCAGGTCAAGAAGCAACAGTTAAAACTGGACATGGAACAACAGACTGGTTCCAAATTGGGAAAGGAGTATATCAAGGCTGTATTTTGTCACCCTGCTTATTTAACTTATATGTAGAGTACATCATGCAAAATGCCAGGCTGGATGAAGCACAAGCTAGAATCAAGATTGCCGGGAGAAATATCAATAATCTCAGACATGCAGATAACACCACCCTTATAGCAGAAAGCGAAGAAGAATTGAAGAGCCTCTAGAGGAAAGTGAAAGAGGAGAGTGAAAAAGGTGGCTTAAAGCTCAATATTCAGAAAACGAAGATTATGGCATCCAGTCCCATCACTTCATGGCAAATAGAAGGGGAAACAATGGAAATAGGAACAGACTTTATTTGGGGGGGCTCCAAAATCACTGCAGATGGTGACTGCAGCCATGAAATTAAAAGACACTTGCTCCTTGAAAGAAAAGCTATGACCAACCTAGACAGCGTATTAAAAAGCAGAGACATTACTTTGCTGACAAAGGTGTGTCTAGTCAAAGTTATTGTTTTCCCAGTAGTCATGTATGGATGTGAGAGTTGGACTATAAGGAAAGCTGAGTTCTGAAGAATTGATACTTTTGAACCGTGGTGTTGGAGAAAACTCTTGAGAGTTCCTTGGACTGCAAGGAGATCCAACCCAGTCCATCCTAAAGGAAATCAGTGTTGAATATTCATTGGAAGAACTGATATTGAAGCTGAAACTCCAATACTTTGGCCACCTGATGCGAAGAGCTGATAGATTGGAAATGACCGATGCTGGGAAAGATTGAAGGTCGGAGGAGAAGGGGACAACAGAGGATGAGATGGTTGGATGGCATCACCGACTCAATGGACATGAGTGTGAGCAATCTCCAGGAGTTGGTGAAGGACAGGGAGGCCTGGCGTGCTGCAGTCCATGGGGTCACAAAGAGTCGGACACAACTGGGCGACTGAACTGAACTGTTTGTTGAGTCATGCGACCCCATGGACTGTAGCCCGCCAGGCTCCTCTGTCCATGCGATTTTCCAGGCAAGAGTACTGGAGTGGGTTGCCATTTCCTCCCCCAGGGTACCTTCGCAATCCAGGGATCAAACGTACATTATCTGTGTCTCCTGCATTGCAGGCAGATTCTTTATCACTGAGTCACCTGGGAAGTCCCAGTACACTCCCTCTCTCTCCCCAGAATTACGTCAAATGGAGTTTTTGGTTTTCTGGTTAGCAGAGCAGAGGTCTTCCAGTGCTAGAGCTCATGGGCTCTCTGATTCTGTTGTCCCCACACCAGCAGCAGTAATATTTTAGACCCATTCAGGGCCCTGTGCTAAGAGCCGGAGACAGTCTCAATGCCTACTATAGGTCCTGTCTGCTGAGGTCAAGAGTGTGAGGAAGGAAGTGAATGCGCATCCTGATGGAGACACCTGAGACTGAAGAAATCAGCGCTGATCCTCGCCCACCCCATCTTGTCTCACTTAGTGCTGGGCTCCGCTGCCCACCTGTGGTCTGAGATGGGAGGACAGGGAGGTGAGCGCCGGCCCCTCCCTGCTGTAAGTCTGCTCACACACGGCTCCAGGCCTGACCTCTATCTCTGTCTCAGGGGGTGGGGGGTGGGTGCTTTATGGACACCAGAGGAAAGGGTGATGTCAGTGTGAAGGGGGAGGGCTAAAGAAACTTGGCCACAGCCACATGTCCCCTAAGAGCAATTAGCCTTAAAATAATTTCCAAGTGGGCACGTCCCATTCTGGGATAGGCAAGGGCTTAATGGGAGATCGGAAAAGGAGAAAGTACATTCTGAAGTCTTTCCAACTGCTTGAATCTCCCACCAGACACAACCACTTGATTAACACTCATTTCTGCAGCTGTTGGTTTTCTCACTGTCCCCCACCTCCCCAAACCTCAGGCAGTCAGGCCCCACCGCCAGGCATCTGAAAGTCTAATGAAGTTTCTAATCTGATTTCTCCACTAATGCAGCCCTGACTTTGTCTGTACTGCCACTGACACACTGGATTTCTTTCTGGGTGTTTACTGTACAAACACGCTTTCATCATCTGTAAGCATTCCCGAAATAAGTGCCTCTGGGGAAGAATGAGAGTCCAGCCTGATGTCCCATCCCAGTCCCTGGTGTACTTTGAAATTTTCTTATCACAGAAAGTGAACCAAGGGCTCTCATTTTCCCATGCTCACGAGGTCTTCTGAGTGACTTCACATTCTATGAGCTATTTTTAGTGGTTAAATACTTGCTTCTGAAGAGCAAAGCTTCTCCTGTCCATTTGTGATCTGGGAATAAAAAGAATCTCAACATTATTGACAAAGGGTTCGGCCCTATTTTATTGATCTTCTCTGGCCAGAAACCACCTAAATATTTCATCAGAGTAGAAAATACTTCTGGCACCCTAAAATATTAGTGCAACAGGTTTTTTTTAAGGCATATTAAAATCAGTTAATGGTCACAAAAATCTTAAAATAAAATGATCAATGATTATTATTTTTAAAATAATCAAAACTCTAAAATTTAAGTATTAAAGCCAAACATGTTCTCAAGGCCAATTAAACTATGGACCAATTCTTTATTTAGTTTTGGGTTTTTTTTTTAAGGATGGAGGAAGTAGAGAAGGATAAAATTATACCCAGGATAGAATCAGTTCTGGAGCTGTATTACAATGACACGTATCAGCAGAACAATATATTTTAAACTTGTATAGCTTTTTTTTTTTCACCGTAATATACTTCCATCTGATTCTCTCATCTCAAATGTAAAAACTTTACAAGACAATACAATTTGTCTTTCTTTAATTTGACGTATCTGTTTTTACAAGAGGAAAAATGCCAAATTCTGTTTTAGAAAAAGAAAATGCTGTAAAGACAAGATTATCTGTCAACCAAATTACAACAGGATATCAGTCACATCTGAGATTTTTCTTAGCCACTTCCTAAAACATTCATTTGGACTCTTATTGCTAAAGCAAGACTTTCACAGACATCCTCGCAAAACTGTCTTCACTACAAAGCAGCACATTTCCAATAAAAAATCTCCTCTCCTTTGCTCTCCCCCATCACTGACCTAATATGGACATTTGGGTCCTGTTTTCAAGAGAAGCATCCACTGATCTGACTTGAGTATAATACTCCTTTCCCTTAATTCAACTTCAGTTTTGCCTCTGGAAAAATACAGAAGCAGACTGAATGCTTTTCTGTGACAGTAGCTATTTATCTGTGATTTAAAAATCATGCACTTTAATGAGTGGGGATCAGCAGGCTGAGCCTTTGGGAATACAGCCCAGCGGGGAGGCAGTGGCAGCTGGTTCCCTGCTGAAGACCCAGAGTGATGGGGAAACTCAGGCTGAATTCAGGCCTGGTTCAGGTCAAGGTCAGGGTCCAGTAAGTTCTTATTAGGTGACAGGCAGCAAATGATCTTCAAGTCTACAAAGGAAGAGAGGAAAATCCACTGAGGATTTAGATTCTAACGGATATGGGTCAGACGAAGCTGGGGAGCACCTGCAGGAGGCTGAGATTCAGAGTGGCCAAGACTCACCCCACAGCCATATTGCACCCCAGATCCAGGGCTGCAAACTCCGCTTAGCAGGTCATCGGGGCATGGGTCCATCAGGACTGACTAGAGCTAGATCTGCAGTGACCTCAGCTGGGAGGGGTAGATAAACATTCTAGAAAATTACTTATTTGCATGTATGATTCTTCCAGATTCTTCAAATTATCTTACTTAGCCATTAAATCACTTTGGTTAGACAGTAATTGGATTCTCTCATTAGCGAAGTGGGAGGTTTGCCCTTTTACATTTCGTAAGCCTGGGAAGAATGCAATTCTTAAATGCTCCTGGATAGTTAAGTCATTAAACTTCAGAGTTAAAGAAGCCTATGGTTTGAAAAGAATCCCAGATTTGCAACGTTGTATAGTGTTCAATGGATCCTTAACAGACTTTCATGGACAGCAAGTCTGCTTCTGACCTGGCCCTGTGGATACCTGCTCACCCCTGTAGATACCCCTCCGCCCTCTGACTCCTCAAACCAGTCACGGGCCAGCCCATCAGTCTGTTCCTTGGATTTCAGCATGGTCTGTGATGGAGTCCACCACGGCCCTTGACATGTCTATATTCAAGTCTTAGGTTCAGTGACTTCACTGCATCATCTGACACTTTTTTTTTTTAACTGTACAAATTTTTTCTCTTACCACTGCTCTCCTGGCTTTTCATTCCTATGAAATGAATGAAAAGTCACTCATTCCCAAACTTTTTCTCAGTTTACTTTTCAGTCTGTCCCTTGAATACTGCTGCTTTTTTTAGTTTAGCTTTAGATTTCTTATACTCCTTATTCAATCGACACTACTGCCAATCACTTTCACTACCACTGTTTCAGCTACTTTCTGTAACTGGAAGCCCGAAACGTTCCTTGGAACTTACAATTCTATGGGAATGTCTTACACTTTCCTCAATGTCTCTGAAACTAATCTCTTTTTTCTTTGTTTTTTCACTTACAAATCTAGCTGCTCCTGAAGTCCTTACCATGACTACAAATTTGCTATTCACACAGGCTAAATCACCAAAAAAGGTTCGTATAGACAAAGCTACGACTTTTCCAGTAGTCATGTATGGATGTGAGAGTTGGACTCTAAAGAAAGCTGAGGGATGAAGAATTGATGCTTTTGAACTGTGGTGTTGGAGAAGACTCTGGAGAGTCCCTTGGACTGCAAGGAGATCCAACCAGTCAGTCCTAAAGGAAGTCAGTCCTGAGTATTCATTGGAAGGACTGATGCTGAAGCTGAAACTCCAATACTTTGGCCACCAGATGTGAAAGACTGACTCATTTGAGAAGACCCTGATGCTGGGAAAGATTGAGGGCAGGAGGAGAAGGGGATGACAGAAGATGAGATGGTTGGATGGCATCACCAACTCGATAGACATGAGTTTGAGCAGACTCCAGGAGTTGGTGATGGACAGGGATGCCTGACATGCTGCAGTCCATGGGGTCGCAAAGAATCGGACACGACTGAGTGACTGAACTGAACTGAGCTGAATTCATCACCCATTCTGTATCCTTGATCCTTGACAAGAGTCATTCCCTGAGTCCTTTTATCAGGGCTTTCGAAATATCTCTTAGCTCTATATTCTCTTCCCAGTGTGCTCTCCTTAGTTCTGGGATTCCTCAGATACTGCCCAGATCATTCCTGTGGCTCCCTAGCACTTTTCCTGTCCTTCTGATATCTTTTGTCCTTCTGTCCTGCTGATCCTCTCTGAACCATTCTCAACACTGCAGCCAAGTTATTTTATGAAAACTGAATGAATCTAATTGTCTTATCCCTTGCTACTACTTCTCATGTTTTCTCCATACTGACGATAAAAGTCCAAACTCTTTAGAGTGGCATGCGTCTTTGTGTTGTTTGCAAAGGACATAAGTTGACTCCCCCCGAAAAGAAAGAGTATTTATTAAAAGTTACCAAGTGGTAACACATAGCACACAGAGGCAGGAAGCACACCTGAAGAACCTTGCTCACAAGCCAGGTGCTATCATGTCTCTGCTTCTCTCTGAGCACGTGTTCTATCATCTTGTTTCTCTCTGCAGACCTGTGAGCTCTACTTCAGGAAGCACATGGTGGAGAAAGGCTGCCAAAGCCCAGCCTTTGGTGATGTCTGCTCAGGTAGCCACCACACACCCATATGATCCCTAGTTGAACAGTTGTCATTTAATGGGTTCAGCCTTCTCTATGGTTTAGCTCCTCTGGGGCCATGCAATCACCTTTTACTCAAGTGTTGTGGCCAGTGACAGCCAGGGACAAACAGGTTACCTTGACTTACACCTTCAGCAAGGTTGTGAATAATGAGCAGGTCCCATAGAAAGGCATGAACTGGACAGGTTTCCCCAAATGTAAGTAAACTCAACACATAAAACCTTTTATTACTGCCCTATGCCTGCCTATTAAGCCTCACTCCTGCTTCTAGCTCTTCTTTCCTACATAAGACTTCTATAACGTCCCGAATTTCTTACACATTTTCACCCCTTTTTGCATCCTGGTGGTACGTATCTGCCTGGTATATCTTTCCCTTCTCCAAACTGACCTGCAAACCCCTGGAACTATGCAATTGGCAAACTATTCATTGTCCTTCAAAATCCTGCATAAGTGCCACCTCCTCTTTGAATGTTCCCTAAAATTTCTCCCTTGGAATTAGATATTTCATCTTCAGATCCCATCATAACTTGAATACTAAAATGCCCTGTATTGTCATCTTCAGCTGAAGCTCCAATACTTTGGCCACATGATGCAAAGAGCCAACTCATTGAAAAGACCCTGATGCTGGGAAAGATTGAGGGCAGGAGGAGAAGAGGGTGGCAGAAGATGAAATGGTTAGATGGCATCACCAACTCTGTAGGACATGGATTTGAGCAAACTCTGGGAGATAGTGGAGGACAGAGGAGCCTGCCGAGGTATAGTCCATGGGGTTGCAAACAGACATGAGTGAATGAATAACAATAATTGTCATCTTTGGTTCCTATCTCTCTTCTTAACAGAGAATGACCTTCTTAATGGTAAAGTACAGGTTTGTAATTGTTTTGGTGGCAAGCATGTTCCTGAAATACGATGAGCCTCAACCTTTAGGGGGAAATAAGGGATGAGAAGAGAAATGGAGAGGCTTAAGGGAAGGAGTAGTAAAGCTGTACTCTTCCCCCTTATTTTCAGGAGCAAGCCCTAACCAGGCTTGCATCCACAGTGTGCCCTCTTTGGAGGGAAGGCTTGTCTGTCAAAAGCCAACTAGTGAGTGAATGATGACCTGCATTTCTGGGCCAGCATTGCTATCGGTCCTGCCCTCTCTACTCTAGCCAGATCAGCCCACTGTCCTTGTCCCTCTATGTCCTCCTTGCTCACTTATGCAAGGCCCTGACATGTCCCACGATTGATGTCTGCATCTTTCTTTCAAGATCTCTATAGTAAAACTTCTGCTGCTTTCTTTTCCAGCATTTTGTGCTATCTTGTCTGGGATCTTGAAGCAACAGGGTTACCTTCAGGGTCTGTGAATTCCCTGGTTTCTGGCAAATTTTCATCAGACTATATAAGCTTGAGGACAGAGACTAAATTCTCCTTGACTAAATTCTCCACATCCTGGCATGAAGCCTGGCCAGTAGCAATCAATCGATAAATGGTATCGGTTTTGTTATTTCTTGCCCAATTGTATCCAGACCTTCAGGTTCTGAACCTTCTTCCTGCTCTCCTAGCTATGGCTTCCTATCATAATAGAGCATTTTTTCACTGCCCAGGTGTCCAACAGGCACATGTGTTCAAGGAAAGATAATTGTATGACCCAAAGTCCTTCCAACCTAAGAAAAAGGTAACAGTGATAACTGCTTGAGATAGATACAGCGTGACACCAGCAGTCAGGGGTCCTCCTGGTTCAAAAGGCCACGTGTGATTTTTGCGCTCCCAGGATAGTCTCTCACAATAACTGCTACTGCTGCTGCTGCTGCTGCTAAGTCGCTTCAGTTGTGTCCGACTCTGTGCGACCCCATAGACGGCAGCCCACCAGGCTCCTCTGTCCCTGGGATTCTCCAGGCAAGAACACTGGAGTGGGTTGCCATTTCCTTCTCCAATGCATGAAAGTGAAAAATGAAAGTGAAGTCGCTCAGTCATGCCCAATTCTTAGCGACCCCATGGACTGCAGCCTACCAGGCTCCTCCACCCATGGGATTTTCCAGGCAAGAGTACTGGAGTGGGTTGCTGTTTCCTTTTCCAATGCATGAAAGTGAAAAGTGAAAGTGAAGTCGCTCAGTCATGCCTGACTCTTAGTGACCCCATGGACTGCAGCCTACCGTCCATCCTTTCCCTGCAATTCACTGTACTGTGATGACATTTGAATTAGGTTTGTTCTTTCCTAAAGCTTTTCTTCTGCTTATAATTCTACTATTTCAGCTCCCTCTGCTGATACTCCCCAGTCCTTACCCTGGCGTGGTCAGCCCAGCAGAAAGCTTTTCTGATGTTTGTCAGCATGTCTGAATGCCAGGTGCTCTTTCCAAGCAATTGCTACGCTTTTTAAAAGAGATCAGGAACACTGTTCAAGTTGCCTTCAGTTTTATTAAGGAGGGTCTTACCTCTAACTTTTACGTCACTGTTGCCATTTGCTTGGGGATGTCCAGTACTCCAGGCTCAGAACATGATCGTTGATTTAGTTTCGTTCAAAGTCCAATTCATTTTAAGGAAGGGATGCTAAATCAAGTATGTATCTTCTTAATGTTCTCATAGTATCTGGTAACTTGATGAAAGACTCCAATGGTTTGGAATGTAGCAGTTGTCAATGTAGCCTAAGAGAATAAGGGAAGAACTGAGTGGGGAGAATATATGTACCACTATGGATCTGGGATCTGGATCTGGGCCCCAGCGCTCCTTCTGATGATCTCCCCATAGAGTTAGTCCGGACAGTATGTGAAAGTGAAAGTGTTAGTTGCTAAGTCATGTCCGACTCTTTGCCACCCTATGGACTGTAGCCCACCAGGCTCCTCTGTCCATTGAATTCTCCAGGCTAGAATACTGGAGTGGGTTTCCATTTCTTTCTCCAGGGGATCTTCCTGTCCCAGGGATCAAACCTGGGTCTCCGGCATTGCAGGCACTTTCTTTTACCATCTGAGCCACCAGGGAAAGCCTAAGAGTGGTCTAGATGATAAAGATCTCCATCTGGAAATCGAAATCTTCTAACATTAAGTATGAGTTTTTCCACAGAGCTAACATTGTATTAATTCCTCTAAAGCCATTTCATTGTCATTCTAGTAGCAATTCTCTGACTCTGGAAGGGGTTAAATGCCCAGTGGTAAAAATTGGTATTCAAAAATACATATGAAGGGGTAAAAAGAGAGAGACAGTAGATAGAAAAGCCAGAGAAGGCAATGGCACCCCACTCCAGTACTTTTGCCTAGAAAATCCCATGGATGGAGGAGCCTGGTAGGCTGCAGTCCATGGGGTCTCTAGAGTCGGACATGACTGAGCGACTTCACTTTCACTTTTCACTTTCATGCATTGGAGAAGGAAATGGCAACCCACTCCAGTGTTCTTGCCTGGAGAATCCCAGCAACGAGAAGCCTGGTGGGCTGCAGTCTATGGGGTCACACAGAGTCGGACATGACTGAAGCGACGCAGCAGCAACAGCAGCAAATAGAAAAGCAAAGGAAGTGAATGTTAATAAGGAACAGACACTAATAAGGAAGTAAATGTTTACCAAAGTAAAATGACATGAAAATAGTACAATGTCTAGACAGCCAGTATTTAGGAGGGAGTTAAGACATCACAGGAGAAACAAGAAAGCATGTTGAAGGCTGGAAAAGAAGTGGATATTGGTATGTGTATTCGTCCCATTTATTTCTTTCCTTATTCTCTTTGGCTATATTGACTAACACTACGTTCCAAACCACTTGTGTATTTCATCAAGTTACCAGACACAACTGGAACATTAAGAAGATAAATAATTGATTTAGTGTCCCTTCCTTGAAATGAAATTGTATATTTTGAACTAAAGTAAATCAATGAAAAGAAATGCAAATATAAATCTAAGAGAAAACAACAAGAAACTTAATGAATATTTATGTTCTGAGCCTGAAGTAAGAAAGTGAACATTCTGAATTCTGTTTCATGTCCTGCCTTCACTCCTACGAGTCTGATCTTCATTCACACACTTATTTACCTGTGATTCAGAATTAATAATCTTCCCCCATCATGATCTACTGAATTAAATATACAGTAGGATATATATATATCTGTTTATAGATTAAAACATATTTGGTGTCTTTAAAGTTATTATTAATAGAAAAATATAAAACCTACATGATGATTAACAAAGATGGTACTCAAACTTCACCAACAATTGCATGCATCCCATGGACACTCTGATAAATTTCCTCTCTTGCTTTGAACTGGTCCCTGGGTTCTATTACACCCAGGACTGCATCAGACTCATATCATGCCATGCTTTATTCAAAAGGTAAATTCACATCAAGTCCTGATGTGCCCTCCCCATACCCTGGGCTGGAACAAATCCCTTGGAGCCTGGATATGCCCTGTCCCTAACTGACTCTAGCTGCCCTATATGCAGTACTGGGATTAAGATGAGCTGGAGTTCAGGTAATAAAGCCAGGGCCACCTGCACAGGGCCATTCTAGGGAGGTCATTGGTGGTCACTGCAAGATAAGCCCAGCAATATCCTGGTGACTGTGATTTCCCCGAAGACTCAAGCTGCTAAATACTGAAATCAGTGTTCTAAATAGATAACAGCTTCTATTATAACATTCTCATACTTATCGCCTGCTTAACTGTATACAGTGAATTTATTTATTCCTTCTTCAATACAGCACAGCTTCAAATGTGTTTACCAATTATCCCATATTTTCTACTAATGCATTCTATGGAAATCCTACCATGGTGATAACTGATGTACCTCTAACTGCAGCTTAAACTTTTATTTTAAAAATCCTAATACATCACCCAGACTCCAGTATGAATCCTAATAAGAGAGCCTTATTTGTGCTTACATTGCCTACATGAAAAATGTGTTGATATTAAATCCGACATATAAATAAACACACCATAAATTTAAAATTTTAAAAATATTTTTAAACAACTGTGTGCTGAAGGTTACTATGAAATATTTTTTCGTGGTAGAAATTCATTTGGATTTTATTTTGACCATTTCTTGCACAATGAAGTAATATTTCAAAATTAGTTGGGAGACAATTCCCCACAGGACTCCTGCATTTCTACAAATCCTGTAAACAGAGGCACTGGCTGTCTTTGCTCTGGACTATGTTTTCAAAGATGCTTTGTGTAATAAATGATACTGGGAGATAGAAATAGCATCTTTCACTGGAGCAAAGGATAAGCTTGCTTACAGCCTTGGAAAATACAGATGATATTTCCTCCCATGACATGGGACAATCATTGTACTGTATAATAAATATGATATTTCCCTCTTAAAAAGAATAAGCATGCCTACTGCCCATTATAAAAGAGTCAAGTCCCCTAAGGTCAGACTTCTGTCCTCTAATGCAACCCACTGTGTGCTCAGATGTCACGTGGCCTTCTCACTGGAGCTGAGGGCCGAGCTAACCAGCCCAGGAAAATGCAGGTATTCTGGATGAGAAAGTCCTTTACTGTAACACTGGAGTCTCCTGACTTCCATCAGCATCCATGAAACTGTGACAAGCTAACTCTTTAGCTTGCAATCTCAGTAAACCTCAGACCCTTCACGGTTCCTGATATCATTTTTAATAAAATCACATATAATGAAAAATTATATATGAAGGCACAAATGATATATGCATTTCAAAAATACTTTACTAAAACAAAAATGGAAATTTCTATTTGAATGAAGTCTGTATCACGCTGTATCCCCTAACATCAGCTGTATTTCAGAATTCCAGAGTGGTTTAGCCTATATAAAAAGAAAAAAGGAATTACCCTGATTCACAGAAACCCCTTCACAACTACTTCTCCTTTAAGAGATGAGCTGGTTTCAGTCTATGTTGAGTGAAATCATTCAACCTGAACTACTTCAAATTCCCTCCTCACTTCAAACTGTTCTTTATCTTGGCTAATCCTCTTTTTTCTTTTGTCTTAGAAGCAGTGTGGTAAGTTATTATAATCGGTCCCCAGGTCTCGTGCATCTCTGTATTTTTGCCCTTGTCCCATCCTCTCCCGCCTGGATTCTCAGCTGCTCTGTGACCTACAGAGCACTTTCCTTTGACCTAAAGAACAGGACTGCAGTGATGCTGGGTGGATGTGAGTGCCTAGGCCTTTAGAGGTCTTGCAGCTTTCTCTTCCCTGAGTCATCATATTTAAAAACAAAACAAAACAAAAAAAAAACTCCAGGTTACCTTACTGGAGAGACAAAATGAAAGAGAGGGCCCAGAAGATAAAAGAGAGCCCTTAGCATTTCTGCCAAACAGGCTAAGGAGTGAGAGGAACAAGCCTAACATTTTAGTCATTCTGGTGCCAACTGTGGCAACTTCGGGTGGGCCCAGCTAAAATGACATGGAGGGGAGAAGAACCATCTCAGGTGGGAAATAATACAGTGAGGTTGCTTTATGCTACTAAGTGTCGAGGTGGTTTGGTGAACATAGCAATGAATAACTGAAATAGATATAAACGTCTCTCTTCTTTACTGAGCCTTGCTTCTTCTGTCCTGTTGAGATCACTGTCTTCCTTAGTAGTTATCTCCATGTTTCTCTACTGGCTCCTTCACTTGCTTATAATGTTCTGCAGTCTTACCCCCCACCTTCCCCTGCAAAAAAAAAGCCCCTTTTTGAACAGCAATACTCTCGAGAAACTATGTACATGCTTCCATATAACAATTATCAAAAATTATATTTATAATATACACCCAGTTTTGTTTCCTCTTTACCTTCTATTCAAGTCTATCACTCAGATAAAACCTATCCATGTTTTTATCTTTTTAGGGAAAGCACCATCTTAAAATTTTTTAATCCCCAGTCCTGACCTCGATCTGCATTCTTTTGGAACGATTTTGCATTTGACTCTAGGAACTGCCTTATTTTTTCAAGCTCCTCCATGATTATAAGTACCCCACGTTTTCTTAAGACATCTCTGGCTATTCCTTCCAAATCCTCTTGCTGGCTTGTGTTCCCCACCTGACACTGTTGTTTGGGCACATTTCCTGTCCCCCTCCCACTTCTCTTTTTATTCCATCCTCTGTAATGTCAGTGCCGCTGGCCCCATGACTTTAATTAAGACCTCTATTAAAATGGCCTCTAAATCACTCTAACTTCTCTCCCAGCCTCTAGGGTTTTGCTGCATAAACCCATCATCAGAACTGACATTTGCTGGAAGCTGGGGTAGGGGAAATAGGAATTTTAGACTTCACCTACTGAGTCAGTATCTGCATTTTAACAAGCACCCCCATCATCTGTATGTCCATGAAAACCTGAGAAGCCCTGCTGTAAATATGTATTTCCATCTACCTTGGCCAAAGCAAAAACAATCACTTTACCTGTTCTTCCCCAGAAGTACTGCAGAACACCCTTTTTTTTTTTTCCTAGTGAGCCATTCATTTGTCTATTTTGATTTTACCATCAATGCATCACAAAAGCCAAAGTCTTTGGCATCATCCTCCTCATGTGCTTCTGCCTCACCTGCCCTCCACTACAAGTCCATCAGTTACCCATCTGGTCCATTTGACTGCCAGCGTCTCTCCTTCTGCTCTGGCTTTGCCTTCCTGCTTATAAACTGAGTTTCCCTTCCTGGAGACTATTATGATCACATCTAAACTGGACACGCTCCCTCCAGCCTCTCTTTCTTTTTTTTTTTTGCAAATTACAATATACTTTTAATAACTAATATACCAAGAGTTTATCCCAGTAATGTAAAGATATTGCAAAGTCATAAAGTTGTATCAGTATAACTCATCATGCCAACAGAGCAGTTAGCACTTTTCTTTCTTCTTTTTTTTAATTTTATTTTATTTTTAAACTTTACAATATTGTATTAGTTTTGCCAAATATTGAAATGAATCCACCACAGGTATACATGTGTTCCACATCCTGAACCCTCCTCCCTCCCCATACCATCCCTCTGGGTCGTCCCAGTGCACCAGCCCCAAGCATCCAGTATCGTGCATCGAACCTGGACTGGCAACTCATTTCATACATGATATTATACATGTTTCACTGCCATTCTCCCCAAATTCTTCTAATAACTTAACTACTTACGGCTTATCATCCTCACACAAACAAAAAATTAAATCAAAATGGCAAAAAAACAAAACAACGAAAATTTTGAAAAGAAAACAAAACACATAGCAGTCAAAAATAAGACCAAAATAACAAAAGTATGTCACGTTCTTGTTTAAAATCACTGTGAAATTTTCTTCCTACATAAAGTAATGTATATAAACTCTTATCACGTAGCATTCAAGAGCATGCAAATTGCAGCCCCAACTTGCCTTTTTTTGGCCCACTCCCTACATTCTCAAGTCAAAATGGAAAACCAACATTTACTCATCTGCTCACCTAGTCTGGAATTTTCTCCATTTCCCTATAGCCCAATGATTAGGTTAAATCTTACCTCTCCTTCAAGGCTCATCCTCTCTTGCATACACACCTCAATACCCTAGTCTAGAGACAGGCACTTGTCATTCCTTTGAGCTCATTTGACCTTAATGTAACTTATTCCAGACTTTAAGACACATTGCCTCAGATCTTGCTATCCATGCATAATCTACTCTGTAAGAATCCTTTCCTCAAGCTGAAGATGACATTCTATTTCTCTCTGCAGTCCCCACAATGTCTAACATAATAAGTACTTGATATATGTTTATTCAACCTCTTAGTGAGTAGACTCAGATTGTTCATTAGTTCAACCATATTGCTAACTTATACTCATTTTTAAAGACTAGATTTAAAATATGTTTCAACAAAAAAATAGAAATTCCCACATCAGTTTGTCTCAGTTTGTGTGGTGATGGCTGGTAGATTTCCTCCCACAGAACAGATTTCTTAGGAAATCTTGATAAACCCTGGACCATATCACCACCAGTGGACATAATTACGATAACAATTTGGATGTGCTTTGCACACCCAGACGGGCCAAAGTCCATGTTTCTTCTTCAGTTTACTTATAAATAAAACTACCGTTGCTATGGATGTATCATCCAAAATATGCTTCCAGGAAGTAGGAGAGCAACCGTAAAAAATCCAGCACAGTAAAAAATTAGCAGCTCCATTCTTGAAGTATATAATCATGTTTAAAAGAAGACTTCCTGCAGAAATGTGGAATGGATCCTAAAGTTAAATTATATGATAGTTAAGACAAGTTTGTTGAGGGAAAAAACAAAATAGAACTTTAGAAGATATCAAGCCCTTATGCTATAGAATTCTACTGTGGACGAGTACTTGAGTACATGAGAGACTGTATAAATATTTTAAACTAGAATGATCAAACTTCCATGGGAAGCTTTTCATGACTTCAAGAGGCAGGAAGGAAGGAAAGACACTGTCAGCTTTTGAAATTCCATGTAAACAAAAATGGGAAAATCTTTTCGAGGCCATGGTACACGGCCTTTGTTTTTCCTCTTTAAAAGGCAAGTCTGTTGTTTTCCTTACTTTGATGGTTGAAGAAACGTATTTACGACTGATTACGCTGAAGGGATTTTACTCAGTGATCCCTACGTGTTACAAGGCAGCACGGAGCAACCAGAAACAGAGAAACATAAACAACAAAGGAAAAATAACTTGCTACCTAGCTTTGCTCCCAGAGAAGAATTCGAAGTCTGCATCAGAATTAGAGGGTGGGGCCTTCTCAGTCCTTCCAGGATGTCCGATAACTGTGACCACAAGGACAACAATTCAGACATTCCAGACTCATAGGAACAACCAAAGATTATTGGGTCTTGGCCAACTTTAGACGTCAAACATGTGTATGACATTATTCCTCCCATTGCTCGGAGTACCAAGGGGGCTAATCACGGGGGTTTTCAGGCTCATCTTCCCCTAATTTTTAATTCTGGCTGTTTACCTATTTGACCAGTTCCTATTTATTAGCCTTTTCATCAGAAAAAGTCAACCACTAAAGCAAAAGAAGAAGAAAATAAAACAATTAATGTTGTAACTGAGAACTGTAAGATATTTTCTTTGGCGAGATCTTAAGTTCCATGAGGTCAGGGATGACTTTCACATTGTTGTCCCCCTAGCACCTAGAATAGTTCTGGACATATAATACTCAGTAGATGTTTCTCAAATTAAGGGAGAAAATGAGTAAAATTAGACATAAGAAATCCAAAATTTGTAAATTACCTAAGATATCCTGTCTTTCATTTCTATGAATAATTGAGACCTGGCCCTGGTAAAAAGCCACATGACATGCATGAGTTTGTGCCAAGCAATGTTCTAGTTTGGCTGCTTGGTGTTACAAGGTGGTTGGGATTCCTTGATCAACATCCAAACCCCAGGTTGCTTTAGAGTTTCTAAGAGAGCAGCCTTCAAAGTATTTTCACTGCAACCCAGAGTTAAGAAAGAAATTTTATATCAAGACCCAACACACACATCACACCACTCCACACACACACACACAGGTAAAATTTAATAAAGAAAACAAAAGTTTCATGGAACAATATTTACTCTTACTATGCAAAATATACTGGTATGTTCTACTCATTTCATGACCAATTAGTGGGTTAGGACTTGTAGTTTAAAAAAATTCTAAGCTAAGCATGAGGGTGGTGAAATGGTCAAGGAGAGAAACTTAGACCTGCGATCCCTTAGGCAGTGGATCTCTGAGGGTGCAGTGTTTCAAGCTACTCTCAGGAATTGACTGGACTCTAGACTGAAAATTTCTGGATAAAAATTCACATAATGGCTCTGAAGTCAGGCAAAATACACAGTTCTTTGCAGTAGGGCATCGGCTGAGCTGTAAGCCATGTCTTAGACATATGCCTCAATCACTCACAGTGACTTGCAATTTTCCTAGCACACATGCAGTTGGGTTTTGAGGGTTGTATACAAGTTTCTCAGCAAGTCCCACAGTCATGAAGATGTTGTTAAGGTATTATTAAGTTGAAGAGGAAAGACTCTGACATTGGCATTTAATAGGGTTGATACTAAACATCATGAGTCACTCTGAAGACTGGAGAATCACTCAAAGGAACTGAAGCAATTACCAAAATAGACTCCAAGAACTTGGGGTTTTCATTTCATTGACTTAGTGCCTGGCATAGAAGAGGAAACAAGGAAGACCTCTGTCCTGGTCAAGCTGCTTTGAAATCTGGTCTATGATATTCAACGTATAACATGGGAAATACAACATGGACTCTTTGTCCTATTGATCACTGTTGAATATCTTTCAAAGAGAAAGATAAAACTTACCTGTACATGTAAACTACTTCCCAGACACTCAAATTTGCTAGATGTGACTCCTAGGAGGACTGAACTATGGAGTCTAGAGTCTACCAGGGTAAAAATGGAAGTGATAAGACCACCCACCTTACCTTTCTGTTATTTCTCTAGACGCATTTCATTCCCCCACCCAGTCTCTGTTGAATCTCACCATATTCAAGGTGCTGTGTTAGGTATGCACCCAGAGATGTAAGATGCGGTCCCCACCCCCACCGTGCTCATGGGGAGGGTAGAGAGAAACATACAAGTGATTCCCAGCACAACAGGCTGAGTGCTACAGTGGAATAATCTGAGTGAGGTGCAGCCAAAAGCAGGAAAAAAACACCTAAAGCAGCATAAAGGAGTCCTCAGCTTATACACGGGACATGATGCTTGAGCACTGAAGGATGACGAGCGATTTGCCAGACAGGTAAGAAGTGAGGGCATTAAAGCTGGAGGGAGCACCGTGTCCAGTTGCAGCATCTGAAGAGAACATGCAAGTTGGAGAAAAGGCCCAAAGTTCAGCAAGAGAAGCTGAAGATTAGGCTGATGACAGCCTTGTTCTGAAAGAGGCCAAGAGGAAGGACAATGATTTTAGAAGCCGCAATACACCACTGTCACTTAAAGCCATGACATAGATGCGAATTTTTAGGAAGATTAAAGCAAATGAGGGCTTCCCAGGTGGTGCTAGTGGTAAAGAACCTACCTGCCGATGCAGGAGACATTAAGAGATGCAGGTTCAATCCCTGGGTCGGGTAGATCCCCTGGAGGAGGAAATGGCAACCCACTCCATATTCTTTTCTGGAGAATCTCACAAGAAGAGGAGCCTGTACAGTCCATGACTGTAGTGACAGAGTCAGACATGATTGAAGTGACTCAGCGCACACAAAACAAATGAGGAGCTCAGTACTCTCAGTGTGTGACTTATACCTGAGCGACTGCTTCCTCTTTTTTCTTTATTTAAAATTTTTTTCATTGCTTCCTCCTTATATCTCTTCCTTGGTTCTATACAACATCCTCCTCCTCTTCATCATTATCATCAATAACCTCATCACAGTTTATGGAGCATCTACCATATGCTTTACCTTTGTCATCTTTAATCCTCACAACAGTCCAATGAGATAGGCTCTATTATCCCCCCTTTCCCAGAATCACAGATGCAGTGATGGATGGTGTCAGGTTTTGAACTTGGCTGTCTGATTCCAGAGCCCCGAGGCACGTAGCCACTATGCTATCCAATATATCTGTAAGGATGTAGTCTGCACCATATCCCCGGGCTCTGTAGTTTGGATCATAAACACTGTCTACAGCGCACTGAGTTACAACACCTTCTAAAGAAGAGATATGGCATTCTTTCCAAGCTCTCTTCACAGCAATGTTAATTACTGAAACCTCCTGTTTCTAGAATTCTTTCTTTCTACCCTTCTCTGGGTTACCTTTGAGATTACTTTAAAGCATTCACCATGTAGATCAGCTGTTGCTATCTGGCATGTTCACTGTCGCATAATTTGCAAGTTGCAGAATTAGTGCTCAGCAGGATGATTCCAAAGCCTAGTGGACAGTATCACTCCAAAAGCAGTAGGCAGTAGGAACTACCGCGGCAGTACTGTGCTCACTTGGGCTATAAATTTCTTGAGAAAGGGAAGCTAGTTTATACTTACAACAACTGTTGACTATAAATCAAAGGAGAACTTTTGAAGCCAGATGCTTCATTTGTTATTCTAACGTGTATTTTCTTTTCTAAAGGATGGCAGGGTCCATGTTATCTTCTTTACTCAGAAACTGAGTGGTTGAAATAAGCTCTGTCTTTGTGGGTAGACGACTTTGTGGTCCATCAGTGTTCACTTGTCCTGTGAACTTGAACTCTTGGGTGATTTTACTGGTGACTGGATTTAAGAGTTCTATCTAGCAAGCTTTGTGAGAGTGACAATTTAAGTAGCTCTCACAAAAGTCACAAAAACACCAGGCCGATTGGGTAATAAAGTAGTTCCTTTAAAGTTAAATGAGTCATAATTTAGCATGAAGTAGATTGATTAGAGAAACACTTGTGAGTTGGCAGGCAGTTAGGATCCTGGAGTCATCTCGGTAATTAGGACTGTTATGATGGCTATTGGCACTGCATACACAGCAAAGATGGGTCATGTCAAGAATCCATTCAAACACTTGTGGGTTCAGAGACTCAAACCCGAGTTGAACCTTTTGGCGTTTGAGTTTGTTAACTGTTGGCTAAATGCCACTTCCTGTTCCTAAGAAAAGAGGCTTGAAAAAGTCTCATAAAAAATGACTTAAAAGGCTTCCTTGACTTCAAAGGGCTCTTACAAAACAACATTTTGATGAGTTAAGTGTAAAGGAATCAGAAACATACGGATTAAATTTCCCTTAATAGAGTCATGTGTCTTAAAAAACCAGGGAGGGAAAAGTAGCAAGTTCATTTGCTTAACATGTTTCCAAAAAGTCTAGGGTAGCCATTGATTCCCAAAGTGATCAAATTCTTCCATTCCAATATAATATTAGCATAAAAGGTATGTCAAAGGTTCCAATGGAATAAAGACCTGCATTTCTGTAGGTCAGGTTACATCAGGTCATCCTCTCTACAGTCCATTATGCCAACCTCCACTTGAAAGGAAACAGCAGAATGTTACAGACAGAGCCACAAAGAACAAAGAGAATTTCTAACCAGACCTCTCACTCAGGTCACGCAATTGTCATCAAGTCACCACACTGATGCATTAAGCTGACTTTACGGTTTGAATAGAGAAAATAAAAACAAACACTCTTCAGCCATGGAGTGTCACCAAAAGGCAGCATTACCTGTTGCACATGTTTGATTTCCACATCTTTAATCATAATTTTATGGGTTTCTCACCCTTGAAAATAAACTAATGATTATTTCCCAAGGGTTAGGGTCTTTGGATAAGAACATAACTGCAGAATATAGAAAGAAAGAAAAATCATTTGAACCGGTCTTGAACAACTGCAAATTCTGGTCAAGAATTACTCCTCATCAGGTTTGCCATGAATTTAACTGAGTGACAGCTAATCCCTGATTTATTCTGTGTCTGAAAGTCTTAAAGAACAAAGCATTTTACTTTTGAGGGCAAATAAAAACAAGACCACACATGTTTAACAATGCAGCGTTAGATGTCAATGGATAAGTTTGACCATTAGCTCTCAATATAACCTAAGTTAATTTTTTTTATTTGGCCAAATATAATAGTATGAATTTTTAAGTAATAATGACTAGATGGATCCCCTATAGTGATGGCAGTTTCAGATCATAAAAGAAAAACTTCTGCAAGTAGACATTTCTTATTTTAATTTGCTGTGACTTAAACTGCTATAGTAACATAAATTAGCTTCCTTCTTAAAACAAAATTAGTGAGAGAAAAAGGTCCTAATTAATTGAATATATAAGTAACTTTTCAAAATGGTTTTATTTATGTCAACGTACTTCATAGAAAAGGAATGAATAAGAACTTTAAGTATTGGCTTGTGGAGTCTAGTGACATTTACATGTAATTCCAATTAATATAGATCAATAAATGCACTTAAAGTAAATAAACATTACTTTTTATCTAGCATATCTTCAAATTTGATTCTAGTAGACATGAACTATGTTAGGAAATATCAAGCAATCATAGAAACAACTGCAGATTTTTTTTTGTTTGTTTCTTAATATGTCCCAAATCACCAAGTCCTTAACCATGTCCCATGACCCAAAGACCCCAGAGGACAAAGGAATGACATGGCCATCCTAGGGTACAGAAATACCCCAGAAAAGTTTACAACTTCTGAGGGATGGTGCCAATGATTTCAACCTAACTTAGTATTAGTTACCAGAACAGGATTTTGGATGTTATTAAGCAGAATTTTAAGAGAGCTGCTGAAACAAGCACTGAAAAATAAAATGATGTTAAGAGGACAAATAAGCTAAGCTAAGTTGCTTCAGTCGTGTCCGACTCTGTGCAACCCCATAGACGGCAGCCCACCAGGCTCCGCCGTCCCTGGGATTCTCCAGGCAAGAATACTGGAGTGGGTTGCCGTTTCCTTCTCCAATGCATAAAAGAGAAAAGTGAAAGTGAAGTCACTCAGTCGTGTGTCCAACTCTTAGCGACCCCATGGACTGCAGCCTACCTACCAGGCTCCTCCATCCATGGATTTTCCAGGCAAGAGTACTGGAGTGGGGTGCCATTGCCTTCTCCAGAGGACAAATAAGCCCTAATATTTCAGAAGTGTTCAAAGAAGTAGCTTCACTTAATTATAAACCCTGAGGCATGCTAATAATCACTGACTATAGGCATAGGGCAAGCACCACGCAACAACTGTCCATCCTTTCAAGAAAAAGGATTCGCAATTTTCTGTTCCCCATGCTTCTCTAAATCTTGAGATTATCTACCCAATTTCCTTTCCAAATATCCTGAACATTTTTGGGGGCATCTTTACACATAGTAAGTAGTTATGTTCTAATATGATATAATTACCGGTCAAGAAGCATTTAGTCCAGCAAATACCTCCCCTTCCAAGAATGCAGCTCTTGCAATTCTGCTATTGAAGAACCACAGTCTTAAGTTAAATATTACTCCCTGAGGTTCTCCTTACAAAATGTATATCCTTCTAGACAGGTAGTAATTAAGCCACTAAGGCCTCTGTGTTAATTAACCCATCAAGAAGATCTCTGTATAAGTTTTGGAATACATGATATCCGCAAGTATGAGGAAAAAGGAGAAACAGCAGAAGGAAAAAAGTGGGCAAGGTGATTCAAAGACAAGTTTCACCAAATTTACCAATTTGTCTAAACAAGCCCCACTTCCTACCCTACAGACTGTGACCTCTACCACCAAAATATTTTTCTTCCATAGTTTAGAATGATTTTGGGGCATCTTTCAAAGTTGTGTTACCTGATCATCAAATTCAAATAATGTAACTTCAGCGAGAAATACCCTGAAAACTGACAACCACAGCAGTGCCTCTCTCCAGCATTAAATAACCCTTCCCTAACAGCCCAGACTGTGTTTTGTTGCTGTGTTTTCTTCACTGAAAAACTGTTTTTTCTTATCTCTCAAAATGCTGACTGGAAGGGGAGAAGACTAGCAAATAAAACCTCAGAGAGTTAATATTAAGACAAGTTTTAATCCCAGATCCTACCTTGTTATTAAAAAAATTTTGGATGCTAAAAAAAAAAAAAATACAAGCTTTAAGAATGTTTGCAACAAATACAGCAGGTAAAATATGTTTGCAATGCATAGAGCAACCCTTCTCAAGATTTTTTTCAATGAGTGATGGTCAAATGATCTTTTTCTCACAAAGTCCAGTTCTGCTTACAAAACTAAAAAATTATCTGAATACCCACCTTCTATCCCAGTAGGTGTTAGTATAACTTTGCTAAACCACTTTTGTTTCAATGTGTTGGGCAGTGTCTTTGGTGATTTAATTGCCAAGTCGTGTCCGACTCTTGCAACCCCATGGATTATAGCCTGCCAGGCTCCTCTGTCCATGGGATTCTTCAGGCAAGAATATTAGAGTAGGTTGCCATTTCCTTCTCCAGGGGATCTTCCTGACCCAGGGATTGAAGCAGCATCTCTTACATCTAAGAAGCTATAACAAAATGCCATTGACTATAGTTTATGAACCACAGAGATTCATCACTCACCATTTTGGTGGTTGGGAAGTCTGAGATCAGGATGACACTGTGGTCAGGTGAGTGTTCTCCTCTAGGTCACATATTTCTCACACTCACAGGGCAGAAGGGGTTAAGGACCTCTCTGCACCTCTTAAAAGGGCACTAATCCCATTCATGGGGGTCCCTTCCCAAGATTTCACCTCCTAAAACCATCACAGTGGGGGTTCAGATTTCAACACGTGAATTTGGGGTGCTCACTAACATTCAGATCAGTTCAGTTCAGTCTCTCAGTCGTGTCCGACTCTTTGTGACCCCATGAATCGCAGCATGTCAGGCCTCCCTGTCCATCACCAACTCTCAGAGTTCACTCAGACTCAAGTCCATCGAGTCGGTGGTGCCATCTAGTCATCTCATCCTCTGTCGTCCCCTTCTCCTCCTGCCCCCAATCCCTCCCAGCATCAGAGTCTTTTCCAATGAGACAACTCTTCAGAGAAGGGAGTAAAATATAAACCTTTACATGTTCTCTTTAGAGTAGATCTGGCCTAGTAATCTGGATCTCTACTATGCTTACAACAATGATATGTTCGTTTAAGTAAAACCTAAAAAGGAGAAAGGAAAAGTAAATAAAGTTGATTTATTAAGAAAATGGGATGCTGGGAGATATTTTTTCAAGCTTTAATGTTTACAATTTTATGTCTAGAGTGTTGTTTGTTAAGAAGAATCTTAACAGGAAAATCACTTTTTTAAAGACTTGTCTTCATTACCCAGGACTGCTGCAACTTTTGAACCATTCTAGGAAGAGATGTGGAGAAGGCAATGGCAACCCACTCCAGTACTCTTGCCTGGAAAATCCCATGGACAGAGCAGCCTCGTAGGCTGCAGTCCTCGGGGTCATGAAGAGTCAGACACAACTGAGCGACTTCACTTTCACGTTTCACTTTCATGCATTGCAGAAGGAAATGGGAACCCACTCCAGTGTTCTTGCCTGGAGAATCCCAGGGACGGGGGAGCCTGGTGGGCTGCTATCTATGGGGTTGCACAGAGTTGGACACGACTGAAGCGACTTAGCAGCAGGAGCAGCAACAGGAAGAGATGACTCAACTATTCCACAAGCTTTTTGTATCTGGGTCAAAGTACCCTCAGTGTTCAGCTAACATCCTATGGTTATCACCTATGCCTATAAAACAGCTATCTAAAACCCAAACAGGAGATACTGAGGCTTAGCCCACAGCTCCAAAAAACCAGGTAGGGTTTACATAGGACAGACTGAGAAATAACACAGACACAGCTATCCCAGAGAAGTCACAAATGGGAAACTCCATGAGACAGAGCGAGGAAATACCAGAGCCAGCAGCAAAACAGCCTTGCAATGATTTCTTTTGGTCAAATGCTAATTGAATGTCCTCAGTTCTGTGAACCAAAATGAGGCCAGAACCTGAGTTGGGCTAAGCCTCCAAGTCTAGCTTGTTGTTTAGTCTCTAAGTCATGTCCGGGTCTTTGTGAGCCCATGGACTGCAGCACACCAGGCTTGCCTGTCCTTCACCGTCTCCCCGGAGTTTGCTCAAACACATGTTCATTGAGTCAGTGATATCATCCAGCCATCTCATCCTCTGTGGCCCCCTTGTCCTACTGCCCTCAGTCTTTCCCAGCATCAGGGTCTTTCCCAATGAGTTGGCTCTTCACATCAGGTGGCCAAAGAACTGGAGCTTCAGCATCAGTCCTTCCAATGAATACACAGGACTGATTTTCTTTAGGATTGACTGGTTGGCTCTCCTTTCAGTCCAAGGGACTCTCAAGTCTTCTCCAGCACCACAGTTCAAAAGCATCAATTCTTCAGTGCTGAGCTTTCTTCACAGCCCAAATCTCACATCCATACATGACTGCTGGAAAAACCATAGCTTTGACTCAACGGAGCTTTGTTGGCAAAGTAATGTCTCTGCTTTTTAATAAGCTACCTAGGTTGGTCATAACTTTCCTTCCAAGGAGCAAGCATCTTTTGATTTTGTGGCTACAGTCATCATCTGCAGTGATTTTGGAGCCCAAGAAAATATCTGCCACTGTTTCCACTTTTTCCCCATCTATTTGCTCTGAAGTAATGGGATCAGATACCATGATCTTAATTTTTTGAATGTTGAGTTTTAAGCCAGCTTTTTCACTCTCCTCTTTCACCCTCACCAAGAGACCAAGTCCAGCTAGGGAGCTTGGAAATTGGGTGTGGGTCAGACAAGCCAGGGTCCTTCCCTCCTCCCCCAGGTTAATTCTATGTCCTTCTCCTCCTTTCTCAGAGTGCAGGTATAAGAGTATGCTTCCACCTCCAACCCTTTGACTAGGATGTTCTATCCCTCTCTTTGAATGCTGCTATTTTTTTTTAACTCTATCTCAAAGGCCCCAAACCACTTCCATTTACTGCACAAAGAAATTCAAAGCCTTCTAGCCAAAGTCAACTGTCCCTTCTCCAGGTATTCCATTCACAGTGATAACTGGAAAAAAATTGGTTATTTATATTAACCACACTAATAATAATAGCACAGATTCTAATTAACTCTGAAAAAACTGAAAACAATAACTGGGTTTTTGACAACTTTCAATTTCATTCTCTTGTTTTAAAAGGGGGACTCATGTCTGATGTGAGATGGGATGCCTTGAAGCTATGCCATTCTCTCACTTTTGGGCAGCTGGTCACCCTGGCAGGGACACTATTCAGGGACAAAACTACTTTCCAAACATATAGACAGCTTTGCCTTATGTATCTGCCTCTATAACCATTGGTCTTTGACACATTCTTGACTTTAGCTCTAAACCACCTTGTTGACTCATTTTATTCTACCTATTGATTCTTTCCTGTTTCAGAGCATTGTAATCTTTGACCTCATGAATTCTCTATCTCTAGCTTTTCCATCAAGCCTTGGAGCTGCTTTAAACTTGGGTTTCCCTTCTCAACCAGGATTCTTCTCACTAACTGTACAACAATTAAGCAAAGAAACCCTCTGTCCACACAGGCTCTCAGGACACACACACCCGCACAGCCTCAGACTGTGGCAACTTCTTCAGGTAGAATCAAAGCTAAGTAATCCTGTTTAGGAGATGTCCAGTCCTACCAGATGTAATCTAACTCATGAAAAATAAGAAAAACAACAATAGTAATAATTCTGACACCTCTGAAGAGAGTACTATGAAAAATATAAAACTTGAAATGGGATAAAATACTTTAAAATACATAATAAAAGGGAAGCTTTTGTATTGTCTTTAGATTTTATTCTTAATATTCAAGCTTTATTTTCATAAAATTGGATAATACTGTTTTAACTAAAAAGTTTTTTGGTTTTGTTCTGTTTTGTTTGTTAATCTTACTCAATTCCTGGTAAGTTTCTCTTAAACACCACTTTGTTCATTCCTTCCTCTAATAAGTAAATAACTTCTTGTGAAGAATTGTGAAGGAAATTCAATCATAATAAGAGTTCACTGACTGAAATCAATTGCCTTTAATGTACTAAAATGCTATTAAATAACCCCTCTTCTTTTAACTACCTAATATGGAAAGAATTAAGCTAACTTCAAAACCAATTTTATTATGCCAGACATGGTCTTCCTCTAAAATTAAAACCTTAGTGTGGTGACTCTCCACAGCAATAAGAAAGAACAGAGACCTATTTTATGTTTTGAAATAAACATAATTCATAGATGCATGAGTTGGTGTATACTATAACAGACTATTGAGGACAAACAGTTAAATCTATTATTATTCAAAACTACATGGCACTCTGCTGGCTGTTTTGCCATATATTACATGCTAAAGCAATCCTAAAAAAACAGATAAAAATTGCACAACCTATAGGATGTTATTATATCAAACTTGAAAATCCCATCTTCATAACACCAGTATCTTACCTCCAAAGAAATTATTGTCCTTGGAAAACAAAATTAAATAAAAAATTCCTAGAGTCTATTATACGGTGTCATGAAGTGTAGAAATACAATATAGGGTAAAAATTACTAAGCAATTGATTCTTAAAACTGTTTTTTCATTCTGAAGTCCAGCATTTCCCTAGCAGGAAGTAATAGGACATCATTTTCAAACATGTGACTTCCTTTATTACACACTTGAGATTTCAGACTTTAAATGGAATTATATGCTTGCTTCTGGTGAATCATGTTCCTGCATTTAACGGGCTGCTAGCATTTGAAATCAGAAAGGAATTTTCCCTTAGAACACTTTCAAAAAGACATGGATAGTTTCCCGCCCCCTGCTCTTGGGAACAGGGAGTGGAGATTAACATTAGTGAGGAATAGAATAAAATCAATGTGAAAGGATGGACGTTTTGATTTGTCCTTTCATCTCCAGCTTTGTATTTCACCCTAAGACTTGGCATATGGAATATCATTTCATCTTGAAGCTCCTCGGTGGTTGAATGACTTTTGACTGAGTTATACCCTCCTCAGTACAGGAAAATTGATTGCGTCCTGGGCTCATAGAAACTGGTAGTTATGCCAGGAGACTTGTAATGCTTGCTGGGCTGTGTAAAAACTGTGAAATGTGGCAACAGGAAAGACAGTAAAAGGAACTGGACATTTCTTTATGGCTTGCAACTTCTATCCTAGTCCAAATTGAATTGCGAAGTATTTTTGAACATTAAATTCCTTGGGGGAAAAAAACTATCATAGTAAAAATAAGACTTAGGGTCTTTAAAAGATTATCCAGAAAATAATTTTGTGAAAAAGAAAAATTAATAATCTGACTTGAAATCATTATGATACTAAAGCGTGAGCAAATACACAAGAAAAGTTCCTATTGATCAGAAACTCCCAGAATCTTCTACTGCTTTTCTGTTCTCAGAAGTACTAGCAGAAAAAACAACTTTGCCCATAAATTTGTTTGCAAGTGTATAAAAATCTGGCAAGATACAATTTTCACATTAATGGTTAGTCTGTGTGCCTATAAATACATCTTGGAAGCAAAATATACATACTCTTTCACCAATATTTTTTAACAATCAAAGGTTCAAAATGAAAGCAACATTTATTTTTGAAAGAAAGTTACTTATTCTATTTATGCCCCAAATGTGTCTCTTGCTGGAAATATTAAAGATGCGTGTCATTTTCCTTGATTTTATAATAAAAGAAAGGAAAACTTATTATTAATCTTTCTTAATAGATTAATCTTCATGTTTACATCAACTTGGCATTTTATGATTTCTTCCATTTGCAGGAATGCCATGGCTTGAGAAGCTTGATGGTGTCTTATCAAATTCCTAGCAGCTGTAAGGCTTAACCTGTTTGATTTCTGCACATGTTGCACATAGGTGAATATTTTGAACCAATAAACCCAAGCCGATTAGCCTTCTAAAAATGGATTAAGACCAATTTGTGTGATCTAAATTATGTAAGTTTACCTGAATTCATCTGGGACACACACACACACACAAAAAACTCAGTGGCTTATGTAACACAGCTCATCTTGTTTCCTGTTCATTGCTCACAGTCTGAAATCCCCAGTGATCCACATGGGAGCCCATGACAAAAAAGCAATTGCTGGATTGATTGAGATCTCAACAAATTGAGTTTTATGAAGGAGAGTTATATAGAACAATAAAAAGGGATATATTGTTTTGTCTATCCTATTATTTTCTATTCAAAATGTAAATAATCCCTATGACTGCTTGATGAGATGAACTATATCAACATAAATCTGGATTAATTTTACCATCAGCTTTCTAATATATCTCAAAAGTATTTAAATCTTTTTGTAAGGTTTTAAAACCTTCCAATGAACATCTATTTGAAATCTGTTTTCAAAGACCCACAAATCATGCCTTCCTTCCTTTATTTTGCATCTCATTGTGAAGAGCAATATAATTTTAGCAGTCACTACATCTTGGTCCAAATGAAACCAGAGCTGCTTTATAGGATCTCATGATGGCTCTTTCTGTTTGAATTGTAAAAGGAAAAGACCTTTGCCCGGGCATGTCCTCTGGGTACTCTTCCTTCACTTAGATCATTTAATTATTAAACAGTCATGAGTCTACATTTTCTCAGTAATACATAGTACTTTATTATTGTTATTTTCAATTTTCAGGTGTTTTTTTTTCCCCTCTGAGGATATAATTTTTCATTATTTTAGTCATGGTTCTGTTTTGAGCTCCTTCAATACTTAATCAGACCTAGTTCCTTAAAATTAACTCAGAATAGATTCTAAGAAGACGAACTTAATAAACTGAGAGAGAAATGAGCTACATTCCATTTCAGATTGTGACAGGTAGTGTGGAAGGAATTCTCCCCTGACAAATGTATATTTTCCTTATCTGTTCTGCACTTGTTCAGCCCACTAATACTAACAAATAGAAAGCACATGGTTATAAATCTGTTATCCCCAGTATATTTTTATTGTGGGTGAATCTTTAATGTAACCAAAATGTCAGAGTCTAGTTGACAGTATATACAGAATGTGGTTGTTAGGAAACTTTAAACGTTTCTGAGTATTTTTTAAAGTAAATCTATTAGAATTCTTGGGAATATAGTTATGTTTTTAAAGACTGAGAAAAATAACTTTTGAGGATTTCTTTCTGAAATAACAGTAAAAGAAGGGTGTCATTAAGGTCCTGTGCTGGCTAACTGTCCCTCTCTGAGCCATTTCTGATCCCTTCTCTGGTTTGTTTCCATTTGAACTGTGATGAAAAGTGACTTTGACATTTGATGTCCTGGTGAGCTTCCTCCTTATAAATAGTAAAAACTGTAACTTGTTCTGTTTAACCTTTTCGTTTGGACCACCAGGAATCTGAGAGAGCATCACAGTTCATCTTTAACAATGTTTAAGATTACCATGGTGGGCATATCTGTAGTATTACACGGTATGCCCTGCTTGACTGTACTCTTGCTGTATTACATTCTTCATGGGATCTGAACTTTTGTCGTTTCTATTTTCAAATCCCTCTCTTCTTCCTCTCCGACATCTTCATGATACCTTGTCAGATGCCTAAAGACTTACGATTTCTCTGCATGGTATTGAGAAATGGAGTATTTCCTGGCGTATCAGTAAACAAAGATGTTATGTGAATTCCTGAGCCCTAAGGGCATTCAGGAAAGAGAAAAATACCTCTGATCTAGCTGCCATTAGGCTGAACCACTCCCTACGGTGAGTTCTGAGGAACTCAAGATGTGAAAAACACAGGTTACTGGCCCCAGAGAGCTGAGATAGGAAAAGAATGATTTCAGTGAGTCCCTACTCTTGCATCTTCCCATAATAGAAAAGCACTAAATTCCTTACCTTGAGATATCTGGTTTTCCTTAATTCACAAAAATCCTTCTGATGTTCAGACCACCTGCCCTTTTGTTGCAAACGTCTATATAACCTGACCCCTACCCACTGTCTCCTCATCCCTCAGGGCTACTTGAGATGCTGCCTCTCAGACTTAAGTGCGAAAAATTTCCGCTGAATAAAACATAACTCTCAACTTTTAGATCGTGACTATTTTTTAAGTTGATGGTATCTTTTTGGAGAGAGAGTATTCATTTGTGATTCATGACCAACATCCACGTGGCTGCCTGTCCCTCCCTCACCTCAATCCTCCCTGGGCCAAGTGCAGTAATGGGACGGAGCCAGGCAGAGCGGTCCCCACTGTCACATCCTCTCACTGACAAAACGGGGATTCTGAATCTCTAAAACTGCATAGCATGTGCCCACAAGGACTGATGGACTTCCGTGCACTCTGCCCTGTGGCTATGCAACACCCCAAACCTGCATTTTGAATTGGGCTTCCTGGCTGATGTAGAATGCAAGTAATGTTCTGCCTCAACTGACAGGAAACATCTTTTGAACTAAGGAAACACATTATAATTCCTAAGGCAAGGGAGAGAGAGCCTCCCAAGGTTTCCAGTCATCTGGCTACCTCTCTGTTCTCCTCTTCCGTAGAGAAGAAGCCACTCACCTCTGATTAATTCCCTGGACATCTTCATCACCCAGGAGTACATACATAGTAACATAATTACTGCCCTACATATAGTTCCCCATAGCATTCTGTAACCCTGCAGACCTTGGAAGTGCGACTGAAGCAATATGTTCTTAGTACATACTGCTTACCAAGGAAAAATAAACAAAAGATGGCCTTGAAAGAGAATAAACAAAGAGCTCCAGGCACGACTGAAAGAATAAACAGTTTTTAGAATAAAATTGGTAAAAGGTAAGAAAGAGACTGCTGCTGCTGCTAAGTCGCTTCAGTCATGTCCAACTCTGTGCGACCCCATAGACGGCAGCACACCAGGCTCCTCTGTCCCTGGGATTCTCCAGACAAGAACACTGGAGTGGGTTGCCATTTCCTTCTCCAATGCACGAAAGTGAAAAGAAAAAAGTGAAGTCGCTCAGTCATGTCCGACTCGTAGCAACCCCATGGACTGCAGCCTACCAGGCTCCTCCGTCCATGGGATTTTTCAGGCAAGAGTACTGGAGTGGGGTGCCGTTAAGAAAGAGACTAGCAACACCCAAAAGGTGACAATGCGTGGACTGTGCATACATTTGCATTTATTTCCTCCAATTCTGATCATAAATCATTTTCAATAGCACGATCAACTATAGAACAATTTTCTATTAAGCATCCATCACGATAAAATTCTTATGCTTCTTTTCATCTCTGACCAAAACCTTAAGGGTAGAACAACTTATTTTATTTTGACTTCATTCTGCTGCTAAGTCGCTTCAGTCATGTCTGACTCTGTGCGACTCCATAGACGGCAGCCCACCAGGCTCCGCCATCCCTGGGATTCTCCAGGCAAGAACACTGGAGTGGGTTGCCATTTCCTTCTCCAACGCATGAAAGTGGAAAGTAAAAGTGAAGTTGCTCAGTCCTGTCCGACTTTTAGCGACCCCATGGACTACAGCCCACCAGGCCCTCCATCCATGGGATTTTCCAGGCAAGAGTACTGGAGTTGGGTGTCATTGCCTTCTCCGGACTTCATTCTATCACCTTATAACTACTTGAACCAGCTCAATTTGAACAATCATGGCCAAACTCTGCTATGGAAGGCTTATTGTTGATATTGTTCGTTTCCTTTGTTTTGTAGTGTATTTGTTCAGTATATCAAGCATTGCCCCCTCTATATCATCTGTAGCTACAGAAATTCTGAGTCTGCCACTTATAAGATCATCTTAGTTAAACATGTGAGTAGGAGAAGCAGTTTGTGTTGTGGTTAAAGCTTCAGGACTCTGAGATGAGAAAGACTGAATTAAAATCCTGCATCTGCCTCTTCATAAATACATAAACTTGGGCAAGCTGCTTAATCTCCCTGTTCCACAAATGTCTTTTCATAAAAAGGAATAATAATGCCTCTTAACTGAGTAGTACTTATTAAAAGGCAACGAGAATACCACATAGCAAGTATTCAACAAATCTTAGTCATTACTACTATTTGATAATAAAAGGTTTTTGCTTCTACTGTATTTATCAGTCACCTTTGTTTTCTAGGTATCAATATAGGTCAAAACTTATAGTTGATTGAAATAAAATATTTCACTCATTCTAAAAATCTTAATCTCCTCCTCTTCCCCCTGAATTAGTCAAAGAATGCATTCTATGCCTCCATGCTTGTTCTTGTCTTTCCTCTTGGTCTCCTCTCTTTCTCGTAGAGAAAAGGACAGAACAACACTGTGCCATTTCGGTTCCATGGTCAAATCATAGACTTTCAATCACACATGGTTTTTCATATACTTTGGCCTCTACTTGGAGGGAATTCACCATGATCGCTGCTGTTTGCTAAATTCTTATTTATCCTAGAAAGCTAGGTCAAATGCAGTATCCACTATCAAGCCTCCCCTAGTTTCCCAAGGCACAGTGAGAAGTAGTACCCTTGTGCCTCTATAATACTGTAACCAAAGCTCTGAGCTGCCATGTAAATGTCCTATGTAATGGATTGATATATTGATCTTCCTATCTCTGTCACAAAACACTGAGTTCCTTGAAGGCAGGGGCTATCAAGTCTGGATCCTTTACTTGATGTCTCTAGCCTCTAATATGTGGATCCCATACAGGAGATACAAGATAAATATGTTTTGAATGGATGAGAGTCTTCTGTCTTCTATAGAGAGAGGCTAAATTATTCATAAGTGTATCTAAAATACAGCACTTACAGACTAAAAAACAAAAATCCATAGAAAAGTTGAAAAAAGAAAAGCAAAGTAAACAATCCAGAAAAGTACACTACACAGAGGAACTTTGCAACTTTTCTGTGTTAGCTGATTTATTTTGACAAAAAGTGCTAGAGCCAGAATTCCATAAAAGCCTTCCCTTTGAGCGCTACTACGCTTTATCAACAAACATAACTTGTTATGACATAAAGTTACTTTCTTCTTCCCAAGCAACTCTTCACCATCACTTAGAATCTTAATCATTGGCAAGATTAAGAGTCTAAGGTTAAAATTTAGAAAACTATATTCCAACCAAATCATGAGTGTCTACTATAACATGGTTCTCAAATTTGTTGTATCAACAAAGCTTTTAAGAATTCCACCATAACACAAAGTAAAAGACCACTTTTCTTACATAGAACATATGTTTTCATAGACATCTGGGTATTTTATTTGCTATAAAATATAAGGGCATAAAAACTGTCACACATTAAAACAACTATAAGTTGTTCAGCAATGTTTGAAAATTCTCATGCAATTGATTACATTAAAATTATGCTATTAGGCATAGATTACTTCTGAGTTAACTTAAAATACAAGATAACAGTAAAACTTACAGTATTAGTAATGAGAGAGTCTGATAGCTATGATTAAATTGCAGGCAGGCTAACTCTAGCTTTGCTATCAGCAGTTATTACATTATGATATAAAGCCACAGGTGGGTATCTCTGATCATCGGCTATTTCAGGAGGTGAGAAGATCCTGGACAGACTTCTTCCCAGCTCACAGTTGCTAGGAAATGGGTCTTATTCTGAGGTCAGATATTCAATTTATCCCCAAATGTCTGAGGTTAATCCTCTAAATCCCTCCCCCAAAGCATATGAACTACCTTCTCATTCTTTCATCATCATGGAAGTCTTTATTTTAAGAAAGTAAATTTATATCACAGAGATGATTCGATGCAGTAAAGATATGAAATATAGACATATACAAGAGAGAATTCTAAAGGTCCAGCTATATTAAGATCACAAAATTAGATAAGGGATAGAAGGATCCCCTTAAACAACTAGCTTATTCCTATCTTGACACAAGCAAGGCTCCTCAAACTTCAGCAGTGTGCTGGAAATTTTTAAAGGAAAAATTTCTCAGGATTAACTTATACTTTCTTTTAATAAATATAAGGAAAACCATGGAATTATTGAAATCTGCATGAAATGTGAAGGCAATCCAATTATTGTTCGAATTTATTTAAAACAAAAACAATCTGAAAATTAGTTTTCAATTTTCACAGACATTGAAAAGAAATTCCAGTTTCAACATAAACTTCACCACCAAACCAGTGATAGAAACAAATAAATGTTATGAATTATTCATCCATTTCAATACCAAGATCATTTGAGCATAAGATAAGTTTTTTAACATTGCCTATGCTTTGTCTTCAATTTGGAAAACCTCATGTAATACCATATTTTATATTTTGGTCAACTTCTATTTTCTTGTTAGCCCATTAAGAATTTTTTTTTTGTTTTTTTTAATTTTTTAATTTTATTTTTAAACTTTACATAATTGTATTAGTTTAAAGTACTTCCAGTTGCCAATTTTAACCCCAATGGGAAATTACTTTTGCCTCTTCAACTAAAAAAAGAATTCCCCATAAACACAATGGTCATTGTCATTTTGTTCCGCTGACATGCAGCCCCACAAAACAAAAGTTAGATGCTTTTGCTTTAGGTACCAGATCTGGGTCTAAACACAAGCCCAGAAGCACACGTAGAGATTGGATTCAGTTATAAAGTGGCCATGTGGATAATGCAGACTATACTTCTGTTAATTTTTTTACATTATTATCAAAATCAAAAACACTATTTTAAAATGCTCATAGGGAACTCACCCATCTCAAATAACACATCCATAAAAGATCCAAAAATTCCCCTTTGAGAAACACTGAATCCAGTTCCTACAGACTTGCTTATTATGGATTTAACTGTGTTCCTCCAAAATTCATACTTTGGAGTCCTAACCCTTACTGCCTCAGAATGTGACCTTATTTGGGGATAGGGTCTCTAGAGAGTTCATCAAGTTGAGATAGAATTACTCAGGTAGGCCCTAGTCCAATGTGCCTGATGCCCTGATTAAAACTGAAAGTTCAGACATGGAGACAGACACTCCTAGAAGGAAGATGATTCGAACAGACTCAGGGAGAAGACATTTGTCTACAAGCCAGAGAGATCTGAAGCAGATCCTTCCCTCATAGTCCAGAGAAGAAGCCAACACCTTGATTTTGGACTTTAACCCTCTAGAACCATAAGATTAAAGAAGTCTGTTGTTTAAGCCACCCAGGCTGCAGTTCTTTGTTGTAACAGCCCTAATAAACTAACAAATCCATAAGCAAGCATGGAAATAAAATTCAGTTATAATGAGATCATCAAGATTATGCAGAACATGCTGTAGTTTATTGATTTTAATGTTATTGTAAAAATTAAAAAAAAAAATTTAAAAATGCTTGTGGAGAACTCACAGATCCCAAAGAATACCTCTAAGAAAGATCCAAAAATCCCATATAAAGAACCTCCGAATTAAAAGAGTAGACACTGTTTCTCCAGTTCCTATAGATTTCCTTAAATCACTCTTGGACACTTTTTAAATCAAGAGGCAGATGTTCTCAACAGGGTCATTGCCATAACTACATGAACTAAATAAAAAATGCCAGATTTTCCTGACTGCATATAGCAAGCAAGACAGATCAAAGTCATCTGGAACAAAAGGTCATGTAACAATGAAGTTCAAATGGCGTTTACTGACGATGACCAGAGATGTGAGCACAGAGCAGAAACACACCGAGTAATTCCTGTCTGGTAAGGTCCAACACGAAGACTCTTCGAGTGGTCAATAAGATAAATCAAACGCCAGTTTCTACCAGCAGAATTAAAAGGCAGCAGAGGGATAATCTATGGCAGGTAAGCTCAGCATTTGCAAGAGCATTTGCAATCCTAGTAAACATGTCCCACCCAGCAAGAGAACCTCAGATCTGTCTCAGACTGACAGCGTGAATATAACTCATTGCCAAGTACTACTCTCTCCATCTCCCCAAATTAGGTGTCATTTCTCAACAACTTCCAAATACTTCTAATGTCAGGGAAATACGCCTGAAATGCCAATGTAGTGTGAGTTAGAGGGCTTAATAATTAGAAATTGTTATTTTTAAAATAGCTGTCATTTAGGAAGTATGAACTATCACCTGCTTTATTTGGTGTTTCTGTCTTGTATCCCATTAATTTCTTGCCATGATACTGTGAAGTCACTGTTGCTACTCCCAGTTTGTGGATGGATAAATTGAGACATTAAATCTTAGGGAGATTCAGTCAACCATATCAGTTTCCACTACAGATACTAGTGGAGACTTAACTATTATGACATATGCATGGTATACTACCCATTAGAGAACAGACACCTTCTTAATTTATAAACACAGTTCCATCTTGTGCCCATTAAATTCAAACCTTTCAAATCAACCCTTCAGCCACTTCCTTAGCGTTTGATACATCATAGATGTAAACTACAACATCTGAACCTGATGTTCAGAACCTGTGTCCTGAACCTCCTACTTTTATCTTTATGTTTCTGTGCTCATGTGTTTGCCTTCGTTCACAGGAAAAGAAAAGCACTGCAGTGCCTCCAGTTTATGAAAACAACTGCCAACATATTTAGGGTCCAAATTAGAAGAAAAATAACAAAAATATTTGAAGGAAACAATTTATCAGCATTTTCACAAAAGATGAAAATGGACTTCTTAGGAAGCACATGCAGTAAGACAGGACTGTTGTTCAGACAATGTCACCCGATGAAAGCAGTAATCAAGAATAAACAGTGAAAAAGTAGCAATATGACATGTGAGGGTCATTCTGTGGCCATAACATATAGTTCACATGAAACACCCAAACCATTCCTTTTCATATGATGTTCTTTGCATAAAGTCTTACGCAGAGCACACGAACTTGAAAACTGATGACATGTTCTAGGATTTTCTTTGAAACAAAATACTTTGCCTTGTGAGTATTTCAGCTAAAGACTGGTTTTGAGGTCTGAATTGCAGATATTTGTTCTCCCATCCTTTTTCCATAGATAAACACAAATAATTTTTTTAATTTTATTTTATTTTTAAACTTGACAATATTGTATTGGTTTTAAACACAAATAATTTTATCATTATTTTTCTTAAATTTAGAAGAAAACATCAGATGAGCAATTTGGTGATATTTTGATTGAGATGTTTTGTTTGGTTAAACCCAGCTGATAGAAACTTAACACCCCACGTCCTGCAGTACATGAAATCATTTTGTGAAATAAACTTATATCTTGTCCTTGATTGCCTTGCATAGATAAGGATTCCACAGGCATTTTGTAGCATTGCTATTTCTAACTCTCCTTAGGTATCTGTTCCTAAAGTCATACACCATTTAAGATAAAAGCACTGAATAATTCATTTCAAAGAGTTTCATGTGCCTTTTTCAGGCTTGGGTATTATACAGAAAATCACTTGTAAATTGCTTTTAGTCTCATTAACTATGCAATAAACTATGCAGAAATCTGAATGGCAAAATAGACCATTGAGGCCACACTTCTGGTTTTATTTACTAGCTAAAGAGAAAAGTCTTTAACATTTTCATTCTTATAGTGAATGTATTTATTGTCTACAAACCTCTTACTAATGTGAAAATGCTATTTTACCAGCTACAATAAATCAGTTGTCATGAAATTGAATAAAGACAGTAAAGAAACACCACTGAATTTTTTTCAGCACAGTGTTTTTACAACTTTGTACATTTCCCTTTAAACTCACTAATCATCAGGATCTTGGCAGTAAACACTTTCGTACTCACACATCAAGAAGAAAATACCTACAGCATTGTTTTCCTTTCTGCCTACCTCCCACATTTATTAGCCCAAGTTACCACCCATGTCAATATGAGTCATGTCTCTCTGGACATACATTTTATAATCATTCACCTGAGGATATAATCAGCTTAGATAAGGCCAAAAGTTCTTTAGAAATATCAGCCACTACCCATTGTCAGTGGCCAAGTTAAAATATTGCGTCATAAAATTTTTTAAAAGCATAAAATATAAAATGAATAAAACAGTAAAATATTCTATGCATTTTACAGTCATGGCTTGAGCAATAAAAAAACAAAGTGAGTTAAGTTGTAATACAGGAAAAAATAATCATATTCCTAAGTATAGAGTTTCCTTCTCTTCAATACTATCTTACCTAATTCTTAATGGAAATATTTAGATAATAATCACACACTTAATAAACATTTAATGAGTAAAAAGATGAACAGACATCTTACATTGCTTTCCTAAGTTAAAAAATTATTTTGGCTTTTTATTTATTATTTATTTGATATTCATTTGAAAAACAATGTTCAGCTCCTATTAGTCAAGAATCTGCCTACAACGTAGAAGATCTGGGTTCAATCTCTGGGTCGGGAAGATCCACTGGAGAAGGAAATGGCAACCCACTCCAGTATTCTTGCCTGGAGAATCCCAGGGATGGAGGAGCCTGGAGGGCTACGGTCTATGAGGCCGCAGAGTCGGATGCCACTGAGTCACTAAGGAGCAGCAGCAGTCATAAATGCAATGCTGGACCCTACAAATGTAAGAGTGGAACAAACAGGCAGACACAGACACAAATGTGTGGGCTACACAGAAGAGAAAAGAGGCAATTACAGCATCCTGCAGTAGAGCTCATTTGGAGGGAGCAGGCAGGAAGCCATGCAAGCCTGATATGAAGTACCAGGGAACACTTTCCAGAGATACGAACCTATAACCATAACCTGAATGATGACTAGCAGCTAAACAGTGAGAGAATGGAGGGTTCATGGGTGGGCTAGGCGGAGAAGAGTGTTGCAGAAAAGAGGAGAGGGAGGGAAGGGAGGGAGGGAGGGAGGAATAGAAAGGAAAGAGGAGGGAGGGGGTTTGGGGGAGGAAGGAGGGGGTGGGGGAAGAGGGAGGGGGTAGGGGGAGGAGGCACCCTCCCACCAAAGCAGTAAAACAGAGTCTGTATTTCACTGCTTTGTTTTCTGGCAACTACATATTTATATAAGTTCCATGAAGTCCTTGGAATCTACATAGGCTTGGAATGTCTTGGTATTTTCATTTATTCTTCCTTATTTGATCAAGGTTTTCTTATAATATTTATTACCTTTGCAAAGACAAAGTTTAATCTTTGAAATACTCAAACTTTTTTCTTAAGTGTTAAAATAGCTAACACTGAAAACTTTTAAATTTTAGTTCTTTAATTATTTTGCTGAAACAATTATAAGATGAGATACCCATCAAAATAAACTTGGGAAACCTTTACCTTATGTTAGAATAATTTTTAAATTAATACTCTTTGTTTGTTTAAACTTAATACTCTTTGTTGTTAATACCTTTTTACATAATCATTGCATAATCTGTAGAGAATTAGAAACAAACTTTATTTCTTAACACTGAATCAGTCTTCTAATAAAATTGATTGTATTATAGGTATTATTTAGATTTATTGTATAAGCTACATGTATGGATATGGATACATTTTAAAGGTCTGTCTTGTTAAAATAGGGCGTCCCTGGCAGCTCAGTGGTAAAGAATTAGCCTGCTAAAGCAGGAGACTTGAGTTCGATCCCTGGTTCATGAAGATCCTCTGGAGGAGGAAATGGCCACTAGCTCCAGTATTCTTGCCTGGAAAATCCCATGGACCGAGGAGCCTGGCAGGCTATAGTCCCTGAGGTCACAAAAGAGTCAAACATGACTGAGCAACTGAACAGCAACATTGTTAAAATAACTTCTAACAATGAATGGCAATACTGTTTACTATCAGTATTACTAGTTAACCTCAAAGGATACTCATCTGTTTCTATATATAACATTATACTGAGTATTTTATGCTAACAGTGCCTGCATAAGTTTTACAGGAAAAAATGCAAAAATATTTATTTTAAAAACAATAACATTACATAAAACTTGAAAAACACAGGAGAGGAATCACTCAAAATTCGTCCATGTTACTGGAACAGCTATTGACATTTTACCTCTTCTGAGGTATTCACAAGCTGGGTGGAAATCAGGTATGTGGTATAATCAGGCAAATGCATTGCCCACTGTCTTCTTCCTGCCTCTAAAACTAACACCTTAATCTCTTTTTTGAAACCCTCTCTCTGGCTTCCATCCAGGGCATGATGCCAGGACAGGCAAATTTCTACATGGAACAATTTACAAAATAAGTCTCCGAGTCCCTCACAAGCCTCTCATCTGTAGGATGTGGCATCCTCACACTGCGGGCATCTGGATTAAGGGTCCTTGGACACATTATAATTGCACACATTATAACACATTATAATCGCATCATAATCACACACATTATTAACAGCCTCCCCTCACCAGCACCACCAGCACCCTCAAAGAAAAAAAACAAAGAAAAAGAGTAAAATCTGCCCCTGGGAAAATACAACGTTGAATGACTCAGTCTTCCCTCCCCTTTCCCACATCACTGCTTGACTTGCGGAATCTTAGTTCCCCTGACTAGGGATTGATCCTGCATCAGTCAATTCCAGAAAATAAAAGGACCCAATCAAAAAGTGGGCCAAAGAACTAAACAGACATTTCTCCAAAGAAGACATACAGATGGCTAACAAACACATGAAAAGATGCTCAACATCACTCATTATCAGAGAAATGCAAATCAAAACCACAGTGAGGTAGCATTTCACGCCAGTCAGAATGGCTGCTATCCAAAAGTCTACAAGCAATAAATGCTGGAGAGGATGTGGAGAAAAGGGAACCCTCTTACACTGTTGGTGGGAATGCAAACTAGTTCAGCCACTATGGAGAACAGTGTGGAGATTCCTTAAAAAACTGGAAATAGAACTGCCATATGACCCAGCAATCCCACTGCTGGGCATACACACTGAGGAAACCAGAAGGGAAAGAGACACGTGTACCCCAATATTCATCGCAGCACTGTTTATAATAGCCAGGACATGGAAGCAACCTAGATGTCCATCAGCAGATGAATGGATAAGAAAGCTGTGGTACATATAAGCAATGGAGTATTATTCAGCCATTAAAAAGAATACATTTGAATCAGTTCTAATGAGGTGGATGAAACTGGAGCCTATTATACAGAGTGAAGTAAGCCAGAAAGAAAAACACCAATACAGTATCAGTTCAGTTCAGTTCAGTTGCTCAGTATACAGCAAAAAGAGACACAGATGTATAGAACAGTCTTTGGACTCTGTGGGAGAGGGCGAGGTGGGATGATTTGGGAGAATGTCATTGAATCATGTATAATTTCATATGTGAAACGAAACACCAGCCCAAGTTCAATGCATGACACAGAATGCTTGGGGCTGGTGCACTGGGATGACCCAGAGGGATAATATGGGGAGGGAGGTGGGAGGGGAGTTCAGGATGGGGAACACGTGTACACCCGTGACGGATTTATGTTGATGTATGGCAAAACCAATACAATGTTGTAAAGTAATTAGCCTCCAATTAAAATAAATAAATTTATATTTAAAAAAATAAAGTTGAGCTTCAGGTTCAACAGAGGAAGAAGGACCGGCTGGGCTAAGAGAACAGCCCAAAGGGAAGGCCTGAAGGTTTAAAGTATTTTAGCACGGGGCGGGGGGAAGTTCTGATGGGTGGGGGTGGAGAGACAGTGGAGCACAGGGTGGGGAGAACAGCCTGCGGTGGGAATCTGGCAAAACCAATGCAATATTGTAAAGTAAAATAAAGTAATTAATTGAAAAAAAAATAAAGTACCAAAAAAAAAAAAAAGCACTATGAACCAAGTCAGCAAAAAAAGAGGAAAAAATGTATTTTTTTCTGTTGCTTTCAGTTTACCCTCAGTCCCAATGCCATCTTTTCTTTTTTATACAAGCTTCAGAAAAAAACAACCTTCAACCCACCTCCTTCTCGGCTCTGTTCCTGGTCTTTACATCTTCCAGACCCCCTTTTGCATCCTTCTGTCCCCTAAAAATTTCCAGGACATTGAAGAGCTAAGTGAGCTTCTGCTACTTAAAAAAAATTTCAAAAAAGTTCTAGATTAAAAAATAGATAAATATTCTATGAGATTATAAGCATGTCACAAAATCCAGAAACACCAAGATGTTAGTATTATTTTCTCAGGTGAGAAATCAGAGGACTCTACATTTATTTGTTACATATTTCAATGTTGTCTAATTTTTAACAACAATTATCATGAAGTAAGCAATAACTTTTTTAAAAAGTCTACTCAAAGAGTTAAATAAATGTATCCTATATGGTGCTTTTGAACTGTGGTGTTGGAGAAGACTCTTGAGAGTCCCTTGGACTGCAAGGAGATCCAACCAGTCCATCCTAAAGGAAATCAGTCCTGAATATTCACTGGAAGGACTGATATTGAAGCTGAAACTCCAATACTTTGGCCACCTGATGCGAAGAACTGACTGATTGAAAAAAAACCCTGATGCTTGGAAAAATTGAAGGCGGGAGGAGTAGGGGACAACAGAGGATGAGATGGCTGGATGGCATCACCGACTCAACAGACATGAGTTTGGGTAAACTCTGGGAGTTGGTGATGGACAGGGAGGCCTGGCATGCTGTGATTCATGGGGTCGCAAAGAGTCAGACACGACTGAGCGACTGAACTGAACTGAACTGAACTGACTGATACGGTGTGTGATTATAAAGATGCAGAGGATCACAAGCCTAACTGAGATATGGAAGCTGAGTTGCTTCATTTCTTTAGTTAAGTAATTCACCTCTGCCTACCAACCTTACAGCCTTTAAAAATCCAAATTCTTAACTCCCACAAACTTTTCAAGGGATAATTTGTCAATACTAATAAGGGGAAAAAAACAACAACAAAACCTTTTGAATGCACATAAATTTATGTGTTTATTTAAGGAGGCAATATACTTGTATTTGGAAAGAAAATTCCTCGAAGAATACACATGAAACCCTTAAATTTGGTAAAGGTGAAGTCAAGGGGGATTGAAAAATGGAATCGTTCAGGGAACTTTTATTTTTCAAGAACTTATAAAATTTTTATAATTGGAAAAGTTCTGCTTCAGCAAAATTACAAATGTTTACAAGTCATGTCCTATCCCACTGCTCATAAATAGGAAAAACTAAGTGTCTGTTGTGCCCATTAAAGAGCTCTGAACCATTATATATCAAAGAAATAAGACCATATGTCTACCCTCTGGGAATTTACAAATTTCTTGGGAAAAAGCTTGAAAATAAATCAGTTTAGCGGGGGGAAAACCTGAGACAGACTACTGTTAAGTTCTAAATTAACTGCAATCAAGTGCATATGGTCAAAATGCAAAAAGTGATGGTTGCAAGTGTCTGAAAGGAAGGATCAATATTTGGGGAGCAGTAAGCGACCTGATATGGAGAAGGCAATGGCAACCCACTCCAGTACTCTTGCCTGGAAAATCCCATGGACAGAGCAGCCTCGTAGGCTGCAGTCCTCGGGGTCATGAAGAGTCGGACACAACTGAGCGACTTCACTTTCACTTTCACTTTTCAGTTTCATGCATTGGAGAAGGAAATGGCAACCCACTCCAGTGTTCTTGCCTGGAGAATCCCAGGGACGGCGGAGCCTGGTGGGCTGCCGTCTATGGGGTTGCACAGAGTCGGACACGACTGAAGCCACTTAGCAGCAGCAGCAAGAGCAGCAGCAGCAAGTGACATGATAATGCATAACTTACAGGTCCAAAGAAGAGAGAAGGGTGCTCTAAAGGTGGGGTTCAAAAGAGTTGCCACCTAGAAGTGGGAGACACCATGGTGCACATGAAGGAAGGGGTCATGGATGAAGATAGTTGGCAGGAACACAGAACGTGGACCTTCAGGAATGAGTCTTAAACATATTTCTAGACAAGATCTTCCTTGCAGTAGGTTTCAGAGGGTAGCTTCATGATTCGAAAATGACTGATAATTCCTACAGAAACTTGTTCATGATAATTAAATAAAGCTTTACAAAGAAAATATAACAGTGATAATAAGAGTGATGACAGATTTAGAAATGTTTGGCTTGAAAGAAAGGTATAAAGGTAAAGCATGAGGAGAAGGCAACAACAGAGGATCAGATGGTTGGATGGCATCACAGACTCAATGGACATGAGTTTGAGCAAATTCTGGGAGATTGTGAAGGACAGGGAAGCCTGGCATGCTGCAGTCCATAGTGTCACAAAGAGTCGAACACAACTGAGCAACTGAACAACAAAAGTTTGAGGAGGGGAGAGAGTATGATATACCTTTTGGGTTTGAAGCATGGTGAAGAGAAAGTGCCCTAGACTAAGATTCCAGACTCATTCTGCCAGCTCTGACCTGTCTGCATGACTACTCACTTGACCATGTTGACGCATAGTGTAACATCTAGAAAGTGCCACATTTAAGAACACAATTTTTAGGATCCACTCCATCCCTGGATCATATGAATTTGTTTATGGGTTTTCCATGTGAAATTATGTAGGTATATTCTGTACAACTTTGATGAAATAATTCATACATTTAGGTGACCAAAATCTAGAAAGAGATTTTCACATCATGTGAGTATATTAGGGTTCTTGACTGTAAACAACACAAAATAACTCTGGTAATGTACGTGGCAAAAGTGATGTATTTAAAGGGATAGCTTACAGCATCCATAGGAAGACCAGAGAGCCAAGCTTGTGTGGGGAGATGGGAAAAAGACCCAGAAAAAAGTCCCTGTCATAGGCAGAATTCACTGCCATTGGACTTGGACAAAGACCATACTGAAAATGTGCAAACAGCAGCCACAAAGAGTCTCTGACTTTGAACTTGGCTATAGACCTTCGAGAGTCCCAGGCCCAGTGATGGTATCTAATTGGCTCAGCTTATGTCATGTGTTCATGCTGTAGAGGATTTAACGAGAGAGAAACATCCCATCTCATCTTAAGAGTAGGAGTCAAAGTCTTACTTCTCATCTGTTGAGGAATTACTTCCAAATAGTAAGGATGTATTCAGTTCAGTTCAGTTCAGTTCAGTCGCTCAGTCATGTCTGACTCTTTGTGACCCCATGAACTGCAGCACGCCAGGCCTCCCTGTCCATCACCAACTCCCGGAGCCTACCCAAACTCATGTCATTGAGTCGGTGACGCCATCCAGCCATCTCATCCTCTGTCATCCCCTTCTCCTCCTGCCCTCAATCTTTCGCAGAATCAGGGTCAGAGTTTCAGCTTCAACATCAGTCCTTTCCAATGAATATTCAGGACTGATCTCCTTTATGATGGACTGGTTGGATCTCCTTGCAGTCCAAGGGACTCAAGAGTCTTCTCCAACACCACAGTTCAAAAGCACCAATTCTTCGGCGCTCAGCTTTCTTCACAGTCCAACTCTCACATTCATACATGACCACTGGAAAAACCATAGCCTTGACTAGACAGACCTTTGTTGGCAAAGTAATGTCTCTGCTTTTTAATATGCTGTCTAGGTTGGTCATAACTTTCCTTCCAAGGAGTAAGCGTCTTTTAGTTTCATGGCTTGCAATCACCATCTGCAGTGATTTTGGAACCAAAAAAATAAAGTCAGCCACTGTTTCCACTGATTCCCCATCTATTTCCCATGAAGTGATGGGACCAGATGCCATGACCTTAGTTTTCTGAATGTTGAGTTTTAAGCCAACTTTTTCACTCTCCTCTTTCACGTTCATCAAGAGGCCCTTTAGTTCTTCACTTTCTGCCATAAGGGTGGTGTCACCTGCATATCTGAGGTTATTGATATTTCTCCCAGAAATCTTGATTTAAGCTTGTGCTTCATCTAGCTTAGCGTTTTTCGTGATGCATTCTGTATAGAAGTTAAATAAGCAGGGTGACAATATACAGCCTTGACGTACTCCTTTTCCTATTTGGAAACAGTCTGTTGTTCCATGTCCAGTTCTAACTGTTGCTTCCTGACCTGCATATAGGTTTCTCAAGAGGCAGGTCAGGTGGTCTGGTATTCCCATCTCTCTCAGAATTTTCCACAGTTTATTGCATTTGTATAATTTGTTATTAGCTCTAGGAAACTAGACAGAGGCAGTGAACCGCCCCCCCCCATTGTTATAAGTGTTTAACAGGTCAAGTTCTGTTTCTGAGATCAGTATTTTGTAGGCAATTCTTGCTCAAAGTAGGAAGCTGCATTTACTGATATCTCAGAATTCTTTTCAGCTCTAGGGTTCTGCTCTTCTGCAATTAGGCTTAATGACCAGAATATTAATATTTGGCTATTGGTAGAATTTTGGAGATTTTATCTCTGAAGTTGTTTATGTACAAATTTTGATCTATTACATCCACCCTCTCTTGTTTTTCCTTTAATCTCTTTTTTTTGATACAAAAGGTTGAATCAACTAACATGAAAAAATTAACTGTTCAGATTATGCAGCTGTCATTTTTCATGCTCATTGGGAATATTTGCTGGAAAAAATAAATGGAGTTGGGCTGCTACATTTGTTATCAAATCACTGGAAATTCCCTTATTACACTTTGAATCATCCTGAGACACACTTATTTTTAGCCGCTTTCTTGATGTTGTCATAAATCAGGATTCATCTCTACTTCCTTGTGACTCATGTTGCATCGGCATAAATAAATATTGAGAAGTAGTGAGTACAAATTTCTCTTGTGTTTTAACAGAGGAACTTAAGCAGGTGACAAGTTATTCTGCACATCTGGAAGCTAAAGTCCATTGTACTAAATTTGACCTGACTTTATGTTCTTCCATTCTTTTTCTAAACATGCAGTTATGATTGCATAGAATTCTTTGGAGGATTTTCTGGGTATTTTTAATGAATCTAACTTTTTATATCTCTATTTAGGATCATATCTGATGATATTTCATGGACGTACTCTATTTATAGCCGAGCATTGCATATTTACACTCGTCATGAAACATTTTGCTTGCAGATGCTGTTTGTTGTTGTTTAATTGCTAAGTCCTGTCTGACTCTTTTGCAACCCCATGAACTGTAGCCTGCCAGGCTCCTCTGTCTGTGAGATTTCCCAGGCAAGAATATTGGAGGGGCTTGCCATTTCCTTCTCCAGGAAATCTTCCCAATCCAGGGATCAAACCTGCATCTCCTATACTGGCAGGCAGACTCCCTACCACTTGCAGATGTAAGCTCATTTAAGTTTTATAAGTGTGGGATTTTATATGTAAAATGGGCTTCCCTGGTGGCTTAGACAGTAAAGAATCTGCCTACAATGCAGTAGACCCGGGTTTGATCCTTGGGTCAGGAAGATTCCCTGGAGAAGGCAATGGCAACCCACTCCAGTATTCTTGCCTGGAGAATTCCATGGACAGGGAAGCCTGGTGGGCTACAGTCCATGGGGTCACAAAGAGTTGGACACGACTGAGTGATTAACACTTACTTACCTAGGTAAAACAAGTTGTAATCACCACTAGATACCAAAGTAGTGATATGTGAGAGATCTCTTTGTTTTACTGTAATCTTGCCCACTCCCACTCTTGATCCACTCATATTCCCATTTATCCTCTGGTAATATCCTTCTCTCTCTGACCTTTTCAAAGAGCTCACAGTACAGAGGGAGTAACAGAGATATGTACAAAAAAGTATAACACAGAAAGTGCTGTAGTGAAGTTATTAACATGTTAAATAGGAGAACAGGGAAGAGAGAGGCTCATTACATATTGAGAGATAAGGGAAGTCCTCTGGGAAGACACTAGAGTGGCAAAAGTCTATTCTGTGGGCAGGACTTCCAAACAAAATGGGAAAGTGAGTTCTCTAAATCAGAAGTAGAAGAAGCAAAGAAAGACCCAGCCAAGAGAGTGTGTTGAGATGAGCTCTGACGATACCAGGACAAGGAGGTGATAGGTAATGGGACTATCAGAGGCTGGATCAGACTTCGATTTTATTTTCCAAATTAAGAAGAGTCATTGAAGGCTGTTAAGTACAGAAATGGAGAAGGCAATGGCACCCCACTCCAGTACTCTTGCCTGGAAAATCCCATTGGTGGAGGAGCCTGGTAGGCTGCAGTGCATGAGGTTGCGAAGAGTCAGATACGACTGAGCGACTTCACTTTCACTTTTCACTTTCATGCATTGGAGAAGGAAATGGCAACCCACTCCAGTGCTCTTGCCTGGAGAATCCCAGGGATGGGGGAGCCTCGTGGGCTGCCGTCTATGGGCTCGCACAGAGTCGGACACGACTGAAGCAACTTAGCAGCAGCAGCAGCAAGTACAGAAAAGCTTTGCTCTCTAGAAAGCTCAGATGATGTGGATGTTAAATTTGGAGGGAAAAATGCTGAACCCAAGTCATTCTTCTTTCTGTGCAGCAAATTTGCAAATGATATTCTGGCATGGTGATGGTGAGGGAGAAATTTTGAGAGTCAGCACGAGGAGAGCCAAGGGGCTTTTATCAAACCTGAAAGGTGGGGAAGAGGGAGAGCAGGTAAGGTCAACAGATGTCACTTCAGTCTTGACTGCTTCATAATTTCAAACATAATCATTCCAAGGAACTGAAGAGCTGCCTATCGTGATACTGAAATAATGAGGGAAAGGCCAGTAATACACCCTCAAATGCATCACACAACTTGAAATACCATTTGAATTCAATCCAAGTTGTTCAAAACCAAACTCCTAAAATCAAATGACAGCTTTGCCACCTTTGCTGTGGTTGGTAAGCAGGATAAGCAAACTTTCCACCATCTGTTGTTTTCCTAGATCGCTAGAGCAAAATCTAGAACTTCCCTGCTCTGAAATCACATGTTGGTTTGTTACTCTTTCAGTTCAGTTCAGTTCAGTTGCTCAGTTGTGTCCGACTCTTTGCGACCCCATGAACGGCAGCACGCCAGGCCTCCCTGTCCATCACCATCTCCCGGAGTTCACTCAAACTCACATCCATCGAGTCGGTGATGCCATCCAGCCATCTCATCCTCTGTCGTCCCCTTCTCCTCGTGCTCCCAATCCCTCCCAGCATCAGAGTCTTTTCCAGTGAGTCAACTCTTCGCATGAGGTGGCCAAAGTACTGGAGTTTCAGCTTTAGCATCATTCCTTCCAAAGAACACCCAGGGCTGATCTCCTTTAGAATGGACTGGTTGGATCTCCTTGCAGTCCAAGGGACTCTCAAGAGTCTTCTCCAACACCACAGTTCAAAAGCATCAATTCTTTGGCACTCAGCTTTCTTCACAGTCCAACTCTCACATCCATACATGACCACTGGAAAAACCATAGCCTTGACTAGACGGACCTTTGTTGGCAAAGTAATGTCTCTGCTTTTGAATATGCTATCTAGGTTGGTCATAACTTTTCTTCCAAGGAGTAAGTGTCTTTTAATTTCATGGCTGCAGTCACCATCTGCAGTGATTTTGGAGCCAAAAAAATAAAGTCAGCCACTGTTTCCCCATCTATTTAGCCCAAAGTAAAGACATTTTGCCTTCTTGGTTGGCACAGTTGTCCAAGAATTCACCCACAATGCAGGAGGTGCCTGAGACACAAGTTTGATCCCTGGGAAGATCCCCTGGAAGAGGAAACAGCAACCCACTCCAGTATTCTTGTCTGGAAAATTTCATGGACAGAGGAGACTGGTGGGCTTCAGTCCATGGAGTCGCAAAGAGTCAGAGATGACTGAGTACACACACATGCATGGTAAATAAAGACTTTTTATATTGTGTATCTACATGTGCACACGCACATGTGGGTGTGTGTGTACTGGGGGTGGAGAGAAGTGTTCAGTGTGAAGTATGCGTTCTGCTTTTTCCAGTAATGACATAAAATGCAGCTGTGTCTTTCAGCCTAGCCCAGCCCACACTCCCTATTCACCCTCGAGCTTTTATTTGTGGCACTTGACCAAGCCAATCCTGAGTGCTTTTTATCGCAGGCTGAATGCACTCTGACTGCTTGGCTTTCCTGTGTCTACTTCCCTTCTGCCTCCTCCTTTGACAAGGGTGTGCTTTTCCCAGCATATTTTTCTTCAGTTATGTACCTCCTGCTTCCAGAGAGAGATGGAGGCTGCCTATAATCCGTAATCATATTTACCACTCCCACCGTTGGGTTCAGAAATGTTTGAATGAGGTTTGGGGTTTGGTTTAATGTTTCTCTTGTAGCCAGAACATTTGTGATTCAGTATTTTTCCTTACTTGCGACAGCATTTGAAAGAGGAAAGAGAAGTACGGCTGGCACACTTGGAAAGTTCTAGGCCTACTCCTTGCCAAAAAGAACATCCAAGCCCAAGATGCTTCCTCTGGGAGCGAGACTACAGTGCGGGTAAATTATGCCCATAATGCAAAGTACTCCTTTCTTTCCCACAAGGAATGTGTGCCTTCCAGAACAATAATGCTACATCCATGCTGAGCTATGTCAGCTCTCAGAATCATGGTTTATATTTTCTGTCACCTGGTGGCAAACGGTGATTTGCAGCCTAGAGGTTACTTAGTTGGCAGGGAGGACCACTCAGCTAATTCTCAAACTGCATTTGGACAAACGGAGCTGCAGATTCCTTTAAAGGTGGATTTACCCCTTCTTTGAAGGCCTCCCTAGACTCAAAGGTATAATGGAAAATAAGAATTATTTCAGATCCTTCTCTAGCCCCTGCTCTCATAATTTATTCTACTTTGAAGAAATTTGGGCTTCCCTGGTGGCTCAGAAAAGAATCCGCCTGCCAATGCAGACTGGGTTCAATCCCTGGGTCAGGAAGAACACCTACAGGAGGGCAGTGGCAACCCACTCCAGTATTCTTGCCTGGAGAATCCCATGGACAGAGGAGCCTGGTGGGCTACAGTCCATAGGGTCACAAAGAGTTGGACACAACTGAGCAACTTTCACTCACTCACTCACTTGGAGAAATAATTCTCTGAAGCTTTCACCAGTTGGTCAGTGTCCTGGAAGCCTTTTGGAAATAGAGTAAGGGTAGGAGACGCAGGACAGTTTTCTCAACAGAATGATGCTGTTGGGCGGTTTTAGAGCTGCTTGGTCTTAAGTGTCAGGCTAAGGAATCCTCCAGAGTCTTCAGAGCGGAAGACATGTTTTTGAGAGCAGGTCAGGAAAGAAGCACAAGGAGCAGGAAAAGGGCTTTACCAGGAGCAGAAGAGAGAAGTCCTGGGCGGACTCCGTCACTAACTAGCTCCAGGACTCAGGTTCAGTTCCAGCCCTATCCTAAAAACAAGAAGGACACACCCAAAAGGATAATTTGGAATAATGCTTTGTGATGATCTTTGTGAACTTCTAGATTCCTTTTTCTCCCCCCTCACACCCACACAGCCATCTCTCTTCACATATTCATAAAGGAACTGTAAAGTCAAAAAGGGCTCCCTTTGAAAACAGAACATGCATTTAAAAAGCCAAACGGGGAACTATTTCTTGAATAAACACTGAGAGTCTGTCTTTTGTCAAGCACTTGACTAGGCATTAAGAATACAAAGTCAAGCAATAAATAGTCTTGACTCTGAAGATGTATATGTTTTAGTAGAAGAAACTGCAAGATTCCAGCCACAGGATAAGTGTCTTCAGAGGGTACTATGGAAGCATTCAGGAGACATTTCTAAATTAGATGCGGGGCTTCCCTGGTGGTCCAGTGGTTAAGAATTAGGCTAGCAATGCAAGGACCCCGGTTTGATCCCTAGTTCAGGAAGATCCCACATGTTGCAAGCAACTAAGCTCCGAAGCCACTAGTGAAGCCAGCATGCCAGAGAACCTGTGCTCTGCAGCAAGAGGAACCACTGCAACGAGAAGCCCCCACACCGCAACCAGAGAGTAGCCCCTGCTCTCTGCAACTAGAGAAAGCCCAGGGCAGCAACAGAGACTCAGAGTAGCCAAGAAATAAATCACTAATAAAGTGAGAAAGAAAGAAATTAGATGAGCACACAAAGGAGAGCGTCTCAGAAGAAGTTATGCCCTTACTTTTGAAGCATGTGTAGAAATTAGACACGAAAGAGAAAAGAATGAAGGTGGTTTTAAAGAAAAGAAACAACATGAGCCATTTTTCCATACTAAATAGACACGGGAAAACTAGAACAAATAAAGTTAGGGAAAGAAGCCAGACACTTCTGAAAGACTCACGAAAGCTTTGAGTCCTAGGCAAGGAATCTGAACTTTATTCATCAAGCTATGCAGAGATGTGGAAGGATTCCTGAATGAGTTAATGACATGATTGGACAAGTATTTTATAGCAACTGTTCTGACAGCATTCTGAATAATAGTTTTAAAGAGAGGCAAGAATTTTAATTAGGTGGTTAATGCAATAATTCAGGTAAAAAGGTGAAATCCTAACCCAAAGGGATGATGCTAGGGTAGAAATAAAGCAGCTAAATGAAAATGTCTGAAAAGGTAGAATTCAAACGATTCTATGACTCATTAAGTATAAGAGGTGAAGGAGAGACAAGAAGGGGATGTCACACAGGTGTCTGGCTTTATCAATGGCTGAGTAGTGATGGTACTCATTGAGATAAGAAATTAAAAGTAACCAATTTTCTGAAAAATCTATTTTAAAATGTTAGATTTGAGGTTTCTGTACATATAGTCTCAAAACAATTGGACATAGAGATGTGGAGCTTTTCAGAAAATCAGAATTTGCAATTCCATATGAATATGGATTACTCAGAAAAAAGTTGGGAAGAAAATACATCCTAAATTTAATGAGAGTTATCTCTGGTATAGATTTAAAGATGGAGTTTCCTTTCTATAGACATACATTTTATCTTTCAAATTTACATAGTGACTATGCATTACTTTTATTGTGGATAAACTTCCTTTTAATACTAAAATAAAAACTAGTAAGAAAAAGAGAAATGTCAGTGTGGCCTAGAGCACCATCGAGCAATAGAGGAAATGCTGAGGAAAGTGTCTTCTGGTTTGACAATATGGAAATCATTTGGGAATTTTACTGGAAGTCCCTTTCCATGGATAGAGTTGTAAACGGGCTCAGAGGAAGTAGAGATAGCAAGCACAGGCGATGCTTTCAAAAAGTTTGACTACAAAAGGAAGCAGAAATATGAGCGGCAGCCTGGAAAAGAGGTGACTGAGCACAAGTAAGATACTAGTTCAAAGGGACATCTACAATTGGAATTATCTCAGTGTGTTTCAAGGCAACAGGAAAAAGCCAATACAGAAGCAGAAGTACAAAGCAGGGAAGGGATGACTACTGCAGCAGCATCTCAAAAGAGACAGGAGGACATTGAATCCGAATGTAAGTGAAGGAATAAGAGGAAAGGAGGAAACTACGGGTAGAGAAATAAAGAGACAAAAATTAAACACATGCATTAGCCTCAACTCTTTCCCGAATCTCATGCAGATAACAGTCAAGCTATTAATATACGAAAGTACAAAAATCCAAAAGTAATGAAAACATCAGTGATATAATTTCAAAAGCTGAAAAGCAGATGGATGTGTAGTAGCTGATTTAGCAGATCTGAGAAAGTTAGGAGTGGAAAAAAGCTAAAGAGCAACTCGATGCACATCTCTCCATCTGCAGGAGACTTGGGGATGGGGGGACATCTCTCACAGAATGCTGGCAGTGTGGGGTACCCCACTAGGCAAGAGTAGGAAGGGCCTTCGCAGGGGAATCTGTGCCCCCTACCAGGAAAAAAAGCAAAGATACTGACATTGGAGATTCTGCAAGAAAATAGCCAGCCAACCCACTCTACTCTACCATGAAGCTCATCATCAAACCCCACCAACAGCATAGAGTTACCCAGAAAAGGCTACTGTGAAACAGTCTTGAAATTTAAAATATATTAATAAAAATGAAAGCCCAATAGAAAAGTTGCAAGTTAAGGTGAAGAAGTCCAGAAATCAGAAAAACATCTAGAAAATCGAGAAAATAGGGAATAAAAATAAAAAAGAAAGAAAGAAAATTAGAGGACTATTCAAGCAAGCCAACATCCATATAGTTAAGAGTTCCAGAATGAGAGAATAAGAAAGGAAAACGGATTTTAAAAAACCACCAAATAAGACATGAGGATTTCCCCAGAGCTGAAGGATATGAGTTTCCAGGTCAGAAAAATCCACCAAGTGCCAAATTCAATGAATGGAAACAGAACGACACCAGTAAATTTTGCTGGTAAATTAAAAGAAGTGGCGGAGGGGAGGGGGGTGGAGGGGAGGGAGGAGCAATTTTTATTTTTTTCTTTCCCCACAGAGCAAAGGAAAAACAAGTTGCATATGAAAGATTAGGGATTTAAATGATTTGGGACTTCTCAACAGCAGTGTTGGAAACAAAACGATGTGGAAAATGGGTTCAAAATTCTGAGGAAAAATCATTCGCAGCCAAGAATGCTAAACCTGGCCAGGCAATCAAGTAAGTGAGAGAATAACATTTTCAGACACGCGAGATCTCTAAAAAGGGACAGCTGCAGGGCAGGCATGGTCATCAACAAGCCAGCCCACAGCAGGTCAGAGGCTCCAAGATAGCCGGTTCCAAGAAGAGGAAATTAACGTTAAGGGTTGCAGGGATCGAGAGGAGATTTACACAACTGGGAAAAGGATAAGGGAAAACCAAGCAGATTATTATTAATCCAAAACACACACACACACACACAATGTGTGTTTTAACCGCCTCCTCTTCATGCCTTTGGTGAGGGGGGAATTCCCAGCCTAGGGCTATGGACTTGCTGAACACTCAAGTCCTAACACTGGGCAGATGGGATCTCAGCAGTTTATTAATAACAAATACAACCTTGGGAGGAGGACACCACGGCAGGACCACACAGAGGTTGCTCTCAGGAACAGAGGGAACCAGCAGGGCCTTGGGGAGGCAGGCTTTGTAGCATCAAGGCATTGAGGTGACCCCTGGGTCCTGTGCAAGGATGTGGCTGGCTTGTGTGCGTAATGCCACGTGCTAGCAGGGGACGGAAATTCATTACTCAGAGACAGGCAGGAAGGCCTGTCCAAGGTCCCCTTGGAAAGGAGGGCCACTTGGCTGGGGGATGTAAACCATGTGAGGAGTCGGGAGAGGAAATTTGGTAGGTAGATTAATGAGGGTCTCCTGGTTTCTCCAGGTATTAAGGACGCACATCATATTGGGTCTTAATTTTAGGCCTTACTACATAGTGTCCAGAAAAGAAAAAGTAATTATAACACACCTATGGCTTGGCTGTGAATAGCATCTACACTTTATAATAAATAAATGTAACCTGCAGGAAATGGGGAAAGATAATGTGGTGCATGCATTGAGAAGGAGGAGGTCTTGCTGCGTAACCTAGCTAATCCTCACCCTGCATGGTAGGAAGTCAACAGAAAGTAGATAAAATGGACAGATAAGTAAATAGCAACATACACACCATATTTAGAAATATGACTGTAAGGACCCAGAGTCTGCTAAAACGGTTGGTTCTGGAAAAGACAAATGGATACGAAGTCAGGGACTGCTGTTTCTTCAAACCTATTTGTCTCTTTGAATTATGTGCATGAATAACTCTGAAAAAAATGTTAAAGCTAATTTTTTAAAAACAAATGAAGATGTTTGTTGTTGACAGGAAAGAAACCTGAAGAATTTATTGATGCTGAAATGTTGACTCTAGAGATAATGCATGGAGGTTTGGAGCATGCCTGTCATCTCCCAGCTGGGACCTCTTGGGTGGATTACCCAACCTCTCTTAACCTCTGGTGCTTCTGCTCTAAAATGGAGCAATAATAACCGTAGCCAGCTTATGAAGAGCTGGTGAAGATTAGCTGAGGTGATGCAAATCAAGGACTTAGCACGGTGCCTGGCATATAGTAAGCACTCAACTGATGACATTTTCTCAGAAGAGTAAAAAGCAGTCTTTTGCTGAAAGAGATGGGTGAGATGGTGAGGCTGGGAGTTTCAGGAATGAGATGAAAACTGTGAAGAGTCGCTGAGGGAATGGGACTAACACTGCAAACAACTGTTGTGGGAAAGGGAGGGCCCAGCTGAGGTGAGACTGAGAACGTGTGGCGACTGGAGACGCACCACTCCTCTGAGGCGAGTAGGCGCAGAGAGATCAAGGGCTTGGGTGGAGTGGAGTCCGGAGCTTTGCTGAGTCAAGAGGGCGAGAGACTCAAAAAAAATAGTGTCAAGAGAGTGATTGAAGTGATGGACGGCACAGTGTAGGCTGGAAATGAAACCCAGGAAAGGTAGAAACTACCTGATTGATGGCGCCTGGAGGGTTTCCTGCAGCCAAGGAGGATGACGGGGAGTGAAAAGGTGGTGTGAGCTAGAGGGAAAGGCAGTCTCCTACAAAATCAGAAGGGAGGTCATGGCGGCTTTCCGTTTCATAGCTCCATGGTATGGAAAATAACACAAGACTTGGAAAAAAAAAGTCTATCTTATTATATGCTCGCAATAACCTTAGAAAGGATGAAGGGAGGACAAAGGAGATACCTGATATCTATTGACTACGTAACAGGTATCTGGATTGTGGTAGGCCTGTTACATAATAATTTTGTCTTTCACAACAGTCTTATGAGGTAAACAGTGATATTCCCATTTTATAAGTGAGTAAACTATAGTTCAGAAAAATTGAATAATTGGTTCCAAAGTAAATATAACCTTCATAGCACCCAGCTGCGAAGACAGACTATTAGTAAGACAACTAGCTGTGGGAACTAGGGAAAAATGTTTCTTTTTCCTCAAAATGACCAGGTTGGGCAAGAAATTCTTTAATACACTTCCAGAAATAAGACTCTAAATAACTAAGCCTGTGAACATCATTTTTCTCATTCATCTAGTAGAGGTAACACAATTGACCTTTACCCACCTCAGAGAGTTGTTAGGAAGATCAAATGAGACCAGGTATGTGAAATGATTTATATATTAAATCATGTATGATTGACAGTTTAAAATATTGAGAAATACAGGGGGAACAAATCAAAGTCATGAAGAAGAAAAATAGGGAGACAGATTCAAATAATATCCAGTGGACACTGACCCTCCCACTTATGAGCCCAAGACCTTGGTATGATTATCTCATTTCACTGTCCCTCAATTTTCTTATCTAGAAAACAGGGATTAAAAATTGGACTACCTCATAGAGTTGTAAGAGGTACATGCATTGATTTGTAAAAAGCATTTTTGAGAAATCCCTAGCGCCACAAAAGTGATAAAATATTAACTCATCATTATTACTACTACTATTTTCCAGATGTGGCATTTTTGTATAACAATATATACTATACGTGTGTGTGTGTGTGTGCGCGCGCTCAATTGCTCAGTTGTGTCTGACTCTCCAACCCTATGGACTGTAGTCTGCTAGGCTCCTCTGTCCATGGGATTTCCCAAGCAAGAACCAGAGTGGGTTGCCATTTCCTCCTCCAGGGGATCTTTCCGAACCAGGGATCAAAAATCTCTTGTGTTGCAGGTGGATTCTTTACTGTCTGAGCCACCAGAAAAGCCCCGTATTATACATACAATACATACATACAATGTATTTATAATATATACTAAGAAATATAAATATGTATTATTTACATATATTAGGCAAAATGCCACTCCTTAAAAATATATAATACACATAAATTATACAATGTATAGTTTATATAATACCATAAAATTATATAATATATTAACATTTCTTTATATATATAGTATATATAAAAAAGAGAAACTCCCCAAGGATCAGGAAAAAATTCAAAGGGGAAGAATCAAGACTCTAAAATGGGAATAAAAACTGAGATTAGAAAAATAATATGCGAAATAAAGACACTTGGTTGGCTGCCAGCCGGACGAACAAGTAGAAATAATGGGCAGTGCCCTGTACGTGTGATCTGTGCCGCTCCATGGAGTCTGTCTGCCCCATTGCCTGCAGTACATCAGTCTTCCAGAGGTACTACTGCGTTCATTCATCCTGGACCCAACCATGTGCTAGAGCACCACTGTGTTAAGTGCTGGAGAATAAGAGATAAATAAGCCTGGTCCTTGCCCTTAGGCATCTACGAGTGAAAAAAGTCACCAATTTCGGCAAATTGTTCCAGTACAACTTGGAAACCACAATTTTTTACAAGAGAGAGAGAAATAATTGCAAAAATTTAATGAACATTTACCATGGGCCAGGCACTACGCAAGTGCTATATGTGTATTATCTTATTTAATCTTCCCAGGAAAGCCAGGATTCCAGGTGCAGAACTGCTGTTGTTAATCACTCTGCCTTGACTAAGAGTACAGAATCAGGAGGTGGTTGCCATAATCCAACTGGGAAGGGCCTGAACTAGGGGAGTGGTGGCAGAAATGAGGAGAAGGAGATGGATCCAAGTTATATTCATGGAATTAAAATTTAGAGATCTTGGATATGCATTAGGTTCAGTGGGCGAGGAGATATTAGAATCAAAGAAAACTTCTGGAAAACTCTGGAGGGGCTTTGCCCAGTGACATGATTCTAGAGGGAATAAACATTTAAACTTCTTTAAGCTCAAGCGTATTTTCAAAATTCCTCATATATCAGAGACTGCTAGTTTCCTACTTACTAGCTATTAAGCCATCTTCTTAACTAAGACAACCTGTCCTTTAGTTAGTGCAAAAAATTTCTGCAGCCTCCCTTCCTGGTAGGGATAGCTAACGAGATGCCAGGAAAACGCATGGGATGAGGTTGTAGGTAAGTTCCTGTGTTCCTCTCCCTTCTTTCCTTAATGAAATGTGGATCCAATGGCTTGAGCTTCAGCAGCCTTTTCTGTGGCCCTTGAGGATGAGCACTAAAAGCTAAGGATGGAGGAATTAAAAATAGAACAGCCTGGGGCATTAAAGTCATCATGTTACCACCATACCAACCCTGGGCCACATATATTTGGCTCTGCCTGGAGAGAAAGTGAACCTCTTTCTTGTCTAAGCTATTGTTATTTCAGATGTCTTTACTAGCAACTAACTACTATTCTTCTTTTTTAAATTATGAAAGTATGATAACACATTTACAGGAGACTTGGAAAAGTCAGAACAAAGGTACATTTCTAACTGCTATTCTTAACTGATATACCTCCCACACCACAAACATGAAACTCCCTTGCTTTCTACCACTGCAGGTCTCTATAGTCATTTTAGAGAGCTGCTCAGACAGAGAATCATCCTCCACAACTTTGAAGCAGAAACTGAAACCAGAAACCCAAAACTCCAAGAGTTCTCCCACTGTGTTCCTCCCATGTCTGGCTTTGCCCAAGAGCCCTGGCTCATCTGAAAGTCAAATTGAAACCCAATTCTCAATCAGTTGTGTGTTTTTTTTTTTTTTTTTTTCTTTCTTTCATGTGACCATGTAAGTAAGTAAAGTCGCTCGGTAGTGTCTGACTCTTTGCGACCCCATGGACTGCAGCCTACCAGGCTTCTCCATCCATGGGATTTTCCAGGCAAGAATATTGCCTGGAAAGATACTGACTGGTCCAGCGTCTGGTGAGAACCCATTTCCTATTCACAGGCGGGGCCTGTTCACTGTAACCTCACGTGGCAGAAGGGAGGGGATCTCAGCACCTTTTATAGAGGCAGTAATTCCACTCACCAGGATTAGGCCCTAACCACCTCCCAAAGGCCCCACCTCCTAGTATCACCCTGGGGATTAGGATTCCAGCATCTGAATTTGAGGGAGATGAAAACATCTTGTCCACTGCATGAAGACTGTCAGAATGGAGTTAGATATGAATGTGAAGCCCAGGAGAAAGATGCGGGATGAGGATTTGGAACCACAAACGTGGATGGGGTCCCTAGGGAGAGTGTTGAAAGGAGAAGAACAGTAGAGGGTGAAAGAACCCCAGCAGCACCAGCCTATAACATGTGGGCAGAGGAGTCCTAAAAGGTGACAGAAAGAGCCCAGTGTAGTTGACAAGCGAGAACCAGGGAAAAAATGTGTTTATGAAGAGCTATGGGGAGTAAGAGTAAGCTCTCTCAAGACAGAGTGATTCCCTTAGTGAAGCCTTCCTTAGTAGCTATTTCCCACCTACAATCTTATTTATTTACTTATTTATTTATTAGACGGGGTCTGTGCCACAGTGGGCTTTCTCTAGTTGCGTCGTGTGGGCTTAGCCGCCCGTAGCAGATGGGGTCTTAGTTCCCTGACCAGAGGTGGAATCCATGTCCCGCTTGTTAGAAAGTGGATTCTTAGCCACTGGACCACCGGGAAGTCCCTACAATTCTATTTAAATGCAGGCTGTCTTCCCTGAGGGCTGATGTATGATGCTAACTAGCTTGTTCTGACTGGAGGCTTTCCTCAAGCAGAGGGCAGGGAAGGGAGGTGGGGAGCAGTAGAAGTCTAGAGACAGGGTAGCGGAGAAGGAGTGACAGGGGGGTGAGGAGGTAGCAGTTGGTAAGAAACCCTCTCGACTGCCAACTTCCCACGTAATTCTGCCAGGCGACGTGAGCCTCAACGCTCTGTCTCAGCACCGTGGGCCCCATGTGCCACCGTCCAGCAGTGTGTCGTGTCAACCAGAAAGCCTGCAGTCCTTGCTGCTCTGAAGCCAAGGCTTCGTTCATCACAGTTACAGTGAAAAAGGGTGAGAAAAGCAGATGATAACACAAGACAGTCTCTGAAGCCATAGCTGGTCGTTTAAAAAGTCATGTATATCTGGTTCTTAAATTTGAAACAGAATGGATAATTCGCATGAAGGGATATTTATCAAAGATTATACATTTTGATACAACTATGACCTTTCAGTCCCATAATTCAGTTTTAGAAGTCTATGTCAGGATGAAACTTGAACTATTTAAAAACATATCCTTTACATTAGCTAAGACTATCTCCATATCTTTTACTAAAACCACTTTAATAATTACAGAAGAAGCGTAACCATGATATGTAAAAAACGTGACTTTACCTGTTTTTCTTATATCATATGCCCTATAAACACTAAATCTGTCAGGTGCTTGCTGTTTAATGCAGTATCAACCTGTTCTGTTGATGATTATTTTGATGGCTGACATCCTTTGTTTTGAACCAGATGGAATATTTTTTTTATTGCTGCAGAGTCTCCTTGGTTTATATTTCCTTTTCCTAAGAGAACTATAGCTATTTCTGCGAGATGCTCAATGCCGAATGAGGCTAAGATAAGACATCAGATAAAGGATTCATCTGATCACAGAGGTCCATGTGTTGCACTGGGCTTTTTAAATATATAGTACCATGTGCAAGAAGGTCATGCCTCCAAGATGAATGGAATATTTATTGAAAGTCTTGCAATTATGTTCTAACAATTGTGTCTAGTTTTAAAGATTCATTTTCCAACACTCAGATCCTGGATCACTCTAATTGCATTCCATATCTCCAGAGTGCCAGATTCATAACAGAACAGGGGAAGGGTGTCTAGAGGCATACTCTAAAACAATAATGGAAGAAAGCCCAGAAACAATGTCCCTGCTCTGCAATCAGCTGCACCACAGACTTATGAGAGGAACTGAAGAGGTCATGAAGGAAGGTTGGCTTGTCAAATGGGATTTTCCTTTTCCATCTAGAGAACATTTATAATTCCTCCTCGACCAGATTACACAAAGGCCCTCTACTCTTCTTCCTACATACAGTCTCCATTTAGAAGAAAATTACTTCACCCTTTAGAATTTCACCCTTGATGCTGTAAATCACAGTGACTAAAGAGGAGTCTTGATCCTCTTTGCAAGCTGGGACTAGATTGTATCAGGAAATGTTTCATCACATTCTTTTCCTGTCATTAGAGTCAATTATCATGTATATTTATGCATTCCTTTGTATGAAAGTGCAGTTTGGGTCTGAAAAGAGCCTGTACAAAAGGGCATTTTTAATTAGACAGCCTATGTGTCTCCTGACTCAAAAAAAGGGAATAAAATGATATGTACCTATACTGGACAAGCTCACAGAAGCGAGTTTCACCGCTCAGCGGTCCTTACTTAATAGAGCTGATGAGTAGTCTGCTGCATTCTCACGACCTCACACATCACCCGCCAAACATCCAGCTGAGCTCAGACCCCACAGATTATTATTGGTAATGATGTTTAAAGCAAAAATGGTTTGAACATAGCACCCGGAGCTTCTAATTTGGCAGTTAGAGCAATCTTGTTGTGACTTGTAAACTTTGCACTTAATTTGCGGGGTATTTAATACATAAATTAGGTGTAGAGCTGAAAGCCATGGTGCAGATTTAATGCCTTAAATTGTGTCCAGTCTATGATTCAAAATGAGCATTCCTAAATTTCCAACCAAAAGAAAAAAATAATAATAATAATGCTCCTCTCCTAAATCTAGGTAAAGCATTCTTTGGCAGATTTCAAAGCCTATGGAATGTTAAGGGAACATTGTTTTATTTTCATAGGCAAAAATAAATAAACTCCCTTCCTTTAAGAAAGATCCAGAACCTTCTGAGAGAGAGCTCAAGTGCTAATATCAAAACTGAAAATGTCCAGCTCTTGCCTGCCCAGCTCTCGCCCTGACAGCTGGGGTCAAGGCACACAGTGGTCCATCCACACAGCGGGGAGCTCCCCCAATTAAACAGATCCACTTCTTCAGCTGATGACAAGAAGGGGCAGGAGCCATACTGAAGTGGATGCAGTGGTAAGGGGGCCAGCGGTTGCTGCAGCAACATCTGTTTTCAAAAGCAGCAGTTTTGAACAGGGTTCTGTGATAGAGACACCAATACCGCAAGCCACAGTATATGTCCCATGGTGGCAGTTGTGGGTTTTCATTGCTGGGCAGAAAAACTTCTCTACCAGTTTAGGTCCAACTAGGGGGACTTGTCAGTTAAGTGAGAACAGCGAGATTAACAGGAAAAAAAAAAAAATTATCACCCATGCATGTAGAGTACCCTTTAGAGAGAGAGTAAGTAACTCTGGGAACAGCTGGGGATAAAGGTTATATATAGACTTAATAAAGGGGAAGGGACCCCTAGGACGTCAAGTATAAATTTCATACACAGTTTGGACTATCTAGAATAGTAGGGGAAGTGTCTCTGTTGACTCACACTAATGCCAAATTTTACATAATTTTATGAGTGAACACATTAAGCCTGTTACCTAGCTTCTCTCTCATAGATCGCTTGACAATTCTTTCCCCCAAGTCCTTATTATCACACACCCCAGCGGTTCATCTGCTATTATTTCTCTGCATTTCACAAGCTATACTCATCGATGCTGCATGGGAATGTATTTAATTTCCTGCCCGAATATCAGCCTGCTGGTCCAGACCTGCTTAGAAAATTTTCTTTCATCTTTCCTCTTACTTTCCATACCAAGAGAAGGAAACCACAGGAATCCAATTTCGATACTGACGATTCACCCCAGTCTGCTACTACTGCTAAGTCACTTCAGTCATGGATCTCATTACTGGTTAGCTTGTCTTTCTATTTTATCATGAGAATGGCTTGTTGGTCATATTAATACAATGCTTTTTAAAAAAAATTTTGGACCCTCATTTGTACTGGCTTTGACTTCTTATTGTAGGTTTTAGGTCAGATATTTGTAGAGTGCTTGGTAGACTTAGCTGCAAGTTGACTGATTGTATTGCTAGTCAGTGTCTGAGAGAACCTTGATAGTTCTGCTCAATTGTTACTATTATAAATATAGTAGTATTTATATTAAATATATAAATAGTATTTATACTAAAAGTATAAATCTTTTAGTGGACTATTTTTGAGTTCATTGTTTGGCAGCAAAATTGAGACAAGTGTATTAACAACAAAAATCATCATCGTGGTTCTCCTACTGTGATCTTCGTGCCTCAGTACTGTGTCAACTCCACAAAATGGCACCATCTCTCCTGAGTAGTTTTCTAAAAGTGTTTCCATGTGTCCAAATGTGGCCCACGCTGCCATCTGAATGACTGTGTAGAGAAGGGTCTGAGAATGCCATCTTGTGTGAGAAGAGCTTCTTGTAGGGGTGGTGGGAAAACAGTCCACAGTCAGCTACCAGGTTTCTAATTGCATCCTTGCATAATGTTGGCTGAAGAGACTGAAAAAGCTTTCAGTGTGTTTTTAAAAATACCTAAAACATCACTAAAGTTCAGACCTGCAGGATTTGTGCTGAGTCTTGCCTCCAGTCTTTCTCTGTTGTGTGGAGTTTTGGAATCGGTCCAAGAGCACCCCTTCAGGCCTTCCGAGTAGTCTCCTTTCCTCTGTGTGCAGGGAGGGCAGCAGTCAGGCTGATTACATCTGAGCTGTCATGCCATCAGCCTGGTGACCAAATCAAGCCAACTGCCTAGAATTTCAGCAGAAACTGGAAATGTGCATCTAACAGGAATTAGCTTGAGCAAAGAGACTTCTTGGTAAAATGCCTGGAATGGTTGGTGCCATGATATTTGCCTTTTTTGTTGAAAGCAGATGTTCACCACAGCTCCCTTCACAGTGAGCCGCCAAAGCCAGCCTGCCTGCGACACTATCTTACAGCATAATCTTTGTGGTTTCACTGTCTTGGCGTATCAGTCCTGATTTCTATAACAAATACCTTTCCCTGTCTACTCATTATTATTCCTTTGTCTCTTCCTGAGAAATGCATTTATCTTTTTTATTTTCCGAGTCGGATGTATTCTTTCCTCACACACCTTCCCTTAGTCACATAAACCATGCAATTGATCGTGATAATTACTGTTAGCCTAATTTATACTCCTCAAGCAATTCATATTTTCTTGCACTGTCTACTATAATTTAAAAGGGTTACTTCTTATAGAAAAAAGTAAGATTCTTCAATGTCTTCTTTGATTTATAGTTGAATATGTCCTACACTATGATATTTCAGAAATCAGAAAGGCTAGTTTTTTGTAAAATATTTTAGACAACTCTAGATTTACATTCAGTTCTGTTCAGTTCAGTTGCTCAGTCGTTTCCGACTCTTTGCGACCCCATAAACCGCAGCACACCTGGCCTCCCTGTCCATCACCAACTCCCAGAGTTTACCCAAACTCATGTGCATCAAGTCAGTGAGGCCATCCAACCATCTCATCCTCTGTCATCCCCTTCTCCTCCTGCCCCCAATCCCTCCCAGCATCAGGGTCTTTTCCAATGAGTCAACTCTTCGCATGAGGTGGCCAAAGTATTGGAGTTTCAGCCTCAGCATCAGTCCTTCCACTGAACACCCAGGACTGATCTCCTTTAGGATGGACTGGTTGGATCTCCTTGATTTACATTAACTCTGTACAAATACCAGAGTGTCTTCTTTAAGAATTCATAAAATAATAGACTCTTAGAGCTAGAGTTTATAAATTCTCTAAATAATGATTTTCAGATTAACATACAGGAATTCTACAGAGGTTTCACTGGAAAAAAAGGAAAAAGGACACTCCCCAAAACATGCATACACACACCACACACACACACACAAATCACTCACATAAACACTCCCATTTCAAATACAGGAGTTCTGGTATATTAGACTTCTCCCTATAACACCTATAGAAAAGGGTCATCTGCTACATAAATATCAGTGGAAAAGTTCTGATTACTGGGGTACAATCTCCTCATTGTTCTAAAAAGATAATAAAGGTCCAAATGGCTTAAGTAGTTTAACCAAGGCATTGGCTTCTTATCTTCTTGTCAAGTCCCTTCTCTACTCACTTTCTTTTTAAATTCTTATTTGTTTATAAAATATATGTTTAAGGTCTTTTAAATTATGGTTGTTTTGATTTTTTATATTTAACTTTTATATTTAAGTGGTATATTTAAGTATTTGGTTTACAATTATCGCTGTAAATGGAGGCAGTTTGAGTTTTATGACATAACCAGAAAGCTCTTTTTCACTTCCCTTGAGCACCAAAAGCTATCACTGTGAACTGTGCTCAAAAGGCATATTTATGTATCTTAGTGCTGGCCTCACCAAGATTACAATGTATTTTTCTTATTTTATATACAGATCAGAGAACTATAAAATCCAGGACAAAGAAAAATGATACACAAATATAGCATGAGTTTCATTCTGCTTTTCAAAACAATTTACTACGCTTCTTTGGTGATTATGCAAAGTTTATCCAAATGCTGCTCAAGTCTGTTAATAAAATATATTTGACAGTCCTAAAAAAGTTTAAGAATTTCAGAAGTATTTATGGTATGTACTTAAAAAGGTTTTCTGGAGCTGTTAAGGATAGCACCAAAAAAGGATTAGAAACTCCACTATTTGATCTTAAAAAATAGGTTTACCTTACATAAATAATTTCAAAACCATTTTTTCCTTGATAATTTAGTGCAAAATACTTGCAGTTAGAAGTAAAGATGGCCTTGAAGTTTCCCAAGGATGTGATGTGATTAGGACCTTGAAATTTATCTGTTAAGCCAGGGAACTATTGTGACTGCAAGCTCTTCTCTTCTGTTTTCTTCATTTAGAAAGCAAGGTTAGCTAATCTCATAAGATTTCTATGAAAACCTATTATAAACGACAGTAGAAACCTTTATAAAATAAGATGCAAAGGAATCCTATTAACTATGAAATCTGAACCATGACCATTATAATGACAACTACATTCATGGGTGATTATGACAAAACAATGAAAGAGATAGTATTTAGCTAAGAAAAAGCAAGAAAGAAACACACATCCTCTATATTTTGAAAATGGATTTTCCAGACTAAGTAGTATGTATATGTATACATATGTGTATATGTATATACACATACATACATGTAGATGTAGGTACATGTGTATACATGAAAGTGAGAGTCATTCAGTTGTGTCCAACTCTTTGCAACCCATGGACTACACAATCCATGGAATTCCCCAGGCCAGAATACTGGAGTGGGCAGCCTTTCCCTTCTCCAGGGGATCTTCCCAACCCAAGAATCAAACCAGGGTCTCCTGCATTGCAGGCGGATTCTTTACCAACTGAGCTATCAGGGAAGCCCATGCTTATATATGCATACACATATACACACATATAAACTTTGCAACCAGACATGAGTTTCAAACTCAGTTCTATCACTTACAAGCTACAAGACCTTATTCAAGTTACTGAATCGATTTTAGCCTTATTTTGTTAAATGAAGTTTCTAAAAACCACTCGGTTGTTGCATGGGTGAGGTAAAACTGGATGAGAAACTTTCTATAATGCACCTGACGCATAGTAAACACCCTGCTTTCATAAACACACCCCAAAAATGTAACATCATACAGTTAGTAAGCTTTTGGATCTTGCAGAAGGCCTTGTTCTATAATGGCAACCAGCTCCTCTGCAGGTCTTATGCAAGCTTAGCCTTTAGAGACAGGGTGGTATTTTGATACAAATCTTGACTTTGATATAATTGCTTTTCCACATGTGTTTTGCCTTAGCGCAGACTCATATAAATGCCTTGAATGAAAATCAGGGACAACAATTCACCTATGGGCAGATCTGGTCCAAGAACATCATGTTTGCACAAGCTGCAATTCATAATACATACTTGTAAAATCATAAATAAATGAATCTGATGGCATGAATAGTTTCCCATGAACCAAAGTTGAAGAAACATCACAGTCTTTTCATCTTTTCATGTTATCATTGTTATTATTGTCTCTTAAAATAGCACAGTCCTGCACATAAAAACCTTATACCCTCTATTGATCAATCCTCTGTCCAATCTTCCCTTGAAGGGTGGTCTCTCTTGTGAGGCAGTAACTTCTTTCTTCCCTTGTTGGATTCTGTTGCTCTTGTTTCTGTGGGTTTACATTATTTTAACATTAAAAATCAATACTTGTAAAAGGTCATGAAATCAACACATAGAACTTTGGAGGCATAGTAGAATGAATATATTTAATTGGGAATAATGAATCATTTTGTTTGATTTGAAAAAATATTTAGGATTTAGTATTTGGAACCTCTCTACCATTAAATCCTATATGCAGACCACATGGAAAAATGCTACCTAAAGCAAGGCTAACAGCCTTGGGAGTCTTATCTCTGTTCCCACCTCGTTTGTCTCCTTCACTATCAATACCACTGCTGACACCATCAAAGTGGCTCCGAGGAGCAATCTTCAAAATCTGTGAAAATGGTCTCTCTACAGTCCGTCTGGGAAAAGCATGACTTCTGCTTCTGGAAGCAAGAAGAATTCTGCCTGAGGGATTGCTGAGCTCACAATAAAGAGAGGTGAGCAGGGAATACACAAAAGAGACTATTTAAATAACTAATAAGAATACAAAAGATGTCAGGGCTTCCCTGGTGGTCCAGTGGCTAAGACTCCAAGTGCCCAATGCAGGGGCCATGGGTTCAATCACTGGTCAGGGAACTAGATCCCAAATGCCACAAATAAGAGTTCCCATGCCAAATCTAAGACTCAGCACAGTGAAATAAATAAATGGAAAGAACATAAAATATGTTCACTAATCTTCAGCTATTCAGTTCAGTTCAGTTCAGTTGCTCAGTCGTGTCCGACTCTTTGCGACCCCATGAATCGCAGCACGCCAGGCCTCCCTGTCCATCACCAACTCCTGGAGTTTACTCAAACTCATGTCCATCGAGTCAGTGATGCCATCCAGATATCTCATCCTCTGTTGTCCCCTTCTCCTCCTGCCCCCAATCCCTCCCAGCATCCGGGTCTTTTCCAATGAGTCAACTCTTTGCATGAGGTGGCCAAAGTATTGGGGTTTCAGCTTTAGCATCAATCCTTCCAATGAACACCCAGAACTGATCTTTAGAATGGACTGGTTGGATCTCTTTGCAGTCCAAGGGACTCTCAAGAGTCTTCTCCAACACCACAGTTCAAATATATCAGTTCTTCAGTGCTCAGCTTTCTTCACAGTCCAACTCTCACATCCATACATGACCACTGGAAAAACCATAGCCTTGACTAGACAGACTTTTGTCAGCAAAGTAATGTCTCTGCTTTTGAATATGCTATCCAGGTTGGTCATAACTTTCCTTCCAAGGAGTAAGTGTCTTTTAATTTCATGGCTGCAGTCACCATCTGCAGTGATTTTGGAGCCAAAAAAATAAAGTCTGACACTGTTTTCACTGTTTCCCCATCTATTTGCCATGAAGTGATGGGACCAGATGCCATGATCTTAAGTTTTCTGAATGTTGAGCTTTAAGCCAACTTTTTCACTCTCCTCTTTCACTTTCATCAAGAGGCTTTTGAGTTCCTCTTCACTTTCATAAGGGTGGTGTCATCTGCATATCTGAGGTTATTGATATTTCTCCCAGCAATCTTGATTCCAGCTTGTGCTTCTTCCAGCCCAGTGTTTCTCATAATGTACTCTGCAGATAAGTTAAATAAGCAGGGTGACAATATACAGCCTTGACGTACTCCTTTTCCTATTTGGAACCAGTCTGTTGTTCCATGTCCAGTTCTAACTGTTGCTTCCTGACCTGCATACAGATTTCTCAGGAGGCAGGTCAGGTGGTCTGGTATTCCCATCTCTTTCAGAATTTTCCACAGTTTATTGTGATCCACACAGTCAAAGGCTTTGGCATTCAGCTATTAGAAGAATGCAAATTTTAAAACTATACTGGGATTTCACAACATCCATATCAGAAAGGTCAAAATAAAGTACGAGAAGCCTCCAAAAGGCTCCCCATGGGAAAAGGCAACCCAAGCAGCCAGAGGTGAACACAGAGAAAGACTATGGTGACCTGAGCAGGCCAGGAGGCTGAGCCCCGGGTCTGCAGCAAGGCAGGAAAGCTGAGCACACAACTGCTGAGACCATGGAACTCGACAGGGGTCTACACAATATTGAACTGGAAGAGAGACAGAAATGTTTATCTTATATATTTTAAGACTGTTTCCTAGAAAATTCAAATGCACACTGCTCACTGAATCTTCCTTCCCTGGGGGCTTCCCTAGTGGCTCAGAAGGTAGAGAATCTACCTGCAAGACTGGGGCCCCAGGTTCGATCCCTGGGTCAGGAAGATCCTCTGGAGAAGGAAATGGCAACCCACTCCAGTATTCTTGCCTGGAGAATTCCAAGGACAGAGGAGCCTGGTGGGCTAAAGTCCATGGGGTTGCAAAGAGTCAGACATGACTGAAATTCACCAGTAAGATTCACTGAATCCTACCAAAAACAAATACAAATTCTTCCTGGAGAAAAGCCTCCTTTATATAAGCTCCCAGGTTACCCTGGGTTAAAATCAACCAATGTGAGTTTACAATCAAAGATCAACAAATATTGGGGAAAAAAATCACCTTGAAGTAAGCAGATACAACAAGTTTAAAGTCCTTAAGTAGTCAACTATTAGTCTCATTAGGACTATTAGAGGGAAATCTTTTATTATTTTGATAGGTAAGAATGAGCGAGACAGAAATTGCTTGACATATTGGAAAAGGATTCCAAAAGAAATTTTATAAATAAAATGTCAAATTAAAAGCTCAATTGACAGATAGAAAAGTAGATAGACGAATTGAGATCAGTGGACAAGCAGTGAAAAAAAGGTTAGGGGTGAAAAAAAGATGTGTCATGCAACTGAGGAGGGGCACTGTTAGATTACACATATGTGAAGCCAATTCATGGAATCGGCCACCACAGCTGTGGCTAGAATGAGACGGGAGACTGAGAGGATTTGCAATGATGGACAAGAAGCATCCAATAGAGATATACACCATGTTCATGGACAGAAAGCCTCAATATTGTAAATATGTCAATTCTTTCTACACTCAATTCCAATCAAATCTGAAATTCTGTATGGACTTTGCAAGCCCATACTAAAATTATGCAGAAGGGTAAAGGGTCAACCATAGCCTAGACATTTCTAAAGAAGAATAACATATGGATTACTGCCTTACCAGTTATCCAGTTTTATAAAGCTAATATTATAATGTGACACTAGCATACAAACAATTGAACGGTGGAAGAAAAAACAGTTGCTAGAAATAAATCATACATGTGGACACATGTATGATATAGATATTGCTGCTGCTAAGTCGTTTCAGTCATGTCCGACTCTATGCGACTCCGTAAATGGCAGCCCACCAGCCTCCCCTGTCCCTGGGATTCTCCATCTAGAACACTGGAGTGGGTTGCCATTTCCTTCTCCAACGCATGAAAGTGAAAAGTGAACGTGAAGTAGCTCAGTCGTGTCCAACTCTTAGTGACCCCATGGACTGCAGCCTAGCAGGCTCCTCTGTCCATGGGATTTTCCAGGCAAAAGAGTACTGGAGTGGGGTGCCATTGCCTTCTCCATAGATATTGACAGATATCAAATATACTGTAGACTACTGGGAGGAAGGTGAATAAAGTATGTTTGGGTAATGGGTTATCTCCCTGAAAAAAAAAAATAAAAGAAAGAAATTGGACTTCTACATTAAGCCATTTACAAAAATCAGTTCTCATTGTATTCAAAACCTTAAATGCAAAAGACTAATTTCCAAATCTTTTAGTAGAAAATAAAGGGGAATACTGCTTGTATCTTAGGATCCAGAAGTTTCTTAAAACAATTAAAGCAAAGTGGTTAATAAAATCAACTAAATTAGTGTTAAGGATGGTCATTAGTCAAAATATAACACAAACTGGGAAAAAAGATAAACAAATACTTTCAGAGAATTTTTTAACATGTTAAAGCCATATTAATATTATACAGCCTTGAATGGAATTACAGCCAGGTACTGAAGCTCTACACAGTTGTAAAGGAAATCAATCCTGAATATTCATTGGAAAGACTGAATACTTTCCAAAGTTCCAATACTTTGGCCACCTGAAGAGAAGAACTGACTCATTAGAAAAGACCCTGATGCTGGGGAAGTTTGAAGACAGGAGCAGGGGATGACAAAGAATGAGATGGTTGGATGGCATCACCGACTCAATGGACATGAGTTTGAGCAAGCTCCAGGAGATAGTGATGGACAGGGAACCCAGTGCTGCAGTTCATGGGGTCACAAAGAATCGGACACGACTACGTGACTGGACTGAACTGACTGAACTGAAGCTCCAATACTTTAGGCACCTGATTCAACAGCCAACTCATTGGAAAAGACTCTGATGCTGAGAAGGATCGTAAGCAGGAGGAGAAGAGGACGATAGAGGATGAGATGGTTGGATGGCATCATCGACTCAACTGACATGAGTTTGAGCAAATTCCAAGAGACAGTGGAGGACAGCGAAGCCTGGCGTGCTGCAGTCCGTGGGGTCACAAAGTCAGACATGATTGAGCTACTGAACAACAACAATTAAGCCAAAGGCAGTAAAAAACAACTCATTACCCAAGAGCAGAATCAGCTATGTGCTCTGTGTTTCCCAACACAGGCACCACTGGCATTTGGCACTGGACTTGCTGTATGAGATTATACCACGTGCTGCTGGAGGTTTATCACACTGACTTTCACCTCCTAAATGCTAGTAGCCACTATCAGTTACCATGACAACAAAAATGTATCAACGTGTTTTAAGTATTCTCAGGAATTGGGCAGTGCCTACGCTGGTTGAAAATCAATTTGATTCTACCTAGAAAATACTTTTTTTTTTTTTAAACAAACAGAATAAGAAAGAGAACTGACCATATTTGAGAGCTAAACTTCAAGTGTTGGAGCAAATCATGTGTCTTTGTGAAGAGTGAAGGAGTTTCCCACAGCACACAGGTCTCTGAAGCCTCAGGAAGAAATTCAGGGGGAGGCTCAATGCGGTGTTTCTTTTCTTTCCTGGGACCTCAGAGTGCAACCTGGAGCTCTCCACCCAGAGAAAAGGCTAAGAAACAGCATTTGGGGAAATGCTCCCATTGAATGATTTCCCCAGGTAAAAAACAAGAAAACTTCCAAACCATCTAAGAAAGACAGTACAGTTTTAGAAGACTAGGTTTCTTGATGTATTATTGGGCATCAAGAAAGAGGTTACTGAGGGGAAAAATGTTCCACTTCATAGTCAATCAGGGCAGAAAGAGACAGAGGAGGAAATAACAAGGTGCTGACTCTTACAGATAAAATCATGGCAAATCCTTGAGGCTTGAGAAGAATGAAAAGGGCATATAAAATTATAATTTCATATTATAATTTTATAATTGTATAAAATTATAGAGCAGTCAAATGTCTGTCTCAAATAATGGACACAGGGATATCCCTTAATGTGCACAGACTCCATCCTACTTATCTAAGATTTATAGATTAAGTTTTATAATTATTGCTTGTTGTACAATACTGGGTTCACATAAATTCAGTTTTCAAAGGCTAACTCACGTAGGATGATTATATATTCACTTAAAAATAAAGGAAACATGAATTATTATAAAAGCATTTATCTATAAAGATTAATTTTACAGGAACACTGGAGAGGGCTTTGCTCACACACACAAAAAAGCCTGTATAGTACACATAAAATAAAATAAAATTATATTTATCATGTATTATAACATAATAAATTATTACATATTATAATAACATACATATGCTATGTTATGATAATGTGAAAAAATAATATATAGTTCATATAGTAAATATAAACGAGATGAAAATGACTTGTGTAAGCTAAGAGCTTACATGGGGTCACAAAGAGTCGGACACACCTGAGCGACTGAAGTGAACCGAAAGCTAATAGCGTTGGTATTCAGCTCTTCGGCTTTTTAAACTACTAATGATTTTCCATGGTTCTAAGAGTAAAGGTCATCATCAGTCTTCTACATCACATAACTAGATTTTTTCAGAGACCCATTTGCCTGCCTAAAGCCATGCCTATTCATTCATGCATTTATTCATTCAATAAACACTAGCTCGGTTCCTACCATTTACCAAGCACTAAAGAAGCACTTAGGAATCTCAGCCCCAGAAAAGATCACAGCTTATTAGGGAAAGCAGAGAACCAAAACAAACACTGTAGTTAAAGATCAATTTTTTCATAGGGAACACTGCACAGCTAAATAATAATATATGTATGATGGGGGCCATGGAGGCAGTACAGAAGGCAGTTTCAAAGTTCTTCCTAAGGTGATACTGACACTGATTTGGATTTTGAAAGATAAACAGTGGTTAACCAGGGGGAGGCATTTCTCCACCCTCCCCCATGATGCCTGCCATCATTGCCCTGCAGCTCGCTCTCATTTTGCTGCTTCAGCCCTCAGATCCAAAGAGAAATATTTCTCATTTCTTTCTGTCTCTGATTCTGGGTTCCAGCTACACTTTGTATATAACAATCAGCCAAATTTGTATGTTAAGGGGAGCTAAAGAAATTTAGAAAAGGCAGATCCTTCTCAGCAAAAACAATTGCCTCGCTGCACACTCAAGAAATTCAGCCTGTGACTAAAGTTGATCAGTCCTGCCTTTGTTCCAGGGAGAACTGTCGCCGTCCTCTTATTCGGTGGAGCACCAGCCAAACAGGTCAGAGGCTGGAAGGGGACATGATATTAAAGGGGAAATTAAAGTGCGTTGGTTTAATATCTTCAAAATGCTATCAACAGATACGTGCCTAAAAACCTTCCTTAGGGTTATAACCAAGAGAAGTCAACTCCTCCTACTCCCTTCTCCCGAACACTGTTCTTCCTCTTAGTTTGGGAATTTAATCCTGTATTTGGTCACAGACGTGCCTGCTATAATTTTATTATAGAAGTTTTTAATTTTTGCAGCCAGAGTGGGAGAGACTCAAGCTCATCAACATATTGCATCTTGAGAAAAAAGATTATTGTAACAAGGTTCTTTTATTTAGGACCACAGCTGAGTTGGATATCTAATGAGTCATACACAAATGAGAAATTTAATACAGAAGCAAGTATTTTCATTACATAAAGAAGACATATTCTCCTTACAGGAGTTCAGCTTCCAGATTTAGAGAGTAATAAAAGAACTACTGGTACTATTTACATCAGCAACACAGATATTCCAGCTTTAAAAGGTGGCATTGATAATTATTATAAGCCTGACTTCTCTATCTGCTTTAATGAATGCTTACATGAATTACATGTATCTGCATGCAGTAAGCCATTAACCAACACATCTTACTTATTGCTGGTTCTTTTAATGTAAGTCAGAAAATCATCTGTAAGCTCATGCAAATTAACAAGTGAAGCAATAAGACTCTAACAGATGAGCATCAGACATTCCAAATAAGAGAAAAAAATTAATAAATATGCAGGGAAATAGCTTTTTCATACTGAAGAACAGCAAGCAAGGTCAGTAACATATGATCAGTGATCATTCAATTAAGAAAAATATAAAGGGATAAGACCCAATTATTATAAAGTTGAATGAAAGTGAAAGTGAAGTCGCTCAGTCGTGTCCTACTCTTTGCGACCCTGTGGACTGTAGCCTACCAGGCTTCTCCGTCCATGGAATTCTCCAGGCAAGAATACTGGAGTGGGTTACCATTTCGGGTCTCTCTCTATATATGTGTATATGTATATATATATGAATGAAAGACGGGTCCATATATACAGACATATATATACACACACACACATATATATATAGTTGGCAGCATTATAAGTCAATGTAACAGTTTTAGAAAACAATTTGGAGAGACTCTCTGAGATTATATTACAGTCACACACTTGCACCAAGTAATCCCAAGCTTGGGAATTTCTCTTAATGAAATGATCCAAAATAAGAAAAACAATCTGGGTTCTACAATAATTTGGAGTTGGCAAACTTTTTCTGTAAAGGTCTAGATAATGAATACTGATGCTTTTGAACTGTGGTGCTGGATAAGACCCTTGAGAGTCCCTTGGACAGCAAGGAGATCAAACCAGTCAATGCTAAAAGAAATCAATCCTGAACATTCATTGGAAGGACTGATGCTGAAGCTGAAGCTCCAGTGCTTTGGCCACCTGATGCGACGAGCCAACTCACTGGAAAAGACCCTGGTACGAGGAAAGATGGAGGGCAGGAGGAGGAGGAGGTGACAGAGAATGAGGTGGTTGGATGGCATCACTGACTCGACAGACATGAGTTTGAGCAAACTCCAGGAGATAGTGAAGGACAGGGAACCCCGGCATGCTGCAGCCCATGGAGCTGCAGAGTCAGACGTTATGTAGTGACTGAACAACAACAACAATAAATGTTTTAGGCTTTGTAGACCATAGTGTTTCTGTCTCAACTACTCAACTCTGCCTTTATAGTGAATAAACAGCCATAGATGATATGTAAATGAGTATGTCTAGCTACGTTCCAAAGAAACTTTACTTACGAAAATAAGTAGTGGACAGGATTTGGCTTTTGGCCTAAACCCAGCTTCATAGTGTTGTTTACTAGTGGCAAATGAGTGGAAAAATCTAAACAATCTTAACAATTAGAACATAGTTTCATTAAATATGATAATCCACTTAACAGTTGATTATGTAGCCATTAAGATAACAACAATTATAAAAATTGTAGCAGGTTGGGAAATGTTAAGTAAGAAACAGGATCCATACTGTTTGGATAAAGAAAAACTCTGTCCATACAAGGAGAAAGATTGAAAGGGAATACACAGAAATTGCAAATAATTGTTTGCTATGATGGGTAAGATTTGGAGTTCATTATTTTCATCATTGGTATTAAAAATTTATTTGAGAGGTAACACAGACTGTAATCACTCAGAGTAACACTGCATTGCTGTCATCACATGGCCTCTGCCTTTTGGTTAGAGAAAGTGCTAGGAAAACAAGGCCGAGGCTGTTGGCACTTTGGTAGTTCTAGGGTCATCATAACCACAGACAGATTCCTAACTCTGGTCCATCATCTTGCAAATTGGCTACAACAGACACAAATAATCAGATGAAAAATTTTCATGACTTCAGTCCCTTTGCACTACTGGGACCACCTCAAAGGGTCTATCAAGCTCTTGGTCAATTAACAGCATGTTCGTTATAGAGGATGGGAGCCTGTACATTTTAGCCCTTATCCTTGTAACAGCACACCAAAGGCCCTCCTTAAATAAAATCCCATATATCAGCAATTGAGCATAGCTTCAAGCCTTGGTCATAAAATCTCTATACTGTTGTATACTGCTTAATGTGTTTATGTTATCTCCTTTGGTCTATGGCACTCACTGTAAAAGGATATTGGAAAATTTTAAGAGAATTCTTCATTTCTTAGAACACATTAAAAACATGCATAACCACTCTATAGTTTGCTAGTTAAGAGCAAGATCTGGATCCAGATAGCCTAGATTCAAATTCCAATTTCTTAACTTCCTAGATGTTATATATGAATTTAGTTAAGCTGGTTAACTTCCCTATGCCTCATTTTCTCATCTATAAAAAACAGATACATTAGCAAAACCTACCTCCTAGGGTTATTCTAAAGATTAAAGAAATTACTGATGCAAATTATTTATAATATAGTTTGGCATACTTGGTTATAGTGAAGATACACTGTTTCTTAATATTCAGTAACTGTCTATTGTTATCTTTAAAAACTATATTCCACTAATATTTTATTTCAAATCACTATTGTTCATGGAAATTTTGTCTCACTACTGTATTCATATTATTTTCTCCTCAGGCAGCACATAAAAGAATTATGGCAATTTCCTAAACAGACAATGGCTCATATACCACATCTCATAAATCCATAGCATTGTAAAAAGTGCAATGGAAAAAAAAATCAGATTTACTCTGGTAATCATCTTAATTTCACTATTCTTCCACAAACACTGCTTTCTATCTATGAGCAATACTGACCGTCACTTTCCCCCGCCTGCAGTCAGTCTCCAAGAAGCACTGCGAATAAGGTAACAAAAGTCATCTTAGACTTTCAGTGAGAGTTACATGGGAAGTGGTGGGTCCTCTCCAGGATGTTTCTAGGAAACTGGTAAAAAATTTGTCCTGGGATTTGTGCTGTCAGACAAAAGCAAGGATCTAACTCAGCAACATAGTGAATGCTGTATTTTTTTAATTGTAAGTCATAATCAGCATTCATAGGATTTTCAATAGTTGCTGTCAACACCCTACATTTACGCTCCAAGTGTTGCTGATTGAGCAACACTTAAGGTATCAATCAAACTCTGAAAACACAGAAGAGTTGAAAAGTAAATAACATATATAAGTGGGTAATAGCATGCTTTATTTGATGCCATTTGCAATAATAAATATGTTTGTATTTTCCTGCTTATACTAACATCACCATTTTTACACTTGCCGATAGTCCTTTTGTAATGTATCTAGCACAAAGATGCTTTTCCAACTTTGCTCATCAGTCTTCTACAGATCTTCCCACTTGCCCATGAAGTTTAGCCAGCCCTCACAATCCTTCTAACCGAGTGGATGACCAGAGTATCATTTAGAAGTAGTTATAATCTCAACTGGAAGGTCAATATAAAAAAATTTTATAGAAATTATTTCTGTGGAGAAGGAAGTGGCAGCCCACTCCAGCTTTCTCACTTGGGAAATCCCGTGGACAAAGGAGCCTGGTGGGCTACAGACGATAGGGTCACAAACTGAACAACAAAGCCAGAAGTGCTCTTCCCTTGTTAATTAAAATCTAAAACTTTAGCTACATTTTAGTAGCATACACACATATCTTACTAACTGAAACTGAACAGAACCCTTACAATTAGTCTTGCTGTATTTTTGCATAAAATAATGAGTTGGCACTTGAGTTGAAAAAAAATGGCCTTATGGTGTTTTGCTTGGAAAAAAAAAAAACTGCCTTTGTTTTGAATATGTTTGTGTAAGTTTCCATGCATATATCAGATATGCACTGAACTAAAGTGATGAGAATCAGTTTGTATTTACTTTGCAGGAGGTATCATGTAAACATGCATACGTTGAATGTAATATGGATCATGTCCAAGTGAGTATTTTGGTGGATACAGTTTATAAATATGTCAATTATATACCTTTGTGTACTTGTCTGATTTGGAACTTGTAAAGTGAGGACTCCTTTTTACACATTTAGTAAAGAAAATGTCTGAAAGTAAAGTATTTCCAAATACAGTCCAAGAAGGAGATATAGTTAAAAAAAAAAAAAAGTTTGGAATGTAACCACATTGTGGCTTACATAACAATGTATGCATTGTATGCTTTATTATGCAAGACATGTTTCAAGGAAACATATTCAAGATGCAAATTCCCGAGCCCCACCCTCACAGTCTCTGATTCAGCAAATCCAGGATGGGGCCCAGCAAACTGCATTCTTCCTGGGTATCCCAGTGTCTCTTAGAGAGTATATCTCAGACTACACACTGATAAAGACTGTGCTAGACAATCTGGCCACCTCATGCGAAGAGCTGACTCATTGGAAAAGACCCTGATGCTGGGAGGGATTGGGGGCAGGAGGAGAAGGGGATGACAGAGGATAAGATGGCTGGATGGCATCACCGACTCAATGGACGTGAGTTTGAGTAAACTCCAGGAGTTGGTAATGGACAGGGAGGCCTGGCGTGCTGCGATTCATGGGGTCGAAAAGAGTCGGACACGACTGAGCAACTGAACTGAACTGAGACAATCAATGTGGACGGTGACTGCAGCCATGAAATTAAAAGATGCTCGCTCCTTGGGAAAAAACCTAGACAGCATATTAAAAAGTAGAGACATCACTTTGCCAACAAAGGTCCATCTAGTCAAAGCTATGGTTTTTCCAGTAGTCATGTATAGATGTGAAAGTTGGATCATAGAGAAGGCTGAGCACCGAAGAATTGATGCTTTCAAACTGTGGTGTTGGAGAAGACTCCTGAGAGTCCCTTGGACTGCAAGGACATCAAACCAGTCAATCCTGAAGGAAACCAGTCCTGAATATTCATTGGAAGGACTGATGCTGAAGCTGAAGCTCCAATACTTTGGCTACCTGATACAAAGAACTTACTCATTAGAAAAGACCTTGATGCTGGGGAAGATTGAAGACAGGAGAAGGGGACGACAGAGGATGAGATGGTTGGATGGCATCACCGATTCAATGGACATGAATTTGAGCAAACTCCAGGAGATGGTGAAGGACAGGGAAGCCTGGCGTACTGCAGTCCACGGGGTTGCAAAGAGTCAGGTACATCTTACCAATTGACTGAACACCACCACCACCACAATCACTGTGTTTCCACACCTCTATCATCACAGAATATTGAGAGTAGGAATCCATATAATAGTCTGTAGACCTCTGTTGACACACTGAATGATTTTGAATCATGTTGTAGATGAGGCTTTCCTGCTGCTGTATGACCACCAGGCCAGGATTCTTGGAATCTTTCACTCTTGATCATCACAGTTTGCTGGTTACTTCCTAGCATCTCTTACCAGAGATGAATATTCCAGCAGTACAACTGGTGTGGGGCTTGATCCTGCTTTAGCTCTAGTTTTGGAAGTTGCTTGCCTTAAGCCATTCAGCAAATCTGATCCCACTAATCACAGAGACTATTTCCAAAGGAGTGACACATGACTCAAGTCAGGCCAATCAGGGCCAGGAAAACTCACTTACAGGGATTTTGTTTGAAATTTCAGGAAGAGAGACTCTGTTTCCTGGTGGAAGTGCCAAGAAGCATGTGGTTAGGAGCTGCTAGCCCCTGACTAGATTCCCCAACCCAGGAAAATAAGACCGAGAAATAGAGCCTGGAAGCTGGACCTAAATTTGGGATCTGAGCTCTGAATAAAGTCTCTTCTGTCACTTGGAACATTGAGTTCTGTGGGTCCCCAGATTCTAATTTTCGCTCTAGGTTGTCTGAGTCAGGTTTGCATTACACACAACCCAAAGTATCCTGACTAATGTATTTGTGAAATGAGAATGTTTTGCTAGATTTCTTCCTTTACAAAATAGCTATGATCTTTAAAATTCTTTTAAACTAAAGACTGAGTTGATTAAATCACCCAATAATATCCAGACAATGGTCTGCACACAAATGGAATAGAGACCTTATCTTCTATTAACTTGTAAACTGACTGAGAAATTTCCCAACTGACTAATCTTTGGCAAATATTTTGGGAGTTGCTCTTAAGTGGCTTCCCTGGTGGCTCAGAAGTTAAAGCGTCTGCCTGTAATGCGGGAGACCTGGGTTCAATCCCTGGGTGGGGCAGATCTCCAGGAGAAGGAAATGGCAACCCACTCCAGTATTCTTGCCTGGAGAATCCTGTGGACAGAGGAGCCTTGTGGGCTACAGTCCATGGGGTCGCAAAGAGTCGGACACCACTGAGTGACTTCATTCACTTAATTGGCTCAAGTACTAAAACAACATGAAATGGGGTATAATTTACTATCCTATGTGCTATGGGACACACTAACAGCTACCAACAATTGAATTCTTTTATCGATCTTAACCAGAGGAAAAGTGTGATCTAAGTGATGGGTAGTTTGGGTAAAAGGAGAAGAGGAAGAACATTAGCAGAGATTAGTCCACTGAACCCAGACATCACAATGGATCTGATGGTATTAAAAATGGTCATTTTACAGGAAGGAAAAGAGTTATTAGCAATGTATCAAAGAGTTCTTCCTGGAAAGGTAAAACTATATTTCCCAATTCCCCAAACTATATTTCAATTCAATTCAACTGAATTCACTGTCATCCCAGATACACAACATTTAGAAATTCTTTTGCTATATTCTAAATCCGCAGATCATGTTCCACATAATATAGGTTTAACACACTGTATTGGGGAATAATTAAATATATTAAAAATAACATTCATGTTACCACATTGCTTTCCAAGTTAATACTACATGTGGTATAATACATTCTGTCCATCTCTTTTGAATTAATTGGGATCACAAGCCCTCAGTTTTAGACTCATCATTACAAAAGAATCTGTCAGATAATATGAAGAGACGGGGCCAGGCATGCAGCTAGATCTTACAGAGCTTACATTTTTCACCTCTGTAAGTCATAATTTCAGTGTTTGCAACATTTTGAGTTCAGACACCACAGGCAGTAATAACTGGCTTAAATGCCTTCACGGTACAGCTGCTTGCAACAATGCCTCCATTCATAACTCTCAAAACACAAAATGACGGCTACAAGTGCCTTGAAAGAATATATGCTCCTCTTTACATTGTCCCACAGGTTAACCCCTAGGATGCTCTCAGCTGCACACAACAGTAGCTGTAAATGAAAGCATTACGCCCCACGTTATTACACACAGCCATGGACAAGTACATACATCGTCACGTTTTCTCACTGCGGAATCTATGTTTGAATTGCACTGTGAAATCACTCTTTGTGTTCAGGCGAATTTGTTCATATTACCATAAAAACTTCAAAATATCTTATCTGGTTGTTGGGCAGGCTAAAGGAGAAAAGAAAGTGAGAGAAAGAGAGCTTAAGCAGAATTACACTCAAGTCTTGACAAAAGAGCTGCAGCAGAAACAGTATTAGCAGAGACCCTTCTTTGTTTGCACATTAACAAAACCCAACTCAAACTGGCTTCTGGAAAAGGGGAGTGTAGTGACTCTGCAGTTAGAAATTGGAAATGGATTTATCTTTGCAAGAGATGGATCTGGAGGTTTAAAAATGTGCTTGGAAAGCTCTGCCTCTCTCCTTCCCCATATTTCAGCGATGCTTATCTCTCCTTGTCATATCGTAGGTAGGCTCTCCTTGTGTGTGTGTGGTGTGTGCGAGGCAAGGTGAAGTCCCTCTGCCCTAGATACACACGCGCCCTGCTTAGCAATCACAGTGGAATCGGACATCCTCCACCCATCAAAGCCCTATGTCAATCTCAGAAAAGACACTGATTTATTTTCCTTGAGTCACATGCACATTTCTGAATGAAGCCTCGGCACTTCCGGTAGCTAGGCTTGTCCACGAGCTTACCCAGGAAGTGGGGACAGGCCGTTCTGATTGACATCACAAGCTGGATCACTAATAATGGGGAAGGAAGAGACAGAGGAGGGTGGGAAATGATGCTGAGCAGACAAAATCTACAGCTTCCACAGGTCCCTGCAAACCTTCTGTCCTCCTGACAAAACTGCAAGCTCTAGAGAAAAGATTTTCACAATATGAGAAAGACCATCCCAATAAAGGGGATTCTATAGGTTTTTCATAACTGTTCATTTGTGAAAACTTTTAAACCAATCAGCAGAGAGATCATTTATACTTGAACCAATGCATGAAAGGTCACTTGTGCATAATATTTCCTATGTGGATGGCGGACATTCAACATCTGAAAATTCTAAAGGCAAGTGAATAATGTGAAGTCATGAATCTGGAGAATATAATGGGTAAATAGAAAATAAATCAGGTGAATGCCTTACACCCAAAGTCTGAGGGAGGTGGGAATCAGATTACAATGTGGGAAACAAGTTACTACCCAATGAAATTTTATCACTTACATTTAAATTCAAAATGAAGAATCTCACATTATTTTCTTCATCAATTTAAAATTATCATTGGACTTCACTGTGAAACTTACAAAAGCTGGCTTTTCAGTATCAATAGCCACACCTATTTCACCTCTGAAATTAGCATAAACACTTACGTTCAAAACTAAAAGCCATCCCTACCCTTAAAGTGGGTGATCATTCTCATATCCTGGGTTTCCCTCATAGCTCAGTTGGTAAAGAATCCACCTTCAATGCAGGAGACCCCAGTTCAACTCCTGGGTCAGAAAGATCCACTAGAGAAGGGATAGGCTACCCGCTCCAGTATTCTTGGCCTTTCCTGGGGGCTCAGCTGGTAAAGAATCTGCCTGTAATGCAGGAGACCTGGGTTCAATCCCCAGGTTGGGAAGATCCCCTGGAGAAGGGAAAGGCTACCCACTTCAGTATTCTGGCCTGGAGAATTCCATGGACTGTATAGTCCATGGGGTCACAAAGAGTTGGACACGACTAAGTGACTTTCACTTTCACATTCTCATATCCTAGTTTAAAGCTTCTTTGGATAAACAATTCTTTCTTAATGTGCCTTAAACTAGTGAGATATTATTGAGACTAATTCAGTTCCAACTAACTGAATGGAGTTAAAAAGGGAAATGGTTATTCTTCAAGTGCTTTCTCTAAATTTTGACAAAATTGTAGACTTAAGAATTTACTCACAGGTTTGAAGATTCACATTGAAAGAGTTCAGTGTGATCCAGAGCGTGATCTTCTATCTGGCAAAACAGGTTCTTATTTTTGAGGGGGAAAAAAAAAAAATCCTGAACCTAAGCACAATAATTCCCTGCTAACAAATCAAAGGTTAGATCTGTACACTCTGCCTACTGTGTAGCCTTTATGTCATTATGACAAAGTTGTCTGCTACTGCTAAGTCGCTTCAGTCCTGTCCGACTCTACGTGACCCCATAGACGGCAGCCCACCAGGCTCCCCCGTCCCTGGGATTCTCCAAGCAAGAACACTGGAGTGGGTTGCCATTTCCTTCTCCAATGCATGAAAGTGAAAAATGAAAGTGAAGTCGCTCAGTCGTGTCCGACTTAGCGACCCCACGGACTACAGTCTACCAGGCTCCTCCGCCCATGGGATTTTCCAGGCAAGAGCACTGGAGTGGGTTGCCATTGCCTTCTCCGGCAAAGCTGTCTAGGAGGTGGAAAATGGTTAGACATCAGAAAAATAATGATAGAAACTGTAAAACAAACAAACAAAACAGACAACTATAAATTTAAAGATGCTATTACTATGCACGGGCTTCTCCGGTGGCTCAGTGGTAAAGAATCCACCTGCAATTCAGGAAATGTGGATTCAATCTCTGGGTCAAGAACATCCCCTGGAGAAGGAAATGGCCACCCACTCCAGTATTCTTGCCTGAGAAATCCCACAATCGGGGATGGGCGACAGTCCACGGAGTTGCAAAAGAGTCAGACATGACTTAGGGATTTAACACACATACACATTGTTATGCATGCCTACACAAAAGAGAAAACAATAGCTAGGTTAAAAAATTAAGACAAAAAGTATAATTCAGTAAGTTTGCTGATCCCAACAGTTTCAGAGACAGGTGAGAGTTTTTGCTAAACTCACAGTGTGGCCAGAATCACCTATCTGGCTATTTCTTTAGCAGGGATTTCAATCAATCAGATATGATTTACTGCACAATCTTTCAAATTCACTTCATGAAATCCTTACAGTACTTTTAATTATCTCTAAGATATAATAGAAAACTCTCTCTAAGAACATGAATTCTGTCTCACTATGCATATGAGATAAGGGGACTCACACAATTTCTTTCACACTTTTGTTTCTTTACTAAAATCCAACTGAAGTTACAAGTCATTTCTCTTTTGACTGAAGTTATCCCCAACTCATAAATCCCTTCTTGGTCATTGGTATTATTAATTCACTGAACTTTTCTTACTTTATAACAAAATTTGACTTTCTCTCAATTCTCCCAGGTATAGAAGCTTTAAATAACCACATTTATCATGCTGTTCTCAGAATGAGATTCACCGAGCATTTCTTTGTAGATTTTTTACTTAATATTTCCACATATTTTAATTTAAGTTGAAGCAAATCTAGGACCCCATTTGCCATATAATCGATTCACTATTCTAGAAAACAAGCTAGAAGCCAAGTACCATTCCAAACTCTCATTTTTTTAATAGAATTAATTATTGTTAACTTAAAAGATAAGTTTAAGTTCTTATCAATCTAACCAAGTAAGCATTATTTCAGTTTATATATATTGTATGCCAGCAAACTAAATTAAAATATAACTAGAACAAGGTATAAAATTTGTAATGGTTAACAATTACAAAAGGTATTCTTTAATTAGGAAACATTTTGATCTTTGATTTCAGCTTATCTAGAGACATTTTCGAGTGGTTAAACCAGGCCATATAAAGGGTTATAAGGTGCTATGACTCAGTTTTACTACATGAGAGTGGACCCATTCCACCTTTGTCATTTAGAGGACAACTCTGCAATTGCCTCAGTAAAAAAAAAAAAAAAAAAAATTCCTTCCATGCCTGGACTCCAATCTGCCTGAGCATGTCTAAGAAACTGACATTATAGGCATGATGATTCAGAAACCTCTTGGGATAGCTCCATCACTTTGGGCCCTATCTTATGGAACATAATACAAAGTTTAAAGAGTACTTTGTCTTCCTGGATCCTCTTCAATACCAAACACCACCCGGATTTGGCACTCTAAAGGATGTCGGTTCTGAAGCCTGATGGAACGGCTGCCTGGACCTACCCTGCCATCCAAGCGACAGGAAAGACTATGGTGCCTGCTGGAAGGGCTGCTGAGAGAAATCCTGTCTGGTCTCAAGGCCAAAAACTGTTGTATCTCTCCAGAGGAACTGAGAATCATTTTCTTCCTGGCCTCTGTGACCATGTAATTGATTAGATTTCCCTCTTCTTGTTGGCTGCGAGAAAACTTAGAGCCAACTTCCGTTTCTGGCACTATTAAAGACTAGATATCCTGCAAGACCTTGCCAAAAAAGATGACTAAAATGTTGAATTAAGGGAAAAAATAGGTCTTTAATTGCCCTGAGGAGATGGCACGAAAGAGCACTGCAGAGGCCAAAATTAAAGTGAAAGCAGAAACCCAGAAGTTAGACAAGTACCAGGGCCAGCTTTCCCTCTGACTGCTTGTGCTGAGCCCTGAAGACCTTGAGTTTCCACCATGGCAGCTGCATAGAGTGTGAGGTGCAGGAAATAAATACATGCCCAAGTGGGAAAGTAAATAGGGAGAAGGGTCCACATAGTGCTGAGATATCAAAGAGTTGCATACACTCAGCCTTAGGACAAATGAAAAATAAACCCACCTCAAAAAAACAGACAACATAGCAATTTGCCTGACTCAATCTTAGAGCAAAATAGAAGAGAAAAAAAAAAAAAAGATATCTTGAAATTTATACCACTGAAGTTCAACTTCATCTATCTATGTGATATAGGACACTTGACAGAGAATTTTATTTGAAGTGGTAAAATACTTTGGCCATCTGATGAGAAGAACTAACTCATTGGAAAAGACCCTGATGTTGGGAAAGATTGAAGGCAGGAGGAGAAGGGGACAAGACAGGATGAGATGGCTGGATGGCATCACCAACTCGATGGGCATGAGTTTGAGCAAACTCCAGGAGTTGGTGATGGACAGGGAGGCCTGGGGTGCTGCAGTCCATGGGTCACAAAGAGTCAGACATGACTGAGCGATTGAATTGAACTGAACTGAAGAGTATGTGTGCCTAAGATGACTGAAAAAGCAAATTTCAACTCTCTTTGGAAGAACATTACTTCAAGCCAGACATTAACGAATTCCCATAGTTAAAAAGAATACGAGCTCCCAATAAAGTCACAAACAATAAAGGAAATAGTAAAACAAGATAAACTCAAGCAAGAACAACAGAAGATAACCAAAAAGGCTTCAAATATTGGAACTGTTAGATCTATAATATTACATAATTATGTTTGCAATCATTAAGAGGTTAAAAAAATAATAACTTGAAAAATAGAACCCAGGAACATAAGACTATAAAAAAAACCAGAGGCTATTTTTAAAAGAATCAAATAGCAGTTTTAGAAATTAAAAACTCAATCAACAGGACAAAGAGAATACATGCAACTACAGAGAAATAAACTAGAAGATAAATCCAAAAAGTTATCCTGAAGGTAATAGAGTGAAAAAGAAAAATATCAAAAAGAGTTTAAGAGATGTGAAGAATTAAAGCAATAAGGTTTATCATCTATATTTTCAACCAGAGTTCCAAAAAAAGAGAGAGACTATTGAAGAGACAATATAAAGGAGATAAGGACAGAGCACATTCTCAATGGTGAAGCCCATGAGCAGAGTACATGTGGCACTTTAGCCCTTGAAACCTTCAGATAGCACCAACATGATAAAGGCCAGACTAATTAGAAGTGGCCTATGATAAAGTGGGAGTGGATACTTAATCAGTGGCTGGACTGGCCTCAGAGGACCTCATAAGCCGGATGTGTAGATGCCATGAGGCAGAAAAGGTTAAGCCTAGTGGCTTCAGAGGGGATGAAATAAAATTATCACGGGAGGTTTCTGAGTATTGCTCCTTAAACGCTGCCTATTACATTTGGAAACTCCACAAAGGCAGAAAGGTAGCAAACCAAAGTGACACTAGCTGAGTTAATGCTTTATGGATTATCACCTTTACTAATGGAAAGGAAGAAATTTTCTATTTTTGTGAAAATAGAGCAATATAAAACAATCCAAAAATCCCTTGATTGTAACTTCCAAGAGGTCTGAAAAATGGAAAGTGAAGAAACGCTTAACATCCGCTCTCACTTCTTTGCCTTCTCTTTGTGTCTCCCTGGATCTAAAACTCTCCTTGGAGTTTTCTCTAGTAACCACTCCTTTCCAAATGCCCTTCTATTTGTTCCCAGAGCTTTACATGCCTATCACAGCACTTACTCTATTCTACAGAATTTTAATCTCTTCATAAGCTGTTAAACAGTTTGCTCCCTACATGCCAAACTACATTCTTACAAAATCAGACCTCATATTATTAGTGTTTGCATTCTTAGAGTCTGTTCGGATCTAGTTCAATGCCTTGCATATAGTTCCGTATGTCCAACTACAGAATTACATACATGTATTTCTAGTCATCACACCATAATGTATCAAAAATGATGAACCATTTCTCTTTGGATTACAAATGAAATGCAAAGAACTACATTTAATAAGAGAAAGGGTTAAAGAATAGCATAACACACTGCAGCCAAAAAAATTAGATGTATTTAACATTTCCTTATACTCCTTCTTATAGCTGAATTCAGTGATTTTGCTAAACTATTTTGTTTCCAAAATTGTTGAAAAGTAATTAGCATTCCTTATTTTCCAGACTGTATAAGTTTTATAAAACTTTTCTCTTTTCAAACTTTTCTCCCCCCAGGGCCTTCCAGGCCTCCACAGCTGGATATATTTTGCCTGCATGAAATCAAACAGCATTAATGCCTCCCCGTCAGCTGGTGCTATCATTCAACACACACTTTATTCAAAATTAACACTGCACCAGATTCCTCGTTAATTGTAGAAGAAGGTTTTGGAAAAGCTGGTGCTCTCCTGGTATGCAATGTGGACCCCAAGAACAGAGTTACAAAAATAGAATAATAGGAACATAAAAATTACTATTTCCCCCAACAGTAAATTATGCCCTAAGAAAGATGCATAATAAGATAAGGGATATATTTTTTATTTTTACTAAGTTTTCGTTTTGATGTAATTTCAAACTTTGAAAAGTTGCATAAAATTTATAAAGTCCAGTATATATTTTATACCATTTTACTGTGTATTGCCCTCTCTCTCTCTCTCATATATATGCATATACACATACTTTCTCTCATATAATTTGGAAAAATGTATGTAAAACGAAGATCATGGCATCTGGTCCTATCACTTCATGGGAAATAGATGGGGAAACAGTGGAAACAGTGTCAGACTTTATTTTTCTGGGCTCCAAAATCACTACAGATTGTGACTGCAGCCAGGAAATTAAAAGACGCTTACTCCTTGGAAGGAAAATTATGACCAACCTAGATAGCATATTCAAAAGCAGAGACATTACTTTGCCAACAAAGGTTCGTCTAGTCAAGGCTATGGTTTTTCCTGTGGTCATGTATGGATGTGAGAGTTGGACTGTGAAGAAGGCTGAGCACCGAAGAATTGATGCTTTTGAGCTGTGGTATTGGAGAAGACTCTTGAGAGTCCCTTGGACTGCAAGGAGATCCAACCAGTCCATTCTGAAGGAGATCAGCCCTGGGGTTTCTTTGGAAGGAATGATGCTAAAGCTGAAACTCCAGTACTTTGGCCACCTCACGTGAAGAGTTGACTCATTGGAAAAGACTCTGATGCTGAGAGGGATTGGGGGCAGGAGGAGAAGGGGACGACAGAGGATGAGATGGCTGGATGGCATCACTGACTCAATGGACGTGAGTCTCAGTGAACTCCGGGAGTTGGTGATGGACAGGGAGGCCTGGCGTGCTGCGATTCATGGGGTCGCAAAGAGTCGGACACGACTGAGCGACTGATCTGATCTGATCTGATCTGATATAGTATATAAGTTTACTTACAAAGAAGAATTTATAAAAATTATTTAGATATGATTTTTTCTAAATCATGAGAGGAAGTTACAGACATCATGTCCCTTTACCCTTGAATATGTCAGTATGCATTTCTTAACAACATAGACCAAACAGAGACCACATGCAATTTTTAAAATTAGAAAATCTAACTGACATTACGATCTAATCAATGATCCATGGTAAAATTTTGCCAACTGTCCCCATAATATCCTTTATAGCTTTCCCCCCACTCCCAAATCCAGCATCCAAGCCGGGATCACTCATTGCATGTGATGGTCATGTCACTTCGGTTCTTTTAGTCTGGAATAGTTATTTGGCCTTTTTTTGTGTTTCTTTTTAAGCCTATAAGCCAGTTATTTTGTAAAATGTCCTTCAAATTGGGTTTGTTTGATATTTCTTCAGGCTTAAATTCAAGATATGCACTTTTGGCCGAAAGACATAAAAGGGAAATACATTGGATCAGGAGGCATCTGATAATTTGGTCCATAATTGGCAATATTAACTCTGAAAAGTGTATTTTAGCTACATCAGTAAATCAAGAAGTAATACAAACATAGATTCTTATGAAAGCTTACCCCAAAATGAACCAAATATTAAAAATGTGTGACATTCAGAGAGCTAGTATATACTCACACTAGCTCCCTTTGATAAATGGGCAGGAAAATAAGTGAGGTGTTAAAAACAGAACAAAAGAGAAATTGTTGTGGGAAAATTTGAGAAACAAGGATATCTGCCTATTAAGCCAATCAAGTTGCTAATAGTTTCAGGGTATATGTAGTAAATCGGGAGTCATTTTTAAAAACTAATTTGAATTCCCCTAGATTCCCTTTCCAAGACATGACTGGTAATTATGTTTATAAATCATAACTGGCTTATGACAATGGAATATTTGGTATGTGTCTGGCAAAAAAAAAAAGTCATTTCTTTTTAAGTTCCCTTTAGTTCAAAAGCACTTAATTTTAAACAGGTTGTAAGAATATGTCCTTATGACACTGTCTTTCAGTTCAGGTCAGTCGCTCAATCGTGTCCGACTCTTTGCGACCCCATGAATCGCAGCACGCCAGGCCTCCCTGTCCATCACCAACTCCCGGAGTTCACCCAGAATCACGTCCATCAAGTCAGTGATGCCATCCAGCCATCTCATCCTCTGTCGTCCCCTTCTCCTTCTGCCCCCGGTCCCTCTCAGCATCAGAGTCTTTTCCAATGAGTCAACTCTTCACATGAGGTGGCCAAAGTACTGGAGTTTCAGCTTTAGCATCATTCCTTCCAAAGAAATCCCAGGGCTGATCTCCTTCAGAATGGACTGGTTGGATCTCCTTGCAGTCCAAGGGACTCTCAACAGTCTTCTCCAACACCACAGCTCAAAAGCATCAATTCTTCAGCGCTCAGCCTTCTTCACAGTCCAACTCTCACATCCATACATGACCACTGGAAAAACCATAGCCTTGACTAGACAGTCTTTAGCAAAATTATAAAAATGTAGATAAATATAAAATACACAGATTTATGTGTATGTATATAATATGCATGCACATATTGCTTACACATACATATTTACAAAAACAGGAAGTGTGTTTCCTTCTATTAGTAAAGGTCAGAGCCCACAAAGCACTCTACTAATGTCAACTTGTTTTCTTGCTTTTCCCCACTGATGCAGTTTTCATGTGTAACCAGCTGCATTTGGGTTTAAGAGTAATACTCAGAAATCTCCCGTGGTAATTTTATTCTATCCCCACAACTGGATATAGTACAATGCTATTTAGAGTAAAGTAGAAGAGAATTTCAATGCATTACAATGTGCAAACTATAATTTCAGTTCCAATTTTCAGAAATTGTTCTGTTAGAAAAAATAACTTCACTGGAGGCTTCAGCCCTGTACTATTTTTATGCAACTCTCTAGGCATGTAAACTTAAAGACTCAGATTGCACAAAGAAGCTATTTTTCCTTTGTTTTGTTAAGAACTCCATTCACTTAGCACTCAAGTGAAGAGTGAGAGATCCTTTTTTTTTTTTTAGATGATGCTATATGATGGCAAGAAGCGGGGCAAGCAGTTAGACTTTTTGCTTTTAGTCCTTATCATTCTCCAAGACTTAAAGACATTCATTTTAATGAGGCTAAACCACGTGCAAGGCATCCTTTTAAACTATAGTACAGAGTTTTACGAAAAGGACACCCCATCACTTGAACTGGTCATCATCAAAGGGTTGTAAAATACATCAAATACAAATAATTTTTGGATAATGCTGTCATGCAATATAATAATAATTCACAAATGACTCTGAGAGAGAAGGCATTTAGAAAAGACTTGTAAAAACAGCAAGGAAACCTGGCGTGCTGCAGTCCATGGGGTTACAAAGAGTCGGACATGACTTATAGACTGAACAATGACAACAAAAACAGCAAGGACGAGAAGCTGGAGTGAGGTAGGTTGGACTGAGCTTTGTGTGTCCCTAGTTGAGAATCTGCTTAGAGTTTAATCCCTAGGGAAAGGGATTTAAAAAAAAAAAAAAAAACAAGGTTCCTTCTTAGACATCACTGAACAGTCTTCCTATTCATTTAAACTTCTGCCATAAGAACCTAAGACAAGAAGTTGTTCAAAGGTAAGGAAAGTTCATGGCCACATGAAGAAAACTTCTTATGCACGCCTCTTCTTTGCTAACAGGTCTTTTTGTGTTAACTCTCTTTTGCCCTGTTCACTCTGCTGCCGATACAATTAGGCACTTTCTCTTTCAGTCACCTTTCAACAGCTGAGCTCTCATAAGTGTTTCAAAGGATATATGGAGAAACAGTTGAAAGCAGGCTTGCTCATGGCCCTGTCTTTATTGCTTCTGGCTCCAGAGAAGATAAGAAAACCCTGCCACTTCTCCTTCATGTCAAATAACTTTATCAGAAGGAAGAAATGAGTGAATTATTCAAAGTCGCTTAGTGAATCATTGGCAGAGGAAGCAATAACTGACTTTTGGACCCTGCGGATCCTCTTCCTATTCCCCTTCACTTCACATCCACGAGACAGCCCGATATGGAATGCACAGCAAAATGATTAACTAGGATCCAATGATTCCAGTATGGGTTCCTTACAATCTACAGCTACTGGCAGATGGTTCTGTGGGAGCCCTTAAAAATAATCTTGTTTATACTTGAGCCCTTACAAGAGAGTTGGTCATTTTTACTCTTTTATTTTTATCTCTATGGAAAAATCAGGAAGCTGTTTATATAGGGATGCTGCTGGTTGTCATGGATGAAATGCAGTGACTCTGAGGAAAGGATATTAAATTTTTAAGGAATAAGAACACATATAAAAATATTTTTAAAAGGGGGCAATGCGAAGCAGTTTTCTAATTTTGTTTTTACATCTTTTGCAATGCCTATGGGTGAGAAGCAAGAGTTTTTCTTTTTTTTAAAGCAGTCACTTCTTTTTTAAAAAGTCCCTCCAGTTATGAACGTTGGCTGTTTTCACAGAAGTAGCAGAGGCTAATTTGAAAGAAAACTAACTTCTATGCTGCATGAAGGGAGATGAAGTAGATAAGTCCTTACCGTTTAAGAATGGAAAAGTACTACTCTTGGGGCCAGTTATGTTCTTGCAAAGTGTAAATCATTATGTAATATTTTCCCTGGGACAGCCCTCTCTTTGGGGTCATGAAAAATAACATTTACCTTAAGTGATCAATTTGATCCTCACCATTCAATAGCAACGCTGTGTGGTTTTGAACCACACACTCTTTCTACCACAGGTGTACAGGAGATATACGAACCTCACTTTCCTCATCCAAAATGAAAGCCAACATAGAAAAGCGGCAGAGAATGTCAACTGACTGAACTCACCCAGAGGGAGAAAAGAAAAAAAAACTTACACCATGAGGGGTTGGCTTTGAAGTAGTTGTCTCTTTATTAACCTAAGGGACACCCGGAATCTCTAGCATATCTCAAATAATCCAGGTTCTTGAAAAAAAAGTTCTGGATATAATTCAGAAACAGCAAGCCCCCTGAGTGTAACATTTCCACAGCTGACTTGATTTGCTGGCTTGTGAGCCAGACATTAAAAACGTCTCCTGGATAAGCTCCACTGTGGCCTCGTACAAAAAACAGTCGCTCTTCTTTCCTCCACCCACGCTCCTGGGTGATACAGTCGGGAGTGAACAGGGGATTTGTAAAAAAGAGGCTGATTCAACCTCCCCTTGTGAATTTAACCTCTAAATCAGATTTTGAGAAAAACTAAAGTGAGGCAGAAACAAAAGTGCCAGGGCAGAATTCAGCCCTCTGCACAGTTTCTCCTTCAGTAACCCCTTCCTAGCACGTTTGTTTACAACCAAGGAACAGCAGAGACAACACAACAAAAAATTATCTACCTTTGAGAGCTGTTTAAAAATGATAGAACGAGCCCATTGACAACGATTGGCTAGTTCACAATAAGAGGTAAATTATATGCATATCAAGGGCTTCTCTGGTAGCTCAGATGGTAAAAAAAAAAAAAAAAAAATCCGCCTGCAATGAGGGAGACCTGGGTTCGATCCCTGGGTTGGGAAGATGCCCTGGAGAAGGGAACGGCTGTGCCCTCCAGTATTCTGGTCTGGAGTATTCCATGGACAGAGGAGCCTGGCAGGCTACAGCCCATAGGGTTGCAAAGAGGTGGACATGACTGAGCGACTTTCACTTTCTTATGCATATCAGTGTGGAAAAATAACCAAGACACTGTTAAGTGGAAAAAGCAAGTTGCAGATTAGAGAGGAATTATTGAGTCCATTTGTGGGGGAAAAAAATTCATATCAATGTTTAACTTTCTGAAAGAATATGCATACACAGCTAATTGCCGTCACTCTAGTCCAGGACACCACCACAGAAGCACTGAGGGCTCTGTGTGCCGGATGATTCTTTGCTATGGAGGCTGTCCTATGCCTTGCAGAACGTTTTACAGCAATTCTGGACCCTCTGCCCTCTGCCCTAGCTGTGACAACCAATGTTTCCCACTGGCAACTGTCCCCTGGGAAGCAAAACTGTCCCTAGTGGAGGATCACTGCTCTGAGGAATGAAGATGGAGGAGAGACTTGACTTCTCATCTCTCCTCTTCTGAACCATTTATTTTTATTTTTTGTTTGCTTGTTTGATTTTTCCATGAACATATACTACTTCTGTAAGAAAAAAAAAAGTTGATTTTTGTTTTGTTTTGTTTTATTGGAACAAGGGAAGAAGTTTCCAAATTCACCTCATAGCTCATATAGAACCTGGAAGAAAAAATGAACTATATAACTAATAAAAATGCTCCATAAAGCTGTGTTGCCACTTTGATTGATTTAGTAGCTTCATGTAGTACATTTACTCTGAAAAGCTTAAGGCTCTGTTTAAAAAAAATTTTTTTTCAGGAAACATATTCTAAAATTTTTATAGTCAAAAAAAAAAAAATGACAGTAACAGAAACAGTTACAGAAAGTGGCAGCCAAAATCAAGCTATTTAATGAATGCAATCAGCATGGGTATGCAAGGTTAGGGATTTTTTTTTCCACAGCCTAGAGCCAGCCCTCAGCAAAACTGCGAGAAATGGGCAAGGTCTTCAATACTCTTCCATCCTCTCCTGCCACTGCCCTCAATTATCAATTCATTTATTTATGCAAATATGCAGGAGGACTATATTAGACTCTTAATTCTTTGGGATTTGAGAAGCACCGACTGCTTGGGGATAAATTAAATTATGGTCTTATCCTTCCCGGTGACCTATGCACTTGAATGTACTACTCAGTGACAAGGAGCGTTCTCCTGGGGCAACTTCAGAGACCAGTGTCTCCTGGCAGGAGTTCCAGGAAGAAGAGAGCTGTCTGCCAAGTTGTACTACAAAGGCAGCCGCCTTGGTGAGATCGGGGCACGGCCAGGCTGCTCCCAGGGAGACATGAGGGAAACCCAGGAGGAGAGGGCGGCCATGTTGTTGACTCAGCAAAGAAAAACTCTGGAGGAGGATAGGGAACCTAAAAACTTTAAAAAGAGAAAAGTGAAAGTGTCTGGTCCAAAATGAGGGGAAACCCAAGCAACATACCAAACAAGGTGAGGGCGGGGACGGGAAGGGAGGAGAGGGAAGAAGGCAACCAACAATATGGAAGATGGCAGTATGAGGGGGAAGGGTCTCAGGAAAACGAAGATGGAAAAGGAAGTGCCTCGCAGGTAGTGGAGCAGCAGACAGGAAGTTTAGAAAGTGGGCTTGGTTAGACCTGGCACGCTCCTTAAGACAAAGGCTGTTCCCTTAAAACACAGAGCCAGTGGCGATTGTAAGGGTGGGGTAGATGAGGTACCATTCCTGAAAGTCAGAGACATGGATAAGCAGGTTCTACTTTGAAAAAAAGAAAGAAAGAAAGAAAGAAAAAAACAAAAACCCACAATAACTAGTATTCGTCTTCTTCAAGTCACCATATTTTAACTTCACGGTGCTTATCCATTATTCAGCCGTTCCTTTCACCAGTCTGCAGCCAGGACTTGAACTGCCATTTCCTGGTTCCGTGGGTGGTTAGGATAATGAGGGGTATTCTACGGCTTCGCTTCATTTCTGGCCTCCCTCCCTTTTTGAGGGTGTGGACTTTCTTTGCTCTGCTCCATAAAAGATACTGTCACACAGAAGGCTGTCTGTGTGTGGCCCTGGAGCCCCTCCAGCCTGCGCCTTAATAATAACAGCAGCAGCCAGAAAAGGCAGAAAATGGATTATAAACCTCAATGTTAACGTTAGGACTAGCAGTGGCCATGGTGCTGGCATTCTTTGCTTCTGAAACAGAAACAGAAAGAATGAATGCTCAGGACTTGATATGAAATCATTATTTGCAAGAACTTTTCTTCCTTGTACCTCAAGTTGGTCACAATGTGGACTTATGAAAATATCAGGGTTCTTAATATTTGAAAAATCACAAAATCAAGAACTCTCCATTAAAAAGAGTCAATAAGACTTTTTACTCCTCCCTCATAATGTGATTTATGGCAGTGTTTAAACGGTTTACCTAAAATTGAAGCATCAAGAATTATGAATTTACAAACTGGAAGCTTTTATATAAACCACTTGTAACAGTGGTGTCTGAGCTGAAAGAAATGGAGTTCCTGAAGGCATGTTCAATATTTCTAAGAGTTAAACAGAAATTGCAAGTTCACTTTCAATGAAGTTGCATGGGCTAATTGAAGTGTCAGGCACCTTTGATTCAGTGTGGAATTATATTAATGTAATGTGGCAACACTGGTTATCTCTTGCTGATCAGAATTTCTGTTACAGAGACAAGGAGAGAGAAAGGAGAAAACAGGAAGGGAGGGAGAAGGGAGAGAGACAAGAGGAACAGAGCAGAATTTCATTCTAGACTTGCATCAGTCCTTGTTAAATTAGGTGATGTGTAATCTCACCAGCCCTCAGTTTGCTTGTCTGTAAATACGGCATAATTCTATATCATGCCCCTATTAGTGTCGGGAATAATCCATGTAAGCATTCAGATTACTTAGACTGGAATCACCAGTCTTTCTTGGGCGCTTACTACATCCTTGACACAATTCTAGGTGTTTTCCCTTTGTTCAACACAACATTATGAAGTTACCACAATTATTATCCCCCTTTTCAGATGGGGACTTGAGACACAGAACAGTTTTTAAAAACTTATCTAAGGCCACACAGCTAATGAACTGGGGTCTTAAACAAAGCAATCTGGTTAAGAGTCCATGGCTCTTCGTTACAAACCCACACTATTAACCACTTTGCTTCGTACCCTTTATCTGTATTTAAACCTAACGTGCAATGATTTCTAGCACCATTATTCTATGTCCTTGTTATTAAAAATGAGAAAAAGATGTTGCTATCAAAAAAGTAGTGTTTCGTAGACAACATTCTTCAGAGCTCAAGATCTGTGTTGGTTAAAATGATTAGTAATCATTGTTCCATAATGAGGAGCTTGACATTTTATGGTCAGTCATTAGTTTAGTCACTAGAATGACTTTGATATAGTGACCCTCCCATCATTCACTCTTTTTTCCAGGCATTCATTCATTCACCAACCACATGAGAGGCACTCTACAATATGCTGCTATTTTAACAGATTCAAACATAGTATTATTTTGGTGTACCTATAATACATGTTTTATGCTCATTAAATTTAAAATATACTTTTAGATTAGTAAGTGGATGCTCTGAAATCACAAACCCTTTTCTTTATCCACTTTCCTCTTTGTATTACTTAATTTTTAATTTATTTATGTACAACTACCTACAAAAATATATATTGTCACCCTGCTCCTTTAACTTATATGCAGAGTACATCATGCAAAATGCCAGGTTGGATGAAGCACAAGCTGGAATCAAGATTGCCAGGAGAAATATCAATAACCTCCGATATGCATATGGCATCACCCTTATGGCAGAAAGAAAAGAGAAACTAAAAAGCCTCTTGATGAAAATGAAACAGGAGAGTGAAAAAGCTGGCTTAAAACTCAACATTCAAAAAACAAAGATTATGGCATCCGATCCCATCACTTCATGGCAAATAGATGAGGAAACAATGGAAACCGTGGCAAACTATTTTCTTGGACTCCATAATCACTGCAGATAGTGACTGAAGCCATGAAATGAAAAGATACTTGCTCCTTGGGAAAAAAAGCTATGAAAAACCTAGACAGCATGTTGAAAATCAGACATTATTTTGCCGACAAAGGTCCATCTAGTCAAAGCTATGGTTTTTCCAGTAGTCATGTATGGATGTGACAGTTGGACCGTAAAGAAGGCTGAGTTCCAATGAATTGATGCTTTGAACTATGGTGTTAGAGAAGACTCTTGAGAGTCCTGTGGACTGCAAGGAGATCAAACCAGTCCATCCTAAAATAAATCAATCCTGAATATTCATTGGAAGGACTGATGCTGAAGCTGAAGTTCCAATATTTTGGCCACTTGATGTGACGAACTGACTCATAAGAAAAGACCCTGAGGCTGGGAAAGATTGAAGGCAGGAGGAGAAGAGGACAACAGAGAACGAGATGGTTGGATGGCATCACTGACTCAATGGACATGAGTTTGAGCAAACTCCAGGAGCTGGTGAAGGACAGGGAAGCCTGGCATGCTGCAGTCCATGGGGTCGCCCAGAGTCAGACACGACTAAGTGCTGAACTGAACTGAATATACAAAAAATGCATTTCTCAAATATATATACAAGGTCACGATTCTTCAGAGAAAATGTAATCTGAATTGAATAAGTGTAATATAAATAAAAAGAAGGAAAAATAACCCATAAATAATCCTTACATACTATGGATCTTAGTACAAAAAATATATATATAGCACATGATAATCCATCTCCCTTGTCCTGATATGCAGTCCTTACAAAACCAATTTGTGAAAAGTTTAAAAATAAAAAGCTTCTTCTAACTACAACCAATTAGAATGCAATTAGCTACAGTGAATGGTCTATTCCTGACTGTCCAAAAGCAGGTTATTCAGTTTATGGATTAACCATACTCTTTTTTCTACCATTTTCTCATTTTATGCTTCCCTGCTTCTCTTCTTTAGCTTTGTACCTGTTCATTAACATGTGAAGATAAGAGGCTCAAAGAAGAGTTTGGAGGTAGAACACAATGAAGCACTTGGATCCCTCATTAGTAGCTCTCACGGGGCTTTAATGAGAGAAGAGAGACAGTACAATGAGCTACATTAGGTCTCATGTATCAAAGTAAATTATCCTCCTTTCAATAGTTTGACATCTTTACCTAGAAACGTTCTCCAGTTCAGTTCAGTTGTGTCCGACTCTTTGTAACCCCGTGGACTGCAGCACGTCAGGCCTCCCTGTCCATCACCAACTCCTGGAGTTTACTCAAACTCATGTCCATTGAGTTGGTGATATAATCAAACCATCTCATCCTCTGTCGTCCCCTTCTTCTGCCCCCAATCCCTCCCAGCATCAGGGTCTTTTCCAATGAGTCAGCTCTTGGCATCAGGTGGCCAAAGTATTGGAGTTTCAGCTTCAACATCAGTCCTTCCAATGGACACCCAGGACTGATCTCCTTCAGAATGGACTGGTTGGATCTCCTTGCAGACCAAGGGACTCTCAAGAGTCTTCTCCAACACCACAGTCCAAAAGCATCAATTCTTTGGCCTCGGCTTTCTTTGAGATCAAGGATTCCTACCTCCAAACTTAACAGGTGATATTATAAAACTAGAGCTAAGAGAAGGTAGGTGACTTGCTCCAGGCCACCCAGTTAGACAACATCACAGTCAAGATGAGAAACTAGGATTTGTCAATGCCTCAACCTCCTCAATCCTCTCTTCTCATTTTCATCCAAACTCATGTCTTCCCAGTATATTATTCTGCTTCAGCATTTCATAGTAGTAAGGAATTGAGTGAATTCAACTTAAAAAATTCCATTAATAATTACAGTAAAATTAGCTTATTTGAGAACAGTTTTGATTCTTTCTTTCCCATTGGTGGGATAAACCAGTGTTTATCTATCTGTTGTACATCAGGTCCTTCCAAATCATTTAAACAAAGAATATAGATTGAACAGAATGGATGCCAAAAGTTCACTTTCTCCAAGAGCATTTAGTTTAGAGGTAAACACTTGAATGTTTTTGAGATGGCATATGAATTAGAAAAAGTAAGATAGGAAAGAAAAAAGGGAAAAAGAGGAGATGGAGATGGTAATGTTTTTACTTCAAGGACGTGATAGTTTAATAGTATCATTGAGGGGCTTCTGTGGTAGCTCAGAGGTGAAGAATCCCCCTGCCAATGCAGGAGACATGGGTTCCTTCCCTGATCCAGAAAGATCCCATGTGCCTCAGAGCAACTAGCCGGTGCGCCATAACTATTGAGCCTGTGCCCTAGAGCCCAGGAGCCACAAATACTAGTGAGTCCGTGTGCAGCAACTGCTGAAGCCTTCGTGCCCTAAAGCCCTTCCTCCGCAACAAGAGAAGCACCACAGCGAGAAGCCCAAGCACCACAACTAAAGAGTAGCCCCCAGGCCACAAGGAGAGAAAAGCCCGTGCTACAGGGAAGACCCAGCACAGCATAAACAAATAAACAATTCTAAAAAATAACAGTATCATTGAAAACGATTTTTCCTGTAGACTCTTAGTGATTGTTGGACTATCTTATGATAGATACCTATGGCCTCTGCTTGTAATTATCTATAATATATTTGTAATAGATTGCAAGAGCAAATACTCTAAAATTGATACATTCATAAACTATTATTTACATGAACAATCAGCTCCAAAATGAAATTTCTTTCCCAGAGTTTGCCCATTGATGGATTTCTGCTTTAAGGAGTATAGTGTAAATAATTCAGTGTTTTAAAAATTGTCTGCAAAATTCAAGGCAGGTAAATGATTATTGTAATTTAATGCAATTAGTGTTTGGAACTATACAATAAAACACATACCATATTCATGTATTATCTAAGATTTTGATGGTAATACTTTCTTAAACATTTTGCTCCTTTTATCATCAAACTGCATTTGTTTGTTCATTTTAAAACTGTATTATTCAATTCACTAAATTTTTACTTATAAAGTCTCTAAACTTGTCTTCAGTTGTCAATTTAATTGACAAACATTCCTTCAAACATTGCACCACTAAGAATTAAAAGCAACTCTTTTTATATATCTTTAAAATATGAATAAAAAATGAAACAAAAGATATGCTTCATTTCCTATGGATAATGTTAAATTAATTGTATTTTCTAAAATTAAATTTTAATATCTCATAAGAAGCCAAGGACATTTAGGGTACTTTTTAAAATTTTCTTCTTTTAAATATTTTTGTACTATTGCTTTTAACAATGCACCATTCTGTTTGTTAAGTACATTTGTTTTTATTCATTTATTAGGCTATCCGAAAACATGCATATAAGCTAACTAGTCATTTTCAATAAAAGAAAAATAAGTGGAGAAATGATTATGATAACATTATAAGTGTTATAATTTTTTTAAGTAAAGTAAGTGTCTAAATATTTGAATTTTAGTCTCAGACAAAATTTCAAAGAGTAATATTTACATAGTTTATTAAGTTATATTTCTGGGGACATTCATGTCATTATTATTATTATTATTGCATTTTGACTGTGGTATGTCTTTATAGGGAGCAACAACAACCAAGAAAAGTTAAAATAAGTACTTAACCAATTCCCAACCACTCTACTGAGGGCTTTTTACTTGTTTATTTTCACAGTTCTATGAGGTAGCTGTTTTTATTATCCTCATGTTACAGAAGAATAAAAGGTTTACAAGTTAAACAACTTGCCCCACAGCTCATATTTAATAAGTGGCTGAGCTGAAATTTGAAGCAAGTTCTGGCTCTGAGCTCCTTCGGCAGATAACAGGCACTTTGTCACTTGGCAACACAATATATAAGTTTACTTACAGAGTAACTTTATAAAATCTATCTAAAGGTCAAAATTCTTCAGACTTGTGTACCCATGCAAGAAAACAGAAAAGGTCATTCTCTGGATAACTGAAGAAAAAGCTTCTTTTAATCTAAATTGACTAGCTTACTTGATAAGAATTTCCATATTATTAATTCAGTTGCCCTCTTTGTAACATAATCTTTGAAATGAAGAACTGGGTTTTGGAATAGCATTTTCTGTGCATGAGGCTAAGACAAATGGATTGAATTGATTGAGTCAATGAAATAATTTTTTAGTTAATTACATTGAATATTTGGAGTTTAAGTGGTCAAAATAAATTTATAATCAGTATTTTTCTGATTCTCATAAATAGCCTTCAACCCCACACACATAGTAATTCTGGGTATCTTTCACAATCTTCATCTTTACCAAACATCAAAAATCTCTCCCTCTCTCTCAAAATCTCCAACCTTCTTTTGCATTTCTCTATATTTTTTTATAATCACTGTTTGTAAGTTAGGGGAAATAACCAATTCTCTATCAATGCTTTACATATTAGATAACCCAACTGTTCTGCATTACAATAACTAGAAGTCAGAGATGTAAGAAGGAGAGAGAGAGGTCACACACGATGCGGACACAGACCAGATAAAATTAACTTGTCCTTTAAGACCAAAGAAGACCTTCCAAGCGAATGCATACCACAGAATTTTTACTGCTTCATTGCTGTGGCAGGATTCCCAAACTTCAGTAAAAGTCAGGGATGTATGAAATCAGAGATGGTACAAAAATGGAAATCCAAAGGATATCTACAAAATCTGAGGAATAGCCTTGCTCTTTCTATTTCCTCTGGGAACAAAGAACACAGTAAATAACTTTATCTAGATGCTAAGGCAGGGAAGGCAATGGCACCCACTCCAGGACTCTTGCCTGGAAAATCCCATGGATGGAGGAGCCTGGTAGGCTGCAGTCCATGGGGTCGCTGAGGGTCGGACACGACTGAGCGACTTCACTTTCACTTTTCACTTTCATGCATTGGAGAAGGAAATGGCAACCCACTCCAGTGTTCTTGCCTGGAGAATCCCAGGGACTAGGGAGCCTGATGGGCTGCCGTCTCTGGGGTCCCACAGAGTCGGACATGACTGAAGCGACTTAGCAGCAGCAGCAGCAGCAGATGCTAAGGGGTGAGATGTTCCCAAGAGCACGCTGGAGCTACCATCTCTTTTGAGAATAATCCATCCTAAAATAAATGAGTTACTGAGTCTTTTTAAAAAAGGCAAAATAAAACACTACGAGCTTTATGCTTTGAGAAGCAAAGATGGTCAATTAATAACAAAAAGGCAAAAACAGTTATACTAAATATATAAGTGTCACTGGCAAAGCTCATTAACAATTTCCAAGAAATAAAAATAGAACCTGGGTAATAAAATAAAGTCTAAACTTTGTTGTCCTCTATGTTTAGTGTCAGTTACTCACAGGGGGATATGTGCAGAGGTCTCACACCCAGCCTTTCAGATGAGCATTCCTGGTGTGAAACAGCGGCGCCAGTACCTCAGGGAGTGGCCATGTACTTGCTCTGAGAATGGATCCTCCATTCAAGGTGGCGTTGGTGAGTGGCTCCTGGAGTCGAGATGGAGTTGGCGTCCACATGCCCAGCAGACACCACACCATGTGCAGAGATGCCGTGTCTCCCACTGCAATCCGGAGCATAAGAAGTGCAGCTGCACTGAGGGGGTTACTCCGCCCCCTCACCCCCTCCTCCAGGCTGGCTGCAGACAATTGGGTAAAGAATTCACCTGTCCACGTATGCTCTGGAGCAGGTGTCGCCAATCTCTGGGCCACAGATCAATACCTCCTGTCAGATTAGCAGCAGCATTGGATTAGAAGCAAAGTCCACAGTAAATGTAACGTCCTTGACTCATCCCCAAACCATCCTCCCTACTCCTGGTTCTTGGAAAAACTGTCTTCCATGAAACTGGTCCCTGTGCCATAAAGGTTGGGGACCGCTCCTCTAGATCGAGCTCACACCTCTCCATTCTCTGATCAGAGAAAAGAACTTTGCTTCTGAGCCGGACTCCATCTTGTTCTATTGGCTCCAATGACACACGAGAAGGACCTTTGTATGCCGTGTCACACTGAACCCTTAACAAGAAAAAATAATTACTAAGAGCATTACAGCTTTAGAAAACTGCTTCAGGCTATTTCTTCCTGCTAACTGTTTGGACAAACATTTTTTTCTTTTTTATTTAATACATTTCAAAGTAAAGATTGTTCATCGCGAAATGGAGCAGGACGCTATGGTCCTTGCCTCTCCGTGTCCTTGCCTGCCCTTTGTCTGTGGAAAACTTCAGTCAAAGGATAAGTGTATTCAGAGAAATGAGAACATGCAAAAACAAAGGAAAACAGCCCCAAGCAGACCAAATAATAATAATGTAGTCAGTAAGTATAGTCAAGGTCCTTTAGTTCCTTCTCAAGGGCCGTAGATAATATTCTGAGCCATCTCCTGTGAGCTGTCTTAAAGATACTGAAACCCCCAGCAGGTGGAAGAAATTAACTACATGATGACCAGACTGCAGCTGTGACTTAAAATGCCACAATTCCAAGAACTGGCTTCAAAGAAACGGAACCAAACTGACCCTAGAACTGAAGATTCAGTTAAGTTCAGTCACTCAGCCATGTCCGACTCTTTGCAACCCCATGGACTGCAGCACGCCAGGCCTCCCTGTCCGTCACCAACTCCTGGAGTTCACTCAAACTCATGTCCATTGAGTAGGTGATGTCATCCAGCCATCTCATCCTCTGTCGTCCCCTTCTCCTCCTGCCCTCAATCTTTCCCAGCATCAGGGTCTTTTCAAATTAGTCAGTTCTTCACATCAGGTAGCCAAAGTATTGGAGTTTCAGCTTCAATATCAGTCCTTCCAATGAATATTCAGGACTGATTTCCATCAGGATGGACCGGTTGGATCTCCTTGCAGTCCAAGGGATTCTCAGGAGTCTTCTCCAACACCACAGTTCAAAAGCATCAATTCTTCAGTGCTCAGCTTTCTTTATAGTCCAACTCTCATATCCATACAGAAGATTAACTGAACCTAAAACAACCAAGATGATGCTGGTCAGATCATCGATGACTAATCTGAAGATGACTGTCAGAGATGACTGGGCTGTTTCTGCATGTGGCCCCCTCAGCCTATAAAAGCTCTTGCCCCATGATTGTCAGTGGAGGGAGTCAGTCTTTGGACAGACATCCCCCCCTCACTACCCCCCACCACCAGTCCCAGCACCTGAAATAAAGCAAACTGTCTTTTCCACAACCTGGCCTCTTTAATGGCTTTTGAGCAGCAAGCAACCGGACCTCCACCTTTTGGTAACAATAGAACCTGGTTTTTAAATTTTGAGTTTTTCAGGTAAGTCAAGAAACTTGATGCTTGGGGAGGAATATTCTTCTCTTTGCTTTATCTTCACAGCCATTTATGGGCTATCCTCCTACCACAAACACACATATCTGTTCATTTTTCATCACAAACTACTTCAGAGAGCAAAGTGTAGCTGAGACCAGGAGCTGTTAGATTCTCTCTGCACGAAGCCAGTTGCTGTGCTAATGAGTCGAGTGACCTGTGGGCCAAGAGGATGTGAAGTGGGGCACAAGAAGGTTCCATACAACCCACCCCCTGCGTCATTCAGATCCACTCAGACTTTCCATTGAAACGGGCCTGTCAAAGAACCTTTAAGGTATGACCTGACTACAATCCCTCCCACAGACCTAGCACAGTAAAGACACAGGAGGGAGAGGGAAGCAAGTTTCAGTAGCCACTACTCCACACCTGACCCCTCCTCCAGCACTCATCCCAAACTGCCATCACTCTTGGCTGCCCCTTGGTAGGTCTCGATCGCTTGCCTGGTGGAGCAGCCCTTCATCCCTAAAAGGACCTTCAGCCCCAAATGAATCTAGTACCGAGTTGCTTCATCCTTGTTGGGTATTTATAATTATTGTTGGTCATGCAGGCATCCAGACATCTCACTGAGTTTCCTGGGCTCCAGGCACACTTCCTCCTGCCTCTACTGAGGAGCAGCAACTGTAACTGCTCATGGTAATGAACATGTAACTGCTTCCTTTGTCTTATGAAATATCCAAAATGACCAGGCAGTGGCCACAGTTTCAAATTCTGGGCTGTGCTTGTTGTACCATCTATGATAAGCACTTCTGGGTACCAAGACCTCTGATCCAATAGAGCCACAAATTGGCAAGGACAGGAAACAGTAATTCTGCAAACGGGTCACTGGGAAGGATTCCTGGGCCTGTGAATTCTGTTGGAGATGAAGAAACACATACCTCAACCAAAGGCCAGCACCCCGATACTGTACAATGCATTCTCCAATTGTTGCCTTAGATGATTCTTCGGTGAGTTATTTTTTCCCTCTATTAGGCCGACTGCTCCCAGATCATGTTTGTACATGATCCAGGGGGTCCCAAGTTCATTTACCCAGTGTTGCATTTCCTTGCCAAAAACAAAAGGGGGTTCTTTGATCTGAAGCACTGCTGTGAAAAACCAGTGCTGGCAAGTTAAGCAATCTGAAAGCCCTCGGATGGTAGATCTGGAAGAGGCACTGCAGGCATGCAAGGCAAATCCAAGTCTAGCGTTGACATCAGTTCTAGTAAAGAAGAAATATTGTCCCTGCCAAAGTGGAGGGTTCAAAGTCATCAAAGTGCAACCAAGGGGCCGGCTGGCCTCTTCACAGCAGTTCCAGCCTCAGTCTCTGCTGTTGACAGGCTGGACCGTGAGGGGCTGGGCACTGAGTAACTAGCTCAGTCTGGGCCCATGAATAGCGCCCACACCAGCCACGAGGGCCCTGCTCTCCATAGGCCTCTTGAATGAGAACTCTGTAGCCAAGGACAGAGGCCATTTAACCTACACTGGCTGAGTCTTCATACCCAGCTTGTTATTCAAGACTCTTAGTGTTGATGCTCTCTGAGGGCATTACCTTAACACACAAAGATCCACACATTTTGTGCCCATCCCTGATTATCCAACAACATGCTCTTCCCCCAGATGTCCTCATCTCCAATGTTCCACTTTTTCTCCTTCCAGACCCCTGACCGACTAGCCAAGCTATTCACCACAACCCAAGAGCACATATACATCCTATAGTTCCATAAAATATGAATAATCGAGGCCCTGCGTTTCTGTCCATTGGGAGGAATTCCCTCCCTTACTGCCCCTTGAGGCCACCCTGAAGCTGTAAGAGCACAGCTACTCCATGGTTAGCACCGAGATACTGAGCCAGGAGACTCTCTCAGCTCAAGGTCACCTATGTTCCTCATCACTGGGCTCCCTCCATGCCAACCAGCAGGAAAACATGGAATCCTTCTCGGATGTGAGATTTCACCAGCTTCTTCTTCTGCCACATCTTTCCTAATTTCAGGTAGAGAAAATTCTCTCCTTTTAAGTGCTCATGTGATTGAAGAAGGCAATGGCACCCCACTCCAGTACTCTTGCCTGGAAAATCCTATGGGTGGAGGAGGTGGGTAGGCTGCAGTCCATGGGGTCGCTGGAAGTCAGACACGACTGAGTGACTTCCCTTTCACTTTTCACTTTCATGCATTAGAGAAGGAAATGGCAACGCACTCCAGTGTTCTTGCCTGGAGAATCCCAGGGATGGGGGAGCCTGGTGGGCTGCCGTCTATGGGGTCGCACAGAGTCAGACACGACTGAAGCGACTTAGCAGCAGCAGCAGCAGCAGTGATTAGAATTAGCCCACCTGGGTGGTCCAGCATAATCCTCCTGTTTGAAGGTCTGTAGCCTGAATTCCATCTGCAAAATCACATTTTGCCACATAACATAACATAGTCACAGGTTCTGGGGTTTAGATATCTCGGGCAGGGGCATACAGTACCTGCCACAGGGACTACTCTAGCAGGTTTGCATAAGGAGCAGAGTAGGATACGAGTGTACTTAGAGATGGTAGGTGGAGCCACAGAAGCTGGAAGCTCTGAAGTTTCCTGTGATGGCCCCTGTTTTCCCAACAGCTGGGAAACAAGGACAGGAGGTAAGGGTAGAGCTTAGGGTTGAAGGTGCTGGAAAAAGAAAGGAAGCATGAAATAGGAGTGGGGAAATGACTGTACTTCATGTGTCATTTCCAGGCAAAATGAAGGGTTCAGCTGATGCTCATGGCCAAGAATTTAAAGAGACAAGTCAGCCCAGGAGTTGTTGAGCCTGAGAGCAGTAGAATTGAAAAGAAAACAAAAGAAAAAGAGAGATGATAAACTCGATGACTTAATGAAAATGTAGGGAAAGGGAAAGGAAGGAACTCTATTCAGGGAGTAGGTAGCATTTGATTAAAAAAAAAGACATATTTCAGAGAAATAAGGAAGTCAGAGGTTCAGGAGAACTAATTTGGTGGGGATAAGGGGGGATGGGCTTCCCAGGGGGCATGTAGTGGTAAAGAACCTGCCTGCGGATGCTAAGAGAAACAGGTTTGATCCCTGGGTTGGGAAGATCCCCTGGAGAAGGAAACGGCAACCCACTCAAGTATTCTCGCCTGGAGAATCCCACAGACAGAGGAGACTGGCAGGCTTACAGTCCATAGGGTCGCAGAGTCAAACATGACTGAATTGACTTAGCACGTACGCGAGGGGAGTTTAATAAATTCTATATTCGACAGTTTGTGTTTGATCTAGTAGTGAGGGCACCTGTCAGCCAAGAAGAGATGTAGACTTGCAGACTGAGAGAGTGGCCAGCTCAGATACACAAAGTGGGGAATCTTTGAGGAGCTGAAAGCTGTAGCTGTGAGAAGAGCTACATTTTCTAATCATCTCATCATAGGGGTCGCACAGAGTCGTCATACACGACTGAAGCGACTTAGCAGCAGCAGCGTCATAGGATTGCTATAATGATTATAGATTATGTTCTATAGATAATAGATAAAGATAATGGATAATGCTCTATCCATAGCATCTTGCATACAGTAAGTATTCAGTAAGCATTAACTCAATGTTATTTTCATTATTATTATAAAATGGTAGTGCTAGAATGAAAACCCAGTTCTTTCTGACTCTAAATGCTATTTCTCACCTAAATGCTAGATTTACATTAAGGGTAAACAAGCTACAGAACTCATTTCACATGGATTATCCCTCTTTTATTTGTCTTTTATTTTACTTCTAACAAGATCTTTGTTTGAAGGGCGATAGACATGTTACTGATAACACCAAAGGGACTAATTAAAATTCCGTAAACCCAACCAATGTTTATTTATGGATATATAGACGTATATACATATAGATGTATGTAATGATGTATGCTAACAAGTTGAAATAATCAAATATCATTTCTAACCCCATTTTGTGCTTTCATGGCAGGCTTTGTTTGGCATGAACATATTAGTGATGTCAATTTGACATATTCAAGAGTCTCAGATCTCTGTTCCAAAAGCCATTTGAATGTTTACTCAGAAACCACATGAAGTACGTTCGTAGGCAATGCATCGACTGGAGGATTCATACAGATTGTGCTTTCTGTGGTCTTCTTATGAAGTGTCACGAGCAGCAAACCATTTGTATTTTGAATGTCTCTGGCTAGGTACTAACCACTGGGCCATTATTCATAAAAGGCATGGAATTGCAAATTTGTGATGCCCAAGCCAGCTGTAACATCACAATTCAAAGCACCCTGAGCTGGCGTAGCTTTGGCTCCTTCCCCATGGGGCTCACCATCTGGCTCCCATCAAGACAGCCAGCACCCTTCTTCAGGGCCTGCTGCCATTCCACTCGCTGGCTCTTCTCTACTTCTGCAGAGATGCCCACCAGTCCAGGACTTCCCAAACCCATCAGCTTCTGTACTCATGTGTCTCTTCCCCCCAGGCTCGCTAGAGGCAGATGCTTGCCTGATTTCCCTGACATACATCTTTTGGTTTAACACAGAGGTACTGTTTCAAACTTGCTAATGTGTGTGAAACACACGGAGTTCCACACGCTTGCCAAACATTATGAATTGCTTCATCCCCAATGGCACCCCACTCCAGTACTCTTGCCTGGAAAATCCCATGGATGGAGGAGCCTGGTAGGCTGCAGTCCATGGGGTCGCTAAGAGTCGGACACGACTGAGCAACTTCACTTTCACTTTTCACTTTCATGCATTGGAGAAGGAAATGGCAACCTACTCCAGTGTTCTTGCCTGGAGAATCCCAGCAACGGGAAGCCTGGCGGGCTGCCGTCTATGGGGTCACACAGAGTCGGACACGACTGAAGTGACTTAGCATAGCATAGCATAGTAAATTTAAGGAGAAGGCAATGGCACCCCACTCCAGTACTCTTGCCTGGAAAATCCCATGGATGGAGGAGCCTGGTAGGCTGAAGTCCATGGGGTCACTAAGAGTCGGACATGACTGAGCGACTTCACTCTCACTTTTCACTTTCCTGCATTGGAGAAGGAAATGGCAGCCCACTCCAGTGTTCTTGCCTGGAGAATCCCAGCAACGGGAAACTTGGTGGGCTGCCGTCTATGGGGTCACACAGAGTCGGACACAACTGGAGTGACGAAGCAGCAGCAGCAGTAAATTTAAAGCAAGGCCTCTGAGGCAACTTCCTTCTTAAGTGAGTTCTAGAAGAGGCTGTCGTTCCTTCATGCACATTATGGAAACCTCATTCAATCAGGTCAAGAATTTATATCATTAACAAGGGAGTCCAGGGACTTCTCTGGCAGACCATGGGTTAAGACTTTGCCTTCCAGTGTAGGGGATGCAGTTTTAATCTCCGAGGAGTTAAGATCCCGTGTGCCTCAGGGCCAAAAAAAGCAGAAGCAGTGTTGTAACAAATTCAATAAAGACTTTCAAAAAATGGTCCACATCAAAAAAAAAAATCTTTTTTAAAAAAGGGAGTCTTTTTCATCATTTTTAATCTATAAAGGATGATAAGGATATGATGATGACAGTAAACAGAGAAAAGTGTCTAAATAAACAGCCCCATCACTTCCACATTTCAAAATCTCACAATACTATTAGCTTTTTCTTTCCTAAGACGTAATGTTTTCATTTCCCTGGTGAGTGTGTGGTGTGTGTACATGAGTGTGCTTGTGTGGTGTGTGTGTGCGAGTGTGGTGTGTGTGTGCTGCGTGTGTATATGTGTGAGTGTGGTGTGTGTGTGTGCAGGTGTGATCATGACCTAAACTCTTCCAATACTCTCACATATCTTTATCTCCCCACCCATACAAACCTAATTTCTAGAAAGAACTAAAGTCATAGGGATTAAAGTGAAAATACAAGTTAAAATCCATAATATTTACAACATACATTTATAATGCTCTATGGTTTAAAAGACAATAAAATATAGTATCCGGTTTATGCCTGACCACCATCCTGAGCAGGGCACTATCTTCATTTTTCAGCTGATAAAACTGCAGCTCGTGAGGATAATGAGCTTTCCCACTGTCACCTACACAGGATTAGGTAGAACTTAGTGAGCAAGTGACAATATTTAACCACTTTTGACCAAAAATTACAATTTTATTTAATTTAAACTGATAGGTAGGACTCTCATCCAAAGCTTTTCCTCGCATATCCCAATGCCTGGACTCTTAGTTTATGTGATTTTTTAAGTACTGTAACAGTGAAAATGGTTAGATCATTTCTGTAAAGCACTTGAAAATTGTATTGCTGGCCACTTGTTATGCCTTGGCCTTAAGATGAACTTGATTATGCAGTCATAAGTTAAGAAGCTTTACACACTCACCAGAATAAGCAGTAAGGAAAAAGCAGGTAAAATATCATACAAGTTCATAGGTTTCATTTGGAAATAGAAATTTCATGACTTACTGTTTCATAGGAATAACAACTAAACAAATAATGATATTTAAGCCATTAGATCTATGAGTGGAATATATATAATGTTTAGGAGAGACAGTTGCGGAGTTTCTAAAAATTGGGTTTATTAATTCCTGTTATGCGGATCTTCCAATATCTACCATTTACACCTTTAGTAGTAAACACTAGGGGGAAAAAGTTATTTTTACTTAAATTCCTAAGATAGTCCATCGCTTTATAACAATATTACTAAAGTCGTTGTTTATTCATGTATCAACTGGGAAAGCAGGTACATACACAAACTGGAAAAAGGAAATAAAAATTTGTAAATGAGGAGAATAAATATGTTAAGGCACATATTTAGCCAATATAGCCTGGGTTATAGACGCTTTTGAACTGTGGTGTTGGAGAAGACTCTTGAGAGTCCCTTGGACTACAAGGAGATCCAACCAGTCCGTTCTGAAGGAGATCAGCCCTGGGATTTCTTTGGAGGGAATGATGCTAAAGCTGAAACTCCAGGACTTTGGCCACCTCATGTGAAGAGTTGACTCATTGGAAAAGACTCTGATGCTGGGAGGGATTGGGGGCAGGAGGAGAGGGGGACGACAGAGGATGAGATGGCTAGATGGCATCACCGACTCGATGGACGTGAGTTTGAGTGAACTCCGGGAGTTGGTGATGGACAGGGAGGCCTGGCGTGCTGCGATTCACGGGGTCACAAAGAGTCGGCCACGACTGAGTGACTGAACTGAACTGAACAGTGATAATGGTTAATTTCAGCTCAAGTTACACCACCACCATTTCTGGAAGAGAAGAACAATATCTTTATATAAATACTGTGAGGTAACGTGTCTGTGTAAGTTGCTTCAGTCATGTCCGACTCTTTGTGACCTCCATGGACTGTAGCCCACCAAGCTCCTCTGTCCACGGAATTCTCTAGGCAAGAATACTGGAGTGGGTTGCCACGCCCTCCTCTAGGAGATCTTCCCGACCCAGGGATGGCACCCTGGTCTCCTGCATTGCAGGCAGATTCTTTACCCTCTGAGCCACCAGGGAAGCCCTGCAAGGTAACAGCTTTAGGTAAAATGCTGCATCATAGTAGTGTTATTATTATTTCACATAAAAAAGGAGCATTTATAACTCTTTTAAAGTAAACAATTAGATAATTAGTTCTAACAATGGAAAAAGAGATAGAACTCAGTGGAATTCTAAGATTACATTTACTCAATGGAATTCTAAAATCTCACGTCCCTGATGTTAAACATTGATAACAAAGTTAGCAACTTGCTAGGCTATCCTCACTCTGATTTTGCAAAGGACATGAGTGACCACTAGAATGCAAACCAAGGGATTTTTTTTTATCAGTTTAAAATTTTACCGCATTCTCTGCACTCAGCTCTTAACTCCAGCTTCCTTCATTATCAAATTCTACCACCATTAAATCTTGCATCAATTAAATAGATACAATAATAATGATCAAAACTGAGTGTTTATGGCTCATTTTCTCACTTTTGCCCCTTCTCTCCTTAGCCTAAAGATGTAAGGAAAAAGAAAAGATTTATCTCGCCATATCTTAGCAAGAGTTCTAAAGCATTCCATTAGAAAATACACAGGCGCGCTGGATGAAATACTAACAATACCCTTACAAATAAATGGTTGGGCTTGGGGGGCGGGGAGGGGAGGGCAGGGAGTGAAAAAATTCCTGGGGGACTAGAAGTGACGTTAAAACACAGCCCTAAGAAGTAAATCATCAATTAAGCCAACCATTGACCTGGGTGCAGCTACCAGTTTCAGATGACCTTCAACTTTGGTTTGATTTCTACACAGTCGGAGACCTGTGCCGAAAATGAGGACCCAGGAACGCATCAACGATAGGGTGAACAGGGCGAAAAGCCACTGTGAGAGGCAGACAAAAATGATGCATAAAATAAATTGCAAAGAGACAATGCAAACTACACATTCTAGCTATAACTCAATACAGATAGAGACTAGCAACAGTGACAAAAAGGGTTGAAAAATCCCAGGCATTTGGAAATTGAGGACTGATACAGTTTCATCTGAATGACTGTGCCCACTTCATGAGAATAAAGTTTGCTAAAAGGCCTCACCTAAAATTTGATTGCACTAATTAGCCTGTAAATCTGTTATGACGTTATTGTGTGGCATAAGCATAATACTGGCTCTATATGTTCTAATAATTCTCTATGTGAGGACTCATGTTTTCCGAAAAGCGAGCAGGAACAAACATCGAACATTAAATCAAGGTGGTTCTTCCATTTGATTCACTCATATACCTCACTCTTCCTTTTATTATAAGTAATTTTCTCTAAGTTATTCATAGAAGTTTCTCTGATGTTCTCTATAAATTGTCTTACCACCACAGACCTTCTTGAAAGATTACACTGCATGCTCTACTCAACAGACGAGACCTGCCACATTTAAGCACTGTAAAAATGAAGTTATTATTTCCTGAAAACCTAGCCACCTTTTTTCACTGCAACATTTATTCAGTCACTTCGCTCACTGAGGTCATTTATATTCATTCATTCATTCACTGCACAAATATTTCATGATACAAGCTATGTGTTCTGTATCTTGAGCCATGAAGGATACAGTGATGAAAAGACACACATAGCTCTAGCTATTATGGAGCTTGAGTGAAAGTTGCTCAGTCGTGTCTGACTCTTAGCGACCCAATGGACTATACAGTCCATGGAATTCTCCAAGCCAGAATACTGGAGTGGGTAGCCATTCCCTTCTCCAGGGGATCTTCCCAACCCAGGAATCGAACCGGGGTCTCCTGCATTGCAGGCAGATTCTTTACCAGTTGAGCTACCATTGTAGCAAAGACACATTATACATAATATGCATGAATTATTTAATTAATTAAACATGATAAATCTGTTCTTAAAATTGATTTAAATTACAGTGTAGAAAAATAGCATGTGCAGTTTATCAAAGCTGGCCCCCCAAAATCTGTATTTACAAAGAGCTAACAAATTGCCTTTGTATAGAAATAACTGATAGCCTTTTGATTTCAAAACTTGTAATCACAGGATAAAGCTGGAAACTGTTGCTTGCTTTGCACAAATGTAGAAAAAGTCTTCCTTGAAAGAACATACAATAGCCTTTTGAAGTATAATGAGCTGACTTTAAAGATGAGGTGCCAGAGGAACAAATGACCCATTCTATTCAAAGACATATTGTGCCCTTGGACAGTTGTTATAAGGGTGTGTAATCCCCCTTAGAGAAAACTGGGAGGATTTTCCTTCGCCTCCACCAAGAAAAAAGTCAATCTGTCTGCACTGGGTATTCGACCACGACCTATTGGTATAGCATCATTCCCAAGATAATGCAACTCACAAAGGTGCCCATTTGTTGGACTTGCTGGTTGGAGCCAATCTTAAAACTTGAAGTGGTGAGGGGAGTCCTCTGGGGGTTTAAATAATTGGGAGACAGAATCTAATCCTTCACAGCACACTGCCTGCCTACCAAAGTTCTCCAGGGCAATTCAGCAGTGCAGACCAGGGAATGCCGGCGCCTGGGCAGGTTGACTGACGACAGGACAGCCTGGGAGCTGGCACTTCAGCTCCATCCGCGGCTCCCTGACAGTTCTTGAGAGACGCGGAGGTACATCAAGAGAGATAGAAATTTTGTATCTAACTGCGGTGCATCCCTCCCACCCAAGAAGGGGGGAGATGAAAAATGGTTTGGCTTTTCCACAGCAATCTATGCAAATGATTTATCTTAATTATTTTTAGATTGCAATATGTTGCTTCATATGTCAAACGTACATTAAAGAGCAATTAGCTTAAATGTCAGCATTAAACGATTCACTACTTAGCATTTCAGGCACAGAAACAAAAAATAATGAATCCAAGTGTCAGTGTACACCAACCTGAGAAGTTTCAATAGCAGTATACTTTACTTTCAGCTTTGAAACTGAAACAAGGCTTGCTGTCTTAAGTCCCACCCAGGAGACAGTCATGAGGAAGTAAAAACAAAACAAAATCCAAAAGACAGCCACAGGAGTTAATTAACAAAGGGCTGTAAGCCAAATCTGGCCTGCCACATGCTTTTGTATATAAAGTTTTATCGGAACACAGTCTTGCCCGTTGGTTTACATACTGTAAATGCTCTCAGGCTGTAATGGCAGAGTTGAAGAGTTGCAGCAGAAACCATATGGCCTGCCAAACCTAAAATATTTACCATCTGGCCCTTAACAGGAAAAGTTTGCCAACTCCATGTTTACGATGTATGCATCATTCTATAAGGCGTATCCTTGGCACTGATGCCCAGGTACTGCACAGAGAGGACCATGGAGGTGGGCATAGACCCTCCTTGAGCATTAAGCAGAGTACTGAACAGTACCAAACCACCCAAGAAGAGGGTAAAAATCTTTAAAAGGTTTAGAATGAGCAGTGCCAGGGCATCACACAGAGACAGAAATAGTTCCTGTTCCTATCAGCCATACTGGAAAACATCATAATCCCAAGGCATTGAGTGGAATTCTCAAAAGGATGTTGCCTTAACAGGAGAAGCCATTTTTTTACATATGCAGAATGAAATTAACATCAGACTGTGGTGTTGGAGAAGACTGTTGAGAGTCTCTTGGACTGCAAGGAGATCCAACCAGTCCATTCTGAAGGAGATCAGCCCTGGGATTTCTTTGGAAGGAATGATGCTAAAGCTGAAACTCCAGTACTTTGGCCACCTCATGTGAAGAGTTGACTCACTGGAAAAGACTCTGATGCTGGGAGGGATTGGGGGCAGGAGGAGAAGGGGACGACAGAGGATGAGATGGCTGGATGGCATCACTGACTCGATGGACATGAGTCTCAGTGAACTCCCGGAGTTGGTGATGGACAGGGAGGCCTGGCGTGCTGCGATTCATGGGGTCGCAGAGTCGGACACTACTGAGCAACTGATCTGATCCATTGCAGAAGAAAAGATTATTGAAGAAAATGCAGAAAAATTACTGAAAATCAATCCCAAGAAGAAAAGATAATTAAGTGAAAAAACACCAGTAATCTATGGCACAAAATCAAAAAATCTCATGCATGTTTCACTGGAGTCCTTGAGAAAGAGGAAAGGAGGAAACCAAAAATATTGGAAGAAACAATGACCAAATATTTCCAAATTTGATTAAAACTATAAAACCACAGATTCAAGGAGCTCAACAAATAACAAACTCAAAAAACACAAAGGAAGCTAAACCAAAGTTCTCTATTTTCACTGTTTCTATTCAAGATTGAACTAGCAGTTCTACTCAGTACAATAATGCAAGACACAGAAATAAAATGCATCTGGATTGGAAAGGAAGAAGCAAAACTGTCCATATTCACAACTAACAAAATTATGCAGCAAATTCAGTGAAATCTACTGCTACTAGCGCTAATAATTGATTTCAGTAAGTTTGTAGGATGCAAGTTCAATATAGAAAATCAGCTTCACTTCTATACACTAGTGAGAGACAACTGGAAACTGAAATTTAATAAGCAATGCCATTAATAATAGCATCAAAACATGAAATACACAGGGATAAATACCTGTACACTGAAAACTACAAAACACTGCTGAGAGAAATTAAAGAAAACCAAAATAGCAGGAGAAATGTATTGTTTTATGGGAATAAAAGACTCAATATTGTTAAGATTTGAAGTACCCCAAAAAGAATTGGGGCTTCCCTTGTAGCTCAGTCGGTAAAGAATCTGCCTGCAGTGCAGGAGACCCAGGTTCGATCCCTAGGTTGGGAAGATCCCCTGGAGAAGGAAATGGCAACCCACTCCAGTACTTTGGCTTGAAAAAATCCCATGGACGGAGGAGCCTGGTAGGCTGCAGTCCATGGGATCGCTAGAGTCAGACACGACTGAGCGACTTTACTTTCACTTTTCACTTTCATGCATTGGAGAAGGAAATGGCAACCCACTCCAGTGTTCTTGCCTGGAGAATCCCAGGGACGGCAGAGCCTGGTGGGCTGCCGTCTATGGGGTCGCACAGAGTCAGACACGACTGAAGCAACCTAGCAGCAGCAGCAGCAGAATAATCAAAACAACTTTGAAAAAAAGAAAATTGGAACAATGAATCAGAATAGAATAGTGGCTACACGAACCAATGCCCTGTAGCTGTGTGGCAGCATTTCAATTTTGAGCTCAAAAGCCAAGGGTGCTACTCTCTCAATACACTCTGCCTCACCCAAAATCCTCTTGTTTGTTTGTGGGTTTTTTTAATTTTTAAAAATGTTTTATTTATTTTGGGGGCTGCACTAGTTCTTCGTTGCTGCACAGGCTTTTCTCTAGTTGCAGCAAGCAGGGGCTACTCTCTAGTTGCGGTGCTTGGACTTCTCATTGCAGTGGCTTCTCCTATTGCAGAGGATGGGCTCTAGGCATGCAGGCTTCTGGAGTTGCGGCTCCTGGGCTCTAAAGCACCAGTTCAACAGTTGTGACTCATGGGCTTAGTTGCTCAGCGACATGAGCATGTGGGATCTTTCCAGACCGGGGATCAAAACCATGTCTCCTGCATTGGCAGGCGGATTCTTTACCGCTGAGCCACCAGGGAAGCTCCATCAGTTCTCTCTTAATAAAGAATTACTAAATATTAATTCACCACACATCCTGATTCTCTGGGGATTCTCTAGTGGCTCAGGCTGTAGAGTCTGCCTGCAATACAAGAGATGGGAGTTCGATTCTTGAGTTGGGAAGATCCCTTGGAGAAGGAAATGGCAACCCACTCCAGTATTCTTGCCTGGAAGATCCCATGTCTGGAGGAGCCTGGTGGGCTACGGACCATAGGGTTGCAAAGAGTCGGACACGATTGAGGGACTTCAATTTCACTTTTCACACATCCTGAGATGTTCTACACTCTCAACTGATAGAAGACAATTTAAAATTTCAATCTCTTTAACAAGTGGTGCTGGGAAAACTGGTCAACCACTTGTAAAAGAATGAAACTAGAACACTTTCTAACACCATACACCAAAATAAACTCAAAATGGATTAAAGATCTAAACGTAAGACCAGAAACTATAAAACTCCTAGAGGAGAACATAGGCAAAACACTCTCCAACATACATCACAGCAGGATCCTCTATGACCCACCTCCCAGAATATTGGAAATAAAAGCAAAAATAAACAAATGGGACCTAATTAACCTTAAAAGCTTCTGCACAACAAAAGAAACTATCAGCAAGGTGAAAAGGCAGCCTTCAGAATGGGAGAAAATAATAGCAAATGAAGCAACTGACAAACAACTAATCTCAAAAATATACAAGCAACTCCTACAGCTCAATTCCAGAAAATAAATGACCCAATCAAAAAACGGGCCAAAGAACTAAATAGACTTTTCTCCAAAGAAGACATACAAATGGCTAACAAACACATGAAAAGATGCTCAACATCACTCATTATCAGAGAAATGCAAATCAAAACCACTATGAGGTACCATTTCACACCAGTCAGAATGGCTGCGATCCAAAAGTCTACAAGCAATAAATGCTGGAGAGGGTGTGGAGAAAAGGGAACCCTCTTACACTGTTGGTGGGAATGCAAATTAGTACAGCCACTATGGAGAACAGTGTGGAGATTCCTTAAAAAACTGGAAATAGAACTGCCTTATGATCCAGCAATCCCACTGCTGGGCATACACACTGAGGAAACCAGAAGGGAAAGAGACACATGTACCCCAATGTTCATCGCAGCACTGTTTATAATAGCCAGGACATGGAAGCAACCTAGATGCCCATCAGCAGATGAATGGATAAGAAAGCAGTGGTACATATACACAATGGAGTATTACTCAGCCATTAAAAAGAATACATTTGAATCAGTTCTAATGAGGTAGATGAAACTGGAGCCTATTATACAGAGTGAAGTAAGCCAGAAAGAAAAACACCAATATGGTATACTAACACATATATATGGAATTTAGAAAGATGGTAACAATAACCCTGTATACGAGACAGCAAAAGAGACACTGATGTATAGAACAGTCTTATAGACTCTGTGGGAGAGGGAGAGGGTGGGAAGATTTGGGAGAATGGCATTGAAACATGTATAATATCATGTATGAAACGAGTCGCCAGTCCAGGTTAGATGCAGGATACTGGATGCTTGGGGCTGGTGCACTGGGACGACCCAGAGGGAGGGTATGGGGAGGGAGGAGGGAGGAGGGTTCAGGATGGGGAACACATGTATACCTGTGGCAGATTCATTTCGATATTCAGCAAAACCAATACAATATTGTAAGATTAAAAATAAAATAAAATTTAAAAAAATTTAAAAAATAAGTAAAATAAAATTTCAATATTTATAACTCAAGCATACTGCTTCAAAGTTTATCATGACATAAAATCTTACATGTAGCAGCATATTAGAAAGAAATTTGCTATATAAAAGAAAGTTATAGCTATTTAAGAAAGGATTGGCTTTTTTATGAGGCAAGAGGAGGAGCCTGGAGGGCTACAATCTGTAGAGTGGCAAAGAGTCGGACATGTCTGAAGGGACTTAGGACACTCTTAGAGACAACATAAACTGAAGCCTACCTAATAGAAACATTTATCACTATCTAAAGGTCTCTTGAGAAATTTGTATGCAGGTCAGGAAGCAACAGTTAGAACTGGACATGGAACAACAGACTGGTTCCAAATAGGAAAAGGAGTACGTCAAGGCTGTATATTGTCACCCTGCTTATTTAACTTATATGCAGAGTACATCATGAGAAACGCTGGACTGGAAGAAACACAAGCTGGAATCAAGATTGCCGGGAGAAATATCAATAACCTCAGATATGCAGATGACACCATCCTTATGGCAGAAAGTGAAGAGGAACTCAAAAGCCTCTTGATGAAAGTGAAAGAGGAGAGTGAAAAAGTTGGCTTAAAGCTCAACATTCAGAAAACGAAGATCATGGCATCCGGTCCCATCACTTCATGGCAAATAGATGGGGAAACACTGGAAACAGTGTCAGACTTGATTTTTCTGGGCTCCAAAATCACTGCAGATGGTGACTGCAGCCATGAAATTAAAAGACACTTACTCCTTGGAAGGAAAGTTATGACCAATCTAGATAGCATATTCAAAAGCAGAGACATTACTTTGCCAACAAAGGTCCATCTAGTCAAGGCTATGGTTTTTCCTGTGGTCATGTATGGATGTGACAGTTGGACTGTGAAGAAGGCTGAGCACCGAAGAATTGATGCTTTTGAACTGTGGTGTTGGAGAAGACTCTTGAGAGTCTCTTGGACTGCAAGGAGATCCAACCAGTCCATTCTGAAGGAGATCAGCCCTGGAATTTCTTTGGAAGGAATGATGCTAAAGCTGAAACTCCAGGACTTTGGCCACCTCACGCGAAGAGTTGACTCATTGGAAAAGACTCTGATGCTGGGAGGGATTGGGGGCAGGAGGAGAAGGGGACGACAGAGGATGAGATGACTGGATGGCATCACTGACTCGATGGACGTGGGTCTGGGTGAACTCCGGGAGTTGATGATGGACAGGGAGGCCTGGCATGCTGCGATTCATGGGGTCGCAAAGAGTCGGACACGACTGAGCGACTGAACTGAACTGAACTGAACTGAACTGAAAGGTCCTACATTGGAGAAGGAAACGGCAACCACTCCAGTATTCTCGCCTGGGAAATCCCATGGACAGAGGAGCCTGGCAGGCTAAGTCCGTTGGGTCGCAAAGAGTCAGACATGACTTAGCGACTAAACAAAACAAAGGTCCTACATGTAGCAAGGTGCTAGAAAGAAATTTGCTGATATTTATAGCTATTTGATAAAGAAACAGTTCTCTTATGAAGTACAAAACTTTGTTTTTCTTTCCCCATAATATACTTCTCTTATGAGAAATTAGTAAAGCAATTCAGAGCTTTTGAGTCACTGAAGGTTTCATGACTTTTAGTCACTGAAGGTTTCAAACTAGAAGATTAATACCATCCCCTTCTACTTATTTCTTCATTCCAATCTGCCACATCAATTCAGAAAAACAAACTATTGAAATTTTGAGCCAAGAAAGTCATTGTTTTCAATTATAGGAAGTTTGCAAACCACCCCATGTGTTTGCTCAGTTTATTTAAATAAATGAAATTCTCTAAAAACTCAATTAGCCTTGCCATATTGTCTCTCCTTATGGATCTCCAAACATTTCATTAGTTGAGAATTTTACAAAGGCACAAAGATTGTTTTGTTTCTCTATTTCACAAGGAAAAAGAGAGTGAAAATGAAATCTCTAATTACCACTCTTTAGATTTCTTAAATAGATACAAGATCTCTTGAAAAACAGCTTCTTTCTCATCCAATTCTATGGTTACAACCTCTGTCCAAACCCAGCAGTATTTTACTTACATTATCAAAACCTGCTAGAAAACAAGACCTCTGGCTGCTTCAGATAGAGATGTAAACCCTAGAAAATATTCCATGAGGATGTCTTAGCGACTCACAGATTAAATCAAAGATGTCTAATAGAATCCTCAATCTCTTTCACTTGCAGTTTATTCCAAAATTCTTTTAATCCTGAACAGCTTTACTTATTCCTGGCAATTGGCCTACTAGTGTAGTCTCAGTGACACCTAAAATACTGCATTGCTCCTAATAAACACTGGATTCATTTATATTAGATAAATATATAACAGCACAAATAAGTTTATATGTTTTGTGACACACACAGACAGAGACAAACACAGAGCCAGAACAGAATATAGTTCAGGAAGAGAAGATGAATTAGGTGTAGACATGAATAGAGCTACCGCTACAGATGCTACATTTACAGATGCTACAGATACAGATTGCAATTTATATTTTTTCCATAAATTGGAAGGGAATTTAGAGATCTCAAATTTCCATAGAATGTAGGAATTCCTTCTTCCGTATCTCTCATTTTGCCTGGAGCACATCCAATGACAGAGAGTGCATCATTTAAAACCACTGTTCCTTTGTGGGACAACTGAAATTTTTAGAAAGTTAATCATTATAGTGAGGCTGAAAGCCGCTTCATATTTTCTATCCATTAGCCTTAGATCAATCATCTGAAGCTAGAATGTCTGTTCTTTTATGGATGGAGGAAGGAAAAGGCAGTCTAGTAGAAAGAAAAGTGTAAAAAAAAAAAAAAAAGAAGAAGAACATGTTGTGCAGTGAAATAACCACTGGGTAAACTAATGATTAATAGGTTATGAACTAATTTGAGAAGGCGCTTTCTGAGAATAATGACAAGAAGGATATGTTTCATTAAGCTGGATGTGCCACTTTCTGGGCTCAGAATCTCATTTATAAAAATGATTTAACTCATCAAGGGTTTTGAGCTCAAACACTATCAAGAGACAGAGAGGAAACATCAATGAACAAAAGATCAGAGGAGTATTTGAGGACTGTGTTGAACTGAAAAACACTGCCCCTCTAATGACATTCATATTCAATTTAAAAACCACCCTACTGAGAACCCGAATAGACACATCGACACCATCTGGCTCTCAGGCTGCTCGTTCTATCCCTTGAACTAGACGGCTTTTCAACCCACTTATCTGGTTCCTTCCACCTATCGTGTCCACAGCCTTACCGTTAACTGACCCCTCACCACACTGGTCTTCTATGAGCATCCTGCTCTGTGCAGCCTCCCTGCACTTGGGCCTCTGTTCAGAGACATGGGGAAATTTGTATGTTATCTGTTCTTTCTGCTTTTGTGCATTTCACCACTCTCACTCACTTCTTCCAGCATGTTATTCCCATGCTCTGAAAATTCATTCCCACTATCATTTTAAAAACATTCCTGCTTTTCCAAGAATATCTGTGTTTTGACATGGAGTCTCAGGAAGACTCCATTTAACCCAAAGGTACAGTGGGAGAATGATGACAATCCAGGCATGATTCAGGACAACCAGGCAGGATGAATATTTGGCGGGGGGCGGTGGTCAGGATTGTAGTTCTCAGTGTCCTTAAACCCCACTGTGTATGTGGCTTTCCAGGTTTTTAACACTGATATCAAATTTTAAAACAAGACATGAAAGCTTCCTGCTGGTGTTAAGCCTATGATTAAACTGGAAGTATCTGCCAAAATGTTTGTGACTATTTTTGAACTTTTTAGTTAAAACTAGCTGTGGTGAGCGGAAAATAACACTGAGTATAGGAAATTAAAAAGACACAAGGTCCTTCTCTGACCCTTGGCATATTGGTCTTTTTGCAAGAGACTTAATTTACCGGACACTAGTTTCCTAATCCACAAAATAGAAATATTGTTGCACACATTGCTTAATTCATAGAACTGCTGTGAGAATACAAATGGAGATATCATATTTAATTTGTAAACTATGGGGAATTATTTAATGCAATATATAATTAAGATGAACTTACTTGACTTCTGCTTCCGTGATGTAGAAGCCAATATTTCTACTACAAAAGTAGAAAAAGAGGGAGAGATGTTTTTAATGTTCATAACAACATCAGACAGCTGTGAAAACAACAACAGTAAACCAACTACAATTCAGGGAAGGTGGAAATATTATAAGTGTACCTTGTGAAAAGTCAGGCCTTCACTGTTCTAGGTTTGGGCTAAGTGTAGGACCAGAAAAGCATTCAGCAGTTGGGCAATGCTAGATGACAAATTAGAAACTTGAGGAGACCCAGAAATGCTGTTATTTTACCTCGGGGGACATTTGTTGAGCTCTGAGCCTACACAGATGGTTGTGGAGCTAGGCCTGAGTTCCTCCTAAGAGGCAGATGAGATTTCCTGCTGTTTCTTAGAGCTTAGGAAGCACACGTGCCAGGGGAGAGAACTTCCTAAAGCATGTGATCAGTCTTTTCCCTTAAGACTTTCACCGTTTCTTGAAGTTGCCTGGGAGAGGTGGCTTGGGAGCTGAACTGGGAACTTTCAAAGCAGAGAGCTGAGTCTCATGCAGGCTTTTAGGTCTGACTGAAGAGAGAAATCATTGATAGGCTTTCAATCAAAATACCATACAGCCATATTCAAAGAACGGGAGCAAGCAAGACATTGAATTTTACAAACACTGAACTCACGCAGCCACCACACAATCCAACCTCTGATTGACTAGAGATGCTCCCCTTACTATAGTCCATGGGACCGCAAAGAGTCAGACACAACTGAGTGGTTCTCACTTTCACTTTCCCCTTGCTCTACATCTCTTTGCCTACACTTTGGTGGAAGACAAAGTCAGCTAGAGCCTCTCTGGTTCTTATAAATATAATGTACAGCATAAAATTAAAAAATTACTAGATATATAAGAGCCAAGGAAATATGACCAGTCATCAACAGGAGAAAATACAACAATGGATGCAGATTATTTTAATATAAGAGTTGGCAAATACTTTTAAACAACTGTGATAAACTTGGTTTTTAGGGCAATGATGTACACAACAGAAATGCCTAGATATATTGACCAAAAAGCATGTACATTGATGTTTATAGCTGTGCTGTTCACAATCATTAAAACTGGGAACCACCCAAGAAACAGTAGAATGGATAAATAAATCACGACGTATTCACACAAGAAAACACACATAGCAATGAAAATGAACAGTCTGAAATTACTCATGATAGTAGAGATGAATCAATGTCGAGCAAAACAAGTCCAACCCCAAAGAATACATTCTCTATGACTCAAGTTATACAAAGTTTAAAAGTCAAAAATTATCTATAATTGAGAAGTAAGGAGATAGCGGTTACCTCGGGAGTGGGAAACGCGTTTGGAAAGAAACACAAGCAAAGGTCCTCAGATCCTAGGAATGTTACATTTCTTGATGTGAAGGCTGGATGCCTGCATGCCTGCTCAGTCACTGCAGTCAGGTCCGACTCATTGTGACCATCTGGACTGGAGCCCACCAGGCTTCCCTGTCCATGGGATTCTCCAGGCAATAATATTAGAGTGGGTAGCCGTTTCCTCCTCCAGGGGATCTTCCTGACTCAGGGACTGAACCCGCGTCGCTTAAGTGTCCTGCATTCATTGGCAGGCAGATTCTTTATCACTGACAGTACCTGAGAAGCCCCTGAGGGCTGGATACTACAGCGAAAATTCTGAAAACTCATCAAGCTGTGTGTACTCAGAATATGTGCACTATTCTGTATGTATTATTGGAATGAATATTTTAAGACTGAAAAAATGTATAAATAAATGTACTTATTAACTTCAATAAAAGTTCTCAAACTGAATATGTAGACACAGCCTAAGTACTCAGAGAATTTACTTACAACCTATTTTGTGTAATACAAATTCACCAGAGACAACAGTCCAAAGGCAATATCAAATGTCTTACCTGCCAAAGCCAATCATTTCTACAAATCACATTGTCATAATTTCCCCTTATTTCTTTATTATTTGATTGAAAAAAAAAAAACAAACCTCTCAATACATTCTTTCATAGAAATGCTTTCTCATCCCAGGGCATTTGTGTGTATAGTAAAACATTCCTCTAAATCTCTTACAATTTTTTTTGACTGCACAAAAAAGTGGTATATTTTATCTTTTTAATTAAATGCTTTATTTTATACTGGAGTACAGCTGATTAATAATGTTGTGTTGAGTTAGTTTCGGGTGCCCAGCAAAGGGCCTCAGCCATACATGTAAATGTATCCATTCTCCCCCAAACTCCCCTCCCATTCAGGCTACCACATAACCTTAAGCAGAGTTCCCTGTGCTATACAGTAGGTCCTTGTTGGTTATACATTTTAAATATTGCAGTGTGTACATGTCCATCCCAAACTCTTTGACTATCCCTTCCCCTCACCCTTACCCCTCTCTGTAACCATAAGTTTGTTCTCTAAGTCTGTGAGTCTCTTTCTATAAAACTCATTTTGCCTGGCACTGTAATCCTTGACTAAAAGCCTCTAACTGAACATCATCTATTCACAACATCATGAAAGGCCTCTGTTATCCCCCTTGTAGTTGGCTTGATCTGGATCTTCCAGAACTAGTTGCCACTATGTCAGAAATTCCTTGTTTAAGGGATATACAATCCTTTACAGGTTCAAAACTTACTCATTCACTTGTATATAACAATACAGTTAAATCTGAAATACTTGCCAACTGCAGCAATTTAAATCAATTTTATTATATATCAGTTCAGTTCAGTTCAGTCGCTCAGGCGTGTCCGACTCTGCGACCCCATGAATCGCAGCATGCCAGGCCTTCCTGTCCATCACCAACTCCCGGAGTTCACTCAGAATCACGTCCATCAAGTCAGTGATGCCATCCAGCCATCTCATCCTCTGTCGTCCCCTTTTCCTCCTGCCTCCAATCCCTCCCATCATCAGAGTCTTTTCCAGTGAGTCAACTCTTTGCGTGAGGTGGCCAAAGTACTGGAGTTTCAGCTTTAGCATCATTCCTTCCAAAGAAATCCCAGGGCTGATCTCCTTCAGAATGGACTGGTTGGATCTCCTTGCAGTCCAAGGGACTCTCAAGAGTCTTCTCAAACACCACAGTTCAAAAGCATCAATTCTTCAGCGCTTAGCCTTCTTCACAGTCCAACACTCACATCCATACATGACCACTGGAAAAACCATAGCCTTGACTAGATGGACCTTTGTTGGCAAAGTAATATCTCTGCTTTTGAATATGCTATCTAGGTTGGTCATAACTTTTCTTCCAAGGAGTAAGCGTCTTTTAATTTCATGGCTGCAGTCACCATCTGCAGTGATTTTGGAGCCAAAAAAAATAAAGTCTGACACTGTTTCCAGTGTTTCCCCATCTATTTGCCATGAAGTGATGGGACCGGATGCCATGATCTTCGTTTTCTGAATGTTGAGCTTTAAGCCAATTTTTTCACTCTCCACTTTCACTTTCACCAAGAGGCTTTTTAGTTCCTCTTCACTTTCTGCCATTATTATATATATAATCTGCTAAAAAGATAATAAGCAAAAAATTGTATTAGAGTAACAGCTGTCCTATAAATATTACCATGTACTTTTTTTTCAGGGGAAAAAAAAACATTTTATACATTTCAGAAAGCTGTACTGTATCTTTCAATTGAAAATATGTCTTTGGTTCCACAAAAACAGATACCCCAAGAATCTTCTCAGACTTAATAAGTATATGAGCCATTTTTAATTACTCTGCTCTAAAAGCCGTATTTTTTAAGTTGGTAATGTTCTCAGTTCAGTTCAGTCGCTTAGTTGTGTCCGACTCTTTGCAACCCCATGAACTGCAGCACACCAGGCCTCCCTGTCCATCAGCAACTCCCGGAGTTCACCCAAACCCATGTCCATTGAGTCGGTGATGCCATCCAACCATCTCATCCTGTGTCGTCCCCTTGTTCTCCTGCCCTCAATCTTTCCCAGCATCAAGGGCTTTTTAAATGAGTCAGCTGTCCGCATCAGGTGGCCAAAGTATTGGAGTTTCAGCTTCAACATCAGTCCCTCCAATGAACACCCAGGACTGGTAAGGTTCTGGGGTAGAACAAAGTGTAAATAAATAGAGAGCTGACCAGAATGCATCGTGTATTGTGGAATCTGTATTCTATTAGCAGGGTCACTGCCAGGATTTTTGTAATTAAAACTCTATTGACCCATCTCTTTTTCTTCCAAAGCTGAGAAAGATTATTTACTAGGTCATAAATTTAAAGGTCATCAGATCTAAGACTGTACAAATGAGCAGAGAGCAGCCAGAAATTCTCTCAAAACAAGCATTTCTCTGATGAGATCAGAAGCACACAAGCAAGAACAGGTACTGAGGACATGTTCCATATTTAGAGTTTCATCATTAAATAAAAACACTTTTATATCTAAATTCAAGTCTGTGTTGAAAACCATCTCTGAAAGCATATAAATATATTTAGCAAACACCCCATAGTGCATCACTGTGTAACCTGTGGTCCTTTCTTCTTTTCGCCCTGTCATTTAGGAGCTGAATGCCAAAATCATAGTGTTTCACTGTAGCTACTACAGGGACAACTTTGTGGGAAATGCATTCCTTAATCTGTCTCTTATTAGCAAGATCATTAGTAGATTTTATAAATAGCAGTCGTAGGCTTGTTTACCAATTCTTCTTTTTCCTCTGTATATAATAAGAGTACTTATCTGTGTCCTCAGTATTAAAAGTTTTCAAATGTCAAGCCTCATTTGAAAGGCACCTATTATAAAATCTTCCCTCATGTTTCAAAAGTTTAATTTTCCCTTGAGCCAGAAAAAAAAAAAAATGGCTATGGACTCCAGCAATCTTGAGTCCACTTGACACTTCATAAAACTGGGGAAAATGCAAATAGTAAGGGTTAGATCATTTGTTGACTGTTACAAATTAAATCTTTTCAACATTTGAAAAACAAGTTGGACCACCTTCCAGGAAATGTCCTTTGAAAACAAATCTGAGCTTAAAGATGTATTTTTGCTACCAGCAAAGAAAACTTACTTCACCCTAAAAGGGAAAGAAAGTGACATATAGATCTCCAGGTTTCAGTTCATCACAACTGACCACAACTTAAAATGTTCTTTCCTTGTATGTCCACAATTGAGTTTGTGTTAGGCTCTTCTATAAATTTTAAAATATAATAAAAAGTCCTTTTGATTTAGGTTCTTCCTGATTTACCCAGGGACAAAAATTAATCAGAAAATCTATGACAAATTTCTATCAGACTGAAATAAATCGTCTTTGCTCTTTGGAACACATTCATTTGGGCTTATAAATCATATTTTAAATGTAATATTATAAAATCCTTTAGAACGAGGACTATCTTTGCAAGGAATAATTATACAATTTAATAATGTTTTGTAACAGAAGCTAATAGTAAGCAAATGTGAGATATATAGAACATATTTATTTTTTAATTGCAGACAATGAAACAATTTATAACAACTTCTTTGAAGTGAGTTGCCAACTTTAAATGAATTGTGAGGTTTTAAGTTGTTATTGTTGTTGTTTGAATTAACAGGAATACAAAGTTCATGTTTAATGTTACAGTTAATGATTGATTTCTTACCCTGACATAAAATATTTTTTTCCTCTCTCTTCCTTTTCTCTATTCTTCAACTTTTCTTTGGTTTTCAACTTTGAAGTATTTGCTTTATGAAACCAAGTAAAAATGCACAAGGACTCCTTTAAGTATTGGCCCTACTTCTGGCAGATTTCTTTTGTTCCACATAGGACAATCCATTCTTATCCTTCATTAATTCTAATAAACTCAGACAGGTGGCTGGCCTTCTCAAAGGACTTGCTTTAAAAATGTAACAAAACTTGTGTCGACAAGTATCAAATGAAGTGAAGAATGAAGCTACCTTTTGCTGAACTCAATTAGTGTGGGCAGCCAACCTTGATTATGTAGAGGAAGAAGGAAAAAAAAAAAATACAACATATTTTCTTCAATAGGCAGTAAGATCTGACTGGAATTATCCAGATTAGGGGGTCAACAAACTGTGATTCACAGGCAAAATAAGCCCCACCTCTTGTTCTTATAAATAAAGTTTTATTGAAACATGGGTGTTTTCATTCATTCACGTAATATCCAGGTATGCTTTCCTGGCACAGTAGCATAATGGAGTAGTTGTGATAGAAACCAAATGACTCACAAAACCTAAAATATTTACTATTGAGACTTCTACAGAGAAAAATGTGCCAACTCCTGCTCCAGACAAATCGCTCAACTTTTACTTGGCTTTTATCTCCATTGCTGCTGTTGTTTAATCACTAAGTCCTGTCCAATTCTTTTTGATCCTATGGACCATAGCCCACCAGGCTCCTCTGTCCGTGGGATTCTCTAGGCAATGGGGTGCGTTGCCATTCCCTTCTCCAGGAGATCTTCCCAACCCAGGGACTGAGCATGCAAGGCCTGCCGCCTCTCCTGCTTTGCTGGCAGATTTTTTTTTACCACCGAGCCACCAGGGCAGCCCATTTTACTTCCACAAGAGTAGCCAAAAATGTGAGAAAATAGGCCTTTGGGCAGCGCAAACTAACACAGTTTCTGTTGAATTTCTGTGACTCTTTATTTTAAAGAAGATGCAAATGCAAAGCATTTCAATCAGGACTTATTTTCATATGCAGATGTATTTACTGGGCTCCAGTTTTGCTAAAGCCTCAAAGAGCATATGATAGCACCTTCCCTGTAAATTGCATCTTCCTCAGTTAAAGGCACTTACTGGTTTGATATGTGTGGGTTTTCTCTTTAATTGCTGCAGGGATTTGAATTGCAGGTGAATTAAAATTTAAAATTCTGATCATTTTGCAAACTTGTCATTATGCATGCTATAGGCAAGTTAGTAGATTTAGTTATGCCAATGATTGAGAAAAGATACATTATTGCTGCATTATAATTCATAAACAGGTTTTATGTTCCTCTGCATAATATTAGAAACTCAAATTTATGGAGTCACCGAGCTGTGATCATCATCCAGTTTTTAAATAAGGAAGCAATTGGTGATTTATATCACACATAAAGAAGTTTCCTTGTCAAGGCACTTGCTGATCCATGGCGTATAATTTGGATAAATGATACAAACCTTCGATAGGGTCATTAGGAGTTATTTACATTCAGGGTTTTTTTGTTTGTTTGTTTCTCCACATTATTTAATATTTCTTTTTTTTTAAATTTTATTTTATTTTTAAACTTTACAATATTGTATTAGTTTTGCCAAACATCGAAATGAATCCGCCACAGGTATACCCGTGCTCCCCATCCTGAACCCTCCTCCCTCCTCCCTCCCCATACCCTCCCTCTGGGTCGTCCCAGTGCACCAAAGTGTTTTTTGTTGTGGTTAATCTCAGGTGGCACTTACCTACTCTCTCTCAACCAATTTTGGTTCCTCCGAAAATCCATTTCAATAGGTTTTACACCAGAACTTTTGAAATTAAAATATGTGTATGAAAATTTAGGCATTGTGCAGCAACAGCTGTTACATCATAATAAGAGGACACACCAGAAGTCATGGGTCTCCTACTGAAAAAGCACTTCATCTTTGAAGAAGTTTTGTCAAAAAAAGAGAATTAACTTCATCTATGAAGTTAATAGATGAAGCTAACTGATCTACACTCTAGATCCAGTTACCAATTGATAGGAAATGCACAGAGTAAAGGAGCGAAGATGTTGAATCACATTCTGGGGCTTTAACTCCCAAAATCTAGACTGAGAGAACTGTATCAGATAATGAGCCAGTGTCCTAACCAAATAAATTGCAAGGAAAAAGAGTGAGGTCAAGTGAAAACTACAGACTAATAAAGACTTAATCATATCAGGCAACTTCAATGTATTCACCTTATGTAGGTCTAGACCCAAATAAACAATTAAAAATCTATTTTTGACATTGAGGAGATAATTACAAAATTGAGCCTTGGCTAGATACGTAATGAAAGAATTACTGTCAATTTGTAACCGTTATAACAATATTGGGGGTATGTTTTTCCCCAAAGAATCCTCATCTTTAGAGGCATATGCTGAAATTTGGAGGATTGAAATAACAATATTTTGGATTTGCTTCAAAATAATAATAAATAATAACAAGGGGAGAAAATTTAAACTTTTAAATTTAGAAAATAATAAGAAAAAGGGTAAGATGAAACAAGATTGTGATGAGATAATAAATGTTGACAGTGGGTGATGGGTACATTGGGGTTTATTATGCTGAGTCTACTTTTGTATATATTTAAAATTCCCACACAAGTTAAAAATATATGCAGGATACAATATAAAATAAGATGCCTCTTTATGACTAATTTTACTAATTCTTGGTGATAAGTAAAAGACACAAGTAATTTATTTAGGTATAGAATTACTTCTGGTACCAGCTTACACCTTGGAAGAAAAGCTATGACCAACCCAGAACGCATATTAAAAAGCAGAGACATTACTTTGCTGACAAAGGTCCATCTAGACAAAGCTATGGTTTTTCCAGTAGTCATGTATGGACATGAGAGTTGGACTATAAAGAAAGCTGAGTACTGAAGAACTGATGCTTTTGAGCTGTGGAGTTAGAGAAGACTCTTGAGAGTCCCTTGGACTGAAAGGAGATCAAATAAGTCCATCCTAAAGGAAACCAGTCCTGAATATTCATTGGAAGGACTGAAGCTGAAGCTCCAATGCTTTGGCCACCTGATGTGAAGAACTGACTCACTGGAAAAGACCCTGATGCTGGGAAAGATTGAGGGCAGGAGGAGAAGGGGATGACAGAGGATGAGATGATTGGATGGCATCACTGACTCGATGGATGAATTTGAAAAAGCTGTGGGAGTCAGTGATGGACAGGGAAGCCTGGTGTGCTGCAGTCCATGGGATGCAGAGTCGGACATGACTGAGTGACTGAACTGACTGACTGAACTGACCAGCTTACGCAGAATATGATTCACTGGTTAACGGTAATAAACAAAGACTTTTTTAGGGGAAAAAAATGCAAAGCTAAATAGCTTTGTTTAATGAAGTTTCAGAAGTATAGAATTTGTGTTTGTGTTTATCTTTCTGTTCAGTATTACTTATATTTTGTTCTTAAAACTCAAAATCCTCCACATACTTCTACATAAATCTTAGAACACTTATCGCGAGTCTCCTATGTGTTAGGCAGTTTAGCTTAAGTTCAGTGGCACGGAGTTTCATGTCTTCCTTCTCCATTTCTTCCTGGGAAGAGGAAGGATTTCTCTGCCAGAGATTAATTCAGGAAACACCCACAGAGAACCCTCACATAGTTCTATACTTCATATCTCACACTTCCATTATATTCTCAACCTACCAAATTAGTATCCCCCTTTTGTCTCAGGCTGCTTGTCAAATCTCACCTACAATGTGAAGCTTGCTGCCGTTCCCCCGGTAAAAGTTCTGCGGATGCTCCTGCACACACCTGCAGACTCAACCAAATCAATAAGGACACACACACACACTCTTGTGCACTAGGCTTCCCACGGGGCGCTAGTGATAACGAATCTGCCTGCCAACGCAGGAGACATGGGTTCGATCCCTGGATCAGGAAGACCCCCTGGAGAAGGGCGTGGCAAGCCACTCTAGTATTCTTAAACCTGGAGAATCCCAGCAGGTTACAGTCCATGGGGTTGCAGAGTCAGACACGATTGAGTGACTAAGCACAGATGCACACACACACATAAGAAATATGTTGGCATTGATAATTCACAGATCTAATAAAAGTCAACTAGACGGAAGAGGTAGATTTTTTAATCCTTTCAGAACATTTGTATTATGATGGGTTTGACACCATTAAGAGTGAACAGAAGCCTTTCCCCCATGTTCTAAAACCTAATTAGTAAGGTTCTTGTGCCTTTTTAATTCCAATTTTTTTTCCCTCCTATCAGCATAACTTTTGGACTTTTCTACTAATCTTCTTGGCCATAACTTTTATTGTTTAAGTTTTAAATGCCTTTCTAGAAAATAAAACCATGTGAGTTAATAGAAGCGAAAATCTAAATTTCTGTGTGAGAGCAGTAAGCAGCTGGGTAGCCATCTGCTGCCCTCCATCACCCCTGACACCAGCAGAGTCTCAGCCTTTATTAATTCTCGCCTAGACACTCACAGCAGCTTCCGAAGTAGGTCTTCCTATGCTCTGTGTGCTTAGTCATTCAGTCATTTCTGACTCTGTGATCCTATGAACTGTAGCCCACCAGGCTCCTCTGACCATGGGATTCTCCAGGCAAGAATACTGTTGTGGGTTGCCATGCCTCCTCCAGGGGATCTTCCCCACCCAGGGATCGAACCTGCGTCTCCTGCATTGCAGGTGGATTTCTTACCCACTGAGCCATCCTATCTGTGGTAATTCTCGACCCTAAACTGTCTTCCCCAGTGCTACTGGAATGACTGGTACTTTCCCAGTTTACAGTCTGTTATTGTCCCTCCATCACTTACAGTGGTATCAATAACAAATAGTAAAAGTTTCATTAAAAAACATAAACATTATTCAAGTACTGTCGAACAATTAATTTGATTAAATCCTTGCCATCTCGCTAAAGAGTGTACCTCTTGGCCATTCCTCCACTAATTTACACAAAAACATGCTTACATTTTTCAATGGGACCTGTGGGGTTTTGTGCTTTCTGTTTCAAATTCAGTGACATGCATACATCTTCTGTCTAAAAGCACAGGGGCTTGACTCTACCTGGTTCAGTTTTGTAATCTGCAAAGTGCAGGGCACAGTTATCCTACACCAAGTGCAAACATTTACCAAACAACTGCCTGAATTATTACGGAAGATATTAGCCAGGGATTTACTAGATGGACCAAGCATTCAGGGGCTTCCTAGGTGACACTGGCTAAAAATCCTGCTTGCCAATGCAGGAGACATAAGAGATGCGGGTTCAATCCCTGAGTCGGGATCTCCTAGAGGGTGCCATGGCGACCCACTCCAGTATTCTTCCCTGGAGAATCCCATGGACAGAGGAGCCTGGAGGGCTACAGTTCACAGGTCACAAAGAATTGGACACGACTGAAGCGACTTAGCACGCCCGCATGCCGCATCATTCAAATTCTTTGTTTATTCATTCACCAAACACTTAATAAAGGTTTACTGTGTACCACACGGTGGACTGAGAGCCTGAGATATAAAAGGAAATACAGTTGCTAGAATTAAAGGAGCTTATAAAATAGCAGACTGACATTTAGCAAATAAATTACCATGTAGCGTGATATATCAACAAGGTAGGAAGTGGTGGCATGTGGCCGATGGTAAAGATTTCCTAGACTAGAGGATGTTATTTCTGAGCTAGGAATTAAAGGATTATTATGTGTTTATGAAGCTGACCCTGTGTGCTTGCAATGTGTGTGTGTGTGTGTGTTGTATTCCAGGGAGAGAGAGTGATCTGGGCCCTCAGGGAGGAGAAACAGCAAACAGCAAACAGCTTCCTTGAGGCAGGCTTAGTGGGAGAGAGGATACTAGCAAGAAGAGCCTCTAGGAGGCATGATGAAAGATGAGGCTGAGAAGCTGTGGGCAGAGGTATCAATACTACTCTTTTAGTTAATGTTCAAAAACAAGTTCTTATAGCTTAGAAATAAAAAGCTGAAAAAATGATAAAGATGTTGTAGCCTTACTGCCTATTTTATAAAGGAAAAAAAAAGCAAAGCTAGATCTCGGGGCCTCTTTCTTTCATTCTGCAACTCTTTCCACAATGATAAACTGTCTTGAATTTTAAAAGTTAGCTCTATATATTCTGCTATTTGATTGTATAGACTCTAAAATATGGATATAAAAAAAAACCTGAAAGACTAAGATTTCCTGGTGTGTAGGAGTCTAGAGAATTTTAAATTTGTTTCAAAATTTGCTTCTCTGTATTGCTATCTTTTAAGTATTATATACTTACTATATTAAGTATTACATACAGATAAAAATTAAGATGAATACCAAATTATATATGACTTACTTCTATAATAAAACTACTTTAAAGTTATTTGAAGTATGGATAATGCATAATGTTTTGTTTCTTTATGGACTTTTAAGCATTTGGCAAATTACAGACTCACACTGACAGAAAATAATGTATGATTTTATACAATACATACTTGTATAGTTGGTATTGGTAAATAAAACTGATACAAATAAAACCGATGACATCTTTGAGTTCAGTGATTCAAAGATATTACTTAGTGTCTTTCATGTTTAAGGCACAGTGGTATGTAAACAGAATAAACTTTTTTACCTTTTAATACCTATGCAAAAGTTGAAATTAGATAGCCTCCTTCTGCCTGTCCTCTTTAGGAGTTACATTTTATATCTGAAAACAACATTCTGTACCCAGACTTTATAAATTCTTTCTATTTTGTTCATATCAGAGTCTTCTTCCATAACTGGCATTTGGCAAAACTCTGCATTGTATCTGTTTTATTGTGCATTACACTAAATAGCTAGGTGGAGAAAAGATATAACAACACCTTAATGGAACATCTGGGACTAAAAACCACCATTTATATTTCTGCAGATGATTAGATTTACCAAGGGATCTTCTTCTGATGAAAACAGTAGAGAAATATATAGCCTCAATTCATCATAAACCACAACTCAAAACTAAACCTTGTGATGTAATCCTTCAACTCCCAATTCAGATAATTATTTCAAAATTGGAAGAAGGTGTTAAAAACATCTCTTAAACTGTGGCCTGAGTCACATTCAGGCTCAAGCAATAGCATTTGTAAATCACACCTTGAGATGAGATGAGATGAGAACCACAAGAAGACCAATCTGATGAGCATCATCCCTTGGAGTTTGACCCATGTGGTGATTCTCTGGGGGATGAGTATGGAAGCCCTGAAGCCAGAAAAAACCACACCTAAAGCCAGGTGTGTAGAGGGTAGATGTTGGATAAAAGATAATGGCCAACTGGAAACTTGACAAGTGATGCCTTATTACCTATTTGATGTAAAAATCATCTATCGTATTCTTGAAAGCATTTATAATCTCTGCTGCCAAGTGTGTTCCTTTCAGAGAAATCTGGAAGGACAGAAATAGGTTTTACGTACAGTTGTGCCTGCCAGACTTGGAATTTCATAGATCAATAAAGTTTCAAATATGAATTTAGGGATGAATGTAGAGTTACTTGGAGAAGGCAATGGCAACCCACTCCAGTACTCTTGCCTGGGAAATCCTATGGACAGAGGAGCCTGGTAGGGCTAGTCCATGGGGTCGTGAAGAGTTAGACCCGACTGAGCGAATTCACTTTCAATTTTCACTTTCCTGCACTGGAGAAGGAAATGGCAACCCATTCCAGTATTCTTGCCTGGAGAATCCCAGGGATGGGGGAGCCTGGTGGGCTGCCGTCTATGGGGTCGCACAGAGTCGGACACTACTGAAGCGACTTAGCAGCAGCAGCAGCAGCAGTAGAGTTACTGACCTAGAGTTTTGTCAGGTAAGAACATTTTTTAAAAATAAAAAAAAAAAATCATTATAATGACAATCATATCTCAAAAAACAGTTCTAGCCAAAATGGTAGGAAGGTCACAATATCAGAATGAAGAAAAATCTTTCAAGATAAAAAAGAACAACTTGGTTTAAAATCCACCATGTTATACCAATTTTCCTCACTTCAGAAAATACCAGTTTTCCTCACTTCCTCATCTTCAATTCACTCAAGATTAAGAACAAATATTCTTCAACTTACAATGGCATTACATCCCAACAGACCCATTGTAAGTTGAAAATAAAAGGCAGATTTTCTTTTAAAATTCGAAGAGTGTTTTTGTCTGTATATCAATCAGAAAATAAATACTTTAGGAAAAGGTGGTCATAGCTAAGAGAAAGAAAAAAGAAAATATTGTAAGTCAAAATTGCATTTAACATACTTAACCTACAGAACATCATGGCTTACTTGGGGCTACATTAAATGTGTTCAGAAGACTTCCATTACCCTACTGTTCAGCAAAACACAAAGTCTGTTCTATAATAAAGTACAAAACATCTCCTGTGCTTTATTGAATGCTGTACTGAAAGTGAACCAGACTGGCTGGCTGTACAGAATGGTCGTGTCGGTTGCTTCCTCTGATGAGTGAATGGTGGCCTGGGCACTGTGGCTGCTGCAGTCAGCATCACGACCGAGGAGGGGACGAAGTGGCGCTAGTCGGGGGAATGATCACAATTCACAATTTGAAGTACAACTACTACTTTCAGACCATCACAAAGTCAAAAAATTTTAAGATGAACCATCATAAATCAGAGTAGTTAGGAACCACTGAAGGAAGGGAGGAAAGACCAAGAGGATTCAAGGAATTTAACGGAGTACAAAAGTGGGCCAATAATATCTTATTTTTGAAAGTACTTGTTTCCTAAAATTAAAAGCTCGTTTTTTCATTCACAGGTTTCCCTGCTGGTACAGAGCCAAGCAGGTAGTATAGCCAGCTCACTGGCCTCTAATGAAACCCCCACACAAATCTTAGAGGAACTGTAGAAATTCCTGAGCATATTGTAGCATTTATGCTAAAACACTGCTTATTTTCTTGGCAAATGGTAAAACAGGACCTACGATAATATTTGGGGCTTAATAATGCTGTAGCTTTCTTTGAAAGGCTCTTAGGAAAGACCTCTTAGATGGCCTTGCTAAGATATATTCAAGAAGAAAACTGCTGACTCTATGTACCACTTAACTGCAGAGCATCAGCAGTCTTGTTCTCCCAGATCTACCCAGCTGATGTTCTTGCAGCACCTACAATACCACCTGAGAGGCAAGTGCCAGGCATCACTGATACCAAGACAAGTCCTGATCTACAGGTGACTTGAAACCAGATAACCACATATCTCAGCTATTCAGAGAGATAAAAAAATAAATAAATAAATAAGGCGCAGTTATTCCTTAACAACACTGCAAACTGGCACAGATACTTATCCTTAGGATTTTAGTCCCCAAACTATTTTAATGTTGGTTGTTGCTGCAGGGTCCCTAAACCATCTGATTAGTTGACAATAAGAACGACGATGATTGTTACCCTGTGTGAAAGACAATGCACCAAAGCAAAAAAATGCTGATGTAATAGGATGATTCAAAAATCTTTGGAATATATATATGATACTCCTCTTACATTGTGTTTTCCTAAATTTTGAAAGTTTCCCTCTCTTATTATACTAGTTTTTAGCAATGTGCAGTTTATGGGAGTAATATGATGTGTATGGAGCCACCAAGATGTCAAAATAAGGATCATGAACATATCCAAATGGCCTCAAAGAATAATATGACCAAAGTACAACTAAAAATTTACAGGTCATATCATATAGGGCTGCCCAGGTGGCACAGCAGTAAAGAATCCTCCTGTCAATGCAGGAGATGCACATTTGATCTCTGGGTCAGGAAAATCTCCTGGAAGGAACTGGCAACCCACTCCAGTGTTCTTGCCTGGAGAATTTCATGGACAGAGGAGACTGGTGGGCTACAGTCCATGGGGTCTCAAGAGAGTCAAGCAAGGCTGAGCATACACATGCACATATCATACACAGGTAGTCATATATTGCATATGAAAGAGTAAATCCTATACACTATTGTTACGAAATTATTGATAGCAAATTCTTGAATTTTGGAGAAGCATGGTGCATAAATGTTAAGTATGTGTCAGTAAGGGATCCGCCTTCACATCCAAACACTTCTGAGTTAATGGTGGTGGCTTTCACATGCCATATATAATGTGACTGTCTCGAGAACACTTTGGCAGAAATAGTACTACTTAACTTAGCATACTTTTTGTCCTTCACATATCCTCTGTTAAGAAATAAATTATTGTACTAAAGAATGGAGTTTGAGATATTAAATTAACAGATATAAGCTAAGCACTTCGGTTGGAAATGCCATCTTTGGAGTTATATCCTTTATAAATTGTTATTGGAAGTTCTGAAAAATCAATTTTAACCTTGTACAGGAAATAAAAGCAAAATAATCATGAAGTGTGTGGAGACAGAAAGGGACCATCAGCCAAAGAAGAGAAAAATGCGGACTTTAGAGAGGGAAAACAATAAATCTTAGACACACTGGTCCAATTTCAATAGTAAATGAGCTTTTGATTATTTATACTCTATGTGCTTTTCTACCATTATTAAAACAATAAATAATATCCAAGAAGAGAAGCAAAACTTTTAGTCTAAAAAAATCTCTTTTTTTTAAGAGAAAAAAGCGTAATTAATATTTTGGAAATGCAGGCCACTGTTTGGCCCAAATGAATGTACAGTGTTTGATGCTTGTAATTCACTTAGTCTTCAAAGAAGAATTCAGTTATTTTATGAGAAATTAATGTCCCGTTGTGCATGCCTGTGTGCTATTCACTTCAGTCGTATCTGACTCTTTGCAACCCTGTGGACTATAGCCCACTTCATGGAGTCGGTCTAAAGATTAAATGAGAATATATTTGAATGATATCACACAATAAGCATTCAAAAGGACCAATCGGAGAAGTGATGAGGGAGGAAAGGAACAGGCCAAGCTCACTCCTTCTTGAAGAAGGAAACTCCATCTTGCACTTTCAGTGAACTTTGGACTATGTGCCTGGTAGCCATGGGGATAACATACCTAGGGCCAAACTGGCCTCCTGGACTGATAAACACCAGATTCCATACCAAGATTTCTGTCTCCAAAAAGAATGTAATAATCCCCTACGTAGTCAATCGCCTTTGTAATCTTTATGGCACCCACTGGTGTAGGCCACAATGTATAACCAGCTAACCCTTCTGATTATGAATCATGGCTGTAACCTGACTGTAGCTCTCTTTAACACTTTCCAGACTAGGTTTAAGGAATTTGGGGATGTGGGCTTGAGCAGTACACTTAAAGTATATAAGGTTTTCACAAAAGTCGATCGGGGTCCTTGGCTAAGAGGAGACCCCGCCTTGGGCCCGCCATGTAATAAACTGCGCTCCACTGTCTGCATTGTCCTTCTGAGTGAGTTTGTTTCCCGGAACGCGTGGCTACAACAGTAACAGTAGGAAGAATTGTAATGTCAAAGTACATGGATCAGAATGAGGGAAAGGAACTGAACTAAATATTTATGCCATGAGACATGATCGTCTGATTCATCAATCTCACAAGTGGATGGTGTTGCCAATGGGATTCAAATAGTCCATGCAGAAAGACATTCTGCAACCCACCCTATTAGGGATGCCCTTTCTAATAGGATAGGAATAGCTGAAGACTCTTCTCCCTTTGAGAGTGATCGGCTGGCTTGGCCATCATTTGCTTCTTTTACTTCCATTTTTCTAGGCCTCCACTATTCCCTGACCTCTCTTTTGATAGAAATCCTTGCTGCTGCTGCTGCTGCTAAGTCGCTTCAGTCGTGTCTGACTCTGTGCGACCCCATAGACGGCAGCCCACCAGGCTCCCCCATCCCTGGGATTCTCCAGGCAAGAACACTGGAGTGGGTTGCCATTTCCTCCTCCAATGCATGAAAGTGAAAAGTCAAAATGAAGTCGCTCAGTCGTGTCCAACTCTTCATGACCTCATGGACTGCAGCCTACCAGGCTCCTCTGTCCATGGGATTTTCCAAGCAAGAGTACTACTCTTCCCTTAAACATGCTAACACCCAAAATAGAGTTACAGTCTTCCAGACTCAAAAGCCATTCTCCTTTCTCCCTACAATATGAGATGATCAGTTAAGGAATCAACCTTACAATTTAACTTCCTAGAGGGCAGTCTTTATCTCCCTTTCAAGTTGAAAAAGGGACACCACCAAGAATAGTCAACAGGAATATCTCCGAAAATATGATTATTTTCACTTTTCATATTTTTTACATAAGTGTAGTATGAACCCCAGTTTAAACCTAAGTTAGGTTAAACCTAAGATTTGACATGTCTGGACCTGTCTGGAAGACTAGTCAGGTCAACCTAGCAGGGATCTATTTAATAACAGGTAGGAAGTTTCTGTGAAATGGATGGCATCATGGACTCAATGGACTCTGCCACGCATGAGAAGTGCTAACTTTGCTAATGTATGGCAACTGGCAAGCCATGAGGCAAAAGGAGATGAAAGAAATGGGCAGCTTTTGAATATGCAGCTTGTCAGCATGAACTCTGGATGCACCTTGCTGCTGCTGCTGCTAAGTCGCTTCAGTCGTGTCCGACTCTGTTCGACCCCATAGACGGCAGCCCACCAGGCTCCTCTGTCCCTGGGATTCTCCAGGCAAGAACACTGGAGTGGATAGCTATTCCCTTCTCCAGAGGATCTTTCAGACCTAGGAGTCGAACCAGGTCTCCTGCATTGCAGGTAAATTCTTCACCAAGTGAACCACTAGGGAAGCCCCCATCTTAAGGGACGACTTATTCAAAATATACACATTTACTGAAAAGACAGTAGGGTGGGTTGGACGGGTGATTCTGAGCACAAGGTACTTTCTGTCAGTTACATGGTCCTCAGCACAAGTTCACCTGCGCTAAAGTTCCAGGAAAAGGAGCTGCAGTAAAACAGTGAATAAAACCCAAAAGACCCATTTATTACAATCCCATTAAGAATAAAAGCCCTACTAGACAGGACTATTTTATCATTTTCTGCAAGAGTGTAGCTCAGTTTGGAGTGTCAGAATTATGAACTCAGGGAATGGAAGCAGGTGGCTGGTCAATCACTGCCAGTATCCAAAATGTGGACAAAATTTATTATTATTACTAATAACCAAGAAATAATGCTTTGAACCATGAATAACCCCCGTAAGATAATTTTCAGTGTCTTATTCATACCCAACAACAGCTTAGATTGTGGAATACTGGACATTTGTGGCTAGAAAATCGATAGTATAAAAACATGCAGAAAGAGTCCCTTGAGAATTATTTCCCACTTGGAGTAGTTATCACCTCATGTTCTCAAAATTTTATAGGACAATTTTGATAAGTATAGTTGTAATTAAAAGTATATCTATTTACAGTCACATATAAAAAAATATTCATTTGAGGACTATTTCTGCTTGCAGCTCTGTAGTGTAAAATGGATTAAAGATCTAAATGTAACACCAGCAACTATAAAACTCTTTGAGGAAAACATAGGCAGAACACTCTCTGACATAAATCAGCAAGATCTTCCATGACCCCACCTTCCAGAGTAATGGAAATAAAAACAAAAATAAACAAATGGGACCTAATTAAACTTAAAAGCTTTTGCACAAGGAAGGAAACAATAAGGAAGGTGAAAAGGCAGCCTTCAGAAGGAAGAAAATAACAGCAAACGAAATGACTGAAAAAGAATTACTCTCCAAAATATACAAACAGCTCATGTAGCGCAATACTGGAAAAACGAACAACCCAGTCAAAAAGTGGGCAAAAGAACTAAACAGATATTTTTCCAAACAAGACATACGGATGGCTAACTCTGTAGTATAAAGTCATCATCCATTGTTTTATCTGATATCCTTGACTTTAATGCCAGCAAGTGTGTTCTCCAGAAGAACTTCCCGGCTTCCATTTGGGGAGGACAATCGAAACATCAGAATCTTTGTGTTTCCTTGGTTATGAACTCAGGACTAAATTTAGGACTCGGCTGCTATAATACACAAACCCTATACCTGATGTATGTACTTCCTCATTCTGTTTAACTAAAGTTGTTTTGTTTTCTTTTTAATTGTCCTGCTTATTACATTTTTGCATATTCAAAGCAGAATCAAATCTATGTCCAAAGAAATTGAGCTTAGACATCATACATAAACAGATTATATTAAAACCAATTAAGGGGCTTCCCAGGTGGCTAGTGGTAAAGAATCTGTCTGCCCATGCAGGAGACAAAAGAGACAGGAGTTCAATCCCTGCATCAGGAAGAAGCCTTTGAGTAGGATGCCACTCCACTAGATACCAGATGCCACTCTGGTATTCTTGCCTGGAAAACTCCATGGACAGAGGAGCCTGGCTGGCTACAGTCCATGGCGCCGCAAAGAGTCAGACATGATAGTGCACACACACCATGGTGCATGTTCAACTAAGCATGGCATGAGAAAGGGTCCAAGAACAGTTTATTACCAAGTACTACAGAGAAAAATGGTAACCTGGCTTCAGTGAGCAACTACACAGCACAAAATACTTGGGTGCAGTATTAATCTCTGCATATGGATAAACTCCGGGAGATGGTGATGGACAGGGAGGCCTGGCATGCTGTGGTTCATGGGGTTGCAGAGAGTCAGACATAACTAAGCGACTGAAATGGAGCTGGATGGGTATAATTTGAATTCAAGAACTATTGTCCAAAAAAGATAGTTCATTCTTTAAACCAGTGATTGTTCCCACTGAACTGGTAATTTAAAAAGAAAAGTAATACCCTGGGTTCAGTCAGTTCAGCTCAGTCACTCAATCATATCCGACTCTTTGTGACCCCATGGATTGCAGCACACCAGGCTTCCCTGTCCATCACCAGCTCTAGGAGTTTACTCAAACTCATGTCCATCGAGTCAGTGATGCCATCCAACTATCTGATGCCCTGTAGTCCCCTTCTCCTCTCGCCTTCAATCTTTCCCAGCATCATGGTCTTTTCCGATGAGTCAGTTCTTCACATCAGGTGGCCAAAGTATTGCAGCTTCAGCTTCAGCATCAATCCCTCCAATGAATATTCAGGACTCATTTCCTTTAGGATGGACTGGTTGGATCTCCTTTCTGTCCAAAGGACTCTCCAGAGTCTTCTCTAACACCATTGTTCAAAAGCATCAATTCTTCAATGCTAAGCGTTCTTTACAGTCCAACTCTCACATCCATACATGACTACTAGAAAAACCATAGCTTTGACTAGATGGACCTCTGTTAGCAAAGTAATGTCTCTGCTTTTTAATATTCTGTCTAGGTTGGTCATAACTTTCCTTTCAAGGAGCAAGTGTCTTTTAATTTCATGGCTGCAGTCACCATCTGCAGTGATTTGGGAGCCAAAAAAAAAAAAAAATCTGTTTCCCCATCTATTTGCCATGAAGTGATGGGACTGGATGCCATGATCTTAGTTTCCTGAATGTTGATCTTTAAGCCAACTTTTTCACTCTCTTTCACTTTCATCAAGAGGCTTTTGAGTTCCTCTTCGCTTTCTGCCATAAGGATGGTGTCATCTGCATATCTGAGGTTATTGATATTTCTCCCGGTAATCTTGATTCCAGCTTGCGCTTCATCCAGCTCAGCATTTTGCATGATGTATCTGCATAGAAGTTAAATAAGCGGGGTGACAGTATACAACCCTGACGTACTCCTTTCCCGATTTGGAACCAATCTGTCATTTCATGTCCAGTTCTAACTGTTGCTTCTTGACCTGCATTCAGATTTCTCAGGAGGCAGGTAAGGTGGTCTGTGGGTTGGTTAGGGTGCAGGAATTCTCATATACTTCTGATGACAGTGTTAATTGGCACAACTTTTCAAAGGCAGCGTGCTGAGTGGTTAGCAACAAGAGCGCAGTGTCAGGTGGATGGGAGGGGAGTTTGGGGGAGAAGGGATACATGTACATGTGTGGCTGAGTGCCTTTGCTGTCCACCTGAAACTATCCCAACACTTAATTGGCTATGAAAGAGAAAGTGTTAGTAAGTTGTGTCCTACTGTTTGCAACCCTGTGGACTGTAGCCTGCCAGGCTCCTCTGTTCATGGGATTCTCCAGGCAAGAGTACCAGAAAATCCCTTCTCCAGGGGGATCTTCTTGACCCAGGGATCAAACCCCGATCTCCGGCATTGCAGACAGATTCTTTACCGTCTTACCTAAATCCCACTTCTGCTTTTTTTACTTACTGGTTGTATCATCTTTATACATAAATAAAGGGTCAGACTTTATTTTTCTGGGCTGAAGGCAATGGCACCCCACTCCAGTACTCTTGCCTGGAAAATCCCATGGACAGAGGAGCCTGGTGGGCTGCAGTCCATGGGGTCGCGAAGAGTCGGACATGACTGAGCAACTTCACTTTCACTTTTCACTTCCATGCATTGGAGAAGGAAATGGCAACCCACTCCAGTGTTCTTGCCTGGAGGATCCCAGGGACCGGGGAGCCTGGTGGGCTGCCGTCTATGGGGTCGCACAGAGTCGGACACGACTGAAGCGACTTAGCAGCAGCAAAATCACTGCAGATGGTGACTGCAGCCATGAAATTAAAAGATGCTTACTCCTTGGAAGGAAATTTATGACCAACCTTGACAGCATATTAAAAAGCAGAGACATTACTTTGTCAACAAAGGTCTGTCTAGTCAAGGCTATGGTCTTTCCAGTGGTCATGTATGGATGTGAGAGTTGGACTATAAAGAAAGCTGAGTGCCAAAGAATTGATGCTTTTGAACTGTGGTGATGGAGAAGACTCTTAAGAGTCCCTTGGAATGCAAGAAGATCCAACCAGTCCATCCTAAAGATCAGTCCTGGGTGTTCATTGGAAGGACTGATGTTGAAGCTGAAACTCCAATACTTTGGCCACCTGATGCAAAGAGCTAACTCATTGGAAAAGACCCTGATGCTGGGAAAGATTGAGGGCAGGAGGACAAGGGGACGACAGAGGATAAGATGGTTGGATGGCATCACCGACTCAATGGACATGGGTTTGGGTGGACTCCGGGAGTTGGTGATGGACAGGGAGGCCTCGTGTGCTGCGGTTCATGGGGTTGCAGAGTCGGACATGATTGAGCGACTGAACTGAACTGAACTGCATGATCTTATGTCCTTTAACCCCCATTTTTTTACCAACTTTAAAATGGATATACTGATAAAATTAAATTAGTCATGTTGTAGTGAAGATTGAGAGGTACTACCTGGCACATTGTAAGCATTTACATGTTCAATTTCCTTATGTGTTAATATTACTTCTCAATTTTGAGGTTTGGCAATACAAACAAAACCTTTAGTTTAAGCATGAGCTTCTGACCCTGAAATTCCACTTTTCAGAATTTAGTCTAAGGAAATAAGGCCACCCACAATGTTTTAGTTGCCAGGATATCTCAGAATCCCAGTCATTAATCTGAACATCAGCTGTAGGTGTGTGTCGAGTCTTGAAACTAGAGTGAGAAGGTACAAACTGAGTCTTACTTGCTGATAATTAATCTTTTAGCGGTTCTGTCTAAGTGAAATAAAGAATTAAAATATTTGATTATTGTATGAGAATAATATTATCTGGAATAGCAGTCTTGAAATTTAGAGGAAAAAAATTAGAAAATGATCTGCACTTTGAAAGTTTTGCTGAAGCTTTGAGTTTGAGGGTTTTTTTTTTTTTTTCTCATCTCCAGTGAAGAAACACTTTTAGCTGACAATAGCTAATTAATAACAAGATTAGCCCCAGGGCAGTGTTTACTTGGCGTGATTCCCTAAACTCCCTGCATTAAAATCTACTGGTTTGTTTGTTAAACAGGCAGATTTCTGTGTCCATTCTGGTCTGCTAAACAAAATCCTGGCAGAGGCTTGGAAATCTGCACATTTTAAAAGCACCCAGAGGTTAAACAGGCTAAAGCTTTGGTTTCAGTCCCCTTGGAGATGAAGATCACCATTCCATATAAGAGAGGAGTTACAGATCTTCTCTGGTTGAAAGATTCAAGGTTGTGGCCTTATTATTTTGGAAAAACAGCAACAAAATAAATGACTTTTTAAAGGGAAATGGAAGAATACAGTCTTGATTGCACTATTCTGACTTTAGAGGATTTTAAATATTGCCCTTTGTGTTCACATATGTTTCTGTATGTGTACATTTACAGGATTCTGTCGATGGGTTTTTCTGTAAAAGCAAAGAATGTATATATAAGCACTCCATCCTTTGAGGGGCATTTTCTTATAAACTCTTATGTCCCTAACAAAAAATAACAGCTGTCCAGCCAAGCTCTGGCAAAGGGTTTCATCTTTCTCTCTCTGCTCTCTTCGTCGGTATAAGCGTTAAATTTATTGTCACAGATGAGTGCAGTTGAAAGATTGGCTTTCAAAAGGCAAATAGGGTTCACTCCACGGCAAGCATTCTGGAGAGGAGGAGGAATTCCGTCTGAATTCTTTCTACATTGTAAATTGTTTCTCACTTAGGTTGTGTGAGATGACAATAAGGAATTCCATGATTCATTTTTAACTTCTATACTACCATTTCAAGCAATTCAATTTACAAAAATAAAAGAGCAACATCTTACCCACACTCCACAGTTATGGACCTACTAACATGAGGCGGGCATACCACTTCAGAGACTCCCATATATAATGTCACACTAGATGTTTAAGGATGACAATGGTTAAAGAAAATGACTGATGGGTGAAAGAGAAGGAGGTAGCAGTTCCAGCTGATATGAAATTTCTTAGTTGGCTAAAGGGGTACAATGTGTGTGGGTATTCAATTCAAATGTGTTAAATATGTGTGCCTATCTCTGTACAGTAGGATATGCACACATCTCATACTAATTATTAGACATACCTGTTAAGAGAGATTTGCATTAATGATGAAAATTAAAATTTACTTTAATGCAAACCAGTGTTTTACGGATTGTTTTTCTGTATTCCAGTATCCAAACTCTGAGTCTAATATGTAAAATCTGAAACCATGTACTTTTTGGTATCTTGGTCTGTCTGGCACCAGGATCAGCACCCTGACGCTAGGAAAAATTGAAAGCAAGAGGAGAAGGAGAAGAGGGCAGAAGAGGAGGAGATTGTGCGACATCTCCCGTCTGATGGACATGAATTTGAACAAGCTCTGGGCGATAGAGGAGGACAGGGAAGCGTGGCGTGCTGCAGTCCATGGGGTCACAGAGTAAACGACAACAACTGGCAAAAACCAGTCCCACCCGTGCCAACCTAGCTCCCATTTTTCCCTTCCACACACAAATTCTCCACACATATAAAGGCAAAGTCTTCTGATACAATTTCTCAGCAACTGAGACTTCCCCTCTCCACTCCAAGCTGTCATATCTAGATGCCCCAAGGCTGAGATTCCTTGTGCTTTGTAAAGCATTGTAAGCTACCACCCAGTGTCTGCCTGTCTATCACATAACAGAAGCATCCTCAGAGCATGGAAGAGTGAGAAATCCTGGCAAGGGGTCAAGAGGCTAGAAAGAAGAGAAGGACACCAGGAGAATGTTCTCCTGGCATTTGGGGATCTTGAGACAAAGAGATGGGGGTGTGGGAGCCAGACTGGAGAAACAAGGAAGGGACAGTCTATAGAGAGAACTTAAAAATAATACCCAAAGCTGCAGATGTGTATAGAACCCTTAGCACTATGTATATTCAAAGACCATCCTTTAGATAAGTGGGGAGGCTGCAGAGGGACATTTATCACACGTTCTCACCCAATCTTCCCAGCATTATTTGAAAAGTTGTTGTCAGCATTTCCACTGCCTCAGTAACCTGCAGTTCTTGCTTACTAATTTAAAATTAAATGAATCTATTGTTCAATTTCCAATTTAAAGTTCTTTTAAAGACTTTGGCAAAAATCACACTTTTTTTTTTTTTTTTTTTTTTTTAACAAACAGCAAAATAACTGTAGTTAGAGTTTGTCTTATTTTTAACTGAGAGAATTTTCTGTAGCTAGACATAAAATAGGAGCTGAAACAGGAGTAAGGAAATAGAAGGGATAGGCCAAAGGCATCTGACACAATCTCCACTGGGCTGCTGCTTAGCTTTCTCGAGGACCCGCCTATCTCTCTGCTGATGGAACTGAAGATATGTAGATATACTTTCGGTATCTAATATTCTACCTGGGTGGGAACTAACTGTGCTGGCCTGCACTCTGCCCAGCTTTGCCCAGGCATGGCAGATGCCTCTACCCTGCTGGGTCAGTACTGCCTAACAATTCAAGAAAGCTCCTGCGACATTCGCATGTCTGCACATAGAACAAGACATGATCACGTTATTCATTTGGAAACTCGATCTCACATCTCTAGTCTCCCTTTGAAGTTGCCTTTTCAATTTCTCTTCATTCCTCCAGCCACCAACTTTACTACTTCCTCAGTCCCCAAACAGGAGTTCTGTCTTGGGCTTCTCACTCTGCCCACTCTTTTGGAACCTTCTCATCCCTTCCCATGGCTTCCGTTATGATCTTTCTATCCAAAGCATCTTCACCTGTATCTTCTTCTTAGAGTTCCCTCCTGAGTTCTAGACCCTAATGTCAAACTAGCCAACCCCTCTTGAATATCCAGCAGACATCTCCAACACCAATGTCAAGGATGGAACTCATTATTATTTCCCACCCCCCGCCCCCAAAGGCTGCATTCCACATCTCAGCACACAACACCATTGTTATTTTCCTGGATCAACAACCTGGGGCCACTTTGGGCTTTTCGTGCTCATTCACACAAGTATCCTCTCCCTCCCATAGATCACATCAAAATAATTACTTAATCCAGTCATCCTAAAGAATTCCACCATTCTTCACTCCCCTGCTTCCAGCCTAGTCCAGGCTAACATCACCTCTTTGCTCTGTTAAAAAAACATGATGTTTCCATATTCCCTTGCATTCTCTTTAGTTCCCACTGGAAAAATCCAGAGTGTTCTAAAAAGGTATAACTCATGAAGTCAATTCACCATTAAAGTATGCTAATAATTTCTAGGGTTCATGGATTCAAATCTAAAAGTCTTAATGTTGCATGAAAGTCTGCTTATCCTTCTTGACTTAATAAAGAGCTATCCTTCTCTCTTTCTGTCAGCATTAGTTTCAATTTATTCTCCTTTACACACTTTAAAGTACCAAGTTCCAACTTATCTCAGAGATGACCTTCATTCCAGGTGTTTTTTTTTTTTTTTTTTCCTTCCAGCTTGAACTCTTGCTTTGGCCTGGCCACTTCTTAGTATTAGTAATAATATTACTTTGTGAGATTGGCCTGGAACCATATTCAATATCTTATAATAACCTATAATAAAAAAGAATCTGAAAAAGAATATATACGTAACTAATCACTTTGCTCTACACTTAAAACTAACACAAAATTGCAAATTAACTATACTTCATTTTTTTATGATTAAAAAAAAAAAGATTGACCCTTCCCCTGCTTTCAAACTACTTAGATCCCTGTGGCAAGCATGGTTACTTTCTCATAAGAAATTCACTCAAATCATCTTTCATAATAACACAACCTAAATTGTGTTCGGTGTGATAATGTGACCAGTTATTAGCGTCTGTTTAGAAGTGGTCATGTGACCTAGTGGTCATTCTGATCGTTAAGAGTTCATCAGAAGTCTCCTAGGGAGGCTTACAAAAACAACTCGTTTAAGAGAAAATTGGTTGACACGTGTCTTTGCCTTTTGCACTTTGCCTTGCTCTTTCTTTTTTTCTGCTTGTACTTATGGATGATGTCGGGATACGAGGTGAAACGCAGCATTTTAGGACCATGAGGACAAAACTCACATTATGATGGTGGGACAGGAAAATAAATGGAACTTGAGCACTTTCTGGTTTCTCTGGACTCTGATATATCAGGGTGGAAAACCTCTTATATTTTTAAGCTTACTATCTTGTTCCTTACTATCTACCTTGAATAATGCCAGACACAATGTAGAAACAATAACTATGGAATGAATAGAGATAAAGAAGAAAAATCAAATGTAGCAGTTTCTGAGGGTCGTGGATATGAGCTCCTCCTAGACTCTATCTCTTCATTCCTTTTAAAGGCTTAAAGTGTTCAAGATTCTATGGAATAAACACTTGGATATGAATATCTAACTCTCACTGATCATTCATCTGATTTGAAATTCAAAAAGCTTGGTTAAAATGCAGGCATTTTATGGGTAGGGAAGGAGGTCATTAATATCAATGCTCAAATTAGTTTATCAAGTCATCTATTTATGGTGCTCTCTTATGCCTGGGGACACTACGACCAAGACCCTACATACATGTTCCCAGGGAAAAGGAAGCAAATTGGAGATAATGAGAAAGGGGTTTCAAAATAAAGTCTGAAATATTATGAAGTGCTCCTGTACCAATATCTGTGTTGGCCAAAAATAGAGACAGTTTCTAATTTCACACAGGACAGCTCTCCAAGGATCACCGGGTATAATCTGTTATTGCCTTTACGTTTGAAGCATTGGCTCTACTGACACAGCCACCAAAGAAGTGATATCATTTTTACTAATGGTTCAGTTCAGTTCAGTTGCTCAGTCATGTCCCATTCTTTGCAACCCCATGGACTGCAGCACGCCAGGCCTCCCTGTCCATCACCAACTCCCGGAGTTTACTCAAACTCATGTCCATTGAGTCAGTGATGCCATCTAACTATTTCATCCTTTGCTGTCCCCTTCTCCTCCCACCTTCAATCTTTCCCAGCATCAGGGTCTTTTCCATTGAGTCAGTGCTTTGCATCAGGTGGCCGAAGTATTGGGGTTTCAGCTTCAGTATCAGTCCTTCCAATGAACATTCAGGACTGATCTCCTTTAGGATGGACTGGCTGGATCTCCTTGCAGCCCAAGGGACTCTCAAGAGTCTTCTCCAATCTACAGTTCAAAAGCATCAATTCTTTGGTGCTCAGCCTTCAACTCTCACATCCATACATGACTACTGAAAAAACCATAGCTTTGACTAGAGGGACCTTTGTTGACAAAGTAATGTCTCTGCTTTTTAATATGCTGTCTAGGTTGGTCATAGACTGAGATCCAGATAAAAACAGTTACAGGGATTCTCGGGTGGTCCAGCGGTCAGTACACTGGTCTACCACTGCGGGGGACCCAGGGACAATCCCTGGTCAGGGAACTAAGATGACTCATGCTGTGCAGTGTGTCCCCCTCTCCCCCCCAAAAATGGCTACAGGATATACAGTATAGTGATTTAGAGTTGTAGTTGTGGTAGGAATTGTTGATGGGAATAAAAATACTTTTTCTTCCAATTGCCAATCTAGGGTACCATCCATGGAAATAATGACAGATTGCCATATAGCACATAATTTATACCTGCTTAATATGCAAAATGGAGAAGGAAATGGCAACCCACTCCAGTGTTCTTGCCTGGAGAATCCCAGGGAATGGGGAGCCTGGTGGGCTGCCGTCTATGGGGTTGTGCAGAGTCGAACACGACTGAAGCGACTTAGCAGCAGTAGCAGCAGCAATATGCAAAATGGGCTTCCCACATGGTGCTAGTGGTAAAGAATCCTCCAGCCAATGCAGGAGACAGACATAAGAGATTCGAGTTTCATCCCTAGGCGGAGTCCTTCCCTAGGTCGGGAAGATCCCCTAGAGTAGTAAGTGGTAACCCACTCCAGTATGCCTGCCTGGAAAATTGCATGGACGGTGCAGCCTGGCGGGCCACAGTCCATGGGGTCACAGCTTAAAGTCCGACACAGCTGAGCACAATATGCATAATAGTAAGTATAGGGGAGAAAAGGGAAAAAGATTAAAATAGTGTCTTCTGAAGGATGTTACTTAGCATGTGACTTTAAGAAGGAAAAACTGAAATTAATTGTTACAAAGTTAATTCTTAGTGCCTAAGAAAAAAAATTGAATGCTTATTGAACTTCCTTAAAAACAGTCACTGAAAAGGCAGACAAGTAACAAGGAGACAGAATACAGAGAGAGAAGAAACAGGTAGAGTTTTCTAGCTCTTGGATGTTGAGTCTACTTTTTAAAAAATTCTAACTATGTAAGGAATAAAGAATTTTTTTTTTTCGCCAGTGGCTGAAAAGTACAATATAATGAAAAGTAAATCAGAAATCCTGACAGCTGACACATTATCACTTTAGGTGTTATACATGAGCCAAAGTAAATAAAATATAGGTTAATTGGGATTACAGTTTTCAAAAATACTTTTGTTGGGATTTAAGAAGAATCTCTGAATTCAGACAATTAAATTAAAATGATAGGCTTTTTCTTTTTTATTTGTTCTTTATAATGAAAGAAATTTCACCAATGGTCTTCATTTCCTGAAGAGCTACAGCGGTTATTTTACTATGTTAAGCACTGTGGTCTGTGAGTTAAAAAAAAAAAAACAAAACACGACATGTGGAAACGTCAACCTCTGTTAACAATCGAAGTACTGTTAGCAGCAAAGAGACAAGCTTCAACAAGACAAGCTAGGTATGGCATTTATCTTCCTTTCGGAGGAAAATAAACAATTTGGATTGATTAAAGAAAGAGATTGAAAATGTATTGAAAGACAAATGGAAGACCAAATAAAAATGTGATAAACACTTGTCCTTTGTTTGGAAAGATAAACTTTATAATTTCCATCGGAAAAAATGCGGCTCAGAATCTAGCCCCTGCAAGCCACGGTAGGTGTTAAGGATTGCTGAAAAGCAAATTCCAGGGGAAATCTGCTGTGCTTCACTCCTGAAAATGCTTGAAAAAGAGTAAAAGCCCTGAGGCCTGGCTAGCAGGTGTGTGACCACCTTCTCATCACAAGAGAGACAAGAGAAGAAAGAGTCTCTTTCAAATTTGTTTGCAAAATGATATTTCTATCCTACCACCTTAAATATGCATGGTTGATGATGACTTCAAAGTGGGGTCTCTACAGCCAAAGACGATACTGATTGATTGAGTCGTTCGCAATTTAGCGGCTGATAAATTGCCTTCACGTGCATTGTGATGTCTGCAGCCCAATGTAAGATTTTTCGGCATGGGTACAATATTTGAAAAAGACTAATTCAGGAAAAACTGCAGCCTAAAAAATGCCTTTTTTTTTTTAACTAAAGTTCCAATGACAGATTGATGATGCATGTAGGGCAAGCTTCCGATTCTAGCAAGAGAGCACAGGCTCCCCTGCAGTCACTCTGAGTCAGTCACCTCGGGCAAGCATTGTACACACATCATCCAAGCACTGAAGGGAATAAAGAAAAAAAAGGGTTGACCAGATGAACATTGCTTTCTCCACTTCCTCAAACTTTCCTCCAGGTCTATACTGGGCACCAAGTCAGGGATCCAAGATCCCCTTCTTGGGTGCTAAGCCTGATTGCCAACAGCCACCTCAGGCATACTCTTTCTTTTTGACCATAAGATGGTCAGAAGGGTAATAAAATTAAGATGTGGTTGCAGTCCTGGGAGAGAAGGGTGGCCAAAGTCCTTTCTCCTTCCGGCCTTCATCATCTTCTCCCAGAAGAGTCACAGGCAAGTGAAACGATGAGGTCATGGGGTTTTAGGTTGGGCATCAACCCTCAACAATGATGCCAAGTACAGCAGAAGCATCGTAATTAATAGGCTAGTCTATGAGGCATTTCCTGCTTCCTTGAGCCATAGTTGGTCATTCCCTGATAATTACGGCCTCAGGACTTCATATCTACTTTTATTGCAACACTTAATGAGTTGAAGTTGAATGATTTATTTATATGTCCATTTCTTCACTGCCCTATGATGTGTTAAATTATGAGTCCTCCACAGCACAACTAATGTCTTTAGGTCCCGTCTCCTCTCTCAGGCCCATCCCTCTCTCCTTCTGTCCCCAAACCTGCAAGTGTCTAGCACTTACATGCCACTTGCTAGACAGTCATAAAACATTCACTTGTTGAACAAATAAATGGACAATTTGCAGATCTGAGCCAACATAGTAAATGGAGAAAAGTTTCTAAAGAGAACATCAAAAATGACCTGTCACCTTTTCATCCCCAAGTATTGAAATATACTAACTTTGAAGTCAGAAAATAAAGGAACTTGTATGAAAAAATATGGAACATTTCACGGGCATGTGGTTACATAGGTAGGTATTTTCCTCCAGGTATAATGTTATTTTGAGTCTAACAATGCCAATAGCATTCTTCTGAACGAAATGAAATATCACACTTCTGTTTGTGAAACCGTTTCCCACTGGATATTTGAGCAGATGAGTACACTGTGAAACGTGGATGTAAAAGCAGGTCCAAACCAGGAGCAAACATCACACCTGAGATCCAGGGTGCAGTAAGTGCAGCTAGGGAGGAAACAAACAAAAGCCAGCAAAAGAGGGTAGGTCCTTAATAAATGAAAGAAGGGGACTCACAGGTGGTTTAAAGTGAAATCACACTCCTCCAGGGAAGTGGGTACCTGAGTGTGTCCTCTGTCATTTTGTTGGAACTTGGGAGGATAACTCTCAGTCCTGCTTAACTAAACTGCTGCTCCTCACCTAGCCCTTCCCAAATCAGGTGTACCCTCACATCTGGGAACTAGCAGCTTAGAGGAACATGATAGAAAGGTGGTGTTGCTCGGAGGAGAAGCCAGAATCCAGCATCAGGGGGATGAGCCCGAGCTGCGCTGGGGGACAGGTGGGGAGAGTGAGCCTGAGAAGGGGTGGGCTCCCAGGGCCCAGGGAAGGGTGGGTGTGATGCTCGCCCACGGTGGTCCCTGCATATACAAAGGCAAGACCCCCACACTCCCTTCTAAGTGGGTTGAAGAATCACATTCAGATTGCTTCCTCTCACCTCCTCTCCTTTTAACAACTGATACGTCAACAGACAACATTTTACCTTTAAAACCTGCTGCTGAGGCACCTCTTTTGGAAGCACTAGAGAAGGAAAGCGAACATTCACCTGTTCCTTCCCTCCCGTGTTTTTTGGTGCTGCCAATGTGAAGGCGAGGTGAGAGAATAGCAGAGGGGAGTAACTCAGAGGCCTTCCTAATAGCAATTCACAGAGGAGATTCGAGAGAATTCCAAGCCTGGTAGAGAAAACTAAAAGAACACTTGTGGAGTAGAGGTGGCCCCAAATATGAGATTTTTTTTAAAGATTTTTTTTTTATGTGGACCATTTTTAAAGTCTTTATTGAATTTGTTACAACATCGCACCTGTTTTATGTTTTGGTTTTTTTATGCCAGGAGGCATGTAGGATCTTAGCTCCCCAACCAGGGATCAAACCCACATCCTCTTCTTTGGAAGACAAAGACTTAACCACTAGACCACCGGGTAAGTCCCCAAAGATGGGATTTTTATAAGCAACAGTCTGAATGAGTGCATGAAAGACAACCTATGGATGTCTCCTTTAATTGTCTTTGTGTATATCAGGGAAGAAAGACTGAGATGGGGTAGAGGGTGAACAAGGGGTGTTGGCAATTCCTGTTCCCATTGGAGAGACTTAACAGTCATTCATTAGTTTCAAATGTTAAATATAGTTCATTTTGTCTAAAAAAAATAGTCAAAATTCTAAGTTTCTTATAATCAAATGTGCCCATTTGGACAAAAATGCATCTTTTTCTCATTTTAGCATAAATGAACTTATAGATTGTTTCATTGGAAATAAACCTATTAGAGAAAAAATTACAGATAAAGCACTCAATCTTTGGTTGTGGCATTTAATTTTGAAGCCTCTTAGCAGAGATCAGACGCCTTCTTTCTTCTAGTTCGTCTAACTCTTATTCATCCCTAGAGAATCTTAATGACTATATTTTTATATGCCAATTTGCCTCCTGCTGAAAATTGTCTTCTAATCCTCTTTAAAAATTCTCTGATTCTAATCAACCTCTGGAGGAATTTATTGTCTGAACAGAGGTGTTCTTGCTTTGATTTACACAAATCACTGTGCAATGTCAACAAATGCTTGGCTGATGACTTGGCTTGCACAAATTTGCCTGGAAATTATAAATACCATCTACCTAATATTCCAAAGGAACCGACATGTCCTGTTGTGGCATTTCCTCCTGCATTTCATTTGGTTCTTTTGTAAATGAAATGAAATGAATGAAAATAATTTCATTCTAAGTGTGTACCTAAACTGTTTTAGGTATTTTAATATTTAAACGATAGCACACTTGTGTCCACTTTGTTCTCCTGTATTCTAAAGATTAACGTGTAGACATTTTGATTAATGTGTAGCAGTCTAAATAACATGAACTATCAAACAAAAATGGGCTTCCCTGGTGGCTCAGCAGTAAACAATCTGCCTGCAAAGCAGGAGACACAGGTTCAATCCCTGAGTCAAGAAGATTTCTTGGAGCAGGGCACAGCAACCCACTCCAGAGCCTGGAATGGGAAGTAAACCTCTACTAGTAAAACAATCTGTAAATTAATATATCCTAAAATAAGAAAAAGATGTATTTTGTCCAAATGGGCATATATGATTCTTGCCTGGAGAATCCCATGGACAGAGGAGCCTCGCAGGCTATAGTCCACAGGGTTGCAAAGAGTCAGACATGATTAAAGTGACTGAGCATGCACACACATGTGTATTGAACAAAAATAAAGGTTCTTATAACTGTTTCTTTACAATCAGTTTTTCACTATTAGACCATCAGAATGTTTTACCTGAAATTTTAATGCTAGGGGTTTTTTTGTTGTTCAATAAACACTTATTAAGCAAGTTCTATACTCAAGTTTCGGAGAAGGCAATGGCACCCCACTCCAATACTCTTGCCTGAAAAATCCCATGGATGGAGGAGCCTGGTAGGCTGCAGTCCATGGGGTCGCAAAGAATCAGACATGACTGAGCAACTTCACTTTCACTTTTCACTTTCCTGCATTGGAGAAGGAAATGGCAACCCACTCCAGTGTTCTTGCCTGGAGAATCCCAGGGATCGGGGAGCCTGGTGGGCTGCCGTCTATGGGGTCACACAGAGTCAGACACGACTGAAGCGACTTAGCAGCAGCAGCATACTCAAGTTTACAATGGTAATTATTTCAGGAGAGAAGGAAAAAAACTTAACACATCATTCCTATTTCTAAAAAGCTTAAAACACCATCTTGAACACATGGCTGTCAGGGTCTCTCTGAGCATCACCAGTGGCCCAGAGACAAAAAGTTGCTCTTGAGGAAGTTGGGTGAAACTAAAGACCTCACTTCCAGACACACTGCTTTGATGAGTCCTGGGGACACACTTCCTTGCTGGGGGCTTGGAAAAAGTAATCCCTTGCTGGACAGTTACAGCCCAGCTACAGTTCTCTTTCTAAGGAAGAAGATGAGAACAGATGTTGGTGATGAACTAAACACTTTGGCCACAAGCGTCTTTAAAAAGAAACTCTTAATTGTGGCTTGTGCTCCAGCACTCATTCTTCTAAACAAGATGATAGAAGTGGCTTTGCTCTTGAGGAAATCTCTTCCAGTTGTAAAGAAAGAAGCCTAGAGAAGAGAAATAAATGATAAGTGTATTTCTTACTGGCTGAACTCTAGATAACTCCCCCCCCTCCCCATTTGGAAGGACAGATAAAAGTCCAATAGGTTATATATGCCTATTAATTATTTACATAAGCAACACTTACTAGCCCTCATTTATGTGATCTGAAAATTCTGAGTGCAATTAATTACAAATGAGATCAAAGTTACGTATTCCCTTTGATGTCCTATTGATATAATTTATTTCTGTCAGTGGAAAGTAATCACAATGTCACGTGTGCCGTGTGAATACAGGCGCATCCTTTCTGACACTGTTGCTTTTAATTTCTTAGTTCTTCCTCCTGAAGGGTATGTTCTGTGATGTGACATTTTGTCTATTCTCACTGCTTCCTTTTCTACATACAGACTTGGTGGTCTTTCTAACTGTTTAAGTGTTCTGGCTTATTTTTGCTTTATTGACATAACTTCTCCAGACTTCACATTGTGCCCTTGAAGCTCTGAGATCTTGAGTATATTCTTAGGTAAATATCACAGTAAAGAATATAGTGGTAATATCTGTAAATGTGCTTAAATTGCAATCCTAATGCTTATTACCTATATTCACTCCCTATATCATGTCTTGGCATTTTCATAGGATAAAGTTGCACATTTAAAAAGCTAATTAGACATATTATTGAGTATTTGGAAACCAGTTATTTCTAATTCAAGCAGTTGCCTGCCAAAAAGTTAATAACCTATCAAATGTTCTGAAAATAACCAACTTGAGTTATCAGCAAAACTCTGCTTTTTTAGTGCATCTGCATAAAATTGATTTCGGGTTCGGCCCTACCGTAAGATAGTTCTATCATTTGAGTCAAGTCTCTTACTTCTTCTGAATAACTGTTACATCCCAGCAAATGGAAATAGTGCCTTTCCACCCTGCCTCATCAGGTGGTTAGAAATTTTTTTAAATCAAAGTTATTTCAAAGGCAGAATCATAAGCATCATCATTCCTCAAAATGATTTCAATTTATTGACATATCTGAAAGAGTAGCAAGAATTAACAGAAGAGTTAACACCAAGAGATCACACCAATAATTGCTGGTAAAAATTCTGACTTCAATCTAAGGATTAGGAAAATCATATTAAGACCCGTTTTCCTCTAAGGCAGAGAAACCAGAATATCTCAATATTAGTAAGAAACAGGACTCAGAATGAAAAAAATAAATTTTTCTAAAACTATCACTCATTTTAATTTGACCTTTTTTCATTAAATATCAGGTAAGATTTAAAATCATTAAATCAATTAAAATTGATTTTGAAATAGGAATCTACACTAAGAGAATATAAGGACAACATTAGTTATTTATTAATTAGGTACAGGCTGTGTTGCTATAACAGAGACCCAGGATACAACAATTTAAATAAGATAGCTTATTTCTTACACAGTAATAGTCCAGAGATGGGCAGAGAGTCCAGCCTGGCAAGACAGCTGAGCTTATATATTCATTCAGGGATTCATGGTTCTTCCATCTTGTTTCTCTGCCTTCTTTTATGGCAGCAATTCTCCAACTTTTTGGTCTCAGAATTGCTTTACATTTTCAAAAATTACTCAGGACTCCAAAGAAATTTTGTTTGTAAATATTATACCTGTAAGTGTTTATTGTATTCAAAATGAAAACAAGTTTAATTAACTCATTAATTTCTCATTAACTAAGAAATAATTCTTTTAAAAATAAGACTATATTAGTTTTCAGTTTCTACTATAATAAATCACCACAAATGTAGGGACTTAATACAGCATCATTTTTCTATGGTTCTGGAAGTTAAAAATCTAAAGTCAAGGTCTTGGCAGGGCAGCTTACTTCTGGAAGCTTCAGAAAAGAATCCGTCTTCTTATCTTTTGCAGCTTCTGAAAGTTGCCTACGTTATGTGGATACTGGCCTCTTCCTTAATCTTCAAAGTATATGACTCCAGACTCCAGTTCTTTCATTACATCTTCTTTTTCTGCTTCTGACACTTCTGCCTCCCTCTTGTAAGGATCCTAGTGACTGCATTGTGCCCACCTATTTAATCCATAACATCGCCAGAAAGAAAAACACCAATACAGTATACTAACGCATATATACGGAATTTAGAAAGATGGTAACGATAACCCTCGTTATTGTTATGCGAGACAGCAAAAGAGACACAGATGTATAGAACAGTCTTTTGGATTCTGTGGGAGAGGGCAGGGGTGGGATGATTTGGGAGAATGGCATTAAAACATGCATAATATCATATGTGAAACGAATCACCAGTCCAGGTTCGATGCATGATACAGGATGCTCGGGGCTGGTGCACCAGGATGACCCAGAGGGATGGTACGGGGAGGGAGGTGGGAGGGGAGTTCAGGATGGGGAACACGTGTATACCCGAGGTGGATTCATGTTGATGTATAGCAAAACCAATACAATATTGTAAAGTAATTAGCCTCCAATTAAAATAAATAAATTTATATTTTAAAAAATCTACAACATCTCCCCACCTTCTTAATATCTTCACAGTCCCTTGTACCATATAAAGGAACATATTCACAGATTCTGCCCACTAGGATGTGGTTATCTTTGGGGGTAGGAATTGTCATTATTCAGCCTACCCGCCCCCCAACACACACACACAAGCCATTAATTTTAACATAAATAACTGTATCTTCCAAAACTAAAACTGAAGTTTAGCCAGAAGAGTGACGTTGTTTTACATTTTGCAGATCTCTTCATTGACTTGATAACTAGAAGACAGCTGGATTCTCATATCTGCTTCTGCACTCAATCTGTTCTGATGTGTTATTTTGGTTGAAGTATAAGAAAAATAAAAGGGCTTTGCAGGTGCCGCTAGCGGTAAAGAACCCGCCTGCCAATGCAGGAGACACAAGAGACTTGGGTTTGATCCCTGGGTCAGGAAGACCCCCTGGAGGAGGACATGGCAACTCACTCTAGTATTCTTGCCTGGAGAATTCCATGGACAGAGGAACCTGGTGGGCCACAGCCCATGGGGTCGCAGTCTGACATGACTGAAGCAACTTAGCACGCACCCATAAGAAGAAAATCACCTTCACACAGTCACATATTTGTAAAAAGGAGGGGTATTTTAAATGACCTCTCAGATAATTGTGGATATGTTTATTTCACACTCCACCACAACTTGACAAGCGGCAGTTTTTTAAAGGTTGGCTGCAATGTAGAATCTGAAACGTTTAATGAAGTTTTCATATTCTGCCATGTGAAAACTCATGTGACACTTTGAACTCTCTTGCCACATCGTATCATCATTATTTGGAAAATACCAGTTCACTAGATGGTGCCTATCTTTTGATTATTAGAACATTTTATGACACAATATTTAAAAACATTTAGTATATCCCCACTAATCTCATTAGAAAAGTCTTTAAACCTTGGGAAGCTATTAAGCTCCCAGTGGAAGACATAAGCTTTCCGATTCTACTTTTTGTTTTTCTTTAAATCTTGAATCTTATCTGTGGCAACACGTACTGCACTCGTTTTCCTTGAAGCACCAGACTTCCTTTGGTCATTTTCAAGAAACTGTCTTCCAAGGATCCACGTCTGAATAACTGTGGTTTGTCTGTGAGCTGTTTCTTCAAGTAAAAAACGGTGTGACATTTTAAAAAATACTAAGTGAACAGTCCAGTCCTCAACTCAAACAGTTGCGTGAGGGCTTCTCTTCCAGACAAGTATCACTGCTCCGCGTGCACAAGTGTTACGTGTGTATTTCTTGGTTCTTTACGCCTGCTATCGAAAAGTCATTTAACAATAATGATCATTGTTGGTGCTTCATCAAGGATATTTTTAAGCGAGTCTGCCATTTTTTCCTTCTGTGAGAGTATGGCCGGAGGCATGCCAGGACCACTTGCTTTACTACCACTTTGGTTCACACTAAGGCACTGGCCTTTCTATCCGTCTCTGCTTTAGTATCATCAGCGCCCATGTCAACTCAGTGAGTAAGGCGAAAAACATCCCAGGATTATTTCTGAAATCAGTTTTGACAATGCAGACCCACTGAAAGTGTCTCCGGGACCTCTAGAGGTCTGGGGATAGCAGATTCAGAGCAACTGCCTTAGGGTGTTACCTTTGCCTGCCTCTAATCAATGCCACCTCCACAATCCAGCTTTTTAGGAAGGAAGAACAGAAGCGGAGAGCAAGTGATTTCTTCTCAGAGAAGTGACAGAGCAGTGATGCACACTCCATTAGTGGAGACTTAGTCACATGACCACACCATACTGCTAGGGATGATGGGAAATGTAGCCTCCAGCTAAGCAACCCTGGGTTTAGCAACAGCCAGATCACTATCAAGGGGAGAATGCTATTAAGGAGACAAGGAATTTTCTGCTACGTGAATCCCATCACATTCTATTGTTCAAGTTGCCATATAATTAGCTTTCTACATATTCATTTTCGCTCATGTGCATCTTAAAAAAAAAACATAAGTTTTCTAAGTAATTCTTCTTAGGAGTTAGGTTTTCCTGACAAACATCCATAAAAATGGTGCAAATCTGAGATTAAAAATAGTAATATTAATCCAACTGAGGCATTCTTAGAACTAGGACAAGTCCTTAACAGTTATTCTGAGGTGGAAATAAGAATAGTGGGAGTGAAGCATAGTCTTCTGTAGATGGAACAGGACTGAAATAAATATAAGGATACTTAAATTTCTTTATTTTTTAAAGAAAAAAATGAAATGTCTATATATTTCTTTCTTATCCCATACCCTTTACAAGACAAGAGCATTTATAGTAATGAAAGAAACATGAGCTTTATGTATATTCAGTTCAGTTCAGTTCACTCTCTCAGTCATGTCCAACTCTGTGACCCCATGGACTGTAACACGCCAGGCTACCCTGTCCATCACCAACTCCCGGAGCTTACTTAAACTACTCAAACTCTTTTCCATCAAGTCGGTGATGCCAAAAACCATCTCATCCTTTGTCATCCCTTTCTCATCCCGTCTTCAATCTTTCCCAGCATCAGGGTCTTTTCCAAGGAGTCAGTTCTTCACATCAGGTGGCCAAAGTATTGGAGTCTCAGCTTCAACATCAGTCCTTCCAATGAATATTCAGGACTGATTTCTTTTAGGATTGACTGGTTGGATCTCCTTGCAGTCCAAGGGAATCTCAAGAGTCTTCTCCAACACCACAGTTCAAGAGCATCAATTCTTTGGTGCTCAGCTTTCTTTATAGTCCAACTCTCACATCCAAACATGACCACTGGAAAAACCATAGCTTTGACTATACAGACCTTCGTTGGCCAAGTAATGTCTGTTTTTTACTGTGCTATCTAGGTTGGTCATAGCTTTTTTTCAAGGATTAAGTGTTTTTTAATTTCATGGCTGCACTCACCATCTGCAGTGATTTTGGAGCCTCAAAAAATAAAGTCTCTCACTGTTTGCCCATCTATTTGCCATGAAGTGATGGGACCAAATGCCATGGTCTTAGTTTTCTGAATGTTGAGTTTTAAGCTAACTTTTTACTCTCCTTTTCACCTTCATCAAGAGGCTCTTTAGTTCTTCACTTTCTGCCAGAAGAGTGGTGTCATCTGCATATCTGAGGTTATTGATATTTCTTCTGGCAATCTTGATTCCAGCTTATGCTTCCTCCAGCCCAGCATTTCTCATGATGTACTTTGCATATAAGTTATATAAGCAGGGTAACAATATACAGCCTTGATGTACTATCTTCCCGATTTGGAACCAGTCTGTTGTTCCATGTCCAGTTCTAACTGTTGCTTCTTAACCTGCATACAGATTTCTCAGGAGACAGGTCAGGTGGACTGGTATTCCCATCTCTTTAAGAATTTTCCACAGTTTGCTGTGATCCACACAGTCAAAGGCTTTGGCGTAGTCAATAAAGCAGAAGTAGATGTTTTTCTGGTACTCTCTTGCTGTTTTCAATCTTGGCAATTTAATCTCTGGCTCCTCTGCCTTTTCTAAATCCAGCTTGAAAATCTGGAAGTTCACAGTTCATGTACTGTTGAAGACAGCCCCGCCACACCCATTGACAGAATATTGAATTAAAAATTTACTGAGCATGGCCCTGCCCATCAGAACAAAACCCAGTTTCCCACTCAGTCAGTCTTTCCCCTCAGGAAGTTTCCATGAGCCTCTTATTCTTATCCATCAGTGGGCAGACAGAATGAAAACCACAATCACAGAAAACTAATCAAACTGATCACATGGATGACAGTCTTCTCTAACTCAGTGAAACTATGAGCCATACCATGTAGGGCCACCCAAGATGGATAGGTCATGGTGGAGTGTTCTGACAAAATGTGGTCCACTGGAGAAGGGAATGGCAAACCATTTCAGTATTCTTGCCTTGAGAACCCCATGAAGAGTATGAAAAGGCAAAAAGATAGGCCACTGAAAGATGTACTCTCTAGGCCAGTAAGTGCCCAATATGCTGCTGGAGATCAGTGGAGAAATAACTCCAGAAAGAATGAAGAGACAGAGCCAAAGCAAAAACAATACCCAGTTGTGGATGTGACTGGTGATGGAGTAGAGTCCAATGCTGTAAAGAGCAATATTGCATAGGAACCTGGAACATTAGGTCCATGAATCAAGGCAACTTGGAAGTGGTCAAACAGGAGATAGCAACAGTGAACATTGACATTTTAGGAATCAGTGAACTAAAATGGACTGGAATGGGTGAATGTAACACAGATGATCATTATATCTCCTACTGTGGGCAAGAATCCCTTAGAAGAAATGGAGGAGCCCTCATAGTCAGCAAAGAATCCAGCAAAAGAAATGCAGTACTTCGATGCACTCTCAAAAATGACAGAATGATCTCTGTTCGTTTCCAAGACAAACCATTCAATATCATAGTAATCCAAGTCTATGCCCCAATCACTGCTGAAGAAGCTAAGTTGAACGGTTCTATGAAGACCTACAAGAACTTCTAGAACTAATGCCCAAAACAGATGTCCTTTTCATTATAGGGGGTTGGAATGCAAAAGTAGGAAGTCAAGAGATATCTGAAATGACAGGCAAATTTGGCCTTAGAGTACAAAATGAAGCAGGGCAAAGGTTAACAGAGCTTTGTCAAGAGAATGCACTGGTCATAGAAAACACCCTCTTCCAACAACACAAGAGAAGACTCTACGCATGGACGTCACCGAAATCAGATCAAATCACATTCTTTGCAACCAAAGATGGGGAGAAGCTCTATACAGTCAGCAAAAACAAAACCGGGAGCTGACTGTGGCTCAGATCATGAACTCCTTATTGCCAAATTCAGACTTAAATTGAAGAAAGTAGGGAAAACCACGAGACCATTCAGGTATGACCTAAATCAAATTCCTTATGATTATACAGTGGAAGTGACAAATAGATTCAAGGGACTAGATCTGATAGACAGAGTGCCTGATGTACTATGGATGGAGGTTCATGACACTGTACAGGAGGCAGTGATCAAGACCATCTCCAAGAAAAAGAAATGCAAAAAGGAAAATGGTTGTCTGAGGAGGCCTTACAAATATCTGAGAAAAGAAGAGAAGCAAAAGGCAAAGGAAAAAAGGAAAGATATACCCATTTGAATGCAGAGTTCCAAAGAACAGCAAGGAGAAGTAAGAAAGCCTTCCTCAGTGATCAATGCAAAGAAATAGAGGAAAACAATAGAATGGGAAAGACTAGAGAGCTCTTCAAGAAAGTTAGAGATACCAAGGGAACATTTCATGCAAAGATGGGCTCGATCAAGGACAGAAATGGTATGGACCTAACAGAAGCAGAAGACATTAAGAAGAGGTGGCAAGAATACACAGAACTGTACAAAAAAGATCTTCATGACCCAGATAATCATGATGGTGTGATCACTCACCTAGAGCCAGACATCCTGGAATGCAAAGTCAAGTGGGCCTCAGGAAGCATCACTAGGAACAAAGCTAGTGCAGGTGATGGAATTCCAGTTGAGCTATTTCAAGTCCTAAAAGATGATGCTGTGAAAGTGCTGCGCTCAGTATGCCAGCAAATCTGGAAAATTCAGCCATGGGCACAGGAGTGGAAAAGGTCAGTTTTCATCCAGTCCCAAAGAAAGGCAATGCCAAAGAATGTTCAGACTAGTGCTCAATGCACTCATCTCACATGCTAGTAAAGGAATGCTCACAATTCTTCAAGCCAGGCTTCAACACTAGGTAAACTGTGAAGCTCCAGATGTTTATTTACATAGAGAAAGAAAAGAAAGTTCTTTTCTCAGGTTCCACATTTGAAAAGGGTGATAAATAATACCTATCTCACACTGATATTGTGATGGATTAAATGAGAAGCTGTGTCAACAAAACTATGATGCAAATCACTAGGCAAGTAAGTAATTTTCCTGGTGGAGCCAAAGCTGCCGGTACTGAATTATCTGGAGTTTTTTAGTTCTGGCACTGCTCTTCAATGATTGAAGTCAATGCACAACAGGAGTTAGCGTCTCAAATATTCCCAGATAATTAGGTTAAAGAGACCCTTTCTAAGGTCAAATGTGCTAGACCAGAGGGTAGACTACATCCCTGATTGGTCTGAATCCAGTGCTTCTATAAATGTGCTTTAATAGCCTCTGCCCATATAAGGAAATGGATCTTTTAGATCATATGCATTAATCCACCCAGCATGCTCTCTGTAGGGATGAGAAATCAAGACAGTGGTCAAAGCCAGAAAACAACCTGTGAGAAGGGATTTTGCCAAGAGCTCAGGAACAGTCTCTCTGTGGAAGTAAATGGTAGTCATTTACTTATCAGGGGGCTGTGAGCTTCTCCCCAGCAGCTAGGGAGCTGGCCTCAGGACTGGGTGGGGGGAGTGTGCTTACTTAACAGATCCTTATCAATCCCTAAGGCCCAAACTTTGCCTTTTGTTAATCTAAATAGAGAAAACATCTACCACCTACTCAATAATTTCCACACAATGTGAACCTTTGGGGACAAAGATGAATTTCTTTTCAATTGCTTGCGGAGTCTGTGAATTGATCAATGAAAGACTGAATGCTTAGATTGTATAAGAGAAATAGGGTTTCTAATGAACTTGGAGGCGGGGTTTGAGGCCATTTCCCTTTAGGACTGCCGGCAGGGCAGGGGCAGAGAGCAAAGGAAGACCTGTCATTACCTGGGCGATGCTGGAGGACCTGGGAAGGCGCGGCCATCCTGGAGCCCCAGGGCCACCACAAGCGCACCAAGCACATCAAAAGGAAGACGGAACTCGAGAGACAAAGCACTAACCAGACCCTGATGCTGCTGAAAACAAACGCCGATAAGTTCGGTTTAACCCTAACAGACTTCAGGATGAATAAATAAACCAGGGAGTTAGGGTAGCCACGAAGAACACGATACAGTGACTACATCTTGTGTGCTACATTTTTAAAAAATCTGCACCAGCAACATGAAGGCTCAAAAAGATTTTCTAAATGGAACAAAGCAAGCTTACAAGAGACAGGAAACGGCTATTTATTCCTCTTGACTTATATGTGATGACATGGAATGGAGCATACAGCATTACTTCAGTTCAGTTCAGTCGCTCAGTCGTGTTCAACTCTTTTTGACCCCATGAATCACAGCACACCAGGCCTCCCTGTCCCTCACCAACTTCTGGAGTTCACTCAGACTCACGTCCATCGAGTCAGTGATGCCATCCAGCCATCTCATCCTCTGTCGTCCCCTTCTCTTCCTGCCCCCAATCCCTCCTAGCATCAGAGTCTTTTCCAATGAGTCAACTCTTCTCATGGGGTGACCAAAGTACTGGAGTTTCAGCGTTAGCATCACTCCTTCCAAGGAAATCCCAGGGCTGATCTCCTTCAGAATGGACTGGTTGGATCTCCTTGCAGTCCAAGGGACTCTCAAGACATAGACACATAAATACAGGGGCAACCCCAGTTCATCTTTGCAGCGCCCGCATTCATAGAGGCAGCAACCACCACTGCTCAGAGCCCCTGGGGAATCCATGTGTATTGGCGGTTGGGCATACTCAGGATGGTTGGAGGACTGGGTAATAAGAGGACCTTGGCAAACCATCCACTGAGAGTTCCTTAAAAATCTTGAAGCATGCCAGAATGGCCAAAGGATAGCTGGTATTGTCTTAAGTAGCTATTGCAATAATGATACTACTCATAATAACATAATTCAATAAATAAAAATAAATAGGTTGTAAAATCAGAGTTTAAGGAAGCACAAATGGGAAGCAGAGTGTATTAGGAAAGCATAAATAATTTAGAAGTGGTTACTACTTAAATTTTTTTTTTTTGCAAAGTTTTAAGGGACGGTCATGTTTCATAATAATTTCAGATCTCAATGTTGATTTACTTTTTCTAGTACCATCCTGTCTCCTTCTACTCTATTTGGAGAATACATGTAGTTTATTTTAAAACATTACAACTGAATGGAGGATACTTCCCCTCTGCCCAGGTTGAAAATTGTCAAACATTTCCCCCCATTGTTTGCTTTAAAAAACACTCTCATTCAGATAGAAAACTAAAGATTAAAAAACAATTCTAAACCTTCCAGACATGTATCGATTTGTAGCAATTGTCTTGCTTCTTCTTTTTTTTCCTAAACAGTTATATTCTCTGGACATGTGAATCCTACAGTTTCTTTCCATTCTTCTCACAGGTCTTTATTTCTCTGATTAGAGATTAGAATGCTTATTTCATTCAGCCCAGTGCTGTCAAATTATTGGTACTCAGGAGATTATTATTCCCAAGTCATGCAGAGAGAGAGTACTTCCTTTTTTTCCATACCTGAAATGGAAATCACATAGTTTAAATGAAATTTTCATCAAGATTAGTGATTAAGTCAATATGTAATTATTTGGAATTTCAAAACCTTTTTCTGTTCTTTGTAAATAGAAAATCTACAAATGAAAACTTGTGGAGAGGTTGAAATCAGCCAGACATCTCACTTCCTCATGCCGGCCAAAGGAGTCCACTCAATTTCTGGGTCTCCTGGACTCCGTGTAGGAAAGCTCCCCCATGCTTAGGTCTGTAGACTGTCCCACTGCTAAACCCCCACTTGGAATACAGTAAGCACCCAATTAATGTTGGCGGTTACTATTACAATGATTAGGATCGAAATCTAGAATCTATCCCATTTCTTCAAGGCCCAGACCTAGGAATCTTACTGTCTTAGCCAGCTTGGGCTTTCCTAACAAAATCCTGTAGACTGGAAGACTTAAACCACAGACATTTATTTCTCCTAGTTCTGGAGGCTGGGAGTTCCAAGATCAAAGAGCGGGCAGATTCACTTCCTGCTGAGGATCCTCTCCCTGGCTTGCAGATGGCCACCTTCTCACTGTGCCTTCATGAGGTGGGGAGAAAGAGAAAGAGGATGGAAGTTCTCTGATGTCTCTTATTATAAAAGCACTATTCCCATTATGAAGTCTGCCTGTAGTTCAGACGGTAAAGAATCCACCTGTGATACAGGAGATGCAGGTTTGATCCCTAGGTCAGGAAGACCCCCTGGAGAAGGGCAGGGCAACCCACTGCAGTATTCTTGCTTGGAGAATTCCATGGACAGAGGAGGTTGGCGGGCTACAGTCCGTGGGGTCTCAAAGAGTCAGACACGACTTGAGTGACTGAGCACGCACATTCCCATCATGAAGGCCCCGCCTCGAGACCTCAACTAAACCTAATTACCTTCCAAATGGTCCATCTCCAGACGCCTTCACATTGGGGGTTAGGGTTTTACACATGAATGGTGGGTGGGGGAGCCATAATTCAGTTAACAACATTCAGCTCCTGACCCCCCCCCAATTCATAAATTTCTCATATGCAGAATACATTTATTCTATCTCAATAGCCCTAAAAGCCTTAACCAGCATCAAGTCTAAAGCCTAAGGTCCATAATCTCACTTAAGTATCATCTGAATCACCTATGGGTGAGACTTGAAATATGACTGATCCTAAGACAAAATTCCTCTCCAGCTGTGAACCTGTAAAACCAGATGTGCTTCCCAAATTCAATGATGGGCTGGGCATAGGAGAGATGTTCCCATTCCCAAAGGAGACATAGAAACTAAGGGTGACAAATCCCAAGTAAACCCAGAAGGCAGCAAAGCAGATTCCGTTATCTCTTAGGGCTCAAGAAGAATCCTCTTTGGTTCCAGCTTTACCCTCTGAGCCCTCTGGAGAGGCAGTGTCACTCCCACCGTGACACTGAGGAAGCTTGAACGAGGCACCCTCTCCCCAGGGGTCCACAGGGCCTCCTCGAGTGTGTCTCTTAGAGGGATCCCTCCCCTGAAGCAGGGGGCAAGGGCAAGCTGACCATTACTTTGATGGTCAAAAACCAGGCTGACATTTTGTACCATATTCTTATTGTCTTTAAAGTAGGCTCTGTTGTATCTATAATGTCCTAAACTTAAGCAGCAGGAATTTCAAGTTCACCAGTAAGTAGAAGCTGCTGCTGCTGCTAAGTCGCTTCAGTCATGTCCAACTCTGTGCGACCCCAGAGACGGCAGCCCATCAGGCTCCCCCATCCCTGGGATTCTCCCAGGCAAGAACACTGGAGTGGGTTGCCATTTCCTTCTCCAATGCATGGAAGTGAAAAGTGAAGCTACCCTTTGGCAAAGGTTCTCAATGCGAGGGAATAATCAGAAAGGACAAATGTTAGTGATCCATTGTGATTTTTAGGTTTCCTGAAGCATTTCGTAGCCCTCTGCTAGATTAAGATGTGCAAATGTCTGTCTCGAAGCACTGCTCAGTCGTAAGAGATAAGACTCACCTCCTTTGCTTTTCATGGCCTGGAATATCTGACTGCTCATGCTTTAAATTCTTCACCTGACAATGAATATACCCTGGGATAACATTCATCTCTCAGGCAGCACACATCAAACATTTTTAATCCCTATCTTTGACATACACCATACACCTCATGAATAATTAAGTAATGACTCACAATTGGCCCGTTTTTCTTCCCTTTCTTACTTTGCAGACTTCAAAGGACTTTTGTACAGGTAGAAGGTGAGGCTGGTGGTAAAAATCAACCTAAATTATCTTCTCCCTCAGTATACGCTTTTGCTAAGGAGAACTTCATTCTTCAGTCATGATGAGAGAAAGCCAAATCTTCAGCTTCAAAGCTTTCAAGTCTTGAACAAATCCCTACTCGCTTCAAACCATCATTGTGAATTCCACCTGCAACTACTCACTCATCTGAGCGGATCTGTGTGCAGTTACTTAAACTGTCCCTAACCAAAGCAGGATCCTCCTACTGAGCAAAGCTGTGCAAGTGGAGACCAGATTTTCCAAGGTCAGAACACGTGGTTTCCACAGCAGCAGGGCGGTGTAGGAGCGCATAAGGAGATGGAGTCAGGGCAGTGTATGATAAAATCTGCAGTTCATGCTCTCCATTAAATATTTTAATGGCTTGGTTTTCATGGCAAAAAGCTAACTGAAAGTAATCCTTAGAACAAATCCTCAGCGAATCAATTCCCTTTGAAAAAAAGAAAAAGTCAAGTGACTCACTGCTCTGTGGTGATCTAGATGGGAGAGAAATTCAGAAGGGAAGGAATATGTGTATACATATGGCTGATTCACATTGCTGTGCCACAGAAACTAGCACAACCTTGTGAAGCAACTATACCCCAATAAATAAATTTTAAAAAAATGTCATGAGATACTGAATTGAATCCAATTACAGTGGAAGCTAAAACAAAGCGTACTTCAGAAATGTGCTGCAGACATTCATTTAGTATTGATGATGGCATATTTGCCCTTCAGTGAGTCATAGTTCAGGGCTTCCCAGGAGGCACTGGTGGTAAAGAATCCACCTTCCAGTGCAGGAGACACAAGAGATGTGGGTTTGATCCCTGGGTTGGGAAGATTCTTTAGAGGAGGGAATGGCAATCCACTCCAGTATTCTTCCTGGAAAATTCCATGGACAGAGGAGCCTGGCAGGCTACAGTCCATGGGGCTGCAAAGAGTTGGACATGACTGGGCACAGCAATACAGGTCATGTTAGGTATTTAATAATTTTTTGAGACTTTTGGATTTGATTTAACTTAGCTTAGTTATTTTAATCCATTGTTCTTAATAAGAGGGAAAAATGCGTTCAGTGCCCATGAATAGGATGAAATTAGCTTTTCTGCAAATCCATGTTGGCCCCTGGGTCACACCTTGGGAGGCATCCCCACAGGGACTGATGTTGGCACTGTGCTGTTCTTGTATTCTACCAAAGGCACAGCACATAATCTGGCACCTTCCTAGACAAGTTCAAGATGAACATGGGCCCGATGCACATCCCTTATGAGTAAACAATTAGTACCTTCCCTGTAGGATTGTCTTCCCCATTAAATGTCATGCAGATTAAATGAGTTCATTCACAGAGAGTGTTCAGAACAGTGCCTGGCACCAGGGAAGCGTTCAGCGAATAATCATCATTATTTGGTTAATACTGTTGCTCTTCCTGTTATTGCGTCAACCCATTAAAGGACAATGAGGGCAACAAATCTTTATATAGCTTTGGTTCTTGCTGAAACAGGTGACTTCCTGTATGGTGTGGACACATCCAAGGGGAAGACACTTCAATAGAACACTTGATATTTTTACAATCAATTTCATGTGGAGATCTCAGAGAAAACCTTTCATAACACACAATATATGATTGGATAAAGGTAGCACAGAGAGAGGGCACTGTGTCAAAATCAAAAACAAACTTTTCTCTATTTCAGGGCTGGTGTTCTCAAGTTCTGAATGAGTGTGTGGCCAAAGCAGATAAAGGAAGCTGTAGAGAAGGAAAGACCGGAAGAAAGAGAACAGAGTATAAATTTAGGGGAGGAGGAATTTAGGGAAGTATTCTTTTTTAATAGGACAGAGCCAGGCATATCACACTCCATTCATTCACCATTCATTCTGAATTTTCCAAGAAAATCAAACCTGAATTCTCAACTGAATTCTGCTATCCTCCCAAAATAATTCAGTCCATCAAAGCACACATTCCAGGGGTTTACTAAATCTATATGCAGTCATTTCATTAGTCAAGGGATCCCATTTTCCCACTTATTCTTTCCCAACACCCCAATATGAAATAATTTCCCACACCAGCTGATGCACAAACCTTGCACTTCACAATCAGGCTTTATGCATGATGTTTGAGTATCTCAGATTGCCTTTGACTTTAAAATTCAAATTAAATTAGATGTTGCTGAGTTCAGAGTGTTTCCAGGAACCACACTTTATGTTTTAAGTTTTGGCTGCACCTACAGTATGTTGGGCCTTAGTTCCCTGACTAGGGATTGAATGGTCCCTGTCTCCTGCAGTGGAGGTGGAGTCTTAATCACGGCATCACCAGGGAAGTCTCTGCAACCACCTTTTGGCAGTAGTAGAAAAGAGAGATGCTAGGCTTAAGTGGCGATTGGGAGGGAATACTGAGGGAGTAACAGGTGAATAAAAAGTCATAGTAAAGGCTCAGGATCCACAGGCAAGTTAGGAGTCTTTCAAGATATTCAAATGTTAGGCCTAGACAGGCATGTTGGTTGAATAGGAATGACAAGGTGCTGAGGTATAAAACCAGGGTTAAATGAAGGCTCTGTATAGTATCAGGGCTTCCCTGATAACTCAGCTGGTAAAGAATCCACTTGCAATGCAGGAGACGCCAGTTTGATTCCCAGGTCGGGAAGATCCACTGGAGAAGGAATAGGCTACCCACTCCAGTATTCTATGACTTTCCTTGTGGCTCAGCTGGTAAAGAATCCACCTGCAATGCAGGATATCTAGGTTCAATCCCTGGGTTGGGAAGATTCCCTGGAGAAGGGAAAGGCTGCCCATCCCAGTATTCTGGCCTGGAGAATTCCATGGACTGTATAGTCCATGAGTTTGCAAAGAGTCCGACATGACTGGGCGACTTTCACTTCACTGTATAAAATGAATATTCTCCAGGGACATAAAAGGGTGGAAGAGGCATCAGTTCCACTAAATCCTCAGGGAGAGGGCAGTTGTGTCCAGAGAGCAATCTGCTGGTGATCAGTCCGCAGAACCAACAGAAATAAGGGCTTCTGAGCATTTTCCTTAAACTCAGCCCCATGAGCCAATTGCACAGTCCCCCCGGGGGCGACTAATAGTAAGAGAGGAAGAGATTCTCCCTCTGCTTTGGTGGATTATAAACCCGGACTTGGAAAGGACAAGTGGCAGCTTGTTTTTCAAGAATCAGTTTTTAAAAACAAAGGATTTACCTAGATGTCTTTTCCAGGTGAATCCTTTGTCTCTTCACTGTACTAAATTCCTCATTAACTAAAGCAACTGCATTTAGTTACCCACAAATGTTGGAGCCACTTGGCAGATGGTCCAGCATCAGTACATGAGTCATGAGGAAGTTTTTCATGTCAATACCTTTTGGAGACCCAAGTAACATCCATGCAGTGTTCTATTAATATTTTGGTACTAATCCCAAGAGGCTTCCCTGGTTGCTCAGCAGTAAAGAATCCGCCTGCCAGTGCAGGAGATGCAGGAGACCTGGGTTCGATCCCTGGGTCAGGAAGATCCCCTGGAGGAGGAAATGGCAACCCGCTCCAGTATTCTTGCCTGGAGAATCCCATGCACAGAGGAGCCTGGAAGGCTACAGTCCATGGGATTGCAAAGAGTCGGACATGACTGAGTGACTAAACTGAAACTGGACTAATAATCTCAAGTAAATCTTTCATTTCTAATACCTTTGGACTTTCATCATCTATAAAAATTCTTCATCCCCTTAAAAATTTAATTTAATATCAGCGGGTTGGAGAAGGACATTTATTTATATATAAATAAGTAAAACTCAAGTCCTAGGTATTTGTATGTTAACTTCAGAGCAGAAAAAAAAAAAATTTAGTTGGTAGGTGGTGTGGTAGAGGTCCAAGAGGGAGGGGGTATATGCATACAAAAATAGTAATAATAAAATTTTATTTTTTTTTTAACTTTACAATATTGTATTAGTTTTGCCAAATATCGAAATGAATCCGCCACAGGTATACCTGTGTTCCCCTTTAAAAAAATAAAATAAATAAGTGATACACATATAAAACAGCCATGTAGTGAAGAATAGCATACCCTAACCTACAGAATCAGGGATGATCCAGAATGGGAAGGTGACTGCCACTTCTGATCCGGTCCCACAAAAAGGAAGATGTAGAACAAGAAGCCTGGCAACTTCTGAGGGCAGAGTGTAGGGGCTTTGAAAGACAGACTGTGAATCTTTGATGAATGGCTTGAATCTACACTAGGAACCTGTTGGTATTTAGTTGCTATATCGTGTCCGACGTATTTGCAACCCCATGGACTGTACCCGGCCAGGTTCCAAATGAGCACTCTAAATGAACTTAAACTCAAATTTCTAACCTCAATGAGATCCAACTGTCAATTGGTTATTCTATCTCCAGTTTGATATGCAAATAAACCGGGGGCCCGGAAGTAGATTGATTCACTTAAAGTCACACAGTAAGTACAGGAAATGAGATCTGAGCTTAGGCCTGACTGTCTGAAAAGTCATATTCTTTCCAACATACTATGTCACTGAATGTAAGATGTGGCCTCCCTCATGATTAGAGTCAGCTTTGTTTTAGGTTGCAGACATTCCATTCCTATAGTCTTCGTCCCATATTTTATGATATTCAGTAAATTTAGTAAACTTGCACATGGATTGTGAGCGAATGTTTTTTTTTAATGGACTGTTGTAAATAAAAAATGAGCACTACTGTCTGTAGTACTTGTTTGTTGACCAATTATAAATAGATCCTCACTGATGTGCAAATTTTTTTGCAAATTGAATGCCACGTTCTAGAAAAAGTATGAAAAGATGATTATTTTTTGTTTTTCCACCTTGCGGCCTTTATCCCTAGTCCTAAGTGTTCTTCCAGAACAGAACCAGCATTAGGATCATGATGGCAAGTCAACCACAGGAATATCTTCCATGACATGTTAACTGAGTTGGTATGCCTTCTGAACATCTTCCACTCTGCAGCTCCACCTGTGTCCCTGGGCTGAGACCAGGAGGACATCAGAGGACCAAGGTTCTTCAGATGAGGGAGCAGCCAGCCTCCTTTTCAAGCAGTCAGCTTTCAGAGCCTCAGCGAGAGGATTAGAGAATTTGAACCTTAGCAATGCAGCTTTTTTTTTTTTTTTTCTTTTAAACACTATCCCATCTGTTGGCCTCATGCACAGACAGCTGCACAAGGGCCTGAGTATCAACATTCTAATGTCAAGGGGCTGTGAAATTTTACTATTATGACAAGAAGTCTTCAGGGCCATAATTAACAGAGGAGGGAATTTCAACCCAAATATTATAACTTCTTTAAAACTACACCCATCTGTGAGCCTTATGTCCTCAGTTGAGCTTAAGTCCTGAAAGCAGCAGGAAAAAAAAAAAAATTACAAAACATCAGTTTTTTCAAAAAGGTTTTTTCTAGGGTGTCAGGGTAGTTAGGAAGGAGGGACTGGGCGTTGTTCACAATGAACAAGGGAAGTCAGCAGAACTATGATCATTGCAGAAATCATAGCAGAACGATGCACTTCCCATTCCAGCACTGATTTAATGGGGTACAGTTAGCAAAGCTTACATTTTTGTTACTGCTGTTGCCTCCTCTTCCCTTTCTCCCCCTTATCCCATTCCTTTCCAGGCTTCCCCAAAATTTACAAACCAACTTTAGTTTCCTTCTGTGATGTAGTAACATGGATAAGTGCTGTAGCAATACTTCCTGTGGCCAAGGTGAAAGTCCCAATAACGTGTCAAAGGTATAGAATCTAGCTGTGTTACATGGCTATCTTTCTGATTGAAGATATCAGAGGATATCTTTTATATCAGAGGATATAAAGATGAATAAGACATACTTTCAGGACTTCCCTGATGGTCTAGTAGTTAAGACTCCATTCTTGCAATGGAGAAGGAAATGCCAACCCACTCCAGTATTCTTGCCTGGAAAATCCCAGACACAGAGGAGCCTAGCAGGCTACAGTCTACAGGGTTGCAAAGAGTTGGACATGACTGAGCATGCATGCGCTTCCAAAGCAAGGAATAGATTCCTGGCTGGGGAACTAAGATCCCACATGCTACTCGGTGAGGCCAAAAAAATTAAGAATTAAAAATGAAAAAACAGATCATCACATAATGATTTTTAAAAAGATGCAGTCTCAGTCCTAATGATGAGACACATAAGAGTTAAATAGATCATTTCAGTCCAGGGTGACAAGGCTACAGTTAAGGAGGGCCCAGAAAATAAGAGAAGTGGAAGGCAAAGGAGAAAAGGTATCCATCTGAATGCAGAATTCCAAAGAACAGCAAGGAGAGATAAGAAAGCCTTCCTAACTGAACAATGTAAAGAAATAGAGGAAAACAATAGAATGGGAAAGACTAGAGAAGACAAAGAGAAGGGAATGTTATCCAAACTATTCAGTGGTTAGGTTCAGTTCAGTTCAGTTGTTCAGTCGTGTCCGGCTCTTTGTGACCCCATGGACTGGAGCATGCCAGGCCTCCCTGTTCATCACCAATGCCCAGAGTTTACTCAAACTCATGTCCATAGAATCAGTGATGCCATCCAACCATCTCATCCTCTGTCGTCCCCTTCTACTGCCTTCAATCTTTCCCAGCATCAGGGTCCTTTCAAATGAGTGGTTAGGTTAAAACTGCGTGTGATTGATTGTTCCTTACCTATAGGAATTACAAGAGAGTTATCTAGATTACCACCATGAATGAGATGATAATGATCTAATGAGTTTAAGCAAACTGTGACAGACAAGGAGTCTGTCTGGATGCAGTGAGGACAGGCAAAAGCTGAGTTCAGTTTTCTGTATTTTCTACAAAAGGTATAATACATGCAAGGCTGGTAGAAATACAGCTTAAGTTCAGAAAGAGCAATAGAGATGCAAATGTAGGATTTATCTGCATATAAGTGAAAACCTTCAGCATGGAGGAAATGATCCATAAACAGTATATGAAGTGAGAGGAGATGCAATGAACCCTAGAGACCTCACACGTCAGCAGCCCCCAGAGTGTTATATCCTGTGGTCAACACGGTGAAGGGACTCACTGAACACCTGTTTAGCCATAAATCAAGTTGTACCCACACTCAGAGGACGATAGATAACATAGGCATCAACCTTTCCTGAAGGGTGATTCCCCTTGTGTTGACTGAATGCCTAAGTCATTCATCCATTTGTCAAATATTTGTTGAGCTCTCTAAGGCAGGTGACCATTTAAGACCCTGGGGATGAGGGCCTGAATGTAATGGTTGTTAGGATATTGAAATATTTCTGTGCTTCCCTGGTGGTACAGACGGTAAAGAAACCGCCTGCCATGGAGGAGATCTGGGTTTAATCCCTGGATGGGGAAGAATCCTCTGGAGAAGGGAATGGCTACCCACTCCAGTATTCTTCCCCGGAGAATTCTATGGACAGAGGAGCCTGGTGGGCTACAGTCCTTGGGGTCGCAAAGAGTCAGAGACACGACTGAGCGACAAACAAAGGCAGGTGACGGTTTAAGACCCTGTGGATGAGGGCACGAATGTAACCGTTGTTAGGATATTGAAATACTTTTGTGCCAGATGCTATATAACCGTAGTCCTCAGCCTCGCAGGAGACATTTGACAATCTCTGGAGACACTTCTAGTTGTAACAACTAAGGGGGCAGTGATCACAGAACCCAGGGAGTAGAAACCAGATACACAGCTGAGTACCCTATGCAAAGGACAGGTCCCAGTGACAAAGAATTACTGGTCCTAGAATGCCAGTAGTGCCAAGGCTGAGACACCCTGTGTGTGTGTGTGTATATATATAGTCACTAACATGAGCCCCATCGCAAGCTTCCTCCTCTCTCCTCTGCATCGCTCTTGCTTTATCCCCTCCTTCCCCCTTCTCAGGATCCAGCGACTAAAGGGTTAATATCTGCCCCCAAAGAGGCCTGCAGGACTTTGTTCAGCTTTATGGCTCCTGCCTGTTCTGATTGGTTAGTGCCCTAGCCTTATCAGTTGTTAAATATTTGGAATATTTTATAAATTATGGTCTCACTGGTCCATAAGTGTACCTGAATCATCTCAAGGATGATTATTATTTCCTTTAAGAAAGATTATGCCTTTTACTGAATAATTTGTATCCCCTGAAAAATGAAGATTTGAGACATCAAGCTGTGTGCGAAGGGTGGAGAAAATGCAAATTAGGGATACATGATGGTACAAGACAGCTAATAACATGCCTGTTGCTAACACAAAGGAAAATCTGGACAAAGTCTGAGAACTTTAAATGGAAACCACCTGGACTTAGTTTATCCCAAAGTATATGAAGGTATAAAGATTTAAATATAGCAGGTGATAATAGGAAAGAAACATCCCTTAAACCATTGTTGAACCAATAATTTTCCAGCCTTAAAATTTTATTTAAATGTTATTAAAGGTGCAGTACAAATGCTATTTGGCTAAGCTGTACAACATTGAAAAGCTTTAATATAAACATTTTAAAAATGAAATATCTCAAGAAAATTACATAGCAAAGAAAGTCTGTTTTGAACATCTTGCTGCTTTCAAAACATCTTCACATACTGACATGGTTACTGACTAAAGATAAACATAAAATATTATATTAATCAGCCACTTACAGTGTTGCTTTCTGTTCAGTGCTACTGGGAATTAAACAACTGAATTATGCTCATGAAAATGCACTATAAATTAGAAAAACAGTTTTGTAAAGACATAATCTTCATGGTCACACAATTTAAAACAGGGCAGCATGCCTTTTTATTTACCTGCCCTCAAAGTTCCCTTTAATTTCACCAGAATATTCAGACCTTAAAAGGTGGCATTAACATGAAAGTTTTCATTTTCCCCAAAGGAAACAGTGTCAGTATTATAACTATAAACTGCCTAAATAATGTATAAATGTGTGCTGCCTCCAAAGTACACTTCTATTTCTTTCATTACATTATTTTTAGCAGGAATACACTAACCCCCTACAAAACTGGGTTTGTCCATTTCCCACTTAAAATTCAAGCCAATGTTTACATGAATATGTCATCAAGAATTGATATTAAAAGTTAAATGAGATATAATTAAAGTGCTTTGAAAAGTATAAAGTGAAAAAGAAAGACAGCTATCTTTACTCTCATTGCCATTGTGGATGTCAAATCTTTAGAACAACACAGGTCTGGTTTTGCGCAAGAAAATCCACAAAGAACCAAGTATCTATTACCCTTAAAATAATAACCTGATTTATTGCCACCTGAAATCTCACCTGCTCAAACGGCCTTAACCTTGACTACTTTTTACCTTAACCTTGTCCTCATGTTAGCTTTAATTCAATATTTACTTGCTGAGCGCCTCCATTATATGTAAGGTTCTGTTATATAGCATAAGTAGTTTGGCATTTTGAACTTTCTCAGAGACGCCAGTATTTTGATTACAGAGCCAAAATGCATTGGGCGTGGGCTAACAATGCTATGACCCTGGAAATCAGGTAGATAACAAGCTCCATCCTAGGACACCTGGACAGGAACTGAGTCCCATCCTATCCAGGTGGCTTTTGAACCACGCTAACGATTCAAATTCATTTGGAACAAAGAGGTGCAGAGCGAATGCTTGTGTGTGCTCAATCAGTTGTATCAGACTCATCCTGCCAGGCTCCTCTGCCCATGGGATTCTCCAGGAAAGAATAAGGGAATGGGCTGCCATTTCCCACTCTCCAGGGGGTCTTCCCGACCCAGAAATCAAACCTCATCTCCTAAGTCTCCTGCACTGGCAAGTGGATTCTTTGCCACTTAGCTATCTGGGAAGGCAATGGCAAATGTTTACTAAATACTTGAGTGAGTGAGTGAAAGTCTCTCAGTTGTGTCCGACTCTTTCCGACCGCATGGACTGTATAGTCCATGGAATTCTCCAGACCAGAATAATGAAGTGGGTAGCCTTTCCCTTCTCCAGGGGATCTTCCCAACCAAGGGAGCGAACCCACAATGCAGGCGGATTCTTTACCAGCTGAGCCACAAGGGAAGCTAAATGAATAAATTTGGTCTTTTAATATTTAGAGATCTTTTGTTTATTTTACAATACATCTTAGACATACTATATACTATTGATTCATTTAAAGTCCTTGAAATTTTAGGAAACTTATTTTCACACATACACACACACAAATCCAGCTGGAAAGGAACATATTTTATAGAAATGCTCTTATCATATTTTAAAAATGATAGTTCATATTGAGATGTAAAACTTTTATGACCGTTAAGACAAATCAAACTTCTCTAATATTTCACAGTTTGCAATGATTTCAAATGTCTAAGTGCATTGAACCTCAGCTACTAATAGTAAACAACAGTACACATAGGAGAAGTCAATGACTGGATATTTCTGTAAGAATGAAAATCAGGTCACACCTAAACTTTCATTGTTCATTAGATTATTTACTGTCTCTATCCTCAGTTTCTACATCTGTCAGCTGTGAATAATAAAACTTCCAATGTCATAAGTCTGATTTAGGAATAAATGAAACTGTGTAGGCAAAGGAATGAGAACATTTTTTAAATTCAGAGACAAATAGAATTTTATAGCTGGAAGGACCTCAGACATTTATTCTGTTTTCTGTTTAGAAAAAAGAAAAAAAATTGAACCTCAGAGGGAGTAACTTGAAGAGTCACATGCCTTGCCAGCGAAAGATCCAAAATCAAAACCTGGTCTCAGAACATCCAGCTCAATGCTATTTCCATAGCATCTTATGAGCTAAACTAACTTGGAAATAATTAATAGTAAATGTTGGTGTCATAAAACCATGAAGTTCTACCCTCAAGCTAGCCACTCATCAAAAAAACGTATCTTATTTTGGTTTGTAATGCAAGCCCTCATCAGTGACTAATTTGATTTATTTTCTGGATTAGTTACCATAGATGCTTTGCAAAATGCTTTTCCACAGGCTTTTCATGGAAATAGAAGCTAAATATTAATACCCATTAATCTTTTTCTCAGATCAGAGAAGGAATTCTATTAAAATTCTATTAAAAACTTCCAACTATAACATCACGCAAGTATTCTTGCATCCTGAGTTCTTCTGTACTTCGCCCATCATTAAAACTGAGAACCCGTGAGAGCAGGAGAGTGACTGGGAACTATTTTGGGCGTGGTGGGGGGGACAGACGGGGGGAGGGTAGCATTAGTCAGTCACTCAGTCGTGTCCGACTCTTTGCGACCCCATGGACTGTAATCCACCAGGCTCCTTCATCCAAGGAATTCTCCAGATAAAAATACTGGAGTGGGTAGCCATTCCCTTCTCCAGGAGATCTTCCCAACCCAGGGATCGAACCTGGGGCTCCTGCATTGCAGGCAGATTCACTGCAGCCTGAGCCGCCAGAGGTAGTGGTGGGGGGAGGGGTTATTCCAGCCTCTCTACACTTGCCCCTAGCATCATTCCAAGGTCCTCTCCACCTAAATGATTCTCAAAGCTGGCTTATTCAACAGAACCCATGAGAGGCTGTACATTTGTTTAAAAAGAATTTGTTCATGTATTGTCATTTTTTAATCATTTTTCAAGGATTTTTCAAACATACACAAAAGTAGTGATAACAATATAATGAAAGCCACATATCCCCACCCAAGTTCCACAAGCCAGCAACATTTGTCCCTACTTTCTCCTCTATTCCTCCTCACTTTTTTTGCCCTCTTCTGGATCCCAATTATCATATGGTTTCATCCATAAATACTTCAGAATATTTAACAGCTGCTGCTGTTAAGTCGCTTCAGTCATGTCCGACTCTGTGCGACCCCATAGGTGGCAACCCACTAGGCTCCTCTGTCCCTGGGATTCTCCAGGCAAGAATATTGGAGTGGGTTGCCATTTCCTTCTCCAATGCATGAAAGTGAAAAGTGAAAGGGAAGTCGCTCAGTCGTGCCTGACTCTTAGCAACCCCATGGACTGCAGCCCACCAGGCTCCTCTGTCCGTGGGATTTTCCAGGCAAGAGTACTGGAGTGGGGTGCCATTGCCTTCTCCTATATTTAAAAGATGAAGACTTAAAAAAGATGTAATCACAATGACACTATCATATTGGACAAAATTAGCAGCAAGTCTTTACTATTGCCTAATACCCCGTTTATGTTCGATTTTACCAGATTTTCTATAAAATGTATTTCAAAGTTGTTTTGGTTGAATCCAAATCCAAACAAGATCCTGAGGACTGTATTTTGTTGCTATGTTTTCAGAGCCTCTTTAAATATCTACTGTTTTTGTGCCTCACTCTTGTTTTTTCTATGCTATGGGATTTCCCTTATTCTGAATTTGGTAGATTGCATCCTCAAGGTATCAGTTTACATATGCTCTTCTGTCCCTCACATTTCCTGTCAACTCGTAGATCAAGATGCTTAATTAGATTCAGGTTCAGTTTTCGAGACACTGATATTTCACAGCAGGTACTTCGTGTCTGGTTGCCTGCTCACTTTCAGTGGTAAGATTGATCAGTGGGTTCTGGTATCATCAGACTGCCCCGTCCCTTATGAAGTTTACCCCTTAACCTTTTATCTAACGGTTTTAAGAGCCTTTGTTTATCACTGCCTAGACCCACTAGTTTATTAAAGTTTGCAAAATAAGCATTCTCAAATTCTGTCATTCCTTCTGCATTTTATTTATCTCTACCTTTACTGAGCTATACCTGACATATAACACCATAAACGTTTAAAATGTACTGCATAATGACTTGACCTATACATACTGTGAAATAATTACCACAGTAAGTTTCATTAACATCCGTTTCCTCTTATAGTTACAAAAAACCTGGGGGGACTTTCCTGGCAGTCCAGTGGTTAAGACTCAGTGCTTCTACTGCGGGGTGCATGGGTTTGATCCCCAGTTGAAGAACTAAGATTCTGCATGCCATGTGGCATGGCCCCCCCTGCCAATTTTTTTCCTTGTGATGAGAGCTTTTAGGATCCACTCTCTAAGCAGCTTTCAAATATACCACACAGTAGTATTAATTATAGTCACCATGCTGGAATGACATCCCCAGTCCTTATTTATCTTATAACTGGAAGTTTGTCCCTTTTGACTCTACCAAATTGCCCCAGCATCCACCCTTGCTTCTGGCAACCACAATGAATTCTTTAGACCATCACTATTAATCCAAAAATTTTCTTTATATATTTGTTGTGTTGTCATCCATTGCACTCATTCTTTTTGCTCCTGAAATTATCATGAAATGTTCATGCGCGCATGCTCAGTCGCTCGGTTGTGTCCAGCTCTGAGACCCCATGGAATGTAGCCCTCCAGGCTCCTCTGTCCATGGAACTCTTCAGGCAAGAATACTGGAGTGGGTTGCTGTTTCCTCCTCCAGGGGATCTTCCTGACCCAGGGGTCAAATCAATGTCCCCTACATCTCTTGCAATGGCAGGCAGGTGGGTTTTTTACCTCTGTGCCATTTTGGTCAACAGGTGCTCTCAAATGGGCACTGGCGTCTACGTGACAAGACCCACATCTGACAGCCTTCTTACTTTCCGGTACAAAAGGCCAAAGAATCAGCCTTTCTGTTGGCTGCACTTCAGACTTGGTGCAGTGGCCCCAGGTATGTGCCACCCAGGGTTTGCTTGGTTATCATTTTTGGCTGAAGAAGGAAATGGCAATCCACTCCAGTACTATTGTCTGGAAAATCCCATGGACAGAGGAGCCTGGCAAGCTACAGTCCATGGGGTCACAAAGAGTTAGACGCAACTGAGCGACTTCACACACACACACATATTTTTGGCTGGCACTGTTGAAGACCACGCAAGAAGGCCAGACTGGCACAAAAACAGCCACAGAGAAACCAGTTAAGAGAGTCTCATGGTGAGGGGGGTGCGAGTTGGGGGAGGCTTAAGAGGAAGGGGATATATGTACATAGCTGATTCACTTTGCTATACAGCAGAAACACATAACTGCTACTGCTACTGCTAAGTCGCTTCAGTCGTGTCCGACTGTGCAACCCCATAGACGGCAGCCCACCAGGCTCCGCTGTCCCTGGGATTCTCCAGGCAAGAACACTGGAGTGGGTGGCCATTTCCTTCTCCAATGCATGAAAGTGAAAAGTGAAAGGGAAGTCGCTCAGTCGTGCCTGACTCTTAGCAACCCCATGGACTGCAGCCCACCAGGCTCCTCTGTCCATGGGATTTTCCAGGCAAGAGTACTGGAGTGGGGTGCCATTGCCTTCTCCAACACACAACACTGTGACGCAATTATTTTCCAATTAAAGAAATTTTTAAAAAGTCTCATTAAGCTTCCTTACCACCTCAGGGTGGAGGCCAGTCACTGTAGCACCCTCCCACACTGGGCTCGCTGCAGTTGCTTCCTGTCCTTTAAGTCAGGGGTCTCCAACCTCCAGAATCTAATGTCTGATGATCCGAGCTGGAGCTGATGTAATAATAATAGAGATAAGATACACAATACATTTAATGCACTTGAATTATCCCCAAACCATCCCTCCACTCCCCGGTACCCCTGGTCTGTGGAAAAATTGTCTTCCACAAAACACACATACATACACACAAATACACATCAATAAAAGGTTAGCGTTTAAGTTTTAATCATAAAATATATTAATATTTTCATAAATGCCAGCAAAACTTTAATTTTCAATTAACACACAAATGGGGGCGTCCCTGTTGTTTCAGTGGCTAAGAATCTGTCTTGCGCTCTCCGCCCGACCACCGCCGCGCCGCCATCATGGACACGAGCCGTGTGCAGCCCATCAAGCTTGCCAGGGTCACCAAGGTGTTGGCAGGACCGGTTCTCAGGGACAGTGCACGCAGGTGCGCGTAGAATTCATGGACGACACGAGCCGCTCCATCATCCGAAACGTGAAAGGCCCCGAGCGCGAGGGCGACGTGCTCACCCTGTTGGAGTCAGAGCGAGAGGCTCGGAGGCTGCGCTGAACTTGTGACTGGGTGCTGGATGTCTGGGTTGACGCCTTGGCCCACCAGGATGATCTGCTGTTAATAAAGTGTTTGTATTGTATGTAAACCTGAAAAAAAAAAAAGAATCTGTCTTGCAATGCAGGGGACACGGATTCAATCCCTGGTTGAGGAACTAAGATTCTACATGCCACAGAGCGACTAAGGCTAGGTGCCGCAACTAAAACCCGACTCAGCCAAAACAAAACAAAACAAAACAAAATAAACAGGAAACACAGATATCCCTCATGGCCAGGCACAGCTGGTCAACCCGGCTCCCCGGCCCACGGAGGCCAAGTCGGGCGGGCCCACAAGAAAACCTATTAACAGGTTATCATTACAACAATTTCAGTTTGAAAGACACCAGTTTCCAAGTCAGTGTCCTCCCAAGCTCTGCATATTTCCATACTCTACACCTTGAATGGAAGAGTTAAGATATTTTTAAAAGAAGGCTTACACACCCAGGGAACAAAGATACTCTAAGCATAGCTACAAGGAATCTTCTACATATGCCAACTTCTAAATGAGGTTCAGCATCTGGGACTCAGTAGGGTAAACTCTATAATTGGGTTGCTCTCCTTTTAACAGACCCACGTAATTTTATAACACTTGTGTAAATTGATTTATATATAACGTTCCTACTTTATTGGTTTGCTCTGTTTTTAGCACTTGCTTACTGCTTTATAAGGTAGAAAAAAATGAATGATATGCAGCAGTGAGTGGTAAATCGGAAAAGAAATTCTCAGCTGGTGGAAGTTAGGGAGATTTTAGTTCCCTGAAGGTAACAGTGAGTGTAGAAAGCTTGTAAATAAATGAATGAGTGAATGAATGAATAAATAAACAGATTCTCTGTCTCATATTTGGAAAATTCAGATTCACTAGGATGTGAGATGGGGCCTGGAAAATTGTGCTTTTCAAAAGCTCTCCAGATTATTCAGCTGCTCTCCGTAGAGTTTTTAAAGCAACACTACCCTTTTGCTTTCCTCCTGAAGGGAAACGAAGGAAGTGTGTAAAGTTTTGAAACAATCACACCCATTCAATTATCCTCCTTTCTTGTCTCCAGTAAACAAACAAAAAAAAAAGAGAGTGAGAGAGAGAAAGGAAATTGGGCTTCATGTGTAACCTCTGAAAGCCTAGCCCAGCATTTTTAATGAATTAAAATCAGTATCAAATGTTCCAACCGAGTAAATAAATCAGCATTCAAGAAAAAGAATATAGCTGGTAAGCATGCTAACTGCCACTATGTGGCTTGATATCTGTGCCCATGTTTAAGACAGGTTTAAGACTGATTCACAAATAGTTTGAACTGCTTATTTCTATTGTTTTGTTTTTATAACCTGGGAGAATCTCAAAATTCCAGGCTCATTCCTCTGCCACACATCTGCAGCTGCTAGACCCCATGAGTTGCAAAACACATTTCTAATGCAAGCTCCCTCCTTGAAAAGATATATTTTATTGTGCTATGAAGAACTCTAGTCATAAAGGAGAGTATACAGACCAGTACATCCCTACCATCTAACTTTGCCTGATCTTGACATCTAGTCCTCATTCTATGAAGAAACAAAACTTTACAGTTATAGGTTCTTCACTCCTCCCTAATCTCATCCTTTTCACTCCCCTCTGACATGTAAATATTCTTCTGAATTTAGAATATGTTATTTCATTCATATTTTAACCATTTCACTACATATATGCCCATAATACAGAGGAGTATTTGGCATTTTCTAAAATCTATGTAAATTAATATTTTTACCCTCATGACTGGTTTTAAGATTTATATATTAACAAAGATGGCGTTTATTCACAGTTTAACTGCCAAATTTTATACCACTTCCTGAATAGTCCACGATTTATTTATTCATCTCTTTAAATAAATATTTAGATCACTTCCAAGTGTTACTATTCAAATAATGCTAAAGTGGACTGATACAGTAGCCACCTTTTGATGGGATAACAAACAACCCCCAAACCTCAAAGGCTTACAACACAAAACGTTTTTCTATCAGTGGGACTATGGTTTGGCTACAGCTCTATTCTAAGACTATAAGCATGAAAGAGCAAAGAGAAAAAAGGAAGTAAACCAGACGGGGGAATCTCTGTAGGGTCTCTAAGCATCATGCATTTCCTTTCCTGCTCTTCCAGCTAGAGCAGCATCACATCACCTGGGGACTTGTTAGAAATGCAGATTCTCAGGCCTCAATCCAGATCTACTGAATCTGACACTGAGGGTGGAACCCAGCAATCTGTGTTTCAGTAAGTTCTTAGTGGTTCTGATGCCTGATAAAGTTTGAGACCCACCAGCACAGAAGTAAGGGCTTACAGTAATTAACATTCTAAGATAAGTAAAGGGAGGACACGTGTGCTCTGTAAGGTAGGTAATTGGATATTCATTAAACAATAGAACCTTTTACATTGCAAAGGTACATTATAAATTATTGCAAATTGTATAAACTGTGGAACATGAAGAGAAACCAAGAGATACTACACTATTTATTGACATATTTATAAATAATCCTGACTGATGTAGTAACTGAGTGTATTGCTGCTGATTTATAGGAAGATTCTACTTTGATTTATGGTTTTGCTTTATTACCACTGACCTCTGTGTGATCCCATTTTGTGAGGAAGTTCTCTGGATCAGAGAACTACAGCATTGGTCTCTAAATAAATACTTCTACTGGAGTTCATTTTCTGGCTAATTTGCATCCAAATGGCCCTATCTGAAATACCGATAATAGGGCTAAAGATAGTTTAAAGATCCAAATCTTTGGAAGAAAGCTTATTATTAATAGAGTTTGATTTGAAGAGTTATATTGTTCTAGGAGATCAAATTTCCTATATAAAAATTTTCTAATCTATGCCTTTTAAAGATATAAAGTAGACTTTAAGATTATTGCTCAAATAAGTAGAATTTGAATATGCTTTATATCAGTTAATAGATAACTTTTTTAAAAGGGAGAAAGCTGAAACCTATGCTATGTATCAGACTTTGTTAGATACTAATACGTGTTATTTCAACAACCTATTGAGGAAATATTATTATATACATTTTTAGATAAGAAAACTAAGGCTCTGAGCTCTTAAGTAATTTGTCCCTCATCACAAATAGCAGCCTAATCTAGGTCTGTCTGGCTGCAAATGCCATGAGCTTTTCATTGTATCACTTGTATACTTCAGCAAAACCATCTTTCCATAAACCTTCAACACATGAATACTGGGTAGATGCATTGAAAAAGAAGTCTTTGCACATGCAAAGTGCAATATAAACTAGTCAGGCAAGAGGCAGATCTGAGCCTAAAATAAAGTCAATTGACAGGTAATTTCATAGAATGCATAAAAACATTCACCATGTTTTAAAGTGGGTATTTCAAATAGGCTTTCCACATTTGACTATGTAATCTCATCCACAAATGAATTAGAGCTGCATGCCAAGATAATATGGGTTTCCTTGGTGGCTCAGATGATGGAGAATCTATGTGCAATGCAGGAGACCCGGGCACAGTCCCTGGGTCAGGAAGATCCCCTGGAGAAGGGAATGGCAACCCATAGCAGTATTCTTGTTTGGAGAATCCCATGGACAGAAGAACTTGCAGGGCTATAGTCCATGGGTTCGCAGAGTCAGACACGACTGAGAAAGTAAGCATGCACACACTTCAGCAGGACATCTCAGAACTAGAACATTTCTAGGGAAATGGGTCTGTAACTATCTATTCTATATATCAGGCAAAATTTAGAGACCTATCTTCCTGTTGCCTTCCTGAGACAACTAGAAATGACCAACGTACAAGTTCAAAAGAGAAAAACTAAAACAATAAAGAGAGGTAAACCAGTTATTTAGGCTTATGTAGTCAAAGTATTCAATTTATTTATAACCTTTAGTTTCACATCCAGGCAAATCTGACAGCAGGGAGTCAGCGGCAAATGAAACACATGTAAACACATTTAATGGCTGACTAATCAAAATGCAGTTTACCTCAGAGTCATTAAGAGACTTGATAAAGGAGGGTGTCCGCCCCCAAAAAATTCAAAAAATGTTAAAAGTGAAGAAATAGCAATTTTTTATTAAACTGAAGATTAAGCAATGAGCTTCTGCTAGGTACTATGGTCTGTGTAGCAAACATTAAATACTGAAGCCTAAAAAGACCTTAAGTCCTGGGTGCTGACCAGGTGGTGCTGGTAACAATATTGAATATAACGCTATAAATAATTTATGAGGTCATGACAAAACTGTAGTTTTTCACAGAATCATTTTTAGTCCTTATCTGAGATGTAGAAAACTTTAGAGAACTGTTCCACCTGATGTGAAGAGCTGACTCATTGGAAAAGACCCTGATGCTGGGAAAGATTGAGGGCGGGAGAAGAAGGGGATGACAGAGGACGAGATGGTTGGATGGCATCACTGACTCGATGGACATGAATCTGAGCAAACTCCAGGACAAAATGAAGGACAGGGAAGCCAAGGTGCTGCAGTCTATGGGGTCACAAAGAATCAGACACCAATCATTGACTGAAAAACAACAATTCACAAAATTAACATAGTAAACCCTAGATCCCTAGTAAGCTACCAAGTTCTTTTTTAAACTCCAGCTACTAGACCCTGGTCTACTTTTGCCCTGACTAGAGTAATTTATCACATGCTGAAATTGTTTTGTTTATATGCTTTTTCTCTCACTACCAAATTTAGAAAGGGTATGGGCTGTAGAATTAGATGATGATCCAATCAGCACAAATCTCTTCAACAGATTCACTCAGTTCATTAATCTTCAATAAAGTCATTTATTTAGGGCATTGTTAAAATAGCCTTGAGTCACTTAACATCATGATATAATGATCCCCTAAGACTTGCCCCACATTAAATTCACCAAGAGGAAAAATTTTCCCCTACTTTTAAAGCTTCCCTCCTAAGTTCTTCCACTTCTACAGTGTGGGAGAATTCCATAAAAATAGCCACATAGGCCAACAGAACAGAATAGGAATTCCAGAAATAAACCTAAGCATATAGGGTCAACTAATTTTCGACAAGAGTACCAGGAATACACAATAGACAAAAAAGAATCTCTCTCTTGAGAGAAACAGTAAGTCAAAATGGTGCTGTGAAAACTGAATAACCACATACAAAAGAATTAAATTGAACCCTTACATTGTACTATAGACAAAAATCAACTCAACTTGGAGTGAGTCTTAAACATGTCTTGGTAAAACTCCTAGAGGAAAACACAGGGAAAAGCTCCTTGACATCGACCTTGGCAATGATTTTCTTGGCTATGATGAAATCACAGGCAATGAGAGTGAAAATAAACAAGGGCTGTATCAAACTAGAAAGCTTCTGCTCATCAAAGGCAATAACAAACAAAAAGACAACCTACAGAATGGAAAAAGATATTTGCAAGTCATCTATCTGATAAGGGGTTAATATCCAAAAATACGCAAGGAACTCATACAACTCAATAGCAAGATAACAATCCAATGGAAAAAATGGACAGAAGACTTGACATTTTTTCCCCAAGAAGGCATACAAATGGCCAACAGATACATGAAAAAATGCTTGGCACCACTAATTATCAGGGAAATGCAAATCAAAACTACAATGGGATATAACCTCACACTTGTTAGGAGGGCTACTGTCAAAAAGACAAAAGATAACATGTGTTGGTGAGGATGTGGAGAAAAGGGAATCCTTGTACACTGTTGGTGGCAATGTACAGCCATTATGAAAACAGCATGGAGGGTCATCAAAAACTTGAAAATAGATCCAGTTATCCTTCTTCTGTGTATACATTCAAAGGAAATGCAATCAGTATCTTACCCATGTTCATTGCAGCATTATTTACCATAATCAAGATCTAAAACAACATCAATGGATAAAGAAATTGTGGTACATTTAATGGAATACCACTCAGCCTAAAGGAAATCAGTTCTGAATATTCATTGGAAGGACTGATGCTGAAGCTGAAACTCCAATACTTTGGATACCTGATGCAAAGAACTGACTCATTTGAAAAGACCCTGATGCTGGGAAAGATTGAAGGCAGAAGGGGATGACAGAGGATGAGATGGTTGGTTGGCATCACCGACTCAATGGACATGAGTTTGGGTAAACTCTGGGAGTTGGTGATGGACAGAGAAGCCTGGTGTGCTGCGGTCCACGGGGTCACAAAGAGTCAGACACAACTGAGCTACTGAACTGAACTGAACTCAGCCTTTAAAAGGAGATTCTGGCATTTGTAACAAGTAGATGGACCCAGAGGACATTATGCTAAGCAAAATAAGTCTGACACAGAAAAATACTGCATGATCTCACTTATACATGGAAGCTAGACAAGTCAAAGTCACGGAACCAGAGAGTATGGATAGAATGATGGTTTTCAGGACTGGGGAGGTGGGAGGAATGGGGAGCTATTTATCAAATGAGATAAAGGTCCAAGTCTCAGTTATGTAGAATGAAGAAGTTCTGAAGAACTTATATACACCATGGTGTCTACAGTGAATAGTTCTGTACTGTAGACTAAAAATTTGCTAAGAGCCTAGATCCTAGGATCTGGGGAAGAAAATGGCAACCTACTCCAGTACTCTTGCCTGGAAAATTCCATGGACAGAAGAGCCTGGTAGGCTATAGTCCGTGGGGTTGCAAAGAGTCAGACATGACTGAGCAACTTCACTTAGATCCTCAGATGGGCTCTTACCAGACAAAAGATAATCATTCTGTGAGGACATGGAGATGTTAATTAGCTTGACTGTAGTAATCATTTTACTATGTATACGCATCTCAAAGCATCATGCTGTACATGGTAAGAAGCTACAATTTTTCTTTTGAACATAAAATATTGTCTTTGAGATGCTTCAGTGTCCACTGCGAATTCCTCATGCTAATGGGTCTCATGGTGTAACACATACAGAATCACCTACAAGGCTTCTTCTTTTTCTTAATTTTTGCTGTTTTTTTTTAACATGTACACACTGCTTTATTTATTTATTTTTGGCTGCTCTGGATCTTCATTGCTGAACACGGACTTTCTCTAGTTGCAGAGAGCTGGGGCTACTCTCTCGTTGTGGTTCACGGGCTCCTCGTTGCGGTGGCTTCTCTTGCTGGGGAGCACAGGATCTAGGGTCCACAGGCTTCAGGAGCTCACCAGTTGTAGCCTGTGAACCCCAGAGCATGCAGGCTTCAGTAGCTGTGGCACACAGGCTTACTTGCTCCAGGTATGAGGAATCTTCCCAGACCAGGGATCAGATCCATGTCCCCTGCATCGAGAGGCAGATTCTTATCCACTGCGCCACCAGGGCAGTCCCTGCAGGGCTGCATGAAGCAGGTTATTGCGCCCACCTCCAGAGTTTCGGACTGAGTTGGGTCGCACAGAGTCAGACACGACTGAAGCGACTTGCAGCAGCAGCAGCAGCAGGCCTTGGGTGGGGCAGTCTTTGCATTTCTAGCAAGTTCCCAGGTAATGCTGGTGAGGCTGGTCTGAGACAGCACTTTGAGAATCACAGCTCTATACTGACACCTTTGTTTACATGGAATTGAGGCAAATAGTGTAGAGTAATAGCTGCCAGGAAACCACGCCTAGGATTGCCAACAGCTGGTTTGAGAGAGATAATTAATAGGCCTGCTTGTATCAGTTAGGGTCTCAACTGGAAACAGATGGCATGCTTCAGATAGGATAAGTCCTGACAGCCAAGAAGTGAAAACCTTGTTAGGCCCTAGGGTTTTGCAATGAAGACCTAAGCATCCATGTACAAGATTGAACTCGGCCCACCTTCACACACAGTCATTTAGAACAGCTGACACAACGCAGGTTGTGAGGTTACCTCCATATGCACGCTAGCCACAATGCCCAAGGAGGTATCCTAGCTGTATGCTCTGACACGTTTATTTCTTTTCTCTCAGAGTATCTGGAGGCATTGCCCTCTTCAGCTCTCTGTCGTCCTTACCCAAAGCATGATTCAGGACTTCACCTGAGAAAGTAAAGTATCTGGGAAAGCTTTACTGATGTATACAAATTTTATCTGAGTAGTCTTATCTCCTTTCCTCTGATCAATGGCCCATTTTTCTTCTACCTGCTGTAACAACTATTCTCACTTCAACATATATGCAGGGGGTTATTTTATCTCTTTAAATTTCTATATGTGAAGTTGTGGGCTTCCCTGGTGGCTCAGATGGTAAAGAATCTGCCTGCAATGTGGGAGACATGGGTTTGATCCCTGGGTAGGGAAGATCCCCTAGAGAAGGGAATGGCAACCCACTCCAGTATTCTTGCCTGGAGAATCCCATGGATAGAGGGCTACAGACCATGGGGTCGCAAAGAGTCAGACACGACTGAGTGACTAACATGGGAGGTTACAGCCATTCTTCCGTCTCTTCTGGTACCTGTCGAAAGGACACTCAGCAGACACACTGGCAACTTTAGATTATAGATGATCTCTGTGTAGCCCTTGTTATTATAGCATTCTTCTTTACTTTTTGTTTTGATACTAAATATTTTTAATAATAATTTTGTTAAAAAAACTTATGTAACCTTCTTAGTTAATATGCGCAAAATGGATACAATTAGGGATCCATTCCACATCTCAGGACCAGAGTATTCCTGGACCAGCATATACCTCCTTTCCCATCACCGGTCTCCTCTGCCCCCAAGTAAACACCATCTTTTAAAAAAAAAAATGCATATGCTATATCTTATGTAGACTTCCATAAGCAGCATACTGTTTAATTTTGTTGGACTCTGAGCAAATTTTGCAGCTTCTATTCCTTATTCCATATTATATTTCTAAAAATTGTTTATATTGTTACATGTAGAAGTTGTATATTCATTTTCCCTGTGTAAATTTATAATGTGAAGATGCTTCAAATTATTCATTTCCCTGTTGCTAGACATTTGTGTCTTTTCTAGTTTTTGTTTTTATGAACAAAGTGGCAGTGAGTTTTCTTGTAGATGTCTCCTACACGTTTCAGGGTCCCTCTTGAGTGTACTGAACCTAGTCATAGCATTGCTGGATTATAGAATACATACAGATTCATTTTCACAGGGCATTATGCACTTGTTTTCCAAAGTAACTGCACCAATTTACAACCCTACCAGTATGGCATATGAGTTCTCATTAAGCCACATCTTTACCACCTCTGATATGATCGGTCACCTTAATTTTTGCCAGTATAGTTTGTGTACAGGGTATTACATGAGGTTTTAACTTCTGTTTGACTAATCACTAGTGAAAGTATCTCTTCTTATGTATCATATCAGGTTCTTAGGGCTGCTGTAACAAATTTCCATACACTGGGTGACTTGAAACAACAGAAATGTTTTCCCTCCCAGTTCTGGGAGCCAGAAGACCAACATCAAAGCACAGGCAGAGTTGCGCTCCTTCTGAAAGCTCTCAGGAAGAATCCTTCTCGCATCTTCCTGTTTCTGGTAGTGTCAGGCCTCTTCCTTGGCTTGTGGCTGAATAACTCCAATCAAATCTCTTTCTTTGCCTTCATGTGGCCTTTTAGATCCATGTGTCTCTCACCTGAATGACTCTCATAAAGATGCTCGTCGTTGGATTTAGGACCTACCTGGATAATTTGTTGTTTAGTTGCTAAGTCGTGTCTGACTCTTTGCGACCCCATGGACTATAGCCTGCCAGGCCCCTCCGTCCATGGGATTTTCCAGGCAAGAATACTGGAGCGGGTTGCCATTTCTTTCTTCAGAAGATCTTCCTGACTTAGGGATCAAACCTGTGTCTCCTGCGTTATCAGGAGGATTGTTTACCACTGAGCGGCCTGAATAATTTAGGATGATCTTATCATGAGATTCTTAGTTATTTCTGCAAAAACCTTTTTTTCCAAAAATGTCAGATTCACAGGTTTTAAGAATTAGGACATGGACATTTAAGGATCAGGGCATGTAGTTGAGGCACAATTTAACTCACGACAAAAATAATTACCATTCACACTTTGTAAAACACAGGTTCATGTTTTTTTCTCCCGATTATCTATTGAATCTTTATTATTTTCCTATTAAGCCTTTTTCTTATTGATTTGTAAAACTTCTTTAAAGATATCCATTTTATGTCTATTTGCTAAACAAGTATTCTCTCAATCTGTGACTTACATTTTTACTTTTTAGTATGATGTCTTGATAAACAGAGGTTCTTAGTTTTTATGTAATTGAATTTGCTATCTTTTCTTTTATGGTTAGAACATTTTATGTCTTATGTAGTAAACTCTTCCGTGGCCACAAATAAATTTTCTTATATCTTCTTCTAAATATCTTGACCATTGTTCTTATAGTTTTACATCTTTCATTCATCAAGAGAAAAATTCTGTTCACAGTATATGAGATGAGGATCCAATTTTATTTTTTTTCATGAATAATGGATAACCAATTCCCCCTCATCCTGTCTTGATCCATGTCTAGAGCCACAATAGTTATCTTAGGATAAAGTGACGACAAGCTCGAGGATGAAAGACATAATCTGATGTGATATAGGCACTTACAATAGCACCAATATTTAAGTGACAGTTCTGTATCATTTAGAAAGAATAAGAAAATCCAGTTCAACATTCCTACTCAACTAACAGCATAATCTACATGACATCCTGCAAACCTTAACTGATACAATTTTATACACACTGAAGTCTATCTTTAGCCAGGTTTAACTATCATTGCAAGTAACTTAGAGTAGCTACTTTGAACTTGGGATTACATATTTACCAAATGACATCACTGAATAAATTGGTGCCAAGAAACACCCAGGTTATTAACCCTCAGCCGCCAGGTGGATGAATCAGCAGTGCCCTGTACATTTTGGGTAACTGTGGGCACAGGTGGTTCCCTGCATGGCTCTTCCATCAATCATGAAAATTAGTCAACTGTGTGGGACAGTCCATTGAATCCATAATTTCATGTCTAATAAATTTCACATGTACACACAAAAGTAAAGCTACCTGAGCTCTCAGAAAACCCAGTTTCACTAAATGCATTCATTTTACCACTGCCCTTTTTCTACACAAGGAAGGAAATAATTGCTTAACTGAAGTCAATTCGTAATCTCCAGATCTCATGAAAAACACAAGTCCTCCTTTAGAAAAGTCATCGTTGGAGAAGAAAACCTGACCTGGATTTTCCTGTACTGTGTTCTGACTGTTTTGGAATAGTCATTTGTGGGTTTAGAAACCTGTCCACACCTGTTCTGGCCAAAACAGTACCATTAGCCACCTATGACTATTTCCATTTACATGAATTAAAATAAAACGTTCAGCTCCGCATTTTGCACTAGCAATTTGTTCAGCGCTCCATAGCACCAATTCAAGACAACAAAGACAGAACATTTCCATCTTCACAGACAGTTCCTCTGGAGAGTGCTTTTCTAGACGCTTTCTTCCACTCTATTCACATTCACATCTAAATTCATGTCGTACTTTAAAGTTTACTAAGTGCTTTCCGGTCCATGCTTTGACTGGGTGCTCACTCTATGATTGGTAGAAAGGCATTATTCAAAGTGTCTTTATCTACTGTTGAGTAACACATTCCCCTCAAACTTAGCAACTGAAAATAACAAACATTTATTACCTTGTGGAGTTTCTGAGGTCAGTAATCTGGGAGCAGCTTGGCTGAGTAATCTGGCTCAGGGTCCCTCATGAGGCCGCAATCAGATACGTGCTGAAGCTGGGGCCAGGTGGCTGTTGGAAGAAGCTTTCAGTTCCTTTTTCCTGTGGCCTTTCGACTTGCTCCAGAGTAAATACTTTGGAAGAGAGAGACGGAGGGGGCAGGGGAGGGAAGGAAGGGAGAGCATTGTCTTTTATAACCTGATCTCTGAAGTGACACACCATCACTTCTGGCTTATCCTACTGTTACACAGACCCTGGTTGGCAAGATATGGGAGGAGATCACACACAGGAGTGACTGTGAGAAGCTGGAGATCATCCAGCCCATCTTAGACTTCAGCCAATCATGTTGCTCTTTAAGACACTCGGGAACGTGTCAAACTCACACAGCTGATAAACCTGAGAGAACATTAGAGAAGAACACGCATCTAAAAGAATTCCCAGGTGGTGCGATGGTAAAGAACCCGCCTGCCAATGCAGGGGATGCAGGAGTTTCCTGGGTTAGGAAACTCCCCCGGAGTAGGAGATGGCATCCCACTCAGGTATTCTTACCTGAAGAATCGCATGGACAGAGGAGCCTGGCGGACTGCAGTCCGTGGCGTTGCAGAGTTGGACATGACTGAGCGTGCACACACACACACACACAACCTCTGACTTTTTACTCCTTTCTTCCACAGTACTCTGGCTTCACACATCAAGGTGTTACTTCAACTTCCTTAAACAATTTGACTTTTTTTTTTTTAATAAACCAGTGACACAGACTAATATCATCAACCTGCAAATACTACAGCTGGGATTCAGGGGGTCTTAGTAACAATTGCTCCTCTTCTTTGCTTTCTCAGGAAAAAAAAAAAAAAAAGAAAATAACTGGAGAGTAGAAAGAACAGAAGGAGCCTGCTCCTGACAAGCACTCTGTCCTGACCAAACTCTAGATTGGCTCCTCTTAGCCCCTTGACCTTGACCTTGATGTCCATCTTTGTCGGTCCTGCATGGCCCAATTGTAGCAACAGGCCTGTGAAGTTGGTTTAGCCAGAATGCCCCACCCTCGCTATCTGACAGATTTCCTTTTCTCTCACCAAGCTCCGTGCTGAGTCACTTCAGTCATGTTCTACTCTTTGCAACCCCATGGACTGTAGCCTACCATGCTCCTCTGTCCATGGGGATTCTCCAGACAAGAATACTGGAGTGGGTTGCCATGCCCTCCTCCAGGGGATCTTCCTGACCCAGGAATCGAACCAGTATCTCTTATGTCTTCTGCGTTGGCAGGGGGCTTCTTTACCACTAGCGCCACTTGGGAAACCCTTTCTTTTACCACTCCCCAACTCCCATGTAATATCTGATCACCTTGGCCTGCCTTCAGCAAAAAGCCTGTCATGTTGGTTTATCCAGAATCCCTCTTTGCCCCTGATAGTCTCCTGTTAGTAATTTTCCATCCACTGACCCCCACCTTGCTCCTTGAATAAAAATTCCCAGTTTTCCTTACTGCATTCGAAGTTGTTTCTCTTTCCTGTTGCAAAAATGCCATCTCTGTTGACCCCACACCCATCATAATGGTCCTGATTAAAGTCCGTCTTAGTGTCAAACAAGTGTCATGAAAACTTTTTTTTAGTGCCTCTGGAGACAGCAAGTGGAGAGGAAGAAGTAAGAGGAAGATTCCTCTCCCACACCTAACCACACAGAAGAGAGTTTCTACAAATTATTGCTCAGGGAAGGGCCAGAGGCAAACTGCCTTCCTTCCGAAATATACAAAACAAAAAAAGCTGACTTAGTTTACACAGCATACACATAGATGTGCTATGGTTTACCTCCAACCATAGCACATCTTAATTTTTTTTTTTTTTTTAATAATTCTATTTCAACTCAAGGGCAAAGTGTAGAAAAAGTGGGCTATGGTGAATTTCAACTGATTTCACTTTTTGGCTTGGCATTCAATATTGGCAGTCAGGGCTACAAGTAGATTCAAATTCCAAATGTCATGGATTTACTGGCTGTGGGTATTCCAGCTGACTGCTTTATCCTTTGATAATTATTTGAAATCAAAGTTTGGTTAACATTCACTGTCGATTCTAAGAAATTATTTCTGGATAACAAAGATACTGGAAAATATGCTAGAAATATTTTTGGATACTTGAGAGGAAAGAGCAGTAGGAATAAAGAAAAATCTTTTAGTTGAACAAATAAACTTTCAATTTTTTGTCTTTATTATGGTAGAAAAATGGGCAGTTTGCAAGACTGAATCATGCTGCTTCTAAAAACTTTTTTCATCATTAAGGACTCCAACGGTCCTTCCATTTGTCATTAGAGTCAGTCTCAATTCCTACTGACCTATGAGTTAAGGAGGTCCATCCACTTATCTTTTCTTTCAATATGGCATTTAAAGGCTAGCTGCGGGAGATGATGTCAGGTAAAAGTAAGCCAAATCCTGACACAATCCACCTTAAGTAAAATGAAAATGTATGCTCTCTCACACAAAGAAGTGTTGAGTTGGGGTGGCCTTTGGAGATAGTTTAGGCTTCATCCTCAGCAAGTGATACGACAGCAGCAGTCCCAGGCATGACATCCTGATCTGACAACATCCACAGGACACATGATGTGTCTTGAGGCTCTCTCTTAGGAGGGAGGAATTTTTTCCCCCAGTGGCCTCCAGTAAACATCCTGGATGCTTCCGGATATCTCATTGGCTACAATTGGTCTATTGCTCATGACAAAGAGTACAGAACCACCACAATGGGCTTAAATAGATCATCTGTTAGAGAAAGGATGTTGGTGAACCATCACAATTCTTGTTTCCCAAATAGGAACCTCTTAGACTCTATATCAGGTTAGTTTTTATCACCAAAATATACTACCAGAAAAAGGATCTTGGTAGTAAAAAAAAAAAAAAGTATAGATATGGAAAAGCATAAATTAAAGATGGAAAGGAGAATTGGAGGAAAAAACCCTAGTGGTTCCAGACCAGGAAAACGAAAGGCAGAATATAAATTGAAATGCTGATCATGAAAATCCTATGAGATAATCCTTGTCAGAATTTAGTGAGAATTATTAGTATATATTTTTTTGCTGCTCAGACCAAATAAGTTAAAGTCTGACAATGATTTCAAGTTGCAAAGAAATGCGATCCAGAATTGGCATATCTACCTAGGCAAATAGGTTAAGCCAAACAAATAATGGATGTATTACATATCTATTATGAGACCAAATCAGTGGTACGCTCGCTCGGTGATTAAAGGACCCTCTTTTAAACAATTTTTTGGTCTGTATTTGGTACAGCTGGTACAAAGGAACATCTTTCTTCAATCATCATGTGAGTTTTTTGTTCTCCTCTTAGGCTGTTTCTTAAACAACATTGCTGACAAAGTCCTTGGTTCATAAAGCACAAACGAGGAGTAGGGTGTAAGGAGCTGGGGGTGTTATGTTGACAAGTGTGTTAGCTATGAAGACAGTCAGCCTTGAGTTTCAGTCCAAAACATGACCCAGCATGAGTTATCCAATCTACCTCAACCTCACTATTTCATCTGGAATGAGGAGGTAGGTTATTAATTGCTAATATCCTACAGAATTTTGTAAGAACTACATGAAATGATACATATGTACAAGCTGGAACGGAGTTCAGGCTATAATTGGCATTAAGTCAATGTTACTTATTACTATTGGTTATATAAAGCCTCGTAGCAGAGAGGGAGTGGTAGGGGGAGAAAGAGTGGGTAAATTTGAAAATAATGATATTGTAGTTGTTATCTTCATTCTTTACTGTGTCTCTCACAACAGATGAGGTGGGTTTTTGTTTTTGGTGTTTTTTTTTTTTTTTTTTTAAGATCGCTTTAGAAATGCATGTTTATGAAGGAAAGCAAGACTCCCAAAATTCAGTAATGAAAAGTACATTAGATTTCATGTGGCAAAGACAAGACTCAAACCAGATTTATTGACCTTGGATCTAATGTTCTTTTTACTGCCTCTTATTGAGAAAGTATTTCAACAGTTTTTGCATGATTCATTGCTTACTGTTCAAAAAGGTAGACTTGGAATCTTTCAGTCACTGAGCTGGGAAAGCGTCACAAGCTTTGGATGGTACATATCCAGCAGAATCTGTTCCCAAACCACATGGGGAGGTTGATCTCATATCTGTAGGGACAGAAGGTCCAAACAAGCCTTTTCTACTATACTATTTACGCCTGACATGAAGGTAAATGTTTTTGTTTGTTTTTAGTAGTTAGCCATCTAGTGTAACACTCCCAAATATCCCCCGGCACCTGGAATATTGGCACTGCCATCTGGAATTTCACCATTAGAATACAATTTTACGACTAAGGTTTAGCTTTAAGAAAGCCCTTGTTATAATGGACTTGGAAGGGACCAGGAAAATGAACACAGACATACCCCTAGTTAACCACTACTGATTCTTATCCGCTGGACTAGTTGTCTGTTTCAATGGCTCCCTTGGAGAGTGCAATGGCTTCGCTTCATCTCTCTCCTGAAGGAGAGCTGTATTTGAACGCAAAGGATAAAATATGCCTCACCTTTAGGAAGTGTAGGGGGGAAGAGGGTGTAGATGAGAAAGCACTGAAAAGGAGCAGAGAGGGTGGGATGACAGAAATCAGTCAGCCTTCCTACAATTATGTCACCCTAGGACTATTTTTAAAATGTCTTAGAATTCTTTTCTACTTTAAACTGAGTGACTCCCCCTGGTTTTCCTACTCAGCAATAGTTGGAGACAATGAAAAGGCCATTTAAGCCATGTTAATATTTCTTAATCACCAAACACATCTAAGTCATTAAAATTTGAATCCTTTATGATTTCACTTAGCATACTGTTGGTAACGTGACAAAATCTGGGACATGAGTGAATCTTTCTGTGATAGTTGTTTTTTTTTTTTTTAAGGCTTTGGAAGTGAGTCAGTGTTGAATGTATCAAAATTATAATGCTTGATGTAGCCTTCCAAAAACAATAGCAAAGTCTGTAACAACATTGTCCAACAAAACCCTATCATGATAAAAAATGTTCTTTCATCGGTCCTAAATAATACAGCTGCCATTAGCCACAAGTGGATATTGAGTACTTGAAGTGTGGCTACTGACACAAAGGGATTGGACTTTACTCAGCCACTTGTGGCTGGTGGTATTGGACTGTGTAAGTCCAGAGGTGGTCTTTATTTGTATTTATTTATTTTTTGGTTGCACTGCTCTGCCTGTGGGATGTTAGTTCCCTGACCAGGGATGGAACCCATGCCCACTGCAGTGGAAGCATGGAGTCTTAACCACTGGACCAGTAGGGAAGCCCAGTGTAGTTTTGTTTAAAGTTTTCTGCTCTCCTCACTTTGTTTGTTTTCAAAAGTACCTATTTCGATTAATGCCATCAATTTTATATATAAATTCCGTGGTTTTTTTTTTTTTTTTTCTATTGGAAAATGTTTCTTTACCTATGATAACTCCAAGGTGAGCAGAGCAAACCAAGTTGCCTTGCACAGCAGCATCTTGGGCAAATTTATGTATATTACTCATAAAATACTTGTAATATGCGGTCAATTTCTAATGTCAACTATTGACACAAAAGGAGCGAGCCTGTGTAGATGAAACGGTGAAGCATCAGACGTCTGTCCTCCGCACTGATGGACTGGCCTTTCAGGTCAATTGTCCTTTGATTTCCTCCTCCCCCCTCCGAAATCCGGCACCTTCTGGGTGCCCCTGGGTCTGCAGATTTATGGTGCCCTTCTCTCCCTCTCGTATTGAAATCATTTAAAATCATTTAAAACCTCCTTTAAATTCATCCTAATTGTATAGAGGAGAAACCCGAGTCATTGCAAAGAACCACGGAGGGAAAGAAAAGGACTATTGATGAGCTCCTACCTGCTTGTGCTTAGTCGCTCAGTCAAGTCCAAGTCTTTGCGACCCCACTGGACTGTTGCCCTTCAGGCTCCTCTGTCCGTGAATTCTCCAGGCAAGAATACTGGAGTGGGTTGCCATGCCCTCCTCCTGGGGATCTTCCCAACCCAGGGATTGAACCCAGGTCTCCTGCATTTTGAGAGGATTCTTTACCAGCTGAGCTACCAGCGAAACCCCTACTATGTGCTTACTAGATACTTTATATGATGTTGGGGAAAAGGGTTCCCTGCTTGAATGCTGCTTCCCTGGCAAATAAATGACATTCAATAAACATTTTAAAATGGAAAAACACAAGAATACAGTTTTACAACGTGAAACTGTTATCATGCCCTTATCAAGACGAGGGAACTGAAATGTAGAGAAGTTATATGACTTCCTTTAGGCTAAGTTCACCCAACGCGCCAACATTTAATAGTCTTTCCTCTTAACTGTTTAAGTCTTTGCCTTGCTTCCTGTGTCCTAGGGGTTTTGCTCTTTGCCTTTCAAAGATAACACAAGCTAAATTGACCACTAGATATACACCAATGGCTGCAAAGGTATTAACAGAACCCGTTCCTAGCCGCCAGCCCTTTTCCAGGGGTCTTTGAATTTTAATGCCAACCTTCTGGGGACAGTGTAAACTCACAGAAATGGCTCCCTGGAAATTTCATGCTGTTGAGGAGAGATTTTTATTTTGGTACTTTAGCGGCATTAAAAATATATATATTCCACAGCAGATATTTTCCTGGAGTGGATGTTTCCATAAAGGAGTCTGGATGCTTCCACAGAAAGACGCATTTCACTTACAAATTCAACTTCAACAGCGTTTGCCTTTATCTGATCCTATATTTTGAGTAGACGATTGATTCATTCGTATTAGCCCCTATCATGATAGATGACTTGTAAGAAACAGAAATTGGCTCCTCCCCCATTCTCCGCCCCCCCCCCCCCCCCCCCCCCGCCCTCCCCGGATCCTCTGATGCTTCAGAGTACGGTCTAAAAACGGAGGCGCCTTTGGAAAGGATTTGCACGTTAAAATATGGCTCCGTGATTTTCAACGCACAGACCACAAACAGCGCTAGAGCCCGAGAAGTATTTAAAACAGATCACATCCTGAAGTTGGAGGGCTGCAAGAAAAGTACAAGTCGTCCAGGCCAGTCTGCAGAGGTTGTTCGGGCTTCCGCCCTGCAAAAAAAAAAAAAAAACAACGGGCAGGCGACACGTCGCGACGAAATCTCAGCGGCAGAAGGGGAAGAGCATCACCTGCAGTTCGAGGCGTGGGAAACGCCGGCGGAGGAGGCCGGCGAGGAAGCCCGCCGGAGAGGTGCGCGCCGCGGGGCCGCTCAGGTGCCGGGGCTCGGCGGCGCCGGGGGGAGACGCGGCGCGGTGGAGAAGGACGGACGGTCAGCCGTCGGGACCGCAAGACACTGCTGCGGCAGGGAGGCCGGCCCAGCCTGTCCGCTCGCCGCCGCTACTGTCCGGGAGGCGGACCCCGCGGGAGCACCCGGGTCCGGGGCGCGGGGCGGGGGGGCGAGGCGGGGCGCTGACGTCACCTCCCCTCCCCCGCGGCCTCCGGGAGGGAGAGAGGGAGGGAGGAGCGCCGAGAGAAGCAGCAATCCGCCGCAGTTCCCGGCCGCAACTCCCAAACTCCGCGGCTCGGCTGCCCGGACAAGTCCTGACAAACTTGGTTTCTCCCCGGCCCTCGCGCACTCGCCTCCTTTTTCGCTGCTCAAGTTTTTTCCCCCAGGACGGTAAGCCTCCGGAGATGCGGCCACCTGGGCGGCGCGGGCGGATCGCACCCTCGCTGGGGACATGGTGAAGATCGCAGGGAAGAAGCAAAGTTGGTACTTCAGACACGGCTTCTAACAAACATCCAGATAGTGTGGGGATTACGGAGCTGTCGGCACTTTAAAGCAGGGCTCCGAGGACTCGGCTGGACGGGTGAGTTCCTTCTTTCGTGCAAGCCTTTCTGTCTTTTTAAAGTTTAAACAGAAATGAAATAATGTGAGGGTGCTTCACTAGTATGGGGAAGCGTGTGCATCCTACCGGTTTTCCGCTTGGGGAACAGCACCCTACCACCCCCCACCACCCCCAAAGGCTGTGTTTAGCTCGGGAATCAAAGATCAGTATGCACAGGTTTTGGAATTCGTGAAATACTTGCAGAGCACTGTTCAGAAGAACTTGAAAAGCTACGCCGTTTGTGCATTATTTCGAATGTAACTTATTATAGAAATGGTGCGCGGGGAGGGCGCCTCCGTGCCGCGTGATCCGCAGTGGCGCAGCGCCCTCTAGTTCGGACACCCGGCGAAGCGCGCGCTCCCTGCGGGGTTCCGCGCGGACCGCGAACTTGGACCTGCCGGGTGCTCATGGAACGTGGGCGTGAGGTCCCTGGCCGTCACCCTAGCCTTCACTTACCACCCACTCCGGCCCATTCTGTGTCTGATTTACATATACCAGCGTGGGTGAACTGGATACAGAATTGGTGCTGGCAGAAAGTGGTTTTGTTTTTTTTTTTAATTTATTTAATTTTGGGGAACCCAGCCCCCATCCCCCTAATGTCCCAGAACCTATGGGTACTGGGTTAAGGAGGACTGACTATTGAGAGGACAAACGTGGAGCTTGAACTCCATCTCTCGTTCATGTGAAGGTAATTAGAGGGTAGCTAAAAGGCACCTCCTTTTCGTTCCTTTGGGGCTAAAGGATCAGTTAAAAACGTGGCAGCACCGGACTCTGAAATCTACATCTCTGGCTCTTGGCTGTTCCTCTGGCGACAAAGTGCGACTTCTTCCAGGCAATTAGGTTTCTCAGTGGACCTGGCCGGCAAATCGGGATTCCCCAACCGATGTTTAGTTCAAGTAAGCGGTATTATTTATTAATGAATAGTAATTTTTTTCTCCAGGAATTCTTTTGCGCCATTTCAAAATCTTGTGATTGTATGTTATAGGATGGTGTCTTTTTAGCCTTTTTACTCACCCCCTCCTATCCCTTAACCCCGCATACTGCCCCTACAAACTGTTGGCGTTCGCGTGTGGCTGTGTTTCGTTTAGAGTTAGAATTCGGCCCGGGGCGCCAACGAATGGAGCTTGGAGATCAGGTCACCTGCTTCCTAGGTGTTTCATGTATGAAGCTGACCTGTAACCCCGGGAGCGCTTTGCGCAGTTATGGCCGTAGCCAAATGTTTGGATGATGATGTTTGTTGGATGTGTGAATTTGTGTGTATTCTAAATAATACGCCGGGAATACACTACATACTCTTAGTGCCGCGAATCAGCACACTCATTCTGCAGGCGTGGTTTCTCCTTCCCAGCCACGACCTGGTAGACACTTTTTTTCTAATCACCGTCTTTGAGATGGCGTAAGAGTAGGCTGCATTAACTTTGAACTAAGGCATTTCCCTCTTTAACCCTAGACTCCTTCGCCCCCATCGGCCTGGTAGTTCCTCCAGCAGCCCCCTCCACCGGTTCTGGGGAAATCATCTCTCTTTGTCCTCACAGTGTTAACGTATTCTAGCTCCACAAACTTTCCGAGGTCACGTCCGCCCTCTTCCCCAGGCTGTTTCTCTACGCCCGGGAGCATTCCGGGCTGCGCTGAGCCGGCGCCTGGAGCTTTGCCCGCGCCGAGGATGGGCTCACAGCCCCGGGATACCCCGACTGCGCGCTCGGGCTAGCGGAGGTGGGGGGAGGGTTCCCCGAGGTTTCCCCTTCTCCCTAAAGAACCTGGAGTTTCACGTTATACTGCGTTCACGCTTTGCGGGGTGTACTCACCGGGTGGGAAAGAGCACGAGGCGGCACAAGCTGCCTTTTGTCCCCGCAGCCCTGGGGATCCGGGGGCGTGCGCCGGGGGAGGCAGGCCTTGGGGTTCGTAACCCGGGCCTGAGAGGTTCCGCGGTCTAACCTCTGCACAAAGAGGTCGCGGAGGAAGCGTTTTCACTTTCCTGGGGTTTCAGTGTAGATTGAAGAAGGAAGTAGATTCCCATCAGACTGCATTCCTTTTCAGACCTTTTTTAAGACTTGATTCCGCCGAGCTAGGGCAGACCGGCAACCACGGCATTCAAATGCAGATTTAGGAATTCCCTCAAGGTACTCGGAAATCTAAAGGGGGGGGGGTGGTGAGGAGGCGTGGGAAGCTTTTTCTTTAAACCCATAGCTGACTTTTTTTTTTTTTTTTGAGCTAAGCTAATGTTTCCCCTCTCCTAGCAGGGAACATTCCATATTAATTCCTTGCACAAATGTGTGCTGGCCATAACTAACCTCGGCGCTAGAGCGATTTGTTTTCTCCTCGCGGTGTCGCTAGATCTTCCTGGGCATTCACTGATCTCCTGGCAAGGAGCCGGTCGCTGTAGCGGCCGGGAGCTCCCTGACCCCTTGGCCAGGCTTCGCGGCCCCGGGGGCCTGGCGGGCTGGGGGATGTCCGGCAGCCCGGGGGAAAGTAGGGTCGAGAGTTTCCGCGCGGGAGAAACGAGCGCCGGCGCGAGCGGGCGTGGCCGGGAGCGGAGGGATATCCCCCGCGCCGGGTGCGTGAGCCGCGCGGGTGTCTGCGCCGGGCGGCCTGGGAGAGCGGGGCGCGCGCGCGGGCCGCCGGGCGCTGCCTTGGAGTAGGGGCGCACGGAGAGCGCGGGCAAGCCGCTCGCTGGGACACGATGCAGCGCGGCGGCCCCAGCCAGGCGCCCGGCCGACCTGGACCCCGCCCGGGGGCGCGCTGAGGCGGCGAGGCGCGCGCCCCCGAGAACTCTGTGGCGGCCACTTGGGGCCAACTTTGCTGTAAGTTGGAAGGAGGCCAGAAGGGACCCGGGGACTGTGGGCGAGGGGCGCGGCGGCGCTCGCGGTGCCATCGCCGGCCAATCGGTCGGGCACCTTGCTGCTGAGAGGTTGGAGGGCTTCCACCCGGCTCGGCGTGGGTGGGACGGGGGGACTCCTGCCCGGGAGTGTCCAGCCCAGGATCGTGCCCCGCCGGCTCCTGGGAACGGAATGGAGAGAAAGAGATCCCTCGGATGGGTGGTAGGTGCCCAGCCGCCTGCTCGTTGGGAAAGTTCAGGGCAGCCCCCGGGGGTTCGAGCGGGTGGCGCGGGGGAGGCGGAGAGGCGGGAGCGGGCAATTCGCGACGTGACCTGCCTGGTAATCACCGATCCAAGCGCTTGGATCGGGCGGGCGGGTGGCCGCCCCGGCTCTGGCCCCCGGAGCCATTGCTGGAAATCTGAGCGGCGGCTGCGGCGCGGGGCTCCGGGCGCCCGCGGGGCCGAGAACCTGAGCGCCGGCGCCCGGGAGCTCGGAAACTTCACGCGCGCGCTCCGCGCTCTCTCCCCTCCGGTAACACGCGTGTCTGCTGAGGACCTAGCCGATCTCGCTCCGCGGCTGCTGCTTCCGATTTGCGAGAGATTTCACGGCGTATGTGTGATGGGAGGAGACGCCAGCTACGGAGGGATGAGTTTTTGAAATGGAGTGGCCGGTTTCCTTGGATGGTTTGTACCCTGGCGGGGTGGCGGGGAGTGCTGCCATGAGGTTTGAGTGGTAGCTGGTTGAAGGTAGTTAGAATAGGTGCGGTTGAGAAATCTCCGGACTAAACATTTGCAATTGTGCTGTCAGGGTGTTTCTAGCTTTTTTGGAAGTGAAACTTTAAGGTCTTTTTTTTTTTTTTTTTTTAAGGAAGAGATTCTGCTTCTTTCTTGCGTTTTTTTCCTCTAACTGCTTTCCTCTAGGAAGCTAACTTTCTTTAGTCTCTGAAGATATTTTTGTTCCCACGGATGTGAACTGCGGAGCTTTGAAGACAAGAACGCAATTGTATGCATTAGGAAAGTAAACTCATAAATATTTTCTATGCAGTTAGAGGTTTTTTTTTTTTTTTTTTCCCCTTTCTTTTCGCATGTGTCTGAACTGTGGTTTCATTAAATAGCTTTTGTTAACCAATTCCCTGGTGCCCAGTAGAGGAGGTTTTTTGTTTTGTTTTGTTTTTGGTTTTTAAAAAGCTTGGATATTTACAGTGATTATGAAAATTGGAAAAGATCTGAAATGCAAGTGATCTTCAGTTATTTATGTATTTTTCACAAAAGCCGATTCTTAAGGCTTCATACGTTCAGAGTTAGGTTTCAATAGTTTTAAGAAGATAGCTGCACGTGTTAAAACTGGATGATGGTGCTGTTTTTTCAGTTTACTCTTAGTTGTGCTTCTCCAGCATATCCAGTACTGCAGTTACTCATAAAATCCAAGTACATGGGTGTTTCTCCAGCTGTATAGGTTAATTCTGATGTTTGGCTTTGCCTTCAGTGTTTTCTGACAGCTCTAGTTCCACAAGTGGAACTACCGTCTCCCTTTCTTTTCTATGGGGTTCCCTCGTGGCTCAGAAATTAAAGCGTCTGCCTGCAATGCGGGAGACCTGGGTTCGATCCCTGGGTCAGGAAGATCCCCTGGAGAAGGAAATGGCAACCCACTCCAGTATTCTTGCCTGGAGAATCCCATGGACGGAGGAGCCTGGTGGGCTACAGTCCACGGGGTTGCAAAGAGTCGGACATGACTGAGCGATTTCACTTCACTTCACTTTGACTTTTCTATAGGGCTGCCCTGGTGGCTCAGAATCTGCCTGCAATGCAGGAGACCTGGGTTCCATCCTAGGCTGGGAAGAGCCCCTGGAAAAGGGAATGGCTACCCACTCCAGTATTATTGCTGGAGAATCCCATGGACAGAGGAGCCTGGCGGGGGTATAGTTCATGGGGGTCACAAAGAGTCGGACATGGCTGAGTGACTAACACTTTTCTTTGCTATTTATTTAAGCTTTAAGATGGGTGAAAAGCGCTTAAAACATTCCATAATTTTTAAAAACAGCAATGGATATAATAGGTTTGATCTGAGTAAAGTGTGTGATTGTGTACCTGTTTCTTGAAAAATGAATACCTTAAATGAGCCAAATTCTTTGGCATTCTGAAAGGAAGTAAGATTATTAGAGGACTTCATAAAATATTTCAGGCCTCCTCTATATGTATTCATTTGTGTCTTAATTAGTCACTAAAAGTACTTCTGGTAGCTCAGTGGTAAAGAATCTGCCTGCCAAGACAGAAGACTGCCAGTTTGATCCCTGGGTGGGGGAGATACCCCAGAGGAGGAAATGGCAACGCACTCCAGTATTCTTTCCTGGGAGATCCCATGGACAGAGGAACTTGGCTGGCTGCAGTCCATGGGGTTGCCAAGAGTCGGACATGACTTAGTGACTGAGCGCACGCGCGCGCACACACACACACACACACACACACACACAAGTACTCCTAGTGGGTTCCCACCATGTTAATAGACCATTTAAATCCGTGTTGTGGACAGGTGCCAAAAGAGGACTGTAAAAATGATGTGCAAAGTAATACTGTTTTCCTTGCCCTGGTCCCATGCCTTGCTAGTGTATGTGTTTGGACTTAGCTCCTAAGTCGTCTCCGAAGTAGTCATTTGTTTGAATGCTAGAAGTGAAAGAGATGTTACAGACTTTTTTAACTCTCTTATCCCTGTTTTCCCACCCAAGTTTGGTTGATTTTACATGGAATCAGTAAACTGAATCAAATTAGTGCATTATTATTGCCTTAAATGTCTCCGTGGCTTAATTTGTGGCCTAAAGGACCTGATTTAATAGCAGGAAGCTGGAAGGCTGGGTGTCTATTTAATCTTTATGAGTAGGAAACTGTAATAGGTAAGCTTTCTTTTGACCAAATTACATAGTTGATGAAGCCAAGGTATGTCTTTTTGTCTCAACTAATTGTTCAATTTGCAAGTGTTAGTTTGTCCTTAGGCGCTGGTAAGGAGTGTTTGAAGTGAGCGATGCAGATGATTCATTTAACTAACATCAGTAAGTTGCTGTTTTTTCCTCTTCTCATGTCTGAAAGCAACTTTTTATTTGAAAAATCTATTGAATTAAATGAGGAATCTATTTCACAGCATATAAGTTTTAAAAATCATCTTTAAATCTGAGATTTAATTATATTGGCCAAATTCTGGCTTACCTCGAAAGGTTTATTATATATGTGGAGATACGTCTATAATTAAATGTCTTCTACAGACCACTTAGGAAAATCAGTAATTATTTAATTCTTATTTTCATAGAATGTTCAAGCATAATACTTCATAATAAGCTCACTAATCTGGCGTTGCCCGTAGCCACTTTGGAAGCATTTTGAGGTAGATGGTGACCCCTTTCTGAGCTGCTGGAAGTTAGAGCCTCCTTGAGGGCACCTGTCTGCGGTACTGTTACTGGCCTAGTGGTTGGGCCTGGATTTTCTGTTAGGTTTACAGTGATGGAAGAGTTAATTTCCCATGTTATTCCTCCTTTTATTCCCCCTCCCAGCAGCCTCCCTTCAGTCCTGCCTTCTGTTTTCCATCCCCAAACCTCGTCCGTCTGTCCATTGATGAACCTGAACAACTGTGGATCTCCTCTGTGCCAAACACTGAGCCAGATACAGTAAACAGTGGTGAGCAAAGCAGGTGTCCTCCTCTCAAGAAGCTTACAGTCCAGCAGGGGAGAAGGCCAAATGAACAGTGATCTCCAGCGTGATAAGAGAGACCCATCCGGGTCAGGGTAGTCCGTCATAGCACCTCAGTGAGCTAGGGATCTGGGATTGGGTGGGTGTTAGGCTAGGGTGAAGTCTGCAGGAAGAGGGAATCCAGGGGGGAATGGTTCAGAGAGAGGACATAGATGCAAAGCAAGTTGTAGAAATCTTAGCTGTGAACTTGATTTGTGGTTTGATGAATGGCGAGAAAAAAAGACCAAAGCATACCAGTTCTGGGTTGATAGTGCCACCCATCACCTCCATTTTTACTGAAAAAAAGTATAAAGATGGCTTAAAAGGATTTAGTACGCACCCAGAAATAAACAAGACTTGCCCATTCATTTTTCAGTGTTGAGAATGAAAGCTTTTACAATTACTGTCTGTGGCTATTATAATTTATTAGAAAAATGCAGGGTTTTTCCTGTTTTGAATGTCATCTGGAAGCTGTGAATTGGTTATAGCTGAGTAACAAACAGGCTTTGTAAGACAGACAGTACTCTTTATTGACTCCTGTTAAGTGATTTTAGAGATCATTAAACATTTATTTAATATACAATATCTTCAAAAAGCTAGAATCGTTTACATTCCTTATTGTCTTTTGACAACTTCATGACAGTTCTTTTTGAAAACAGTTATCTTCCTCACTATTGAGACATCTCTAGAAGATGCTTTTAAATTGTGACCCTATTCAAATAGAACAGAAAGCTCTAAATTGCAGTAATAAGTTGAGTTCTAGTGACATTCTCACTGAGGTAGATAGAAGATAGGAGTATAATGAGGGAAAACACAAAATTCTTGAATATTTCTGTGTAATTTTATTATTGTATGTGGGATGGAGAGTCTGCTCCTGCTTTCCTCTTAGAGGGCTGGAATGGCTAATGGTGTGCATAAGAGTTGTGACTTTGAATAATAAATACGCAACATTTAATAGAATGTATGAATTGCATCGTGTTGGGTCCCACCTAGCCCTTGTGAATCTTCACTCAGAAGATTCAGATCTAAATACTAGATCTGCATACTTGATCTAAAACTTAGGCAGTATGTTCTCAGCATGGGGCTGTGGTCTGTTGTGTGAAGCCTGTGTGATCACAGGAATTGACTGAAACACTTTACATGGAAGTCTTGCTGATGAAGAAACATGAACGTGTTAATACCTGACTTCTACCAGTAAAATGATCTTTATTATATATGGATTTTCAGAAATCTGTGCTAAAGATACTTAAGCTTTCGACCTGAGGCCCTTTTCCTTAAAGGCTGAACTAGATAAACATTCTTTGTTTTCACTTTGGAAAATGTACAGAAGAAATCCTGGATTACTGTGTGTTCAAATAGTGTGATCACCTAAATATAAAAAGTGTAGCCTTTGGCTAAAATGGTTTTTGGAGTTTAATTTTCATAAGCATGAGCGCTGGGTAATGTACTTTTTAGATGAAATGGTATTGGTATCTTTCTAAGATTTTTTGTATGTGTGTGTGTGTGTGCGTGCGCTTTCCAGCTTTGCTGTTTGTTTTACCTAGAGTAGTAGCCACAGTTTCTTTGATCATGGCATTTTAAGGTGAAACCTGAGTTCACAGTTCTTGGTTAAATTACAGTTAATCTCTTGGGCTTCCCTGATGTCTCAGTGGTAGAGAATCTGTCTGCCAATGCAGGAGACACAGGAGACATGAGTTCCATTCTTTCTAAGTCAGGAAGATCCTCTGGAGAAGAATACATCTGAAGTGGAATAATACTGGATCCTCCGCTCCAGTATTCTTGCCTGGAAGATCCCATGGATAGAGGAGCCTGGCAGGCTATAGTCCATGGGTTGCAACGAGTCAGACACAACTTAGTGACCAAGCAACAACAATATAAGACTCTCTCTTAGAAAGTGGATTTTTTTTTTTTCTTTCTGATGAAAAGCCTTTCATTTAATAGTTTATTATGATTACAGTGGCATTCTATTAGCCAAGTTTGCAGAGTGAATTCAGGATTTTAAGAGGTCTCTGTTATGAACATGGCCAAAAAAGTTGATTCCAGCTGTGGTGTGTTCCCTGAGAACTGCGGTGGGTGAGTTGTGAAGGGCGGGAGGTGATGGGAATCCAGCTGTGAGGGAACCGTGGGGGGCTGCAGAGGCTGCAGGGGCCGCTGGTCACAGAGATGCTGTGGGGAAAAACCGCTGCAGTGGTTTGACATCTTGAGCCTTCTCCTCGTGCCGTGGGGGTGTCCAGGGCACCGGTGGTGTAGGGATCCGCAGGGCACCAGCCAGTATAGATGGGTCATTTCCAAGTCCTCATGTTAGGATTCAGATGTTCAGAGAGATCTGTTAACTTACCGATGGCATTGTCAACCACTCTTTGTTGCTTCTGCCCCAGTGGCTGGTTCCTCTCGTCTTCTGTCTCCTACATCTTGGAGGACAGCAGGGCTCTGTCCTTGGTTTTCCTTTCTTGTCTGTCGGTGTCCTCTTCGCGGGTGAGCTCATTTAGTTTTCTGCTTTTAAATATATTAATAGCATCTTCCACATTCTGACCACTGTCAGGCTTCTGTCTGCAGGGGTGGGCCTCTCCTGCATGTCTAACTGCCGACTGGAAATCAATTACTTGGATAACAGTTGGCATTTTTGTCCTAACGTGTCCAAAGCTGAACCCCCGATTGTGCTCCCTAACATCTGCTCCTCCCTCAGCTCAGGCTTCCCTCTCTCAGAACCTGAAGCCCACTTCCAGCTCAGCACACAATCTCCAGGATCTTCTTGGATGTCTCCCCCTTTCTCTCCTCCCACCTCTACCCTGAAATGCATCCAGAATGTCTCCCTCCTCCCTACCCCCTCCATGACCACATTTGGGGCAGAGACACCAGGGTCTCTAACCTGTACAGTGTCTACTGCAGTGTCTTCTAACTGGTCTCCCTCCAGCTTTTACCCTGGCCACCCTCCCTTCTTTTGTCCACCCTCATACTTGAGCAGCCCTTTCACTTTGAGTTCAGTTCAGTTGCTCAGTCATGTCTGACTCTTTGCAACCTCGTGGACTGCAGCACACCAGGCCTCCCTGCCCATCACCAACTCTCAGAGTTTACTCACTCATGTCCATTGAGTCGGTGATGCCATCCAATTATCTCATCCTCTGTCATCCCCTTCTCTTCCCGCCTTCAGTCTTTCCCAGCATCAGGGTCTTTTCCAGCGAGTTAGTTGGCATCAGGTGGCCAAAATATTGGCATTTCAGCTTCAGCATCAGTCCTTCCAATGAATATTCAGGACTGATTTCCTTTAGGATTGACTGATTGGATCTCCTTGCAGTCCAAGGGATTCTCAAGAGTCTTTTCTAACACCACAGTTCGAAAGCATCAATTCTTTGGCACTCAGCTTTCTTATTAGTCCAACTCTCATATCCATACATGACTACTGGAAAAACCATAGCTTTGACTAGACAGACTTTTGTTGGCAAAGTCATGTCTCTACTTTTTAATATGCTGTCTAGGTTGGTCATAACCTTTCACTTGAGATTCCAGCATGTCACTCGCCTGTTTTAAGTTTGCTTGTAGTATTAATAGCATCCAAAGTCCTACAAATCACCCTTTATCCATGAAGCCACACTGATCAGAAGAAATGATAAAGACATAATTCGCAGAGGATAGCAGATATCCCTTGCAGAAGAACTCCAAATGATTTATGTAGCAGAACTCTTCTCCTGCTGACTGGTGGACTGCCTAGTGACTTCCTTCCAAAGGGTACAGTAGGGAAAGCGGAGCGAGTCTCCCACTGCAGAGAAAGCAGACAAGCCCTGCATCAGCCCGGTGACCAGGGTCAGCATCAGCACCGAGGCGATGTGATGAACATGGCACTTCACCCCCCCACGCCCCCCTGCTCAACCTCCCCTCAATGCATAGCCCCAGTCTAATCATGCGAAAAACATCCGGCGAATTCCAGTCCAGGGACAGTCTACAAAATACCTGACCAGTACGTCTCAGAACTGTCAAGGTCATGAAAAACAAGGCAAATCAGAGAAACTGTTACAGTCCAGAGGAGTCTGAGACGATATGGTGACTGAATATAACGTGGCTGTCTTGGCTGGGATCCTGGCACAGACAAAGGGCATTGGGACTAGACAGTGACTGCTGCTGCTAAGTCGCTTCAGTCGTGTCCGACTCTGTGCGACCCCGTAGACGGCAGCCCACCAGGCTCCCCCATCCCTGGGATTCTCCAGGCAAGAAGACTGGAGTGGGTTGCCATTTCCTTCTCCAATGCATGAAAGTGAAAAGTGAAAGAGAAGTTGCTCAGACATGTCTGACTCTTAGCGACCCCATGGACTGCAGCCTACCAGACTCCTCCGTCCATGGGATTTTCCAGGCAAGAATACTGGAGTGGGGTGCCATTGCCTTCTCCGAGACAGTGACTAACTGTGTTAATATTAGTTCATTAGTTGTGACAAGTGTACCATCATCAGGTGAGATGTTATCAGTGGGGAAACTGTCTTTGTAATTTTTCTGACAATCTAAAGGTATTGTAAAATGTCGGGCATACTTAAAGAAAGGATCTGCTTTGCTACTCTCCCCTCACCCACTGTGCCAAGCCACCGCCGTCTGTCTCTTTGTGGTTTCTCTAACTAGCACTTCTCTCCCGGACATGACTTTGAGCTCCAGGGGCCATTTGGCACTGTCTGCAGACATCTCTTTTGCTGGGGCTGCAGGGAGGAAAGGCTGTAGGCTTTTAGTTGGGTGGAGAGCAGGCTTAATACCAAAGGATGCCTGGGGCAGCTCTCTGTCCCACAGCCTCTCTTCCCCAGTCAAGAATTATCTGCCCCGAACGTCAATACGGCTGAGGTTGAGAAACTCGCATCATTTTTGTCTTTTCCTTCCATGTTTCTGACTACCGTCTCTATTTGCTTCTACTTTATTTTTCTCCTTAACACTCATCATCAGCCTCTGACAGATTCTTTGTTTCCATGTTTGTTTGACTCTCACCAGGAACTGTACCTTCCGTGAGGAGTTGATAGTTTGGTTCACTTATGTATCAGCTGCTGCTGCTGCTGCTAAGTCGCTTCAGTCGTGTCCGACTCTATGCGATCCCATAGACGGCAGCCCACCAGGCTCCCCCGTCCCTGGGATTCTCCAGGCAAGAACACTGGAGTGGGTTGCCATTTCCTTCTCCAGTGCATGAAAGTGGAAAGTGAAAGTGAAGTCGTTCAGTCGTGTCCAACTCTTAGCGACCCCATGGACTGCAGCCCACCAGGCTCCTCCGTCCATGGGATTTTCCAGGCAAGAGTGCTGGAGTGGGGTGCCAGTGCCTTCTCCTATGTATCAGCAGCATGTAGAATGATTCCCGACGTGGTCGTCCAGCACAGTGGTACGTGCATGCTTGGTACTATCTGACTCTTTGCAACCCCATGACCTGAGCCCACTGGGCTCCTCTGTCCATGAGATTTTTCAGGCAAGAATACTGCAATGAGCTGCTATTTCCTACTCCAGGGGATCAAACCCGAGTCTCCTGTGTCTCCTGCATTGGCAGGCAGATTCTTTATCTGCTGAGCCGTCGGGGAAAATGGGTATGGTAGGTGTTCATTAAAAAGGTGTTGAATGAATCAAATAACAAAAGAAAAGTGAATTCACGATAATGTGTGTATGTGAGTGTGTGTATGTATGTATGTGTGTATATATATATATATATATATATATGTATGTATGTATGCTAAAAATTCACATAGTAAAGTGAAGGTGTAAACATCCCCCCAGCTGCCTATTCTCTAGAAGTTACTGCTGTTAACAGTTTAATTCTTATCCGTTCAGAATTTCTCAATCATTTTTAAGCACATCCATGAACTATGCACGTATTTATCTCCCCTTCCTTTTTGCAAATGTAAATGGGATGGGTTTAGTTTTCCCTGTTACTATATCTAGACTTCTTTACATGTCAGTGTATAGAGTACTGTCTTACTCTTTTTGATGACTCCATAATATTTTATTTGTAGAATTAAGCAAAAGTATTTTGCAGTAGAATCCTGGATTGAGATTTTGTTGTAAAGTGGATACTGTTGATAGTAACATTGTGTTCTAAAATAAAGGTGCTTGTGCAAACATCATCTTTTTAATGGTTTTTTAAAGCATTTTCTTTACATCTTATCCCTGGTTTGTAAATGCCTCAGAATCAGGATCTTTGCCTTTTAAAATAATTCTATGAGTTGTTGAATTCCATGTACCTAGCACAGTCTGGGCTTCCCTGGTAGCTCAGCTGGTAAAGAATCTGCCTGCAATGTAGGAGATGCTGGTTTGATTCCTGGGTCGGGAAGATCCCCTGGAGGAGGGATTGGCCACCCATTCCAGTATTCATGGACTTCCCTCGTGGCTCAGATGGTGAAGAATCGACCTGCAGTGTGGGAGTCCTGGGTTTGATTCCTGGTTGGGAAGATCCCCTGGAGGAGGGCATGGCAGCCCACTCCAGTATTCTTGCCTAGAGAATCCCATGGACAGAGGAGCCTGGCGGGCTGCAGTCCATGGGGTCACAGAGTCGGACACGACTGAGCGACCAAGTGCAGCACAGTAGTCTGTCTGCTTTCGGGTTCTCGATACCTGTAGGTTGAATTCAGTCATCAATCAAAGTTGTCACTTGTTTTGATAAAATCACCAGATTGTTGCATCCTCCTCAAATTTCCCTTGAGTATTAGATCTGTGGACCAAATTAAGAGAGTTTTGGGAAAAGATTGTCTTATTTTGTTTAAATATCAGTTGTTCTAGAGGCCAAAAATCTGTCTGCTTTCCTGACTTGATCTGGTGAGAAGACGCGGTCACTAAAGAACAAGTTAGGCTGCCCGACTTCAACGTGATTCAGTATCAGTTAAGTGTCTAATTGCTTTCAGCATATCAGCTTTTTCCTTTTTTTTCCCTAATGAAATGACTCATGGGGCAAAGTTGGCAGTCGCTGAGTTAAGCTCTGAATTTAAGTTGTCATGCTAATTCCCTGGCTGTTTGGCCAGCCCTCCAGCCTGCTGTTTCTCTCAGCTCAGGGAGCAGTCCCATTTCCCAGGTGTTCATTGGAGAGGTCCTTTTCAGGGCCACAGTCCTGTCCTCTTGTGAAGCTGCCTTGATTTACCAAGTGAATGATGTCGGCCCCTAGGGAAACAGTTGGTCTGAAGGTAGTTGTCCTGCTTCCCAGCCAGGCCCCAGCCCAGTGGTCTTGGCTGCCTTGCTGCTGGTTCAGGGCACCCCTTTCTCAAATGTGCTCTTTCCTCCTGCTTCACCCTTGGGCCCTCTGCAGTGCCTGCTACCTTGCTGATCCGGCCCCTCTACATGTGTTTGCATGTGTTTGTGTTTTGTGTTCAGGGGACAGGTTTTTCAGAGCCCTGAAGACAGTGGGTCCTCTGAGTACTGGTTGTGGGCAGCAGTCATGACACCCCAGTGCTGACGCCAAGATCCGCGTCTCTGGTTGAGAGAGGGCAGGTTCTGTTGGACAGCAAGCTAGTGGTCTTCTCTTTCTGAACAGACTTTTTTTGGCTCAGTTTGTTGGTTCAGAAATGACCTTAGTATTAAACTTGATGATATAATTATTTTAATACCTTAAATAGTTATATAGTGCCAAATGAGATGCTAAACCCTTGTATTATGTAGGGAGTGAACTTAATCATTCTTATAAAGAAATATAATTTCAGGATAAAGTTTGAAATGAGATTGTAAGCTGTCATTATGGGAGGTTATATAGAACCACCATTGACAGTTTTTTTGGTGTTCTGATTTAGTTGTCCGAAGCTTCTCATGCTCAGGATACTGTAATAGTGTTAAGTTCATGAGGTTTTGAGCACTTAATTTACTCTATACAAGGAAATGTAGGCTTCCCTGGTGGCTCAGATGGTAAAGAATCTGCCTGCAATGCAGGAGACTTGGGTTCAATCCCTGGGTCAAGAAGATCCCCTAGAGAAAGTGAAGTCACTCAGTCGTGTCCGACCCTCAGCAACTCCATGGACTGCAGCCTTCGTCCATGGGATTTTCCAGGCAAGAGTACTGGAGTGGGGTGCCATTGCCTTCTCCCCTAGAGAAGGGAATGACAACCCACTCCAGTATTCTTGCCTGGGAAATCCCATGGACGGAGGAGCCTGGTGGGCTACAGTACATGGAGTCACAGAGTCAGACATAATTGAGCAACTAACACTTTCACTTTCACTTCATGTAAGTTAATGTAAACAAAGACTTCTCACATAGCGTAGTGGTAAAGAATTCTGCCTGCGAGTGCAGGAGACACAGAGACGTATGGGTGGGGAAGATCCCTTGGGGAAGGAAATCGCAACCCATTCCAGTATCCTTGCCTGGGAAATCCCATGGACAGAGAAGCTTGGTGGCCCCAGTCCGCGGGGTCACGAGTTGGACACGCCTGAGCATGCACACACCTGTACCAAATGGAAAGAGTCTTCACTGTGTACCTTTTTCAGTTCAGTTCAGTCGCTCAGTCGTGTCTGACTCTTTGTGACCCCATGGACTGCAGCACGCCAGGCCTCCTGTCCATCACCAGCTCTAGGAGTTTACTCAGACTCATGTCCATTGAGTCGGTGATGCCATCCAACCTTCTCATCCTCTGTCGTCCCCTTCTCCTCCCACTTTCAATCTTTCCCAGCATCAGGGTCTTTTCAAATGAGTCAGTTCTTCGCGTCAGGTGGCTAAAGTCATGGAGTTTCAGCTTCAGCATCAGTCCTTCCAATGAACACCCAGGACTGATCTCCTTTAGGATGGATTGGTTGGATCTCCTTGCAGTCCAAGGGGCCCTCAAGAGTCTGCTCCAACACCACAGTTCAAAAGTATCAATTCTTCAGTGCTCAGCTTTCTTTATACTCCAACTCTCACATTCATACATGACTACTGGAAAAACCATAGATTTGACTAAACAGACCTTTGTGTACCTTTTTAGCAGTCATAGTTGCCTTCTGGAGAAGGAAACGGCAACCCACTCCAGTATTCTTGCCTGGAGAATCCTGTGGTGTCCACAGGCAGCCTGGTGGGCTGCCATCTGTGGGGTCGCACAGAGTCGGACATGACTGAAGCGACTTAGCATGCATGCATTGGAGAAGGAAATGGCAACCCACTCCAGTATTCTTGCCTGGAGAATCCCAGGGATGGAGGAGCCTGTTGGGCTGCTGTCTGTGGGATTGTACAGAGTTGGACACGACTGAAGTGACTTAGCAGCAGCAGCAGCATACTTACCTTCAAGATTGAAGTGCAGGAATAAATTTTGTTGTTACAGCTGGCAGATGGTCATTAAGATCGTTGGAGTCAATAAACTGAAAATTGTTCTTGACCTTAGTAATTCTAGAAATATTAGCAGTGTTGATACTTCTATTGGAAAACCATTGCACTTACTCATATTCTGTGTAGATGGCGAATGCTGTATTAAAATGTGAGGTCTGAAACAAGAAAAGATGTACACTTTTTGTTCATTTCCCTGAAGTAATGTTTCTTATTTGCTTGGCTCGTAGGTGCCTGACAGTTAAGCGATGGGGAGGCACTTGGCCTCGCTTCTGCTTCTGCTGCGCCTCCTCCAGCATTTCAGAGATGGTGATGGAAGCGGAACGCTGGAAGAGATGCCCCTGCAGTTCACACATTTCCAGTACAATGTCACAGTGCATGAAAACTCTGCAGCGAAAACCTACGTGGGGCATCCCGTAAAGATGGGTATTTACATGACAAATCCACTGTGGGAGTTAAGGTACAAAATCATCTCAGGAGACAACGAAAACCTATTCAAAGCCGAAGAGTACGTTCTTGGAGACTTTTGCTTTCTGAGAATAAGGACCAAAGGAGGAAATACAGCTATTCTCAACAGAGAAGTGAAAGACCACTACACGTTGATTGTCAAAGCAGTGGAAAAAAATACTAACGCTGAAGCACGAACACAGGTCAGAGTGCAAGTGCTGGATACAAATGACCTGAGACCCCTCTTCTCCCCCACCTCGTACAGCGTGTCTCTACCTGAAAACACAGCCATAAGGACCAGTATCGCAAGAGTCAGTGCCACGGATGCAGACATAGGCACCAATGGAGAATTTTACTACAGTTTCAAAGACCGAACAGACATGTTTGCCATCCACCCCACCAGTGGCACCATTGTTTTAACGGGCAGACTTGACTACACAGAGACCAGTGTCTACGAGATGGAGATTCTCGCCGTGGACCGCGGCATGAAGTTGTACGGTAGCAGCGGCATCAGCAGCATGGCCAAGCTCACGGTTCACGTAGAGCAGGCCAACGCGTGTGCCCCCGTGATAACAGCCGTGACCTCGTCACCGTCCGAACTGGACAGGGACCCCACGTACGCCATCGTGACCGTGGACGACTGCGATCAGGGTGCCAATGGGGAGGTCGCTTCTTTAAGCATCGTGGCGGGAGACCTCCTTCAGCAGTTCAGAACAGTGAGGTCCTCTCCAGGGAGCAGAGAATACAAGCTCAAAGCCACTGGCGCCATCGACTGGGACAGTCATCCTTTCGGCTACAACCTGACGCTCCAGGCGAAAGACAAAGGAACTCCTCCCCAGTTCTCTTCTGTGAAAGTGATCCATGTGATTTCGCCACGGTTCAAAGCGGGGCCGGTCAGGTTCGAGAAGGAGGTTTACAGAGCAGAAATCAGCGAATTCGCTCCTCCCCACACACCTGTGGTCATGGTAAAAGCCACGCCTAGCTACCCTCATTTGAAGTATGTTTTTAAAAGCACACCTGGAAAAGCTAAATTCAGTCTGAATCACAACACTGGTCTCATTTCCATCTTAGAACCCCTGAAAAGACAGCAGGCATCCCATTTTGAACTCGAAGTCACAACCAGTGACAGAAAAGCCTCGACCAGAGTCTTGGTTAAAGTCTTGAGTGCCAACAGTCACCCTCCGGAATTTACTCAGACAGCCTACAAAGCATCTTTTGATGAGAACGTGCCCATTGGTACTACGGTCATGAGTGTGAGCGCTGTAGACCCTGATGAGGGTGAGAACGGGTACGTGACTTACAGCATTGCAAACTTAAATCACGTGCCGTTCATCATTAACCATTTCACAGGCGCCGTGAGTACTTCAGAAAACTTGGACTATGAGCTGATGCCACGGGTTTACACTCTGAGGATTCGCGCATCAGACTGGGGCTCGCCCTACCGCCGGGAGATTGAGATCCTTGCCACCCTTACTCTCAATAATTTGAATGACAACACACCCCTATTTGAGAAGATAAATTGTGAAGGAACGATTCCCAGGGATCTGGGCGTCGGGGAGCAGATAACTACCGTCTCTGCTATCGATGCAGATGAACTTCAGTTGGTGCGATACCAGATCGAGGCTGGAAATGAACTGGACTTGTTCAGCTTGAACCCCAACTCCGGGGTACTGTCATTAAAGCAGTCGCTGATGGATGGCTTAGGGGCCAAGGTGTCATTTCACAGCCTGAGAATCACGGCTACAGATGGAGAGAATTTTGCCACCCCGTTATACATCAACATGACCGTGGCTGCCCTTCGCAAGCCGGTCAGCCTGCAGTGTGAGGAGACGGGCGTGGCCAAAATGCTGGCGGAGAAACTCCTGCAGGCGAACAAGCTGCACAGCCAGGGAGAGGTCGAGGACGTCTTCTTTGACTCCCACTCTGTCAACGCTCACGCGCCCCAGTTCAGAAGTACTCTTCCAGCTGGGATCCAGGTCAAGGAAAACCAGCCTGTGGGTTCCAGCCTGCTTGTCATGAATGCTACTGATCTCGACACTGGCTTCAACGGGAAGCTGGTCTACGCCGTTTCCGGAGGAAATGAAGATAGCTGCTTCATTATGGACATGGAAACGGGGATGCTCAAAATCCTG